>NC_134355.1:501855922-502473422 GCF_048569485.1 Anomaloglossus baeobatrachus | reverse complement strand
TCCTCACTCTTCCACTTCCCTAACTGATCTGCTTTCCTTTTCCTGCCTCCAGGACTGTGAACTCCTCAGTGGGTGGGGCCAACCGCCTGGCTCCACCCCACCTGGTGTGGACATCAGCCCCTGGAGGGAGGCAACAAGGATTTTGTGTCTGGCTGATGTGCCTATCTCGGGGTGGGGGTGCATGTTGTAGTGCCTGTGATGACCTGGCTAGTCCAGGGCGCCACATTCCCCCTTGGTTAAAGGCAGACCGTCCGAGGGCTGCCCGTCCATCACCGGTTTTATTTTTCAACTGCAAAAGATATAAAACATGTGAAAACATTCAACAAAGCATATTTATAAATCTTCCCTTAACGGAAGGCACGGTACTTTAACGTTACAAACACATTTTTATTAATAACGGTCGGCTTCCGCTCTCCCACCCAAACAACCTGGCCCTGATGCTGCCCCTAAGAAGTGGGCAGCACCCCTTGACCCCAGTCCAGATCCAGGCTGCCCGAGCGGGAACGGGTACGGTGTCTCGCACCCGACTGTCACTTCAGGGGACACAACGTCCATGGGGGACCCCTGACCCCCGGAGGATCGCCACCGGTTGTGGTAGTGGCGGGCCTGGGCCATCTCTTTCCTCCAGGCCCATCCTCCAAATCAGCCTCTCCGGAGGCGGCAACGGAAACATGCCCAACATATTTACATTTCCACCAGTTTGTGGGTGCCCTGCAAGTTCTCAGGCATGTCCATAAGCAGTTTCTTATGCAACGGTACAAAGGGTCCCTACGGGGACTACTTGCCGGCAACGGCCAGATCAATCACAGTGCCAATCAGGTAAAAACTTCGATTGATTACTTTCATTTAACAGGTAACGGTACTGGTGGTCCCAACGGGGACAACGGTGCAACGGAGGGACCGCTGCCTTCACTGCTCACTTTCATACTCCTCACCCGGCCCTAGGTGAAGAAACACGGGTACCAGCCCCTTCAGCGCACGGCAGGCGCGACGGGGAGGGGCCGCCCGATATCCATTATTTCCGCTCCGTGGGATGTAAGTGGCCTCCATGCCATGCAAGCCAACGACTCCCTCCTCCTCCGAGACAGGCTCTGTGTCAGGCCCGGAGTCACTATCATCCGTTCCTGCGCCAGGCGGGTTGCCACCAGCTGCCGCAGTCTCCGGGCTCGCCACTCTTTCGGCTGCCGCTGCAGGGGGCCGCAAGCCAGATGGACCAGCAGCGGAGGGGCACGCGGGCAGGGAAGACGGAGGCAGTATGGGGGCCAGGGGCAGACCGGGTCCCTCAGCCGCAACGGCCGGTCCCTCAGGGACATAGGGGCGTGGGTCACTCACCAGCTCGTCCATCATGGCCTCCATCCCGTACACCCGGGCGACCGCAGCTAACTCCTCCACCTCCGCGGTCCACTGCTCCATCAGAAGACATATCTGATTCTGGTAGCACTGACAGATCCTCGCCGTTCGGGCCCTGATCCATGCCGCTGTTCCGGGCACCGGCTCCAGGATCTCTTCGTGGCCGGACGGGGCGGACATGTTGGCAGCGGTATCTTCCAGGAACCAAATGGCGGCAGAGTCCTGGCGTCCCTGCTTTTATGGCCTCGGGTTACATGCGGCCGGACGCCATCCGTCCCCCCTTGGTCTTTTCTCAGCACCTCCTCTTCAGGGGCGGGGCTTTGGCTTTTGCGCCTCCACTGCTCGAGAAGACGCTCGAGCGGGAAAATCTTCGCGCCCAAGATGGCGGATTCTGAAATTTTTCGGCCGGACACCGCCGGCGGGACACAAGGCGCACTTCTACCGGCCGGAAGAATGGTAAGATCCTGTTCGTGACGCCAAGTTGTCGCGGGCGGCGGGGCGTTGCGCTCACCACGCTCGGGTCCGGCGCTGCTGCTGCTCGGTGGCTCGAGCGGTGGGCCGGATCCGGGGACTCGAGCGTCGCTCCTCGCCCGTGAGTGCAAGGGGGGTAGTTCGGTTTGGGGATTTGGTCCGTGATGCCACCCACAGGTTGTGGTGAGGTTGGGCACCACGACTGCTATTGACGGGGATCCCGGGAGCGATGGTAGGGAGCAGCTGGGATGTTTCTCTCCCCTCCGTGGGTAGGGGGTTGGTGGTCCCGCCGGGGCCCGATGAGGTGTCGGGGAGGCAGGGTTGGCAAGGTGCAGGGTCACTGGGACTGCGCAGCGCGGAGCCGGATGGCACGGTAGTATTCAGCCACAAATGGATGCAAAGTCTCTGGTAAACCAAACGGCTGGATGGACGGGTCCCGCAGCCGGCTGCTGTGGTTTCTCCCGGACGGTTGGTGGTGGCTGCCTTTCCCTGCACCTTTGGGTATTTCCGGTCCCAATGGCTTCCCACCGGTAACCCGCTCCCCAGCGTGTATATGTGCCGGAGGAGCCCTTTTGCCCGCAGGCTCTGGCCCTTGGAACTCTAGCTGTGGCGGTAGCTGTATTTTCTTTTGCTGGTTGGACGGTTGCCTTCAATAGGGTCTTGGATGTTAGGAAACCCCCGGGGTTCCGGTCACTGATGGATTTGACCTATTTAACGGCGACTCCAAGCCTGGTTGGGGTCCGCAGGCCCTGCCGGTTTGTGCTGGGTTCTCTTCGCTCCCCGGTTTGGTACCGGCGGGCCAGCGCCCGTCCCCGGTCCTACGGTTCCGCATTGATCTGCCTCTCCTGCAGACGGCCACCACTGTCTGCCAACCTTGCTCTCGGTGCCTGGGCCACGTACCTGGACACACAGTTTGCTCCTCTACTACCACTTTACTCCTCACTCTTCCACTTCCCTAACTGATCTGCTTTCCTTTTCCCGCCTCCAGGATTGTGAACTCCTCAGTGGGTGGGGCCAACCGCCTGGCTCCACCCCACCTGCTGTGGACATCAGCCCCTGGAGGGAGGCAACAAGGATTTTGTGTCTGGCTGATGTGCCTATCTCGGGGTGGGGGTGCATATTGTAGTACCTGTGACGACCTGGCTAGTCCAGGGCGCCACAGATGCACTCTGTGAGGCAAATGGTGGTCACACCAGATACTGACTGCTTTTTTGCCCCTTCCCCCCTCAGAGCATCCCAATACTGTAAAACATTTTAGAGTGGACTTTAATTGTGGCCAGCCTAAGGCACACCTGTGCAATAATTATGCTGTGTAATCATCATCTTGATAGGCCACACCAGTGAGGAGGATGGATTTTCTCATCAAAGGAGAAGTGCTCACTAACAGATTTAGAAAAATTTGTGAACAATATTTCCCTGATGAAGCCATAGATAGGACGTACAACACCTCTGGTGAAACACGTCTTGGTAAGTTCAGAGGGAACCTTGCTTAGGACATATGTTGCAGACGGGGGCTGGACCATTGCAGGGGCTGCTCGGATCCGGGTTTGTTACTGTGGCTTGAGTGGTAGCCGGACCCGGGCTACCACTCGAAGGGTGTATTTACAGGGGGGAAAGTTTGTCAGTGACGCCACCCGTGGGTTGCAGTGAGAGTTGGTAGCACCACCGCTGCCTGGATATGGGATGCCCAGGGCTAATGGAGTGGTGCAGCAGGATGGTATCCCCTCCACGGGTAAGGGAGGAGTTTCCCGGGGCCCAGGTGTGCGGGGAAGGAATGCTGCAGAGAGTGTCATGTAAGGCTGGACAGAGCCAGAATGGTGTACTCACAGTTCCAAAGAATTTCACACAAAGTCCAATGGTAAACCAAATTGCCAGTGACCGTTAACCTCTTTTGGGTGTATTCGGGTCCCACACCCTGGTACAGCAAACAGGGGTCCCTTCCTCCTGCACTCAATATTTGTGTCTTCAACAGGACGACTCCGCTTGAAACGGGGAAGTCCACTCCCGGTAACTTTGTATGTTGGGAGCGGTGGTCCGCGAAATCTGACCCGTGGTATCTCTGTGGGTTCTGGCAGACACCCTATCACCCGCGTTGGGCTTCCGTTTCACTCTCTGGGCTTGCTGGTGGGACAAGATGTGGAATCTTGTCCCCGGCTGGCTAATTGACAAGGGGCTTGAAACCTTCCTTGCCCTAGGGTCCAGGCACTCCGACTGTGCATGGCCTCCGGACCGGATTCCCGCTGTCGGCACCGGCGGGCTACAATCCTGCCCCGATCTACTTAAGGTCTCCCGCGACCGGATCTCCGTCGCCTGGGGTCCTGTCTGCCGTCTGCCACCTAGTCAGTAGTCTGGTAGTCCAGGGGCCCCAACCCCTGACTCCGCTGTCACTCCACACTCCTCACTTCAACTTCAAGCTTGACTGACTTGTTCCCTCCCAGAACACCTCAGGACCCCTAGGTGGGTGCTCCCATCCGCCTGGTCCCGCCCACTGGTATTGTCATGGGGGTTGACTAGGCTTTGCCGGCTGGTGTTATGTAACTGGGTGTGGGTTTGTGTTGGTAGGCCAAGGAGGATGGAGTCCTGCACCTGGAAGATTTGTGCAGCCTCTGTGACAACCTGGTTTTGCCAGGGCATCACACACAGAGTTGTTTCTGCTGACATATGTACATCTGGTAAATATATGGTCCCACTTGGGGACATTTTCCCTTTAGTTTAGCACCTTATGCACTGGACACTTTATTATAGGGGGAGACCACTCGGATAGTAATTTATCCAGAGGCATTTGCTTTTGTATATGTAGCGCCCTGGAAAACCATTGTACATATAGGCCCCCGCATAACACCTATCCCACGAAGGGTTAAATCAGCCGACTTGAAACCCTAGTCACTCCCCTCAGGGAAGGACGAACACACCAGTGGGTGGGACCAGGCGGATAGGGAACGCCCACCTAGGGGTCTGGAGAGCCCTGGGTGGGAAAATAGTCAGTTAAGTGATAGTTGAAGTTTGGAGTGGAGGTGCCAAGCTGACAGGTGCCAGGGTCGAAACCCTGACACCTTGGCTAGGTGGCAGACGGTAGCCAGAGTCTGCAGGAGACAGGAAGATGGCTGTGGGGATCCGAGGTGGACCAGGACAGGGTTGGAGCCCGCTGGCACCGACACCGGAGAACCGACCCGGAAACCTTGTGCACAGAGGGGGTACTTGGACCCTGCAGCCAGGACCGGCACCAACGGCCTAGCTAATTAACCAATTGAGGGCAGGATTTTAGGTCCTGTCCCAACCTAAGTCCCGAAAAGTAGACAACCACCCACAGAGAGGGATAGGGCAACCGCCAGGGCCCGTAGATCCCAAGGGTCATTGTCAGACGGGCACTGCTCCCAACCAAAAGACCGGGAGCAGACTCCCGCGTTTCACAACGGGAAGTCCTACCTACAACACACTGAGTGCAGAGGAGAGAGACTTTCACTACCAACCCGGGTGTGGGATCAGATACACTCATCTGCGGTAGCCATCCACCATCACCTTGGTTTACCACAGGACTTGTGTGCTTTATTCGACCGTGAGTAACATTCCCGGCCTGGCCGGGTGCGCCGGCCCCTGCACTCACTATCCTCAACATAGAGACACTGGGCCCCGAGACATCCATCCATACCTACGGAGGGGTTAACATCCAGCTGCCAGCCCAACGTCCCCGGGAGCCCCACAATGGCAGCGGTGGTGCTACATCTCACCACACACCGTGGGTGGCGTCACAGACATTTTACAACCAATCCCGTATAAATATGTCCCCTTTTATTCGTAGTGTCAGCGTGTCCTCCAGGTCCGGAGAACCCCTTGAGCCGCACCGTAGATCCGGATCCGAGCAGCACCAGCTTATGGCAGGGGGCGGCACACCCCGAATCTTGGCGTCATGAACAGGATTCTTACCCATTCACTTACCCGGCGAAAGTGCGCCTTGTTTTCGACTGTCAGCGGTGCTCCGCTGCAAAATTTTTGAAAACCACCATCTTTGCCACCATTTTTGGGCGCGAAAACAACAACAACACAGCGTCTTCATCCCCGAGAAAGGGCGCAAAGCTGAAGCCCCGCCCCCTGGGAACAAGGCCGGAAGGAAAACCCTGAGGCCGAAACCGAAACTAGCAAGCCGCATCAAAGGACTGTTCCCGAAAAACCAAGGGGGAGCGGTGGAGCAGCGCCTACCGCTGTAGTGGTGGTAGAGGTAGGAAAAGGCAGAGTGGCGTTCCATGCCAGGACTTGTGTGCTTTATTCGACCGTGAGTAACATTCCCGGCCTGGCCGGGTGCGCCGGCCCCTGCACTCACCATTCTCAACATAGAGACATTGGGAACCGGGACATCCATCCCTACCCACGGAGGGGTTAACATCCAGCTGCCAGCCCAACATCCCCGGGAGCCCCCGCGATGGCAGCGGTGGTGCTACATCTCACCACACACCGTGGGTGGCGTCACAGACATTTTACAACCAATCCCGTATGAATACGTCCCCTTTTATTCGGAGTGTCCGCGCGACCCCCGGGTCCGGAGAACCCCTCGAGCTGCACCGTAGATCCGGATCCGAGCAACACTGGCTGCTGGCAAGGGGGCGGCATATATATATATATATGTGATTTTGTGTCACTCAGGGCTATTGGGTACTCGGTCCTCGGCCGTATATGTACGGGGATGCTGTGTCACGGTTGTATAATGGCCGATGCCTGGTTCCGTGAACCTGGGGATGCTTTTTAAAAGGGATATTACCATATTTTTCGGACTATAAGACGCACTTTTTTCCCCCAAATGTTGGGGGAAAGTGGGGGGTGCGTCTTATAGTCTGAATGTAGAGCTGCGGGGAATGAGGGTGCTGCGGTGGAGCGGGTCATCGGGGGCACGAGCAGGCTGCAGCAGCGCCTGCCGTGACCACGTGGGCCTGCTCATTACATATGCACGCCCATCCTCCCACCTATCTCTCAGCGCTGAAGCCGGCACTGACAGGAGGGTGGGATGATGGGAGGGGGATGCGCGCAAACTAAACAGCCAGCTGGCATGATCACCCCTGGCAACTACAGCCTGGAGTGATAATGTGCGGCTGTATTCACTGCCCAATGTGCATCATCATCAGCGCGGGGTGCAGTGAATCAGTATACTCACCATTCCCCTGCAGCACCGCGATCTCCTCCTGTCTGTGCCGGTCGCGGCTGTGTGGAGACTAGACATCGCGGTGCTGCAGGGATCGTGGCCGGCTCCACACAGGTCAGTGGCGCTGCTGCTGGCACAGACATGAGGAGGAGCGATGCTGCGTGGAGCGAGGAAAGGTGAGTATAAACGTTTATTTTTTTTGTGTGCCACAGGATGCAAGACATATAGCAGGATGGGGGTATATAGCAGGATGGGGGTATATAGCAGGATGGGGGTATATAGCAGGATGGATGGGGGTATATAGCAGGATGGGGGTATATAGCAGGATAGGGGTATATAGCAGGATGATGGCATATACCAGGATGGGGGGTATATAGCAGGATGGGGGTATATAGCAGGATGGGGGTATATAGCAGGTTGGGAGCACATACCAGGATGGGGGTATATAGCAGGATGCGACCATATGCCAGGATGGGGTATATAGCAGTACAGGATACGGCCGTATGCCAGGATGGGGTATATAGAAGGATGCGGCCATATACCAGGATGGGTGTATATAGCAGGATGCAGCCATATGCCAGGATGGGGTATATAGCATGATGCGGCGATATACCAGGATGGCAGTATATAGCAGGATGGGGGCTATACCAGGATGAGGGACATATATATACAAGGCAGGAGGATCATTACCAGGATGGAGTACCTTAGTAGAGAATTTGGGGACATTAACCCCAGAATAGTCCTTCCTTTGGATCAACATGTTAGGGTACGGGTTGAACTAGATGGACTTAGAGTCTCCCTTCAACCTTAAAACTATGATACTATGATGATGATGATAGCGTCAGCAGCAGATCCTCGCCCCATAACAGTGTGTCATGACCACATTTTTTGCTTAAAATATTATTTTTCTATTTTCCTTCTCTAAACCCAGGGTGCGTCTTATGGTCCAATGGATCTTATAATCCGAAAAATACGGTATATACAGGGGAATTGAAAGAGTTTGTATTGTGACGCCACTTGCGGGTTGCAGTTATGGTGATGGAACCGCCGATACACAGTCTATTACCTCTGGGGCTGATGGTGGTGGCAGCCTGGATGGTAGGAGTAAGTGGTTGGCGTCCGTCACAGAAAGAAGGGAGACCACACAATGGGGATGCAGTGCAACTTCTGTTTACTCACAGTGATGTTGAGCTGTGGCCTTGAGGATGGCTGGTTCAGACCCCTGGTCCCTTTTGTCCCAGTGCTGGTGTGGTGACCTGGTAGTCTCTTTCCCCGGCACCTCTCACTTGTGGTTGGGACCCCATAGCCTGGAGCATTTGTGGGTCCCTTACTGTCTGTCGGCAGTCTCTCATCTGTACGGCGGGCAGTGCGAACCCTGTAGGGTCGATGTTCTATTCTGGCCCCTGGCCCCTGGCTCAATCTTTACTGCTGGTGCCCCTGGATTCTTGGGTCAGTGAGGTCCGTGAAGGTCCCCTCACTGTGCAGTCCAAGGAAAGTGTATGTATCCGCTCACCTGTGGTATGAAGGAGACCAATGCTTCCCAGACACGTGCAAGGATAAACCAGCTGGCAATCTTGTATGGAGACTTTTTCAAAAAAATCCAGCACCGAATCCAGGAAATGTATTAAAAATTAATGACGTTTATTGAAACATATTAAAAAGTCCAAATAGGGTCCAGAGCAAAGAAACGGAGAGGACGCGTTTCGAACTGTATAGTTCTTAAGCTGGTGTCACACATAACGATGACGACAACGACGTCGCTGCTACGTCACCATTTTCTGTGACGTTGCAGCGACGTCCCGTCGCTGTCGCTGTGTGTGACATCCAGCAACGACCTGGCCCCTGCTGTGAGGTCGCCGGTCGTTGCTGAATGTCCAGCTTCATTTTTTGGTCGTCACTCTCCCGCTGTGACACACACATCGCTGTGTGTGACAGCGAGAGAGCGACGAAATGAAGCGATCAGGAGCCGGCACTGGCAGCTGCGGTAAGCTGTAACCAGCGTAAACATCGGGTAACCAAGGGAAGACCTTTCCCTGGTTACCCGATGTTTACGCTGGTTACCAGCCTCCGCTCTTGCTGCCAGTGCCGGCTCCTGCACTGTGACATGTGGCTGCAGTATGCATCGGGTAATTAACCCGATGTATACTGTAGCAAGGAGAGCAAGGAGCCAGCGCTAAGCAGTGCGCGCGGCTCCCTGCTCTCTGCACTGTGACATGTAGCTGCAGCACACATCGGGTTAATTAACCCGATGTGTGCTGCAGGAGAGCAAGGAGCCAGCGCTAAGCGCGGCTCCCTGCTCTCTGAACTGTGACATGTAGCTGCAGCACACATCGGGTTAATTAACCCGATGTGTGCTGCAGGAGAGCAAGGAGCCAGCGCTAAGCGCGGCTCCCTGCTCTCTGAACATGTAGCACAGCGACCTTATGATCGCTGCTTCTGCTGTGTTTGACAGCTAAGCAGCGATCATAACAGCGACTTACAAGGTCGCTGTTACGTCACAGAAAATGGTGACGTAACAGCGACGTCGTTGTCGCTGTCGTTTAGTGTGACACCAGCTTTAGTCTGTCTCTAGCTAATGAATGAAATGGACTGATTAAAATAAGCTGAGAACCAGACATGAACAATGGTGGGCGGAGAGAAGGGGAGGAAGGAGCAGACAGAAAGTTAAGGAGAGAGGAAAGAAGAGGAAAGGAAAAAAAAAAAAAAAAAAAATCCTGTATACCGGGCACACTGCCTCATATATCCCTGCATACCGCCTCATATACCGTGTATACCGTCTCATATATCTTGTAACCGTGTATAATGCCTCATGTGTCCCTGTATACTGCAAAAAAAAAAAAAAAAGGGGTAGAATAGCAAAGTTGATCTAAGAGCAATATGAAATAAATAATAAGGCCGATTAAGGCCATAGGATCATTTTATACAATCAATATGTCAAAAGCAAATCGCTCTTAAGGTTCATAGGATCATTTTTATACAATCAATATGTCAAAAACAAATCATTTTTAAGGTTCATGCCGAAAGGTGATCTAGTGCCCATTAGAAAGATCAATTTGGTCTCCCTCCGTAACAATAAATCTTTCAAGTTACCTCCTCTTTTAGGTAATCTAACCTTTTCCAAGGCGACTACTTGCATAGTATCTGTGTAACGGGGTGCCAGGGGTGCCTCCGGCCTTGTAGTCGTGGCCCTCGGTATCAGGCTTACCCCTGGTTCCACCGTCACTATGGGGACAGGAGCTAACTTGGTGGGGCAGAGTGTGGTCGTGGTGCAGATGTTGTCCGGCGCACAAACACTCTTCAGGCAGGGTACAATGCGATGAACAAACATTCTTTTATTCTTCACAGTTAAAAGTCCAGACAAAGCAATCCGGTCAGCAATAAATCTGGCAGATGACAATTCCTGTGGAGCTGGGGACACCCTGACCAAACGTCACCTCGGGTGGGGATATGCCCTCCGTACTCTACTTCCTTCGGGCACCCACTATTCAGCCAAGCATACACCGGACCCACACCGGCAGAATAGGCTCTGAGGTTACGTCCACCTCCTTCTCTCCGGTGTCCCCTGCTGTTCTGCTCACACACTCTGCCCGACGTGCACACACTGCTGCCCCGGATGCTACTTCTCACAAAGTCCCGAACAAAGCCATAAAGGTGCTGAGACGCTTTCTTAGCTGGGGGAAGCCTGTCCTTGCGTCCCCTCCAGTGGTGATGTGCCTGACTACTCCACTTCGCCCGGCTCCCACTGCTGGCTACCCACAGTCCGGACCCACACCGGACTGCTTCACACTATGAGGTTCCGCTCGCTCCTTTTCTCACCGGCTTCCCTGATTTCCAGCTCCCTTCTTTCTTTCTTGCTTTCTGCCCACT
Organism: Anomaloglossus baeobatrachus; assembly: GCF_048569485.1. Classification (NCBI taxonomy): domain Eukaryota; kingdom Metazoa; phylum Chordata; class Amphibia; order Anura; family Aromobatidae; genus Anomaloglossus; species Anomaloglossus baeobatrachus. Next base: position 502,462,603 of record NC_134355.1, on the reverse strand, counting down.
CAGCTCCACACTCTGCCCCGGCTCTGCTGCTCCGCTCCTGTCCCCGAGACAACTGCTCCCTTGATCTAATCTTTTCCTCACACCCTTGCTCTCTCCTCCCCTTGTCTCTGCCGGCTCCTCCTCTCCACTGTGGTGACAGCCGTCCCACCCGGCCACTAGGGGTACCCTAACACTATACACATGCACATACAAATAAAACATTTTTATTAATAACATTTCCGGGTTAACTATGTTAAACTAGTAGGGGGTAGGCCCACCCACTACATGCCTCCCCTCTTAAAATCCGAGCCTCCCGGCAAGGCTCTTAAACACATAAAAACATAAACACATAAAAACCTTTCGGTTCAGTCCTCAACAGCGGCACCAGTTCAGCGGCGCTCCCGGTCTCTGGATAGCGCCCGGAGGCTCAACAGCGCTCCCGGTCTTAGATGGGCGCCCGGAGGCTTCGATAGCGCTCCCGGTCTTTGCTGAAGGTGCCCGGAGGCTTCAAGAGCGCTCCCGGTCTTTGCTGGAGGGCAACAGGCCCGTCAACGTTAAAGAAACTTCTGCCGGCTGAACGGCGCCGGACTTAAACAACAGATCAGCAGTGGTGACTTACTCTGGGGGCCAGGCCCTCTTCCATTCCTCCGCTTGTGCCTGGATGTATGCCCCCAGCGATTGTCCCGGCTGCCGACGGATCCTCTGGAAGGACACAGGGGCGTAGGGTGGCTCCACGGGCACAGCTGCTGCAGCTCCTCTCGGTGGTGAAGGTGTCCCTGCCCCTGCCAATCTTGCTGGTAATGGCGGCGGTGTCAATGCTGAGGCTGGAGGAAGTGGAGGCAGGTCTTCGTTTCCCGCTCTTGAACAGACTCCACCCCCAGCCTCACGCATCATCTCGACTCCTCCGCCGAGGTACTTCTTTTTCCTTTTCTTAGTCTTCAATGCCCTGGAGCTGGCGCCTCCCCTCTTTGGGCGGAGTACTCCATGCTTTCTCTTCGGCACCGGCCAGCCCCAGGCTCTTCTTTTGGCGCCAATTCTGCGCGCGCCTTCTGTGTCTTCCCAGACAACGGCCATCTTGCCGCCATCTTGTGCCCGGTCCTTCACCTCAGGCACCGTCTCCTCTTCCCACCATGGGACTGCAAATCTTCGCTGAGAGTCCGGATCAGGGGCCCTCGGCACCACTTGGTCTCCATCTTCTTGGAGCGGGTCCCCTGGCATACGATCCGGATCCTGCCGACTACGCCACATGTAACGGGGTGCCAGGGGTGCCTCCGGCCTTGTAGTCGTGGCCCTCGGTATCAGGCTTACCCCTGGTTCCACCGTCACTATGGGGACAGGAGCTAACTTGGTGGGGCAGAGTGTGGTCGTGGTGCAGATGTTGTCCGGCGCACAAACACTCTTCAGGCAGGGTACAATGCGATGAACAAACATTCTTTTATTCTTCACAGTTAAAAGTCCAGACAAAGCAATCCGGTCAGCAATAAATCTGGCAGATGACAATTCCTGTGGAGCTGGGGACACCCTGACCAAACGTCACCTCGGGTGGGGATATGCCCTCCGTACTCTACTTCCTTCGGGCACCCACTATTCAGCCAAGCATACACCGGACCCACACCGGCAGAATAGGCTCTGAGGTTACGTCCACCTCCTTCTCTCCGGTGTCCCCTGCTGTTCTGCTCACACACTCTGCCCGACGTGCACACACTGCTGCCCCGGATGCTACTTCTCACAAAGTCCCGAACAAAGCCATAAAGGTGCTGAGACGCTTTCTTAGCTGGGGGAAGCCTGTCCTTGCGTCCCCTCCAGTGGTGATGTGCCTGACTACTCCACTTCGCCCGGCTCCCACTGCTGGCTACCCACAGTCCGGACCCACACCGGACTGCTTCACACTATGAGGTTCCGCTCGCTCCTTTTCTCACCGGCTTCCCTGATTTCCAGCTCCCTTCTTTCTTTCTTGCTTTCTGCCCACTCAGCTCCACACTCTGCCCCGGCTCTGCTGCTCCGCTCCTGTCCCCGAGACAACTGCTCCCTTGATCTAATCTTTTCCTCACACCCTTGCTCTCTCCTCCCCTTGTCTCTGCCGGCTCCTCCTCTCCACTGTGGTGACAGCCGTCCCACCCGGCCACTAGGGGTACCCTAACACTATACACATGCACATACAAATAAAACATTTTTATTAATAACATTTCCGGGTTAACTATGTTAAACTAGTAGGGGGTAGGCCCACCCACTACATCTGTATTCCCCGCATGTTTTAGCATAAAATGTTGGGAGGCACCTGACAGATTTCTTGTTGTTACATGGCTTGCATCGTACACGTGTTCCGAGATTCTCTTTCTCAAGGGGCGTGTAGTACTGCCAATATATTGAATACAACATTTAGTGCAAGATCTGCAATAAATTACATGGTCAGTACCACAAATGATCCTATGAACCTTAAGAGCGATTTGCTTTTGACATATTGATTGTATAAAATGATCCTATGGCCTTAATCGGCCTTATTATTTATTTCATATTGCTCTTAGATCAACTTTGCTATTCTACCCCTTTTTTTTTTTTTTTTTTTGCAGTATACAGGGACACATGAGGCATTATACACGGTTACAAGATATATGAGACGGTATACACGGTATATGAGGCGGTATGCAGGGATATATGAGGCAGTGTGCCCGGTATACAGGATTTTTTTTTTTTTTTTTTTCCTTTCCTCTTCTTTCCTCTCTCCTTAACTTTCTGTCTGCTCCTTCCTCCCCTTCTCTCCGCCCACCATTGTTCATGTCTGGTTCTCAGCTTATTTTAATCAGTCCATTTCATTCATTAGCTAGAGACAGACTAAGAACTATACAGTTCGAAACGCGTCCTCTCCGTTTCTTTGCTCTGGACCCTATTTGGACTTTTTAATATGTTTCAATAAACGTCATTAATTTTTAATACATTTCCTGGATTCGGTGCTGGATTTTTTTGAAAAAGTCCCCTCACTGTGCAGGTATTTGTCAGGTTGCCTGAAGCTGTCACCTGACCTAGGACGCTGTGCCCCGTCGGTGCTCTGGTTCAGGGGTACCTGGCTGTACCCTCCCTGGCAACCACTCTACTACGCCACCTAGGTCATTGCTACACGACCCCGTCTGGAGACACGTCCGTCCCCTTCAACTGTCACTACCGGACTCCTCTGTCTGTCTGTCCCCTCCCACCGGGTTGTTGGATAGTGGACTGGACTGGCTCCGCCTCTGGGTGGCCATCTATTGTTTCCCGGACTAGTCAGTCATCCCTAATGGGGAGTGGGAAACTGGGATGTTATGTGTTTTGGTGATACAGGCACTGGTCTTCCAGGTCTCTGGGGGTAGGCCCTGCATCTTTCTCAGGATGCAGTACCTAGTAGTGCCCTGAGGGGTTCAGGGGTGCTATATTACCCCTTAGTTAAACACCGCACGCCCTCGGGCTGCAAAAGAGTAATACGGGTTTAACACACTTTTTTTTCCAAAACAGTAAAACTTAACATTCTTACCACGCAGTGGAGGCATTTCTTGAACCGTTGCGAACTTGAGTACTCCTCCCATCACCCACCACCCAAAGGTCCTGGTCCCCAAAACCCCTAGGAGGAAGGTCACCGGTTTCCATGGTGACCCAGTCTCGGCTGACTGTACTGCAGACCCTTCCTGCGACCTTTTCCTCTCCTGTTGGTGGTGTTAAAGAATCCTTGTGGCAGGGTTGTACTCTGGTTTTGGCACAATTAGTGCAACTATTTACAAGGTTAGTTCTTGTCACAACCAGTCCTGTGACTGTGGTCCATTTTTATATTAACAAAGCAGGGTTATGCAACATTTTTCAACAAAAACACAACAACAAAACTGGACCGCCTGGTTCAGCTACCACAGTGCAGGGGGACTTGAAAATGGGGCATGCTGGCCCGAAGATCATGCTCGACGAACCCGAACAGTCCGCTTCTGGATCCCCGTCCGTGGGTGCACATACCACCTAGGTCACTGCTACATGACCCCGTCTGGAGAAACGTCCGTCCCCTTCAACTGTCACTACCGGATTCCTCTATCTGTCTCTGCCCTCCCACCGGGTTGTTGTTTAGTGGACTGGACTGGCTCCACCTCTGGGTGGCCATCCATTGGGTCCCGGACCAGTCAGTCATCCCTAGTGGGGAGTGGGAAACTGGGGATGTTATGTGTTTTGGTAGTACAGGCACTGGTCTTCTAGGTCCTTGAGGGTAGGCCCTGCATCTTTGTCAGGATGCAGTACCTAGTAGTGCCCTGAGGGGTTCAGGGGCGCTACAATTTCCTATCCCCCTTTTTAGGAGCCTGCTCTGCATGTGATGTTTTTCTGGGATAGACATATTGTGATCTGCTATAGTCACCATTCTCTGCCGTTGTATTACTATCTGATATGACCTTATCCATGTTCTTTTTGTATGCTTTTAAAGTTGTTGTTTTTATGTCCGTCCCCCGTCCCTGCATTCCTTTCCTCCCCCCACTGCTCCTGTAAACGTCTGCAATTGCAGAATAAAGTTTTTGCCACTTACAGAGTGAGTAGCCGCTCTTCTTCCCTGGATGATTGTTTTTATGTGTGTAACCACTTTTTTTCATTAAAAATAAAATATGTATACACAAATAAACTCCTCTCCTCTTGTCTTCACCGGACCAATGGGTTGTAGTGCCCAAATCGATTCCTCCATCTCTACTATTGATAATGCCTTTTAGTCAGCGCAGTGAGAGGCTATGTGGCAGGCTCTGGATTGCTGAATAAAGAGAGCCTGTTAGGAGACATGCTTGTGGGACAGAAATTACTCCAAGATTTGTACTGTTTTTGTTGTGTCGCACCATTCAATAGGCAACTGTTACAATTCCACTCCTACCCTACTCTACATAGTGAACCTATCACAGGCCACAGAACAAGCCTAGAGTCCCTAATTAGATGTCAATAAATCATTCCATTCATAACACTGGCTACCCATTCACTACAGAGTACAATTTAAATGTATCACTCCCAGTCATAAATCTCTCCACAGTTTTGCACCACCCTATATCTCCTCCCTCACCTGTCTACCATCCTACCCGTGCTTTGCTTTTTGCTAACTATCTAGGATTAACTTCATCCATAATCCAAACTTGCCACTCTTGTCTCCAAGACTTGTCTAGTGCTGCACCAGGTCTCTGGAATGCACTACCCCGAATAACCTGGTTAATTCCCATTAGCCATAGTTGCAAGTATGTTTGAAAAACATATCTCTTTAGACAGGCCTTTCATATCACTTCAACAATCTAACTGTTCTTGGGTTTCCTTCCTAAATTTTCCTCAAAATCTGGTTCTTTCTTTCATCTGTTCCCACACCCTCCAAGCAATTATAAATCTATACTTGTTCTGATATAGGCAAGTGACTGGCCTATTTGCTATAAAATGATGGCTTTGCCATACACTACAAACACGGCTTACCTTTTGTGTTGCCTTTTTCCTATTTTCTTAAAGCTTGTAAGTAGGGCTCTCACTCCTGTAATTGTTGAATTTATGTGTCACTGTGTAATGTCTTTTATTGTTTGTTCATAAACCTCTTATTTGGAGGATGCTGCTCTATTTGTTGGCGCTATATAAATAAACTGTTACTATTATTGTTAATGAACATATCCAGGTTCCTATTGCCCATGTGACTACTGTATAGCATAATGCTAATACTGTTAACAGACGCTCATGTCCATAGCCTACCCTTATAACTATGTACCCAAAATAGAACAGAGAAATCTAATATCGGAAAATAAATGGAGATTGGGAAAAAATAATATTTCACAATATTTGTTTTTAATGATTAAAAATACAGCTTTTGACATGAAAATGTTAACAATTGGTTTCTGTGGTCAACATCTCCTACCCTATGCTGCTTCATGGTAAAAGAATAAAGGAGTCACATAAGCGTTATGATTTCTCGATATGTAAGTAGAAGAATTCCTACACCAAATCTGCATCTCCTGGCAAAAAAATTGCATCAATATTGCATCAAAACTGCATCGCATTTTGATGTGTTTTTTTTGCCAGAAGATGCAGAATTGGTGCATGAATATGGTGTATATATTCCAGCACCAAATCTGTATCTCTTGACAAAAAAAAAAATGTGGTTTTCTGCTGGGAGATACATGTCTCATTGAAGTCAACGAGTTCATCTGAAGTGAGATCACTGAGTTCAATGACTTCACCTGAGGTAAGTTTACCTGCGGTCACAGGTGGGAGACTGTGGGAATATCCAGCTGTGACTGCAGATTAACTCCGTGACATCACCGCTCACAGCGGTGGCTCAGTCACTGTCTACCTGAAGCCACAGCAGGCGGTCATGGTCTGTAATGTGCCTGCTTGCTGCGACTTCAGTAAGTAGCAGGCTCGGGATCATCTGGGACCTTGTGTGTATTACATTGGACCCGGGTATTTGCAGGGTTGATAAATTGGAGAAAGAGGGTGTTCTTTTTTTCTATTTTATTTCAAATAATGGATTTTTTCGGTGTTTAGGTTTATTTCTTTTCACTTATAGGATTAGTAATGGGGGTCTCTCATAGACCCATACCCATTACTAACCTAGTTCTTAGTGGCAGGTATGAGCTGTCATTAACCCTTTATATTACCGTGATTGCCAACACACCAGAGCAATCGGGATGAGCCGGCTAAAGTCCCTGAATTGTCTCATCTAATGGATGTGACAATTCTGGGCATCTTTGGACTAATAGTTTTAGCCTGAGGGGCCCAACAACAATGGGCCTCCCCAGCCTCAGAATACCACCCCCAGCTGTTGGTTTTACCATGGCTGGGTATCAAAATTGAGGGAGACTGCAAGCTGTTTTTTTAAATTATTTATTTAAATAATTAAAAAAAACCCAAACAAATAACACATATAGGGTCCCTCTTATTTTGATACACAGCCAAGCTGAGCACATGGCTGGGTTCTGCAGCATGTAGCTGTCTGCTTTATCTGCACTGGATATCACAAAATAGGGGGGTTCGTACGCCATTTTACGTTATTTATTGATTTATTTTTACACCATTATAAAGACACAGAGAGCATGTGTGATTCCAACCAATCCCAGACGCTATCACATAGGGTTAGGACGCGGTCTGACTGCAACGAATCACAGACGCTGGGACTGACGGTGGGCGGGTTAAGCAGTGAATATGTATGAGAGTTATAATGATCAGACCTGGAAGCAGTGTGTGGGAGACTCGGTAAGTACAACGGTCCTGCTTTTCAGCCCCCTCTCCCTTTCTACCACCTATTTTACAGCCAATGTTCAGGTCCCCATATATTTATATGGGTTTCTGCATCCAGGCAGATATTCGGGTTGAAGTCCGGTCACGAACCGGCCTTTTTTCTTTAAGTTCGGCTGAACCCGCCGTACCCAAACATCTGTGGGTTTGCCCATCTCTGCTAGTAAGTAGTAGATTGCATTTCATGTTCAGCACTGGGGCTGGCAGTTCTGCTCTCTTTGTTTATACAGTAGTTTAGTCTTCATTATAGATATTGCAGCATGTTTATCATGAAAAAGTTTATATTCTGCGTGTCAATTGTAAAAAAGTTAAGCTGTTGTAAACTCCATTGGCTAGGGTGTTATACATATTTTCGCCATAGCTGCTATTTTTGTAGTTAGAGTGTTATATTATGCTTTATTTCATGTAACCTCGACCCTTGCAGAGAGAAAAGGTTGTAAGCTATATCCTGAAGTATTGGATTGCTTCTTGCTTTTAACTGAAACCTCGTACTCTGTCTTTTGTGCCACGGCTACTGAGCAGTAGGTAAAGACAGGTTGTAATTACAAGAAACAGTAGATTAAGCACCTGATTTTTGTGACTATTTCCTGTACCAGCTATTAAGACTTCGTATGAACAACGGATTATTCATTCACCATGAATAACAGCTCTGTCTTCTGAACCGCCATCATGAGTGCCTACAATATAGTATCAGTAGCCATTTGGAGTGTGAGGGTACTCTGTTATCATACGATACATATACTCTGCTACCTGTGTAGATTCTCTTCCTTCTGGTATAAAAGTTGTTTACTTAACAGCTTTATTAAAAATAAGGTTGTCCTTGGAAATCACAAGCTGCTTAGATGACAGATAAAGGTAAATGATTATAGAAATAAATAAATAAATAAAAGATAAAAAAAGAAATACTCCATTGAAGTTAATGGAGTAGAGCTGAAATACCACTCACAACCTATAGAAATGGTGGCTCTATTTTTGGAAGGCACAAAGCACACTTTTCTAAAGGTACCGTCACACTAAGCGACGCTCCAGTGATCCCACCAGCAACCTGACCTGGCAGGGATCGCTGGAGCGTTGCTACACGGGTTGCTGGTGAGCTGTCACACAGGCAGATCTCACCAGCAACCAGTGACCAGCCCCCAGCCAGCAGCGATGCGTGGAAGCGATGCTGCGCTTGGTAACTAAGGTAAATATCGGCTAACCGACCCGATATTTGCCTTGGTTACCAGCGCACACCGCTTAGCGCTGGCTCCCTGCACTCCTAGGCAGATTACACATCGGGTTAATTGCCCGATGTGTAGTCTGGCTATGTGTGCAGGGAGCAGAGAGACGGCACTGACCGCTGAGAGCAGCGGACGCTGGTAACGAAGGTAAATATCGGGTAACCAAGGAAAGGGCTTCTTGGTCACCCGATATTTACATTGGTTACCAGCCTCCGCAGAAGCCGGCTCCCTGCTCACTGCACATTCAGTTGTTGCTGTCTCGCTGTCACACACAGCGATGTGTGCTTCACAGCGGGAGAGCAACAACTAAAAAATGGTCCAGGACATTCAGCAACAACCAGCGACCTCACAGCAGGGGCCAGGTTGTTGCTGGATGTCACACACAGCAACATCGCTAGCAACGTCACTGTTACGTCACAAAAGTCGTGCCTCAGCAGCGATGTTGCTAGCGATGTTGCTTAGTGAGACGTGGCCTTAATACTGGACAACCCCTTTTTTTAAGTACAGTTTTGCCAAACCCGATGAATCCGAATATCTGCGGGTCCACTCATCCCTGTTTGCAAGTGGTCTGAGAGATGGGTGGAACTGGTCGCTCACATATCCCCACCCTGGGGCATGGTATAGAGGACATAAAAAAGTTCGGTGGGTTGAATAGTCCGAGTGTGACTGTAAGAAGTGCTTCTGTATAAAATCTCCATGTTCGGACTTCTGTGCTGAACTCACATTATATTGCCTTGGTTAGGACTGGTGTATTTTTTTGTTCTGTAAAGAAAGGTGACGTTTTTTTTTTTTTTTTTGTTACTTGCTTTATGAAACCTTAGTAAAGCAGCCTGGAAATTTTGCTTAAAGTTGCCTACCGTCCCTACCTCAAACGCTGCCAAGTGAGCTATGAGGAGGTACTTTAGGGGCATTATGCTGTGCGGGTATTATACTGTGTTGGTGGCACTCTGATGACATCATACTTTGCTAGAGGCACTGTGGAGTCATCATACTGTACATGTGGGGTGCAATTTAATGGATAATATACTCAGTGTGTGTGGGCACTTTTTGGACCCATCATACGCTATAATAGAGAGAAAAGGGGTATCACTGGGAACAGTAAATAGGTACTGAATTACTGTGTGCATGCCACAATACTTGTCCTTCTCTCTGTTTATAGAAGTTTATAGAAAAGAAATTCCAGGAAGCACTCACTATGTATTGGTATTGTTAAGGCATCCTAAATCCCACAGAAAAAAATACTGGCACACCAATTTCTTCAGGAATTATAAGGATTTATTTCTTCAATCCATGCAGGCAAAATGCATTGCAAAGCATTAAGGCTTCAGCAGCTTTTCGCAAACATTTTTTTTTCTACTAGACCCCCTCATTACAAATCCTGTAAGTAAAAAGAAATAAACACAAAACAAATAGAAAAAACCTTTTACGTGCAGGAAGCCCACACTTTCCCGCTCAGCTCGCTCCGCCCCCTCCTGCCCGCGGCATGTACACATACATACACACACACACACACACACACACAAACCCCCCCCCCTCGGCTTACCTGCGGTGATGAAGTCCCGCCATCCCGATCTCAGCGCTGTCACTTTCCTCCATGGCCGCCGCTTGTCACATCACCTCTCGCTTCCGACCCGAGACTGACTAGCGGTGACGTCACGGACCTCTCGCGATACTTGAGGGGAAGGCACCGGTCATTGAACTCAGTGACAGGGGCTGTCGGCAGTGCTGGAGATCAGCGCAGGTAATGTACCTCGCTGACAGCAGCACTTGTCATCCCCTGCAGTGACCTGGGCTGACCCATTGATGTTAGCTCAGGTCACTGCATTGCTCTCCCAGCCAATGGGGAACATCCTGCTCTTCATTGACTGGGACAGTGTGGATCGTTATGGCAACCCCTTGGATTACAGCAGACCTGGATTTGTTTTTCAATCTAATAAATTGGTTAAAGAGGGAATGTTTTGGGGAGTGTTTTTTCAAATAAAAATGTGTTTGTCGTCTATTTTTTTTATTACTGACTGGGTTGGTGATGTCGGGTATCTGATAGACGCCTGACCTCACCAACCCCAGGGCTTGATGCCAGGTGACATTACACATCTGGTATTAACCCCATATATTACCCCGTTTGCCACCACACCAGGGCGCGGGATGAGCTGGGGCGAAGCACCAGGATTGGCGCATCTAATGGATGCGCCACTTCTGGGGCGGCTGCGGCCTGCTATTTTTAGGCTGGGGAGAGTCCAATAACCATGGACCTCCCTAGTCTGAGAATATCAGGCCATAGCTGTCTGCTTTACCTTGGCTGGTGATCCAATTTTGGGGGACCCCTACGTGTTTTTTTTTTAAAATTATTTATTTAATTTAAAATAACAGCGTGTGGTGCCCTCAGTTTTGGATTACCAGCCAAGGTGAGGTTGCCAGCTGTGGTCTGCAGGCTGCAGCCGTCTGCTTTACCCTAGCTGGCTACAAAACTAGGGGGAACCCTACGTCATTTTTTTTTCATTTTTTTGGCTAAATACAAAGCTAAGCACCCCTTAGTGCCACATGAAAGGCACCAAAGGGTGCTCCACTTTTTCTCCACTTTTTCTCCACTTTTTCTCCATTTTTTTCTCCACTTTTTCTCCACTTTTTCTCCACTTTTTCTCCACTTTTTCTCCACTTTTTTCCATTTTTTTCTCCACTTTTTCTCCACTTTTGCTCCACTTTTTCTCCACTTTTTCTCCACTTTTTCTCCACTTTTTTTCCATTTTTTCTCCACTTTTTCTCCACTTTTTCTCCACTTTTTTCTCCACTTTTTCTCCACTTTTTCTCCACTTTTTCTCCACTTTTTCTCTACTTTTTTTCCATTTTTTTCTCCACTTTTTCTCCACTTTTTTTTCCATTTTTTTCTCCACTTTTTCTCTACTTTTTCTACATTTTTTTCTCCACTTTTTCTCCACTTTTTCTCCATTTTTTTTCTCCAATTCTTCTCCACATTTTCTCCACTTTTTCTACATTTTTTTCTCCACTTTTTCTCCACTTTTTCTCCATTTTTTTTCTCCACTTTTTCTCCACTTTTTCTCCACTTTTTTTCCAACTTTTTCTCCACTTTTTCTCCACTTTTTCTCCACTTTTTCTCCACTTTTTCTCCATTTTTTTCTCCACTTTTTCTCCACTTTTTCTCCACTTTTTTCTCCACTTTTTCTCCACTTTTGCTCCACTTTTTCTCCATTTTTTCTCCACTTTTTCTCCACTTTTTCTCCACTTTTTCTCCACTTTTGCTCCACTTTTTCTCCATTTTTTCTCCACTTTTTCTCCACTTTTTCTCCACTTTTTTTCCATTTTTTCTCCACTTTTTCTCCACTTTTTCTCCACATTTTCTCCACTTTTTCTCCATTTTTTTTCTCCACTTTTTCTCCAATTTTTCTCCACTTTTTCTCCACTTTTTCTCCACTTTTTCTCCATTTTTTTTCTCCAATTTTTCTCCACTTTTTCTCCACTTTTTCTACATTTTTTTCGCCACTTTTTCTCCACTTTTTCTCCATTTTTTTCTCCACTTTTTCTCCACTTTTTCTCCACTTTTTTTCCAACTTTATCTCCACTTTTTCTCCACTTTTTCTCCATTTTTTTTCTCCACTTTTTCTCCACTTTTTCTCCACTTTTTCTCCACTTTTTCTCCATTTTTTTCTCCATTTTTTCTCCACTTTTGCTCCACTTTTTCTCCATTTTTTCTCCACTTTTTCTCCACTTTTTCTCCACTTTTTTCTCCACTTTTTCTCCACTTTTTCTCCACTTTTTCTCTACTTTTTTTCCATTTTTTTCTCCACTTTTTCTCCACTTTTTCTCCACTTTTTTTTTCCATTTTTTTCTCCACTTTTTCTCTACTTTTTCTACATTTTTTTCTCCACTTTTTCTCCAGTTTTTCTCCACTTTTTCTACATTTTTTTCTCCACTTTTTCTCCACTTTTTCTCCATTTTGTTCTCCACTTTTTCTCCACTTTTTTTCCATTTTTTTCTCCACTTTTTCTCCACTTTTTCTCCATTTTTTTCTCCACTTTTTCTCCACTTTTTCTCCACTTTTTCTCCACTTTTTCTACATTTTTTTCTCCACTTTTTCTCCACTTTTTCTACATTTTATTCTCCACTTTTTCTCCACTTTTTCTCCACTTTTTCTCCACTTTTTCTCCATTTTTTCTCCACTTTTTCTCCACTTTTTTTCCATTTTTTTCTCCACTTTTTCTCCACTTTTTCTCCACTTTTTTTCCATTTTTTTCTCCACTTTTTCTCTACTATTTCTACATTTTTTTCGCCACTTTTTCTCCACTTTTTCTCCATTTTTTTCTCCACTTTTTCTCCACTTTTTCTCCACTTTTTTTCCAACTTTATCTCCACTTTTTCTCCACTTTTTCTCCATTTTTTTTCTCCACTTTTTCTCCACTTTTTCTCCACTTTTTCTCCACTTTTTCTCCATTTTTTTCTCCATTTTTTCTCCACTTTTGCTCCACTTTTTCTCCATTTTTTCTCCACTTTTTCTCCACTTTTTCTCCACTTTTTTCTCCACTTTTTCTCCACTTTTTCTCCACTTTTTCTCTACTTTTTTTCCATTTTTTTCTCCACTTTTTCTCCACTTTTTCTCCACTTTTTTTTTCCATTTTTTTCTCCACTTTTTCTCTACTTTTTCTACATTTTTTTCTCCACTTTTTCTCCAGTTTTTCTCCACTTTTTCTACATTTTTTTCTCCACTTTTTCTCCACTTTTTCTCCATTTTGTTCTCCACTTTTTCTCCACTTTTTTTCCATTTTTTTCTCCACTTTTTCTCCACTTTTTCTCCATTTTTTTCTCCACTTTTTCTCCACTTTTTCTCCACTTTTTCTCCACTTTTTCTACATTTTTTTCTCCACTTTTTCTCCACTTTTTCTACATTTTATTCTCCACTTTTTCTCCACTTTTTCTCCACTTTTTCTCCACTTTTTCTCCATTTTTTCTCCACTTTTTCTCCACTTTTTTTCCATTTTTTTCTCCACTTTTTCTCCACTTTTTCTCCACTTTTTTTCCATTTTTTTCTCCACTTTTTCTCTACTATTTCTACATTTTTTTCTCCACTTTTTCTCCAGTTTTTCTCCACTTTTTCTACATTTTTTTCTCCACTTTTTCTCCACTTTTTCTCCATTTTGTTCTCCACTTTTTCTCCACTTTTTCTCCACTTTTTTTCCATTTTTTTCTCCACTTTTTCTCCACTTTTTCTCCATTTTTTTCTCCACTTTTTCTCCACTTTTTCTCCACTTTTTCTCCATTTTTTTCTCCACTTTTTCTCCACTTTTTCTACATTTTATTCTCCACTTTTTCTCCACTTTTTCTCCATTTTTTCTCCACTTTTTCTCCACTTTTTTTCCATTTTTTTCTCCACTTTTTCTCCACTTTTTCTCCATTTTTTTCTCCACTTTTTCTCCACTTTTTCTCCACTTTTTTTCCAACTTTTTCTCCACTTTTTCTCCACTATTTCTCCACTTTTTCTCCATTTTTTTCTCCACTTTTTCTCCACTTTTTCTCCACTTTTTCTCCACTTTTTCTCCATTTTTTTCTCCATTTTTTCTCCACTTTTGCTCCACTTTTTCTCCATTTTTTCTCCACTTTTTCTCCACTTTTTCTCCACTTTTTTTCCATTTTTTTCTCCACTTTTTCTCCACTTTTTCTCCATTTTTTTCTCCACTTTTTCTCCACTTTTTCTCCACTTTTTCTCCATTTTTTTCTCCACTTTTTCTTCACTTTTTCTACATTTTATTCTCCACTTTTTCTCCATTTTTTCTCCACTTTTTCTCCACTTTTTTTCCATTTTTTTCTCCACTTTTTCTCCACTTTTTCTCCACTTTTTCTCCACTTTTTTTCCATTTTTTTCTCCACTTTTTCTCCACTTTTGCTCCACTTTTCTCCATTTTTTCTCCACTTTTTCTCCACTTTTTCTCCACTTTTTTCCATTTTTTTCTCCACTTTTTCTCCACTTTTTCTCCATTTTTTTCCCCACTTTTTCTCCACTTTTTCTCCACTTTTTCTCCATTTTTTTCTCCACTTTTTCTCCACTTTTTCTCCATTTTTTTCCCCACTTTTTCTCCACTTTTTCTCCACTTTTTCTCCATTTTTTTCTCCACTTTTTCTCCACTTTTTCTCCACTTATGGAGAAAAAGTGGAGAAAAAGTGGAGAAAAAAATGGAGAAAAAGTGGAGAAAAAGTGGAGAAAAAGTAGAGAAAAAGTGGAGAAAAAGTGGAGAAAAAGTGGAGAAAAAAATGGAGAAAAAGTGGAGAAAAAGTAGAGAAAAAGTGGAGAAAAAAATGGAGAAAAAGTGGAGAATTTTTTTCTCCACTTTTTCTCCAATTATTCTCCACTTTTGGAGAAAAAGGGGAGAAAAAGTGGAGAAAAAGTGGAGAAAAAAATGGAGAAAAAGTGGAGAAAAAGTGGAGAAAAAAATGGAGAAAAAGTGGAGAAAAATTGGAGAAAAAGTGGAGAATTTTTTTCTCCACTTTTTCTCCACTTATTCTCCACTTTTTCTCCACTTTTTCTCCATTTTTTTCTCCACTTTTTCTCCAGTTATTCTCCACTTTTTCTCCACTTTTTCTCCACTTTTTCTCCAATTTTTTCTCCACTTTTTCTCCAGTTATTCTCCACTTTTTCTCCAGTTATTCTCCAGTTATTCTCCACTTTTTCTCCACTTTTTCTCCACTTTTTCTCCATTCTTTTTCTATGGTCGGTCTACCCATTAGCTCTGCCATGCACACTGTAGCTCTACACCTACTGCACATGTTACTTTATGATTGACATCTCTTTCGTACCAGAGCTGTCTAAGTCTACTCTGACCCCATATTTGTCATTACTATATTGTCCTTGTACTGTATTATGACATTTGTATCATGTGTTTCATTTCTTGCTGTGTTGCAATTTTTTTGCTGCATCCCAATTGTACCTCTACATTGTTCGAGTTTATGTTATTGTTCTCTCACTCTTATGTGATACTGATTATTGTCATTTTTCATGATTACATGCAGATAAGTCCAATCTGACGAAGGCTCAGGCCGAAACGTCATTTGTAACTTGTTTTGGACAAAAACATATATGCTTATGAAAATTTTTTTTTTCTTAATACGGACCAATAAAGAGTGATTTTGCATTACTATCCGTTGTGACTTACTGACTTAGTCTGGGAGATTTAGAGTGCCGAGGTTACTCACTAATTTTATCTATTATTACCTCTGAGCACCTATATACTAGTGAGCAGAGCTTCCTCTACAGTAGTTCTCCTGATTAGGCATGCCCTTACCTCATGAGCAGGGCATTGCAGCTTTGGTAGCAACCATTACGACATAGACTCTGCTGCTGTGGACCCGAGAAGAGTGAGTGCAGATTCATTGCACCCACACTCCTCACATGAAGGGTCCGCACTCCTAGAAAATGGGGGATACGTTCCCTGAGTGTCTCCCCCCCATATTCTAGACGGTCCAGAGTCGTCGTGGGACCCCTTTATTTTTTTTCTTACAATAAATTGGTGAAAGAGGAAATGTTTTGGGGACTGTTTTTTCAAATAAATTTCTTTTGTCGATTTTTGTTTTTTGTTAGTACTGACAGTTTATGATGTTGAGTATCTAATAGACGCCATGACATCACAAACTGCTGGGCTTGATCTCAGGTTACTTTACAGCTAGTATCAACCCGATTTATTACCCCGTTTGCCACTGCACCAGGGCATGGGATGAGCTGGGGTGAAGCGCCAGGATTGGCGCATCTAGTGGATGCGCCACGTCTGGGGTGCCTGCGGCCTGCTATTTTTAGGCTGTGAAGGCCCAATAACTATGGACCTTCCCACCCTGAGAATACCAGACCACAGCTGTCTGCTTTACCTTGGCTGGTGATCCAATTTGGGGGGGACCCTACTTTTATTGTGTAATTATTAATATTTATACAATAATTATAAAAAAGAGCCTGAGGGGACCTCCACATTGGATCCCCAACCACGGTAAAGCTGCCAGCTGTGGTTTTCAGGCTACAGCCGTCTGCTTTACCCTAGCTGGCTATCAAAAATGGGGGGACCCAACGTCATTTTTTTTTTTAACTATTTTTTAAATAGAAAAAATTAATGGGCTTCCCTGTATTTTGATTGCCAACCAAGGTAACGGCAGGCAGATGGGGGTGGCAACCCATAGCTGTCTGCTTTATCTGCGCTGAGAATCAAAAATACCATGGAGCGCTACGTCATTTTTTTAAAGATTTATTTTTACAGCACTGTGATGTCCAGCAATCAAAATACAGGGAAGCCCATTTTATTTTTAGTTATTTAAATAAATAATTAAAAAAAATATATATGGGCTCCCGCTGCATTTTTTGTATTGCTAGCTAAGGGTAATCCAAGCAGCTACTGGCTGCTAACCCCCACTGCTTGGTGTTACCTTCACTGGCAATGGAAAATCCAGGGAAGCATTTTTTATTTTTTTTGCCAAAAAACTACAAAAAAAGGACGTGAGCTACGCCATATTTTTGTATGCTAGCCAGGTATAGCAGGCAGGTGCTGGAAGAGTTGGATACAGCGCCAGAATATGGCGCTTCTATGAAAATGCCATTTTCTGAGGCGGCTGCAGACTGCAATTCGCAGCAGTGGGGCCCAGAAAGCTCAGGCAAACCTGTGCTGCGGATTCCAATCCCCAGCTGCCTAGTTGTACCTGGCTGGACACAAAAATGGGGCGAAGCCTACGTCATTTGTTTTCTAATTATTTCATGAAATTCATGAAATAATAAAAAAAGGGCTTCCCTTTATTTTTGGTTCCCAGCCGGGTACAAATAGGCAACTGGGGGTTGGGGGCAGCCGTACCTGCCTGCTGTACCTGGCTAGCATACAAAAATATGGCGAAGCCCACATAATTTTTTCAGGGGGCAAAAAACTTCTGCATACAGTCCTGGATGGAGTATGCTGAGCCTTGTAGTTCTGCAGCTGCTGTCTATCTGTATGGAGAAGAGCAGACAGCAGCTGCAGAACTACAAGGCTCAGCATACTCCATCCAGGACTGTATGCAGAATTTTTTTGCCCACCAAAAAAATGACGTGGGCTTCGCCATATTTTTGTATGCTAGCCAGGTACAGCAGGCAGCCACGGGCTGCCTCCAACCCCCAGTTGCCTATTTGTACCCGGCTGGGAACCAAAAATATAGGGAAGCCCGTTTTTTTTAATTATTTCACTTATTTCATGAAATAATTAAAAAACAAATGACGTGGGCTTCGCCCCATTTTTGTGTCCAGCCGGGTACAACTAGGCAGCTGGGGATTGGAATCCGCAGCACAGGTTACCCCGAGGTTTCTGGGCGCCTCTGCTGCGGATTTCAGTCCGCAGCCGTCCCAGAAAATGGCGCTCTCATAGAAGCGCCATCATCTGGCGCTGTATCCAACTCTTCCAACAGCCCTGGAGCCGGGTGGCTTGTTGGGTAATCATGAGTTAATACTGGCTTTGTTTTACTAGCCAGTATTAAGCCAGAGATTCTTAATGTCAGGCACGTTTGACCCGGCCATTAAGAATCTCCAATAAAGGGTTAAAAAAAACACCACACAGAGAAAAAATACTTTAATAGAAATAAATACACAGACACATTAGAGACTCCATCTTTATTACCCCCTGTCAGCCCTCCACGATCCTGCTCTTCTGTCTTCTTTCTTTCTAGTGTAGTAGTAGTGACGATTGTAGTGAGGATGAGGTTCCCCAGCCCATCATGGGCTGAGGCATCTCATCCTCACTACAATCCTCACTAGTGTAGTAGTAGTGACGATTATAGTGAGGATGAGGTTCACCAGCCCATCATGGGCTGGGGAACCTCATCCTCAGTACAATCCTCACTACAATCGGGAAGCAGCATGCAGCCTTCACTCCGTGAGTGATCACTGCTGGCTGTCAGCGGTAACAGCGGTAACGCTGACAGACGCGTTACCATAGCAACGGTGCTCTCGGAGCCGCGGTTAGCGGTGACGTCACCGCTAACTGCGTTGCTATGGCAACGGTGATCTCCGTTAATGACCGGCTGTGTCAGCCGGTCCCTAACGGAACGGGGAGTCGACCGTGTGCTAGAGCATGTCGCCGGTACACGGCGATACACATATGTGCACCGTGTACCGGAGAGATGCACTCGCAGGTCCTACATGACGTGTCATAGTCATGTGACCAGTCTGTAGCCAATGAGATAATAGCCACGTGACTGGTCACATGGCTATTTTGACGTCACGATAGGTCCTGCATCTCTGCTGGCAGTGCAGGTCACCGGGAGGATTCAGCGATCATCGGATGGAATAGCGGCAGGAGACAGAGTGCAGAAGGGATCGCGAGGACCGGTAAGTGTTATGGCAATGTTTATTAACTGTTTGTGTACATTTATAATGCATTTTTATGTGTTTGTGATTGCCTCCCATTCTAGCCTATACGTTCGAGTTCAGTTCGTCGAACGTTCGACGAACCGAACTCGAACGGGACCCCCGTTCGGCGAGCCGACCTCGAGCCGAACCGGGACCGGTTCGCTCATCTCTAGTCACAACTGAAGGTTCCCACAGTACATCACCTGTGACCTCAGGGAAACTCATTGAATTCAGTGACTTCACCTCAGGTGAACTAATTAAGTTCAATGAGACCTGCATCTCCTAACAGAAAACCACATTTTGTTTTGCCAAGATATGCAAATTTGGCGCTGGAATTTACACACCAAATACCTGCACCAAATCTGTATCTCCTGGCAAAAAAACTCATCAAAATCGCATTGTGCTTTGATGCGTTTTTTTTTTTTTTGCCAGAAGATGCAGATTTGGTGTGGGTATTTTATGTCAGGAGATGCAGATTTGGTGCAGAAATATCTGCACCTGATTTCTGCACCAATTTTGCATGTCCTGGCAGAAAACCACACAAAACAGCGTCAAAACCTTGTTTTTTGTGCGGTTTTCTGCCAGAAGATGCAGATTTGGTGCAGATTTATAAATTCCAGCACCAAATTTACATATCCTGGCAGAAAACCGTGGTTTTGACACAGTTTTGGTGTGGTTTTCTGCATACATTTCTCACCAAATCTGCATTCCTGGCAGAAAACCACACCTAAACTGTCTTTTTTTGCCAGGAGATGCAGATTTGGTGCTGAAATTTATACACCAAATTCCTGCACCAAATCTGGATTTCCTAGCAAAAAACCACATCAAACCTGCATTAAAACCACAGTGTGTTTTCATGCATTTTTTTTGCCAGAAGATGCAGATTTCAGCACCAAATCTGCATCTCCTGGCAAAAATACGCAGTTTGGCTATGTGCCTACGGGACTCTGTATCTGTGGATTTTTCTGCATCAAAATCCGCAGCTTTCCCCCAGAATCCGCACCTTTTCATAGGTGTGGATTTGACGCGGATTTGATGCGGATTTGACGCGGATTTTGTTGCGGACTTTGCGTTTTTTTTAATGCAATTGAATAGGCAAAATCCACACAAAAATCCGCAACAATAATTGACATGCTGCAGATTTTTCCGCACGAAAATCCGCACGATTTCCGCTGCGGAAAAATCCACAGCGTGGGCACAGCATTTCCCAATTGCCATAGAAATGGCTGGGGAGTAGCTGAGCTGCAGATTTCTGGAAAATCCGCGGCTTTTCCGCGAGAAATCCGCTGCAAAATCCGCGCATTTTCCGCAGCGTGTGCACAAAGCCTTTAGGTGCGTGTTTCTGCCAGGAGATGCAAATTTGGTGCAGAAATGTCTGCACCAGATTTCTGCACCAAATTTTCCTTGCAGAAAAACATACAAAAATGGCATCAAAACCGTGGTTTTTGTGTGATTTTCTACCAGGAGATGCAAATTTGTTGCTGACATTTTACACCAAATTCTTGCACCAAATCAGGATTTGGTGCAGGAATTTGGTGTATAAATTCAAACCCCAAATCTGCATCTCCTGGCAAAAGATATGGTTTTCTGCCTAGAGATGCAGGTTTCATTTACTTCTATGAGTTCACCTGAGGTGAGTTTACCTGCGGTCACAGTTGGGGTACCATCGGAACTTCCAACTGCGACTGCAGGTAAACTCAGCGATGTCACAGCTTACAGTGTTTGCCTGAAGCCGCAGCTTATGGTCATGTTCTCTAATGTACCTGAGACTGAGCGTGTCGACTTCAGTATGTAGCAGAGCCAGGATGATCGTGGGACGTTGTGGTGTGGATTATGTTAGACCTGGGTGTTTTGGGGAAAGAGAGTGTTGTTTTTTTTTTTTTTAAACAAAGCATTTTTCTGTGGGTTTTGTGTTTCTTTCTTTTTTACTTACAGGATTAGCAATGGGTGTCTTATAGACCCCTACCCATTACTAACCCAGGGATTAGTTGCAGCTGTGTTTATTGACAGCAAAGCTGTCATTAACCCTTTATTATCCCGATTTCCACCACACCAGGGCAATCGGGATGAGCCGGGTAAAGTGCTGGAATTATCACATCTAATGGATGTAAAAATTTTGGGCGGCTGCTGGCTGCTATTTTTAGGCTGGGGGTCCTCGTATTTTTATACACAGCCTCGTTCACCAATTTATTAAAAATGTATTTTAAAAAAGTCCACTGTAATTCATAGTGATGTCCCACGATGTTCTCCAAAAGCAAATCTAAAAGACATAAAAAGAGAAAATGATTAAAGAAATAAAGACAAAAGACACCCTCATTTACCGATTTATTTTCCTGTAAAAACCCTAATCCAAGTTCCACCTTAATCCAAAAGCCGGTTTCACGACATTCCAAAACTCACTGTCCCAGTCAATGAAGAACAGATCGTTCCTCATTGGCTGGGAGAGCAGCCACTGCAGCCTCACACATTGTTCTGTGTGACAACAATGGCTGTAAACTGAAATGACCTAATGAGGTCATACCAGGTAAAAGCAGTGAGTCACAGAGTAGTGTGTGAACCACCAAGGTCAGGGACGAGTGATGACATCATAAGTTCACCACATGTAAGTGCTTGCACCGGGTCTCACTCCAAGTATCATGAGAGCCTGTGGCAATGAACTGCGGGGAAAGCCATGAGTTTAACTGAGTTCACTGCCTGCGGTTCTCCCACAGAGAACTGCAGGCATTGAACTGCGATGAACTCATGACGTCACCACTCATCCCCTGTCTGCGATGGCTCACACACTACTGTGTGACTTGCTGCTGTGACCTGGGGTGACCTTATGAGATCATCTCAGTTCACAGCTGTGGTTCTCACACAGAGCAGTTTGTGAGGCTGAAGTGGCTACTCTCCCTGCCAATGAGGAACAATCTGTTCTTCATTGGCTAGAACAGTGAGTCTTGGAACATTGTGGGACCCCTTTTGGATTACAGCGGACCTTGGTTTAGGGTTTTTGCAGGGAAATAAATTGGTGAATGAGGATGTCTTTTGTCTTTATTTCTTTAATCATTTTCTCTGTTTATGTCTTTCAGATTTGCTTTTGGGAAACATTGTGGGACATTGCTATGGATTACAGAGGGCTTTTTTTTTTTAAAAAAAAATAAAAAATAAATATATATAAGAAAAAAATTTCTTTTTATTTTTCATAAATTGGTAAATGAGGGCTGTAGTCGTGGGGTGTTTCTTCAAATATTTTTTTCTTATTACCTAGTTTAAGAATACAGAAGAACAGTAGCACACTTCAATTGTGAACGTTTTCCTCTTTTAATAATCCGGGTATATGAAAAAACAGCACCAATGATAATCGTGGAACCAGTGGCAGAGGGTACAAACAGCAGCACTGAGCCGGATGATGGCCGTTTTGCATATATTACCTAGTTTACCACTGCACCAGGGCAATGGGAAGAGCTGAAAACAGTGCCAGATTTGGGGCATCTAATAGATACGTCACCTCTGGGGTGACTGCTGGCTGCTATTTTTAGGCAGGGAAAGGCCCAATAACCATGGCCCTCCCCACCATAAAAATAGCAGCCCAAAGTTGTCTGCTGTCCCTTTGTTGGTTTTAAAAAAATGGAGGGGACCCTACACTGTTTTTCCTTAATTATTTGCTCAAACTGACAGCGGAGGATTGCAGACCACAGCTACTTTTGTACCTGTGCGGTTTATGAAAGTTGGGGGGCGACCTCACGTCATTTTTTTAAAATTATTCTTTAATTCTGCTAAATGGCTGTACAAGCTATCTAGCTATCTCTCTCTGTGTATTTCTATTCATCTATCTATTCTATGTCTTCTATCTATTCTATCTAGCATTTCTCTACCATCTACATATCTTCTATCGTTTTGCAAGCTTTGAACATCTTTTACAGATAAAAAAACATTTATTTCAGTTATATTTGTTTTTTTCTTGTACACGTCACACAGATACAGTGCTTAAAAATAAATATTTGCTGGTACGCATCTTTGAGGCGATGAGCGGGGGGGGTGCTGTCAGGCGCGCCGCCGGCCGACATTGAGTGCGGCGGGGTGTGTCGTGCCAGTGGAGAGAGTGGACGGTCATGTGGGCGCAAGTATGAGAACTGTATACTTCTGGCCACATTCTGGTTTGATGTGTCCAACCTCAGTCAATTCATTTTCATTGAGCATGTCTGTTCAGCACGTGACTACATCTATGTAAATCGCATGCTTGCAGTCTCATAACTTCCCACTCTCACCGCCGGCATCAGAGAGTCCTGACAGCGTGCAGAGTGCACACTGTGAGAATTCAGAATTCTGCAGTCACAGAGTGACACAAGGAGTGACTGCAGACTCATCACAAACTTGCACAACCCCTTTAATGCTCCTAACAACATAAATAAAACATAGTAACCCTTAACTTGTCAGACGGCACAAGACTTTATTAAAGAGATTGTCCTTTCCTTTCCTTAGAATTGTCCTTTCCTTAGGATAGGTCACCAATGTCTGACTGGTCAGGGTTCGGCACCTTGCACCCCTGCCAATTCCCTACACAAGGTGCCGGTGGTGACAGGTGGCTGGAAGTACTGAGTTCTGGATCTGCTCCGTCTTCAGATCGTGGCAGCAGTCTCCTATTAAAAGCAATGAGGCTGATGTGCAGTACCCGGCCGCGGACACCATCAGAGGGCGGAGCAGATCTAGAAATAAGCATTTCCGGCCACCTGCATCAAGGGCAGCTGATCAGTGGGGGTCCCACTGCGCTCACATCAGAAGCAATGCACAAGTGGGACCCAGGCCTAATGATGACACACAGTATCACAAATAAACATTTATATTCAGGTACCTAGATGATGTTGTCTCCAGTTGTTTCTTTCTATTCTTCATCTTGTCCTGACGCAATGATGTCTTTTCACATTCACATCTCGTCTCTGCAGATTTCCATCTTCTCCGGTCTTCTGCAGTGCATCCCATCACGATGCCCCTAAAAGTAGCAGAATGATTATAATACTTCTACTTAAAAATATCTGCCCTACACTGTGCCCCAGAATAAATAATGACCCCTCACTGTATTCTCTGCACAAAATATGACCCACACTGTCCCTCTCATGGTTCATGACCTCCATATTCCCTCTTTCCAAACTGAGCCTACTGTTTACAGTGTCCTTTACACTGTCTCACCTTATACTGCCCAGTCTTTATACTGTGCCCTCATCACACTCCCCCTCCTTACTATAACCTCACATTGTCCTCCCATTCTACCCCCTCTCCATACCACCCCCTCCACTACCCAGTTTTTATTCTGTGCCCCTCACATTCTTCTCATCCCTTAGGCTATGTGCGCACGTTGCGTATTTGCATGCAGTTACGTTGCGCTCTGCACCGCAGCGTAACTACATGTGTCCTGCGTCCCCAGCATAATCTATGAAGATTATGCAGGAGACGTGCGCACGTGGCATATTAGAGTGCAGCGCTTCGGCTGCTGCCCGAAGCATGCGTTCTAAGAAGTGACATGTCACTTCTTTCCTGCGCTCTGCCTGCAGCCCCCATTCTGTCTATGGGGGGGGCTGCACTCAGAGCGCATGGAATCGGCTTTTTTGTTTCTTCATTACGGAGTCTTTCTGCAGCGATTTGAAGCGCACGTGTGCTGTTCAAATCACTGCAGAAATTTCTGCAGGGCAGAACGCTACTCTTTATTCTGTGTCCTCAAAATTTCTTTCCAGTTTGCTCCACATCCTCTCTGTCCCCATACATCACCCCTCATCCTCTCTGTCCCCATGCATCACCCCTCATCCTCTCTGTCCCCATGCATCACCCCTCATCCTCTCTCTCCCCATGCATGAAACCTCATCCTCTCTCTCCCCATGCATGAAACCTCATCATCTCACTCCCCATGCATGAAACCTCATCCTCTATCCCCATACATGAAACCTCATCCTCTCCCCATACATCACCCCTCATCCTCTCTCCCCATACATGAAACCTCATCCTCTCTCTCCCCATGCATGAAACCTCATCCGCTCTCTCCCCATACATCACCCCTCATCCTCTCTCCCCATGCATGAAACCTCAACCTCTCTCTCCCCATACATGAAACCTCATCCTCTCTCTCCCCATGCATGAAACCTCCTCCTCTCTCTCCCCATGCATGAAACCTCATCCTCTCTCTCCCCATGCATGAAACCTCATCCTCTCTCTCCCCATGCATGAAACCTCATCCTCTCTGTCCCCATGCATGAAACCTCATCCTCTCTCTCCCCATGCATGAAACTTCATCCTCTCTCTCCCCATGCATGAAACCTCATCCTCTCTCCCCATACATCACCCCTCATCATTTCTCTCCCCATGCATGAAACCTCATCCTCTCTCTCCCCATACATCACCCCTCACATCTCAGCATTTCTCTGCTGCCTCTGCGCTGCGGCGCTGGCTTCCTGGTCAGCAGTCTGATCAGCTGACCTGATCACAGACAGCCGTCACTGACGCGGAAGTCAGCGCCGGCGTCACCGCTTCAATTGTCCTCGCATCTGACAGATACGAGGACAATTGAGCAGTGAGAGCCGCACGCTGCACTTTCTATGAGTGCTTCTGTCAGCGTGACAGCTGCGCTCAGAGAATAGTGGCTCCCACCCGGCAGACTTCCACACCGCCGCATCAGGCAGCCCGACAGCGCTCCCTGGAGACGCCTCTGGCTTGTGCCTCCGCTCCACATGGCTAATTTGTATAGTTTACAAATTAGCCATGTGGACAGAGCCAGAGGTGCTCTTCAGATTTCCGGGACGCCGTACTGGCGCGTACCACCGCAAAAAAAGCACTGCACAGATGTTACATTGGATGCCGTCCATCTGATGTCTGTATTTTACTCGTCCTGCTGAAAAAAACTGACTTGGCTCCATGTAAATCACCCAGACATGCAGGTGTTTCACACAGACACACTGGGTGAAAACACGGAGGTGTGAACATCTCTATCACCTTTAATTAGTATGCATATGAACCTGTCGCCGGCATGTGTGAAAACGGACACCATATGGAGACACAGAGTTATGAAGGAGGCATTGCTTATACAGGGCTGCCACTAGGAATTTCAGGGCCCCATACTGGCAAAAGTTCGGGGCCCCCTTGAGGCTCCACCCCAGCTCCGCCTCCACCCTGCAAATCTTCCACAGTCCCACCGCCACTCTTGGAAAAACTTCACTTCTGCACTACAACCTCACCAATCACAGATTAACCCTTTACATTGAACACCGTATCACACACGCAGCCATCAGATTTTGTTTTGGCCAAAAGATTTTTTTTAAGCCTGCCACCACAACAAGGTAGACTCTTTTGGCAGGGCCCTACTCTAACTTTTTTTTTTTTAAATCTAACTTCTTTGGTATATATTTTTTTGGTATATCTATTTTTTTTCTTTAAGGGAATGTGTCACATACAGTTTGATTGAATTGAAACCAAATTGTAATAATGCTGACTTGTGGATTTAGACCTAACAACCCCTTCAAAGGGAATCTGTCACCAGGTTTTTAACACCTAATCTGAGCGCAGCATAACATAGGGGAAGAGATCCTGATTCCAGCGATTGTCACTTATTGGGCTGCTTAGTGTAGTTTTGATAACATCACTGGTTAATCAGAAGGAGATTATCATTACAGGGCTACTTGTCATGCTGCAGGTAGTCCAGCATATTCATGAGGTCTGTATAATTGCTAGATCTGCAGCAAAGAAAAAAATTGATTTTATCACAATGAAAGCAAACAGCCCAGTAAGTGGCACATTGCTGGAATTAGGATATTTGTCTCTACATTATGCTTCTCTCAGATGGGGGAGCAAAAACCTACTGACAGATTCACTTTAAGGCTCTTTCAGCAGATAGACAGACAGAATCATAGATAGATGGCTAGATAGATAGATAGATAGATAGATAGATAGATGGATGGATATGTGGCGCCCCTGTGGCTTCAGTCACCACAGGGTACTGCACCTCACTTAAGGTGCAGTACTCATCTTGGATCCAGAGGAGGTCGGTACCAGTTCCACAACACAAACTCATACACACAACCAGGTTGCCCTCCCCATTGGGGACCGGGCTAGGGTCGGGTCTTAAGGTAATCACCAAACATGGGGGGCAGCCACCCACTAGTGACAGGGAACTGGGGGAGGAGCAGCCACCAGGGGGGAGTTAGGAGCTTACACAACAGTTAGAGTGTTCTCCAGCAGGAGAGAACAGGAGCAGGACTGGTGCGGTTCAGGGTGCAGAGCATTAGGGTGGAACAGACTTCACGTTGTATCACCAGACTCTGCAGGACAGGGGGATTGCATGTCCCTCTGACCATCACGAGATCCCGGAGCACAGTGCCACATAGGGTCTGGAGTCGTGATTACAGTCAAGCCCCACAGCGGCCCTGCGTCACCTACACACGGGACAGGAGCTAACACTACACAAACCGGAGTCCCCAAGCAGCTTCAGGCCACGGGGATCCATCTTTAAAGGCGCAACAAAGAAGGGCTCATCGACCACCGTACCAGTTCTAACTTCCAACGGATCCGGGATCGGTTGGGGCCCATCACGGCTGGAACCACAGCAGCTGATTCAGCCTCTTGATTGCAATCGCCCCGCGCTTCGGTGCCAACGGCCACTACTCTTCTCATCATCCTCCCCGAGGCCTCGCTACACCTGTGGGGAGCAGAACCATCCTTGCTGCAGCTGCATCCGCCCCGAAGGACAGCGACAGCAGCGGCGGCTAATCCCTGGCCACGTACCACAGTTGGCGTCACAAGACTATCATCCTCATCATTCCCCCACCATCACCCAAATCCCCTTTTATTGTACACCTTGGGGCCACGAAGCCGGGCAGGGCCACCTGTGACATCCCTGACCCGACATTACCGGCCCAGCGACGAGTAACATTTAACCCCTGCGCCGTGGGTGCTACAGATAGGAGATAGACAGAGAGAATCATAGTAAGATAGAGGAATAGAGAGATAGAGAGAGGAATGGATAGATAGATAGATAAATAGTGGGGGGGTCACAGCAGGTGGGGGGGTGATCACAGCAGGTGGGGGGTGATCACAGCAGGTGGGGGGTGATCACAGCAATGGGAAGTATGACAACAGGTAGGGGTCTCATAGCAGGTGGGGAATCTCAGAGCAGGTGGGGGATCACAGCAGGTGGGGGATCACAGCAGGTGGGGGATCACAGCAGGTGGGGGGATCACAGCAGGTGGGGGATCACAGCAGGTGGGGGCTCACAGCAGGTGGGGGGGCTCACAGCAGGTGGGCAGATCACAGCAGGTGGGGGGAATCACAGCAGGTGGGGGCGCTCACAGCAGGTGGGGGGACACAGCAGGTGGGGGATCACAACAGGTGGGGGGATCACAGCAGGTGGGGGGATCACAACAGGTGGGGGGATCACAAGAGGTGGGGGGATCACAGCAGGTGGGGGCTCACAGCAGGTTGATGAAGGTGAGAGGTGGGGGAGGGGGCAGTAGATGAGGGAGGGGGGCAGCGGCTGATGTGGGAGAGTGGTGGCAGATGGAGGGGAGGCAGATGGGTTAAGTGGTGGTGGATGGGGGGCAGTGACTTCTGGATCCGGTGGCTGAGGGGCGGCGGCTGAAAGGAGACAGTGTCTATAACTTACCGATCACTCCCATCAGCTTCCATGGACGGAGTGAAGGTGAGGGAAGCGGTCTCCGACCCCAGATCCACAGTGATTGGAGAGATCAGTCACAAGGCCGATCAGTCACAAGGTAATTCTTTACCGGGACGGCCAGGACTCGAACTCGTAAACTAATTCTGCTTAGGCAGTAGCGCTAACCATTGAGCCACTGTCTGTAATGGAAAGCATACGAAGATTTGGTAATCATGACCTCTGTATTGCAGTAGAGAATCCAGAAGTAAATTATTCAGCTACAAGGATGGATGAAGGGATGGATGGATGGATGGATGGAGAGAGGGATGGATGGAGGGATGGAGGGAGGGAGGGATGAAGGGATGGAGGGATGGATGGATGGATAGAGGGATGTATGGAGGGATAGAGGGATGGATGGAGGGATGAAGGGAGGGATGAAGGGAGGGATGAATGGATGGAAAGATGGAGGGAGGGATGGAGGGAGGGAGGGATGAATGGAGGGAGGGATGGAGGGATGGATGGATTGATGAATGGATGGATGGCTGGATGGGAGGGCAAACACCGGCAATACCACACTCATCACCACACACATGCAGGCAGTATTCCCCCAATCATCACCGCACACGCCCCGGCATTACCTCAGTGACGTCCTCGTTGACAGCGTGGCTCACTTCATTGCTGTATGGATCTGACACAGAGAGCTCGTGTTCTACGGCGCTCCTGTCAGCTTCATGTAGCAGAGCTGGATGCATCACGGGACCTCTGTGGATTACGTCGGACCTGGAGGGGTATTTGGGGATTTTAATAAAATGGTGAAAGAGGGTGTTTTTTTGTCTTTTATTCCAAATAAAGGATCTTTCGTTGTGTGTGTTTATTTACTTTAACTTACAAGTTAATCATGGAAGGTATCTCGGGGAGACGCCTGCCATGATTAACCCCTTATTACCCCGATTGCCACAGCACCAAAATTGGGGGGAACCGCAGTTTGTTTGTTTTTTATATTATTATTTATTTATTTATTTTACTGCACAATATAGACCCGCCCGCCGGCGGCTGTGATTGGTTGCAGTGAGACAGCTGTCAATGATCGTGGGGGGTGTCTGACTGCAACCAATCATGGGCACCGGTGGGTGGGGAAAGCAGGGAATACCAGATTGAGTAATGCGCGGCAGCCATTTTCAAAAGAGGAAAAGCCGCCGGAGCTTTGTGACAGCCGTGCAGCGCCGTGCCCGTGATTGGTGAGTAGGAAAGAGAAAGGGATTATGCTGGGGACGCAGGACGCACGCAGATATGCAACGTGCGCACATAGCCTTACTGTAAAAAGCCACGCTTTTGGTGATCGAACCGTTATTGAACGTAACTCGAACTGCCAAACTTGAAGCAAATCGTTCGAGTTCGTCGAACGACTCAAACACCGCCCAAAATCACTCGAATTTGAAATTGGCGAACGGTTCGAATCGAACATCGCACAACTCTAACCACAAGTACAGACCCATTTCTCACATTTACTTGAAAATTTAAGCCAAAATGATATAATTTAGATTACTAACTTTACATCCAGCTACCCATGTTTAGAATTAAAGGGGTTGTCCATTTTTGTGACATTAATTGCAAATCAATAGGATAGGTAATCAATATGAGATTGTAAAGGATCTGAGTCCCAGCCATCTCATTAGTCAGCTGTTTTCACCTCTGGCTGTATGTAAGCCAAGATTGCAGCTAGAACACCAAAGCTCCATTCATTGTGAATAGGTGATTGCTGCAGTTCTCAGCAAGACCCCTACACAGTAAAGGTGTAAAAATTGTGCTGTTCTAGATTCCGATCACTGTTTACATCCAACTGCTTCTGGAACTGAAAAAAGTTGATCGGTGCCATTTTTCGACTAAAACCAAGTCTCTAGCCCCCATACTGACCAATGTCTGTTTTATGATAGGTATGGGTATATGCCTAGGATAGATAGTACATCAATTATAGCAGTTAGTCATCTTCTGAACTAAAATCTCTTGTACGTCTGCTCCCAACTGGAAAGTTTTCACTGATGCCTCAATTCCCATTCTGTCTTAGAGAACACCTTGCACTATACAAACTGCTGAGGGAGATATCCCCCATCTGATTCAGATGGAAAAATAGACCTTGAACTATCCAAGTTCTTTACACTGACTCATTAGAGCTACCTAAAAGGACAGGGCCGCCATCAGGGCATTACTAGTGTGGCTCCTGTATCGGGTCCGGTGTAAATAGGGGGGCCCGGCGGACAGCCCGGGCTACTCCCCACTCATTCCACTGCTCACTGGGCCCCATGGGCAGGGGGCGGGAACATTGCACTGGTAGACATATCGCAGTGCAGCACCTGCAGTCGCACAGGGGCCCCAAGAGGGAGCGGGCCCCTAGAGCCTGAAAACATGGTAACCCCTTAGCGACCTATGACGTACTGGGTACATCATGGCTCCCTGGTACTTAAGGACCCATGAAGTAAGTACCCAGTACGTCATGGCAAGATCGTGGCCCCGGAGCCCCGGTGAATGCGATCGCTGCAAATATCTTAAATTCCTGAATGCCTGACCTCAGGAGGGGTTTTGTCTCCTCCCCAGGCCTAAGTAGGCTGTGATTGGCTGACGAACGCCGCTCAGCCAATCACAGCTACTGTAATGTTTCAGCCATTGAAAATGGTTGAAACATTGAAATCCAGCCATCATCAGTGCAGCTATAGCACCGATCATTGGCTGGAGCTGGGTGACCTCAGTTTCACCCGCCCCCAGCTCTGATTGGAGGGCGGGTGAAACTGCCTCGTGACTGTTGGCCTTGTGACTGATCTACTTACTGTATGGGTCTGTATGGAGAAGAGCAGACAGCAGCTTCAGAACTACAAGGCTCAGCATCCTCCATCCAGGACTGTATGCTGGAGGGAGAGGCAGGGGGAGCAGAACTGCAAGGCTCAGCATACTTCATCCACTAGTATATGCAGGAGAGCAGACAGCAGCTGCAGACCTACAAGGCTCAGCATCCTGCATTGAGGACTGTATGCTGGAGGGAGAGACAGGTGAAGCAGAACTACAAGGCTCAGCATGCTCAATTCACTAGTGTATGCAGGAGAGCAGACAGCAGCTGCAGAACTACAAGGCTCAGCATACTCCATCCAGGACTGTATGCAGGAGTTTTTTGCCCATGAAAAAAATGACGTTGGCTTTGCCATATTTTTGTATGCTAGCCAGGTACAGCAGGCAGGTACGGATGCCTCCAACCCCCAGCTGCCTATTTGTACCCGGCTGGGAACTAAAAATATAGGGAAGCCCTTTTTTTAATTATTTTATGAATTTCATGAAATAATTAAAAAAAAACAACGACATGGGCTTCGCCCCATTTTTGTGTCCAGCCAGGTACAACTAGTACTAGTACAAGTGGCAGGTTGTGACTGTTTGCAGGTATCTCTGCAATAAATCATTTCACATACTGTAAGGCTATTTTCACACTTGCGTTGAACGGTATCCGTTACATTGCGTTGTGTGACGGATGCAACGGATGTGTTGCATATAGTGGCACAACGGATGCAATGGATGCTGCAAAACAACGCAATCCGTTTTGGGTTTTTTACAGTTTTACCGTCGGCAGACTATTGTGAACGATCAGCTGATCGCTAACAGTGGTCGGCCGCCGGGTGATCAGCTGATCGCTCCCAGTAGCCGGCCGCCAGGTGATCAGCCGATCACTCACAGTAGCCGGCCGCCGGGTGATCAGTCGATCATTCACAGTAGCCGGCCGCCGGGTGATCAGCCGATCACTCACAGTAGCCGGCCACCAGGTGATCAGCCGATCACTCACAGTAGCCGGCCGCCGGGTGATCAGCTGATTGCTCACAGTGGCCGGCCGCCGGGTGATCAGCTGATCACTCATAGTAGCCGGCCGCCGGGTGATCAGCTGATCGTTCGGTTGCCGACAATGTGTGTGGGGGGGCAGAAGCGGGAAGCGGAGTGCGAAGTGGATGGAGCCGAGCGGGGCCATGGCTGAGGACGTCAGTGCCGCGGGGACTGCATCGCTGGGGGACATGTGAGTGGGTGTGAGAGTGGGTGTGCGATTGTGTGTGTGTGATTGTGTGTGCGATGTGTGTGTGTGTGCGATTGTGTGTGTGCGATTGTGTGTGTGTGTGAGTATACATACGGAGTGCGGTAGGGGGCGGAGCCGAGCGGGGAAGTGTCAGGCTCCCGGCACACGTAACCAGGGTTCCTTGGTTACCCGATCTGTACCCTGGTTACGGGTTCAGGGAGCCAGAGAGAGCATGCGCAGTGAAATCCAAAGGATTCCGTTGCTCAAAAAAAGTTACATGCTGCGTTCCTTCCGCCCGACGCAGCGTCAAAATAACGACGCTGCGTCGTCCGGCGGATGCAACGCTGACACTTGCGTTACAGTGCGTCGTCCATACAAGTCTATGGAGAATAGCGCAGTGCGTTAACGGACTGCGCTATTCTCCATAGTGACGGACTCCGCTGAACGCAAGTGTGAAAGTACCCTTAGTCATAAGCAAGACAAAAAGTGGAACAGTTTAGCATAATCAGAAAAAACTGGAGGAGATCGCATCCACCTACTATGCAGCTGAAGGCTTACTTTGTCATGGAGTTCTCCTTAAAGGGAACCTGTCATCAGATTTGGCAACTATAAGCTGCGGTCGCCACCAGTGGGCTCTTATATACAGCATTCTAACGTGCTATATATAAGAGCCCAGGTTGCTGTGTAGACCGTAAAAATGACTTTATAATACTCACCTAAGCCTGGGTGCATGACGCGTCCTACGTCATCCATACTAGCCGGCATTGAGGTCCCGAGCAGGCGCACTACAATACTTTGACCTGCCTGCTCAGGGCAGATCAAAGTGTGCCTGCGCAGGACCTCAATGCCGGCTAGTATGGATGACGTAGTACGTGTCATGCAGCCAGGCTTCAGAAGAAGGAGGACAAAAAATGCCAAAAGAGGAGGCGTCGGACCCAGAGAATGAAGACACCCATCCGACTGGTCTGCACCGCATCGCCCGTTAGGTGAGTATTATAAAGTCATTTTTACATTCTACACAGCGGCCTGGGCTCTTATATACAGTATGCTGTATATAAGAGCCCACTGGTGGTGGCCACAGCTTACAGTCACCAAATCTGGTGACAGGTTCCCTTCAAAGGGAACCTCAAAGCTGATAAATGTTGTCCAATCCGTGGGCAGCAGGTATCATGCACAGGCTGTATTATCCCAGCCAGATAGATTTAACTGACATACTGATGTGTTTCAGAGAAAATCATACCTTAATAGCTGCCAGTGACCAATCTGCAATGTAGTCTAATAGGCGTTCGGTGTCCTCGTCAAATTTCTGTGCTATTTTACTCTGTACTCTTGAATGTTATAATGCATGTGTTCATGCTTGGATGTTTTTAGAGAAGAATAGGCTGATCATCCAAATGTAGCAGAGGGGGTACGGTCTATCAGGTGTAACACCTGCCTGGATCAACAGACTCAGATGGGATGTAATGGACAGGCTAGAGGGAAGCCACTCACCAAGCAGGATCCCCAGAACCCTGAAACCCTTTAACCCCTATACAGGGATTTAGAATTACACAGGGCCCTGGAGATCACTACCTGTGGAAGGCTGCAGTCCGATGAGAGTAGTCGTTAGGCAGGGTCAAACCAGGAATAGCAGAACAGGGACAGAATCGGCAGGCAAGGACGTAATCAGAAAACGTAGCAGAGGTCAAAACCGTATCGGGCAGCGAGGTACAAAAACAGCAGGCAGAAGGGTAGTCAGAAAACACGCAGAAGTCAGCACACAGGAATCACAAAACAGAATAGGGCGTACCAGGAGCCAGTAAATCAGAACTATCTCTGGCAGAGGTCAGCAGACAGGAGGGGAACTAAG
Organism: Anomaloglossus baeobatrachus; assembly: GCF_048569485.1. Lineage (NCBI taxonomy): Eukaryota > Metazoa > Chordata > Amphibia > Anura > Aromobatidae > Anomaloglossus > Anomaloglossus baeobatrachus. The sequence goes on along the minus strand of NC_134355.1, from coordinate 502,428,301 downwards.
AAGGGTGTTGTGTCTTCCCATTGGCTGTAGCTGAACGCTGACAACTTCATCTGGAAGACACACGACACCCACAGTCAGCCAGTGGTACTGCAGATCCCAAGATAACCCAGCCCAGTAGATTATCGGAGCCTGCGCCCACCGGTGCCGCTGGCATCGACTCCTCTCCCATCACCAGCACCATCCACGGCAGGAACACGGCGTCGCCTGGCGATCGGAGCAGAAGTCGCTGGAGAGGATTCCGGTGGTGACGTAACATCAGGTTACCAAATGCTACCACCTAGCTGTCAGGTTAGCCAGCGGGGATATGAGTTTTAAAATAGATGCTAGATAAGACAGGGTTAAAATAGTAATGTGCTGTGAGATTCTGGGGGCAGTCTCGAGGTCTTCAATAAAATGTCGCTGGATGCAGCGCATGAGCAGACTGAGATTTCAGCTCAATGACCTCTTAATTTGTAGAAGAAACAGAGGGGGCAAGCAGAGGGTTTGGAGAAGAAGAAGACCCTACCCCCAAGTCCCGCCCTAATGCATGGATGACATAGTCATGAAAACTTTAGATCAAGATTATTCAGCCACCAAAGATCGGATTCACTGCAGGTATCTATTTCATCAGCATCACAATGTCATTATGACCATGTATTTACTTTATGGTGCTAAATCCTGCTGGCAGGTTCTCTTCAAAGTATGTTTTTCTCTGAAATGTCGCAGCTTCAAACATACCTGGCTGCAATAATACAACCATGGTATGATACATGATGCATATGGATTGGGATGCATGTATCAGCTTTCAGATTTGTTTAAAAGCCTATAAAAAGGTAAAAGCAAATGATGATATACAAATATAAAGAATTAGCGCCACTCTCCATACATAATGGCTACTTAACGAATTAATACTCTTCCACTTGTCTGAATTTGGTTTAACATAATAGTGGTTGTTCAGCATTACCAGACGAAGTTATGGTCTATGACCTCCCATTTGGAATCTGCAGTTACCAATTGTATGTATATTAGATAAAATTACTACTGTTATTGTGAAGACCTGTGTGCGGCATGCGCCTGCTTCATTATATAAACCTTAGTATTCAATGCATGCTTGAGGTCTTAGAAAATGTAATATATTTACTGCATAATGTAGGTGATAATGGAGATGGATAAGAATACTTTTGACACATAGCTTATTATAATGTACTTTTTGTATGTTTTTGAACTAAAAACTATGATTGGTTGTACTTATAAGTGTTCATATATTTTCATTCCAAGGTTGCTTGAAAGAAGTCTTATTGGAGTCTAATAAATGAGACAATTTACATTTATCAAATTAAGAGATGTTTCCTTCTTTTGCAGGAATATTTATTTTCTATGAAAAACCAAGCATGGGTAGAATCAACAGATTTATTTTTTTCTTGAAGGGATATTCTAATTTAAGGCATTCATGAAATACAAATAGAATATGCATAATATGTCTCATAGAGGGGTTCCTAAGTTTGAAAGATTTTAGAGTTCTATAGAAAGCAAGCTTGATTTTGGAACTCCCATAGAAGTCAATACAGAGAACTGTGCACGCGCAGCTACCTCTGCTCAGACCGCACAAGGTTTTAAGATAGATATGGATTCCGGAAATGTGTCTTAATTTGATAGACATCTGTAGATATGCCATAAATTTCTAAGATGAGAATACCCCTTTTACGACTGGAATCACATGCCACTTTAGGTGCAGTTTTGATGCAATTTTTTGAACCAAAGCAAGGGTTCGAAAATGACACGGAAATAAAATAAAAGGGCTGAGGTTTTTTAATCATACTACATCTTCTTTCATTGAAAACTATACCTCAAATTGTATTAAAACCTGCATGTGGCAGCACGGTGACTCAGTGGTTAGCACTGTACAATGGGCTGCATGGCAACTCAATAATTAGCACTGCAAGTCTTGCAGCACTGGTATCCTGGATAGTGATAAGTGAACCTGAACTGTAAAGTTTCGAGGTTCATACTGAACACCAGAGGTCCAGGTCCCAAACCCAAACACAGACAAGTCCAGTTTCTGTTCGGGTTCGGTCACCCAGATAATACAAAAAGGAAGCAGGACATATCTGCCAGCCTGCACACTTGGCTGTCACACTGCTTCCGGGTCCTTTTATTACATCTCATATATACTTACTGCATCCCCTGCCCCCCATCTGAGACAGTTTCTGGGATTGATTGCAGTCAGACTGCTGGCGTGCCCATGTCTTTGATTGATTGCCCTCACATAGGCTATCTGAGTCCCCTAATGAAGTGTAAAAATAAATAAATTAAAAAAAATAATGTAGGCTCCACCGTATATTAATGCACAGTGCAGATAAAGCAGATAGCTGCAGCCCCCAGCTGTGAGCGCTATCATGGTTGTGTATAAAAACCCCCATGCAAATTTTTTAAAATTATTTAAATAAATATTTTTTTAAAAAAGATTGTGATCCCCTTCAATTTTGATACTCGGCCAAGAAAAAGCCAACAGCTCTGGGATTCTCAAGCTTGGGAGGCCCATGGTTATTGGCCCTCCCTCTAGCCTAAAATAGCATCTTGCAGCTAGCCAGAATTGTCGCATCTATTAGAGGCACCAATCCTGGTGCTTTAACCGGCTCATCCCGATTGCCCTGATGCGGTGGAGATAAAGGTAATATAAGGAGTTAATGACATTTGTGATTTGTTAAAAATCACAGCTGCCACTAAACCCTGGATTAGTAATAGGTAAAGGTCTATGAGACCCCCTCATTACTAATCCTATAAGTAAAAAGAAATAAACACAAACACACAAAAATCTTTATTTAAAAAAACAAAACAAAAAAAAAACGCCCTCTTTCTCCATTGTATTAACCCCCAAACCCCAGGAAAAGAAAAATAAAGAACAAAAACAATATGGCTGTACAAGTACACAGTGTGCACAATTATTACTATAGATGGCATCGGTAGCAGTACACGTACGAATTGAGATCTCGGATCAATGACATCCTTTAGAGATTTAATTGAGCCAAGATCTCAGTCTGTACATGGATTGCCAACACATTTTATTGCAGAATGGCAGGAGATCAATCCAAGCACGCATCACTGCGTTGGAGTGAATTGTCAAACATGAAGGGAGCCACTCGCAAAACAGTGACCAGAGGCAAGTTAAGGGACTGGAGCAGGAGCCAAAGACCCAACCAACAGTTCCATCCCTGTACACCTAAATCTTATTACCTGAAAACTTCAAAAGTGTATTACAGAACAACCACAAAGCAGATGTCTTCACAAAAGGTATAGATTTGATCAGTATAACAGTGCCATTGCAACCTTGTCTTTACTTTATCTATCAAAATATCCTATTGAACATTTATGGGCAAAGCTGAAAAGGCAGCTGCGAGCAAGGCGACCTACAAACATGGCTCAGTTACACCAGTTCTGTCAGGAGGAATGGGCCCAAATTCCTACCAACTATTGTTAGAAGCTTGTGGAAAGATATCCAAAAGATCATATACTTTAAGGGCAATGGTACCAGATATTAATGAAATGTATGTAAACTTTTGGCTTTGCAGAAAGTAATAAAAAATGCCTTAAAACATTCTCTCATTATTCTGGCATTTGGCAAATATAAATAATTTTGGTTCCTAATTGACCTAAAACAGGAAATGTTTATTCTAATTTCATGTCAGATAGTGAGAAAAACATGCAGATGTGTCTTTTTAGATAGTATAATTGAAAAACTACCGCGCTAACTGGATGAGTGGGAAAAGGTAGTGAATGGGTAGACCTAAAATTCACTCCCTTTTCCCACTCATCCAGTTAGCGCGGTAGTTTTTCAATTATTTTTTTCTTTTAGACAGGTTTACGTGGACCCTACCAACTGCCTGCAGCTTTCATTCCCTCCCACCCCGCTTTTTTATATTTCACAGATATTATCAATCCTATTTCCCCTTCCTGACATCGCCTCCATACCCCCAGAGTTAATTATAGCCCCTTTCCCATTTCTTGTGGGAACGCTAGTGTCCATCTTTATAATCTTTTTAGATAGTGTATGTAAACTCCTAGAATCGACTGTATATTGGTCACTGATATTTATTTTTAAATGTCAAAAATATACAGTTAGGTCCAGAAATATTTGGACAGTGACACAATTTTCGCGAGTTGGGCTCTGCATGCCACCACATTGGATTTGAAATGAAATCTCTACAACAGAATTCAAGTGCAGATTGTAACGTTTAATTTGAAGGTTTGAACAAAAATATCTGATAGAAATTGTAGGAATTGTACACATTTCTTTACAAACACTCCACATTTTAGGAGGTCAAAAGTAATTGGACAAATAAACCAAACCCAAACAATTTTTTTTTATTTTCAATATTTTGTTGCGAATCCTTTGGAGGCAATCACTGCCTTAAGTCTGGAACCCATGGACATCACCAAACGCTGGGTTTCCGCCTTCTTAATGCTTTGCCAGGCCTTTACAGCCGCAGCCTTCAGGTCTTGCTTGTTTGTGGGTCTTTCTGTCTTAAGTCTGGATTTGAGCAAGTGAAATGCATGCTCAATTGGGTTAAGATCTGGTGATTGACTTGGCCATTGCAGAATGTTCCACTTTTTTGCACTCATAAACTCCTGGGTAGCTTTGGCTGTATGCTTGGGGTCATTGTCCATCTGTACTATGAAGCGCCGTCCGATCAACTTTGCGGCATTTGGCTGAATCTGGGCTGAAAGTATATCCCGGTACACTTCAGAATTCATCCGGCTACTCTTGTCTGCTGTTATATCATCAATAAACACAAGTGACCCAGTGCCATTGAAAGCCATGCATGCCCATGCCATCACGTTGCCTCCACCATGTTTTACAGAGGATGTGGTGTGCCTTGGATCATGTGCCGTTCCCTTTCTTCTCCAAACTTTTTTCTTCCCATCATTCTGGTACAGGTTGATCTTTGTCTCATCTGTCCATAGAATACTTTTCCAGAACTGAGCTGGCTTCATGAAGTGTTTTTCAGCAAATTTAACTCTGGCCTGTCTATTTTTGGAATTGATGAATGGTTTGCATCTAGATGTGAACCCTTTGTATTTACTTTCATGGAGTCTTCTCTCTACTGTTGACTTAGAGACAGATACACCTACTTCACTGAGAGTGTTCTGGACTTCAGTTGATGTTGTGAACGGGTTCTTCTTCACCAAAGATAGTATGCAGCGATCATCCAACACTGTTGTCATCCGTGGACGCCCAGGCCTTTTTGAGTTCCCAAGCTCACCAGTCAATTCCTTTTTTCTCAGAATGTACCCGACTGTTGATTTTGCTACTCCAAGCATGTCTGCTATCTCTCTGATGGATTTTTTCTTTTTTTTCAGCCTCAGGATGTTCTGCTTCACCTCAATTGAGAGTTCCTTACACCGCATGTTGTCTGGTCACAGCAACAGCTTCCAAATGCAAAACCACACACCTGTAATCAACCCCAGACCTTTTAACTACTTCATTGATTAAAGGTTAACGAGGGAGACGCCTTCAGAGTTAATTGCAGCCCTTAGAGTCCCTTGTCCAATTACTTTTGGTCCCTTGAAAAAGAGGAGGCTATGCATTACAGAGCTATGATTCCTAAACCCTTTCTCCGATTTGGATGTGAAAACTCTCATATTGCAGCTGGGAGTGTGCACTTTCAGCCCATATTATATATATAATTGTATTTCTGAACATGTTTTTTAAACAGCTAAAATAACAAAACTTGTGTCACTGTCCAAATATTTCTGGACCTAACTGTAGTTGTTTGGTCATAATTCTCACTTTAAAACATGAAAACAAACAAGTGAGATGAGGAAATGTAATGTACATTTTTCATTTAGCTGCAAAATAATTCTGCACACTAATAGCCCAGTAACTCTGCACAAATATATTTTCCTAAGGCCCGTTTCACACGTCAGTGAAAAACACTGACGTTTTTCACTGGCGTGTAAAACACGCACATGTCCCTCCGTGTGCCGTGAATTACGGCACACGTGGGTTGTCTAAGTGCAATCCGGGCTCCGTTCTCCGTGGCCCGTGATTGCACTTAGAGATTAACTCACCTGTGCGCGCTCCCGCTCTCCATGATGCTGATCGCTCCCGCGGTGCAACATCCGGCCGGCGCTGACCCCCGAAGCAGCTGCTTCCGGGTCGGCTGTGTCGTGCATCATGAATATGCGCGACAGTAATGAGCCGGCTTAGAAGCAGCAAGCTGCACGGGCTGCAGAGGACATCGCTGGAGCCGGGTGAGTAAAAATGATTTTTATTTTAAAAGCACGTTTTTTTCTGGCACGTGTTTCACGGATCATACCACTGCGTGATCCGTGGGACATCAGTGATGCCAGAAAAAAATGTACATGTCTCCGTGCGGCAATCACGGACACGCGTGAACGCTGCACGGAGACATGGACAGTGAAAAATCACTGAAGCGTAAGCAGACCCATTCATTATAATGGGTCTGCGTATGTCAGTGATTCTGGTACGTTTAAAAAAAAGCACAAACGTACCAGAATCACTGACGTGTGAAAGGGGCGTAAGAAAGGTAAAACCTCACTCTTACTTACCTAAATATGAGGTTTCAAGCTTATTATCCTGTTGGAAAAACCAACATTTTGTAGATGATCAATAATAAAATTAATCATCAAGCTACAAATTGCCTATTAATTGTGCACAAAGTGTATACACAACCTTAAACTAATTCCTTGTTGAAATACCCTTTGAATTTATGACCGCATTCAGTCTTTTTGGGTAGGACTCTTTCAGCCTGGCTGAGCTATTCCAGGACTTTGATTTACTTCTAGTAGAGACATTCTTTTGTTGATTTAGAGGTATAATAATGACCATTGCCGTGCTAAAGCTTGAAATTCCTCTTCCTCTGCAGCTGTTTTGAAGATGTTTTAAGGTTTTGATGTAAAATTGACAGATATTTTTAACTGCTTAAAATCTCTTTCACCTTGACTAAAGCCTCAGTTCCAGCTGCCGAAAAATAGTCCCAAAGAATAATACTGCCTTCACCCTATTTCACTTCAGGTATGGACAGTGGCATAACTAGAACTCAATCGCTCGATGCAAAAAATGGACCAAGCCCCCCATCCCTCCTTGGGATACAGGATAATTACTCTGACAGTTGGCTCTTTCCCTCAGCACCCAGCTTTCCCCTTCTCCAATATCCCGCTTTCCTTCTGCACCCAGCTTTCCTATGTTCTGATATTGATCTTTACCTCAGCACCTAGCTTGCCCTTGATATCAGAGCATGGGAAAGCTGAGCGCTGAGGCAAAGATGAATAGCGGAAGATGGAAAAGCTAAGTGCTGAGGGAAATATGTATAACAGAGCATAAGTAAATTGGGTGCTGAGGACAAGATGGATATCAGAACATAGGAAAGTTAGGTGCTGAGGGAAAGAGAGAAATCAGAGCATGGGAAAGCTGGGTGCTGAGGGAAGGAGGGGTATCAGAGCATGGGAAAGCTAGGTGCTGAAGGAACGATGTAAAGCAGAGCATGGGTAAATTGGGTGCTGAGGACAAGATGGATATCAGAACATAGAAAAGCTGGGTGCTGAGGGAAAGAGGGATATCATAGCATGGGAAAGCTGGACGCTGAAGGAAAGATGTATTGCAGAGCAAAAGAAAGTTGGCTGCTGAGGGAAAGATGTAAAAACAGAGCTTTGTGCTGAGGGAAAGAGCCTTTTTCCCCTCAACACCAAACGTTTCCATCCCATGCTTGTATCTTTTTCCCACATCCTGGTATATAGCCTGTAACAGTGTGTCCCTCCCCCACCTGTGCTCATGGTGTAATAGTCTGTCTCTCCTTGACTGTCCTGTATGTACTACTGGTGGGAGATTGTTTGTTCTTCTCAGCATGGGACTCCTCCAATCCACAACTTGGTAAACAGAACAGAGCCAGGAGTCTAAAGTCCATTCATGTATCAAATGTCATTAAATGTCCAGGCGGAGTTGGGCCCACCTTAGGGGCTGATCCCAGGAGAGAAGAACAATGAGACCCATGTTAGTTCAGTTAGTTGGATTTCGGCTGGAGAAGGACTAGGATCTATAGCTGAGGCTGGATCCTAGAGCCTGTGTATGGACTGTTACACACTGGAGATCAGTGGCCACGTGGGATTGTGTTTTGTTGTTCACCCTGTTGGACTCAAGGAACTCATATAAGGACCAATGCCATATTTTCCCTGACGTTGGAATACCAGGAGGCGTCCCTGGATCTTTTGTTTTGTTGTGGACTCCTTGCAGACTAAGGATTTATATTTATGTTTGGTGCTTTATCTTTGTGGTTCCAATAAAGCCCTTTGGATTGTTCCTTGGCCTGGCGTCCCTCACTGCTCTGTCGCATACCCCATCACAAACTGGTAGCAGCGGCGGGATCAGAGCAGAAAGAATGGAAGACAACGGCCCATTAACATCTTGAATCAGAACCTCAGAGTACAAGAAGTGGACTGTGGTGAGACTACAAACAAAGGCCCGTGAATTAGGAGTTGGCTACAAAGGACTCTCTAAGGAGCAACTAATTGAGGCATTGGAAAACGCTTGCCTGCAAGATGGCACCGAGGAACAATTTCCACAGCAAGGGGAGGAAAGACGGGAGCTGGAGGTAAATACCCAAAAAAGTCAATAGGTTGTGTGGTATGAGGAGGAGATGGCACTGCTTGGAGATGAGATCACCATTGAATATAAGATGGATGCCATTCGCAGAGCTCAAGAGAGGGCATTGCTGGAGAGGAGGTTTGCTGTGGAAGCAGCTAGAGGCTCCAGACAAACTGTAACCACAGCACCCACTATGAGGGAATTCTCCAGAGTATCCCGCAAGGACTTTAAGCCATTTAATGAAGCTGCAGGCGACATTGAGGGCTTCTTCCAGGACTTTGAGCATCAGTGCCGATTAATGGAAGTCCCAGAAAGAGAGCGAGTCAGACACTTGGTGGGCCTCTTGGAGGGTGGAGCTGCTGACGCCTATAGAGCTAAGGACCCTGAGTGGAATTGTGAGTATGGGGAGATAAAACAGACCATTCTAGAACATTATGCCATGACCCCAGATACTTATAGGACTCAGTTCTGTACGTTAGCCTGTGATGGGGAAGTGTCTTTCAAGATGTATGCCCACAGACTAAAACAAGTATGCCATCGCTGGCTGCAGGGAGAGGGGGCTTTAACTTGGGAGACCATCCTCCAGGTCATCCTGAAAGAGCAGTTCTATGCCAGGTGCCCTGCTTAAATCAGGGAATGGGTGCGTGAGAGAAAGCCGTCAACTGTGGAACAAGCTGTTGCTCTAGCTGATGAGCTTCTCACCATTAAGCCTCAATGGAAAAGGGTACTAGTCAGTGAGAAAAAAGACTACCAGCTCCCCAACACCAGTGGTCCCTTGTCCTATGGCCTCCAATGTTCACCGTCCCACTAGACTACCAACACATGGCGGACCCCTTGTGAATTTGCCTCCTATTACTCCTACCTCCTCTTTGGGACTACGACGTGGAGAAAGACTCATAGAACGCAGATGTTATGGATGTGGGCAGCCTGGTCATCTGCAAGCTCACTATCCAGGTGTTCGGAGGCACAACAGTTACAGACCCCCTTTGCCTGTCCATTATCTGCAGACACCCTCAACAGGAGAAGAGCTGGATTCATTCCCTGATGATTCGACAAAAGACTCTGATATGTTGACTTCCCTACCAGGAGTCTATGGGGTGCGAGCCACAGCCACCCATTCTTCTGATCTTGAGCATAAACATCTACAAGAGGTCATGCTGGATGACCAAAAAGTTGTTGGCTTTCGTGACACTGGGGCTTTTCTCACCATCGCTGATCCCCGAGTAATTCAACCAGAAGCAATGCAAAAGGGACCAGGAATTGCCATTGAATTGGCTGGAGGTACTCAAAGATACATTCCAAAAGCGAGTGTGACCCTGAATTATGGATTTGGGGCAAAACGATGCATGATTGGTGTGATGAGCGGCCTTCCTGCAGACATTCTTCTAGGGAATGATGTGGGGAATCTTCAATGCCACTTTGTCGGTGCGATAATCAGAAGTCAAGCCAAGAGAGCAGCACATGTGGACGTTTTCAACCCATCAATGGAAATGAGGCCACCCGAACTGCCGTCACAGCGGGTGAGTGATTTTTCTTGTGGGTCTCATGTGAATGTCACTTGGGATAAAGTTCAGTTTAGACAAGAGGTACAGACTGACCCCACCCTGGCTAGCTTTAGAGCTTGGCTGAAGTAGGGCAGTTAGGAGAAAATGGGGAAAAAATTATCAGACAAAATGGACTTCTATATCGGGTTACCAAAACCCTGGACTTATAGCAAACAGCTGATTGTTCCTGAGAAATACAGAATTTCCATTTTACACCTTGCTCATGACATTCCTACTGATGGCCATCAAGGGAAAACCTGCACCAAGAGACGATTGACTCAAATTTTCTATTGGCCTGGAATTTCTCAAGCAGTGGCGCATTTCTGCCGAACTTGCGATATATGTCAGCGTAGAGGGCAACCCGGAGATCACCGAAAGGCACCCTTGCAACCACTCCCTATAATAGAAGAACCCTTTCAAAGAGTAGCTGTCGATATCATTGGACCTCTGGTTAAACCAAGTAAATCTGGAAAGCAGTACATTCTCACTGTTGTGGACTACGCCACCTAATATACAGAAGCCGTGGCCTTGTCTTGTATTTCTGCAGCCAAGGTGGCTGAGGTCCTTGTTACAATTTTCACCCGAGTAGGATTCCCAAGTGAGAGCTTATGGGACCAAGGCTCCCAGTTCATGTCAGAGTTGGTGCAGTGTCTGTGGCGCACCTGTGGAGTACGAGCAATTCGAACTACAGCATACCATCCTCAAACCAATGGACTTTGTGAACGGTTTAATCAAACACTGGAAAATATGCTAAAGGCCTTCACTGACAGGGATTCCAACTGGGAGAAGTACCTACCCCATCTCCTGTTTGCCTATCGGGAAGTTCCCCAAGAGTCCACTGGGTTTTCCCCCTTTGAACTACTCTATGGAAGAAAGGTCAGAGGACCCTTAACTCTGCTAAAGGAATATTGGGAGGGGCAAGTTGAAGATACAGGAACCCCTGTTGTTCCATATGTCCTCAAGCTTCAGGAAACCCTGGCTCAACTTCCTAGTTTGGCTCAGGATCATGTGTGGATGGCTCAAACCAGACAGAAGACATGGTATGACCGCAAAGCATGCTATCGAGAATTTGTAGAGGGACAACAAGTCTTAATGATTGTTCCCCATCGGCAAAATAAACTCCAGACAACATGGGAGGGTCCCTTCCGGGTTCTCAGAAAACTAAAGGACACCAATTACCTTCTTGCTCTAGATGATCAGGGTCTAAGACAAAGGACTGTCCATGTGAATATGATTAAGGAGTACCATGACCGGACATTACCTATGATAGCAAGTTGTCGGCTGGCTTCACAAGATGGTCAGGAGGATGAGGACCCATTACCTGATCTTGCTGAAGCAGCCAGAGTCCCATCCACTGTGGAACAGGTTCCTCTGAGAGATCACTTAGATTCCTTACAGAAAAAACAAATGCTGGGAGTGCTCCATCAGAGACAGGCTGCTCTCTCATCCCGACCAGGTCGAACCACAGTATCCTAACATCATTTGGACACTCAGGGCATCCGTCCCATACAACAGGCTTCCTACCGGGTACCAGAATCAGTTAGAAACACCATGCAGCATAAGCTGGAGGAGATGTTACAGCTTGTGGTGATTCAGGCCTCCCATAGTCCTTGGGCCTCTCCTGTTGTGTTAGTACTCAAGAAAGATGGGAGTACTCGATTTTGGGTGGACTACAGACGATGAAATGATAGAAATGAGCCACCCCCCTAGATTTCGAGTTCGGTTCGGTTCGACGAACGGTGCCCCGTTCAACGAACCGTTCGACTAACCATTTGACCAACCTCTCGAACCCCATTGAAAACAATGGGAGGCAATCACAAACACCTAAAAACACCTGGAAAACACCCTCAAAGGTGTACAAAAGGTGACAAACAACTCCCAAGACAACACAAACACAAGGGAAAGTGACAAGGACAAATACCCATGCGAAAACTAAACAGCTGGACGAGGAAAAAGAGGTGGAGACACAGATATAGGCATGGCATGCCCTTCTAAAGTCATGTAAAACACAGCAAGGAGACTCCAAGCAGAGGTTCCCTTTTTTTCCAAAAATTGGGCCACACACACCACTTCAGTGGCATCACTTGTGCCCCAGTTGCAAACTGGATCTGTTGATTTGCATCAAGCACATTCAAAAATACGCCAGCCTTAGCTGTCCCCAGGATGACACCGGAGAAGGTCTAGCAAAGTCTTTGCTGATCCCAGATCTGTTCATCTTGGATCATTTTTTAAAAACACAGCAAGGAGACTCCAAGCAGAGTCTCCCTTTTTTCCAAAAATTGGGCCACACAGACACTCCTTCAGTGGCATCACTTGTGCCCCAGTTGCAAACTTGACAGGTAGATTTGCATCAAGCACATTCAAAAATACGCCAGCTTTAACTGTTCCCAGGATGACACAGGGGTAGGAAGCAAAGTCCTTGCTAAACCAAGACTTGGTTATCTTGGCTCATTTTTAAAAACACAGCAAGTGGACTCAAAGCAGAGTCTCCCTTTTTTCCAAAAATTGGGCCACACACACCACTTCAGTGGCATCACTTGTGCCCCAGTTGCATCAAGCACATTCAAAAATACGCCACCCTTAGCTGTCCCCAGGATATCACAGTGATAGGTAGCAAAGTCTTTGCTGATCCCAGATCTGTTACTCTTGGATCATTTTTAAAAACACAGCAAGGGTTACTCCAAGCAGAGTCTCCTTTTTTCAAAAATTGGGCCACACACACCACTTCAGTGGCATCACTTGTGCCCCAGTTGCAAACTGGATCTGTTGATTTGCATCAAGCACATTCAAAAATACGCCAGACTTAACAGTCCCCAGGACTTTGCTGAACCATGACTTGTTCATCTTGGCTCATTTTTAAAAACACAGCAGGGGGACTCCAAGCAGAGTCACCCTTTTTTCCAAAAATTGGGCCACACAGACACCCCTTCAGTGGCATCACTTGTGCCCCAGTTGCAAACTTGACAGGTACATTTGCATCAAGCACATTCCAAATCCACAAGCCTTTACTCTCCCCAGGATGACACAGGGGTAGCAAAGTCCTTGCGGATCCATGACTTGTTCATCTTGATGAACGTTAGTCTATCCACATTGTCACTGGACAGACGCGTGCGCTTATCTGTCAGCACACACCCAGCAGCACTGAAGACACATTCCGAGACAACGCTGGCAGCTGGACACGACAAGATCTCCAAGGCGTAAGTGGCGAGCTCAGTCCATTTTTCAAGATTTGAAGCCCAAAATGAGTAAGGCTCCAGTTGCAAAGTCATGGCATCGATGTTCATTTGGAGATACTCCTGTATCATCCTCTGCAGCCATTGACTATGTGTCAGACTTCTTGTATCTGTTGGCCTTGCAAAGGATGGTTTAAAAAAATTATGAAACGATTCAATAAAATTGCTGTTACCAGCAACAGATATGGTGATGCTGGTATGGTTAGACTGTTGATGATGAGACTGTCCCATGTTTGTCAAGTTACAACTGGGAGGTTCCCTCCGTGCACCACTGGTGTTTGGTGGAAAAGCCGAGCTAAGATTGAGTAACAGCTTCTGCTGATACTCCTGCATGCGTGCGTCCCTTTCTATGGTTGGAATTATTTCACAAAATTTTAACTTGTACAGGAGATCTAATAGTGTGGCAACCCAGTAGTCATCATCACTTGTAATTTTGACAATCCAAGAGTCATGTTGTAGGTAGTGCAGCAAGAAGGCGCTCATGTGTCTTGCGCGTCCATGCGGACCAAGTATTTGCTGTGTTTGTGGCATAGAGGTGCTAACCGTTCTTTCTTCCTCTGACATCTCCCCCCAACCTCTTTCAACTGAAATGTGACCAAGGTCTCACTCATCTGCTGAGTCTTCCATGTCCATGGACAGTTCGTCCTCCATTTCTTCATGTTCTCCTGCACCTTCCTCAACATTTTGCCTGCTACCATGTGCCCTTGTTAATCCCTCTCCTCCATCGTCCCATGCCTGCCGCCTTGGTGATGATGAACGTCTGGACCTTAATGATGTTGTTATCCCTTGCGCATATGAATCCTCATGTACTTCCTCCCCTTCCTGTTGAACCACCCCCTGACTCCGAATAGTGTTTAGCGTGTGCTCCAGCATGAAAATTACTGTAATTGTCATGCTGATAATGGCATTGTCAGCGCTAAACATATTCGTCGCCATGTCGAAACTGTGCAGAAGGGTGCATAGGTCCTTGATCTGAGACCACTCCATCAGGGTGATCTGCCCCACCTCTGCATCTCATTGGCCCAGGCTATAAGTCATGACGTATTGCACCAGTGCTCGGCGGTGCTGCCACAGTCGCTGTAACATGTGGAGAGTCGAATTCCAGCGTGTCGGCACATCGCATTTCAGGCGATGAACCGGCAGGCCGAAAGACTTCTGGAGCAATGCAAGTCGCTCAGCTGCGGCGGTTGAATGGCGGAAGTGAGCAGTTTTCGTGCCCTGAGAAGAAGGCCATCTAGGCCGGGATAGTGTGTTAAAAATTGCTGGACAAAAAGGTTCAACACGTGAGCCATACAAGGCACGTGTGTCACCTTGCCCAGGCGAGGGGCCGCACCCAGGTTTGCAGCATTGTCGCACACGGCCTTACCTGGCAGCAGGTTGAGTGGAGACAACCATTTACAAAACTCGGACTGCAGAGCTGCCCACAACTCAGCTGCTGTGTGACTCTTATTTCCAAAACATTTCAAGCTAAAGACCGCCTGATGCCGTTGCGCTATGCTGCCAGCATAGTAAGGAGGTGTGCGTGATTCCTTCTGCGCAGTTACAACGCTGGTGGCCTGACCAGGCAGGCTTGGGGTGGAGGTGGAGGACCCAGATGAGGTTGAGGAGGCAGAAGCATTGGAGGAACTTATACATACAGAGGATTGACGCACAAGTCGTGGGGACGGCAAGACTTATTCAGCAGACCCTTCTCCATCTATCACCATAGTTACCCAGTGCCCAGTCAGCGACATGTAACACCCCTGTCCATGCTTACTGGTCCAAGTATCGGTGGTGAAATGCACCCATTCACACACAGAGTTTCTCAAAGAAGCAGTGATGTTGTGTGTGACATGCTAGTGTAGCGCAGGCACACCTTTCTTAGAGAAGTAGTGGCGACTGGGCACACACTCACACAGTCGCTGTAACACATGGAGAGTCGAATTCCAGTGTGTCGACACATCGCATTTCTGGCGATGAACCGGCAGGCCGAAAGACTTCTGGATCGATGCAAGTCGCTGAGCTGCGGCGGTTGAACTGCGGAAGTGAGCAGACAGTTTTCGTGCCCTGTGCAGAAGGCCATCTAGGCCGGGATAGTGTGTTAAAAATTGCTGGACAACAAGGTTCAACACGTGAGCCATACAAGACACGTGTGTCCCCTTGCCCAGGCGAAGGGCCGCACTCAGGTTTGCAGCATTGTCGCACATGGCCTTACCTGGCTGCAGGTTGAGTGGAGACAACCATTTATGAAACTCGGAGAGCAGAGCTGGCCACAACTCAGCCGCTGTGTGACTCTTATTTCCAAGACATTTCAAGCTAAAGACCACCTGATGACTTTGCGCTCTGCTGCCAGCATAGTAAGGAGGTGTGCATGATTCCTTGTACGCAGTTACAACGCTGGTGGCCTGACCAGGCAGGCTTGGGGCGGAGGTGGAGGACCCAGACGAGGTTGAGGAGGCAGAAGTGTTGGAAGAACTTATACATTCAGAGGATTGACGCACAAGTCGTGGGTATGGCAAGACTTGTTCAGCAGACCCTTCTCCATCTATCACCATGGTTACCCAGTGCCCAGTCAGCGACATGTAACGCCCCTGTCCATGCTTACTAGTCCAAGTATCGGTGGTGAAATGCACCCGTTCACACACAGAGTTTCTCAAGGAAGCGGTGATGTTGTGTGCGACATGCTGGTGTAGCGCAGGCACAATTTCTTAGAGAAGTAGTGGTGACTGGGCATCTGGTACTGGGGCACAGCGACGGACATTAAAGCATCTTCTTTTTTTGTGCATCATCTACCTTTCTTACAGTTGTTCTGGTCCGTAAAAAAGGGAGCACATCGGATTGTCCACGGAAAGTAGTAGACATCTTACTTTTGCTGGAAGATGGCCTATCTTCAGCAGATGTTAATGTAGCTTTGCCACCTTCCCCACGGACACAAACTTATTTACCTTTTCCAACATGCCTGTTCCCCTTTCCACCAGCATCTGTCCTTTTGCCACTCATTTTGTTAGCGACAAGATTAGCCACTTAAAATGTGGTAGCAAAAATTGAGAGGTGGTGTATATTGCAGAGGTGGTCTAGCTTTATTGACAGCCGAAGAACCAACACTGACTATCCCAGACAATGCAACTATGGCCCTAAAACTGGCAGCACTGTTTGCTATAAGAATAGCGTAGCAAAATGTGCATGAGGGTGGAATGTAGAGGTGCTGGGACTTGCTTGGAAGAGTGGGACACAAAATTAGTATAGCAGACACTTTTTGGATGCCACTTATGTTCAGCACTGTTTGCTATAAGAATAGCGTAGGAAAATGTGCATGAGGGTAGAATGCAGAGGTGCTGGAACTTGCTTGGCACCAGTGGGACACTAAATTAGTATAGCAGACACTTTGTGGATGCCACTAATTTTCAGCACTGTTTGCTATAAAAATAGCATAGCAAAATGTGCATGAGGGTAGAATGCAGAGGTGATGGGACTTGCTTGGCACAAGTGGGACACAAAATTAGTATAGCAGACACTTTTTGAATGCCACTTATGTTCAGCACTGTTTGCTATAAGAATAGTGTAGCAAAATGTGCATGAGGGTTGAATGCAGATGTGCTGGGACTTGCTTGGCACAAGTGGGACACAAAATTAGTATAGCAGACACTTTGTGGATGCCACTAATTTTCAGCACTGTTTGCTATAAAAATAATGTAGCAAAATGTGCATGAGGGTTGAATGCAGAGGTGGTGGGACTTGCTTGGCACAAGTGGGACACAAAATTAGTATAGCAGCCACTTTTTGGATGCCACTTTGTTCAGCACTGTTTGCTATAAGAATAGCATAGCAGACATGGGCAGGAGGGTAGAATGCAGAGGTGCTGGAACTTGCTTGGCACCAGTGGGACACTAAATTAGTATAGCAGACACTTTGTGGATGCCACTAATTTTCAGCACTGTTTGCTATAAAAATAGCGTAGCAAAATGTGCATGAGGGTTGAATGCAGAGGTGGTGGGACTTGCTTGGCACAAGTGGGACAGAAAATTAGTATAGCAGACACTTTTTAGATGCCACTAAGTTTCAGCACTGTTTGCTATAAAAAAAGTGTAACAAAATGTGCATGAGGGTTGAATGCAGAGGTGGTGGGACTTTCTTGGCACAAGTGGGACACAAAATTAGTATAACAGACACTTTTTGGATGCCACTTATGTTCAGCACTGTTTGCTATAAAAATAGCTTAGCAAAATGTGCATGAGGGTAGAATGCAGAGGTGCTGGAAATTACTTGGCACCAGTGTGACAACAATGGAGTATAGCAGCCACTTTTTGGATACCACTAAGTTTCAGCACTGTTTGCTATAAAAATAGCGTGGCAAAAGTGGCCGGGTTCTCTGGGTCAGTGGACAGGAAAGGAAGCCTCACTTTCTATCCCTCCTAATGGTGAAATGCAGCAAGGAATTCCCTGAGCTTAGGTACACAGACGCTGTTATCTGAAGCTGTATACAGTGTTTCCATGGACCTGTCTGTCACCTATGGCTCTGAGCCCCAGGAAATCAGCCCTGAAAAGGGCTGAAATAAACTTCTGTCCCTAATCTGTAGAGCGCTGTGTGTATAGCGTACACAGCCGGAGCGGCGACAGGAACTGCGTGAGCGGTGACTGTCACCTACACGCAGAAAGCAGATAATGGAGCCGTGAGGGAAAATGGCCATATTAATAATGCAAGGCCTTGTGACAGTCACAGCCTATGACACATGCCCTTGCTTGTCTGGCAAAAAAGACCACTTAGCTGTGTGTGTGTGTGTGTTTGTGATTGGCTGACATGCTGGCCCGCCCCACTGCACGCGCGCTTAGGGAAAAAAAAAATATGGCGATCACCATTATCTCATTTGATCATCAAATTTGATAATAGTGTGAATCACAGAGTGACTCACACTATTACAGTGAAAAGCCAGCTAGTAACTAGCTAGGATTTTTGGTGATCGAGCTTTAGCAAAAAGCTCGCGTCGAGTTCGATCTCAAGAGCACCCCCAAAATCACTCGAACATGAAATTGGCGAACCTCAAACCTCGAACATCGCTCAACTCTACTAAATGACCATACCATCAGTGATGCTTACCCAATGCCCCGCATTGATGAACTTCTAGACCGGCTAGCTGGGGCACGATATGTCACCACCTTGGATCTCAGTAAGGGATACTGGCAAATTACCCTGATGGAGGAAGGTAGAGAAAGGTCGGCTTTTATAACCCCCTTTGGTCTGTATGAATTTCTAAACATGCCTTTCGGAATGAAAAACGCTCCTGCAACCTTTCAGAGAATGGTGGACCAGATCCTCCGGGGATATGGCGACTTCACTTGTGCCTACCTGGATGATATCGCCGTCTTCAGCCACACAAGGGAGGAACATCTAAATCAAGTAGCGGTTGTTCTTGACCGGATTCTCGCACCAGGCCTAACTATTCGACCTGATAAATGCCAATTGGGGATGGGTGAAGTCCAATACCTAGGGCATCGAGTAGGAGGAGGGAAGTTACGTTCTGAACCTGCCAAAATCCAGGCTATTAGAGACTGGCCTGTACCCCAAATCAAGAAATAAGTTATGGCTTTTTTGGGCACTGCCAGTTATTACCGAAAATGTATTTCTCATTTCAGCTCTGTGGTCAAGCCCCTTACAGACCTCACGAAGAAAACAATGCCCTGGCTGGTGATCTGGACTCCAGCCTGTGATGAGGCTTTTAACCGGTTGAAGGACACCTTGGTCTGCGACCCTGTTCTGGCTGCTCCAGACTACAAGAGGAGATTAATTGTGCAAACGGATGCCTCTTCTTTTGGATTGGGAGCTGTACTCAGCCTGGTGAATGCAGCCGGAGAGGAGCACCCCATTGCCTACCTCAGCAGGAAACTGCTGGACGGAGAAGTGGCCTATGCAACTGTTGAGAAGAAATGCCTGGCTGTAGTATGGGCCCTTAGGAAACTAAGGCCGTATCTGTACGGACGAGAATTCACTGTGGTTACTGATTACAATCCCCTCACCTGGCTGAACAGAGTCTCTGGGGACAATGGACGCTTACTACGATGGAGCCTGGCTCTTCAACCCTATAATTTTACAATACAATATAGAAGGGGCAGCCAACACCAAAATGCAGACGGATTGTCCAGGCAGGAGGAGCCCTGAGTCAGGTCTAGCATGTTTACGTGTACTTGACAAGCGACCTGTTGAGGTCCCTAGTCCGTACACAAATTGAGGGGAGAAGGGGTTGTAACAGTGTGTCCCTCCCCCGCCTGTGCTCATGGTATAATAGTCTGTCTCTACTTGACTGTCCTGTATGTACTACTGGTGAGGGATTGTTTCTTCTCCTCAGCATGGGACTCCTCCAATCCACAACTTGGTAAACAGAACAGAGCCAGGAGTCTAAAGTCCATTCAGGTATCAAATGTCATCAAATGTCCAGGCGGACTTGGGCCCACCTTAGGGGCTGATCCCAGGAGAGAAGCCCAATGAGACCCATGTTAGTTCAGTTAGTTGGATCTCGGCTGGAGAAGGACTAGGATCTATAGCTGAGGCTGGATCCTAGAGCCTGTGTATGGACTGTTACAGACTGGAGATCAGTGGCCACGTGAGATTGTGTTTTGTTGTTCACCCTGTTGGACTCAAGGAACTCATATAAGGACCATTGCCATATTTTCCCTGGCGTTGGAATACCGGGAGGCGCCCCTGGATCTTTTGTTTTGGACTCCTTGCAGACTTTAAGGATTTATATTTATGTTTGGTGCTTTATCTTTGTGGTTACAATAAAGCCCTTTGGATTGTTCCTTGGCCTGGCGTCCCTCACAGCTCTGTCGCATACCCCGTCACATAGCCCCATCCATTTTTTGCTGTACATTATTTGTGCTATAAATAACATTATAAATGTATTAATTTTGCATATAAAAATACATAATCGTGGTACACGAGTTTTGGCATTTTTAAGAGTCTTTTGCGCTTTTAGTACTAATTAGGCTTTTTAATGTCTGAATTGTATCACTAAAAATGTCACACATGTCCTCATTCACTTATTCACACAAATATACACGTATACACTTGATTTTTATATACTGTATATGTGTGCATATTTGTACACACTGTATACACAAAGAAAGAAGAAAGCTGGATCTCTGATCGCAAACTCCATGAAGATGACAAGGCCCGGCCACCATCACAGGACAGCAGTGAGGCACGTTATATCATCAGCTATAGGGCAGTGGGAGAAGAGAGCAGGAGCGTGCAGCTGTGAGGGGCAAATAGGAGGATAGAAGAGGGTAGTGGGGCTAGAGACATTATTCAGGGAGCTCCAGTACTCACTTCAGGTTGCAGTGTGTCCTTTGGAGCTTCCCCCTCCTGCTAGTGCCTACTACAGAGGTATGGCCTTGCAGGAGAGAGGGACACAATCTCCTTAGATGTTTCTCATATTATTGCACCACTCACTGCACAGGCCTGAGACTCCACATCTGGTCCGTGGGGCTTGCTGGTAGTAGGTAGGATTACTGCTGTGAGGTGTCGGGAGCAGGGAGTGTAGTGCAGGGGGAATGTCTGTGCTGAGGAGGATAAGTGTGGCACCCCTGACCTGGTCAGGCACCACTGAGTATTTCACCCATGCTGGGTCAGTACAAAACAGATAATCCCAGAGGCTGACTAGGGTGTGGACACACAGACACGAAGTAACCAGGACACACACACACAGCTTAGAGGGGACCCCTGGGCAGTCCCTGGGAGGGGGCAAGGCCCTCGCATCCCAGCTAGTGGTGGGTAGTGGGACTGGAGACAGGGAGTGTGCAGTGGCAGCCAGAGGAGTAGGAGTGGAGGAGCCGCATCTGGATGGTAGAGCAGTGGAGCAGGACCCTGTCAGACCCTGCACCTGTAGTGGCTGCTGGCAGGGGAGAGAGGCTACACAGTAGTGCTGCCTGAAATCCACCTAGCCACCTCTGCACTGAGTAAGGAGACTACCAGAAGATCAAGCCCGCTCGGGGAAACAGGTCCCCAGAGCAGGAACCCATTTACTTGGCCTGCCAAATCTGCTCGTGAGGGCACTGTGTGTCCCTCACCAACCTACACAGAGTCCACAGCATCAGCAGCAACGAGGGGGCCCATAAGGAGGATTGAGCCTGGAGACATCTTTACCTTGGTCCACGCTGCCAGCAAATGGGCGCTCAGGGCTACGGGAGCTGGCGGCGGCGGTTCGGGCATACGAGAGGTGTGTCGCAGGCGGGGAGGAGGGTGTCAGCACACCACGCTCACCCCTTCTGCTCGGGTCCGGCGGCTGCTGCTCAGTGGTGGCTCGAGCTGTGGGCCGGATCCCGGGGGTTCTCGAGCGGCACTCCTCGCCCGTGAGTGAAAGGGGGGTTGTTGGGTGTGGGGATAGTTTATTGTCCGTGACGCCACCCACGGTTGTGGTGATTTCACCACCGCTGCTCAATTTTGGGATCCCGGGGATGGTGATGCGGAGCAGCCAGGTGTTGTGTTGCCCCTCCGTGGGTAGGGGTTGGTGATCCCGGGGCCCGGTGATGAGATGGGAGATGCAGGGCCTGGTGGGCGCAGGGACGCGGGGGCAGCGCTGTGCCTTGCGGCACTGTGGTACTCACTCAGCCTGAGACGTTGACACAGTTTTACGGTAAACCACACGGCTGGAAAGACGGTTCCCACGGACGGCTGCACTTGCTCTCCCAGTAGGTAACGGTGATGTCCCTCTGACCTGCACCTGATGTTTCTAAGTTGGTAGCGATGGGTCCCCACCGGTAACCCGCTCCCCGGCTTCAAGCTGGACCGGGGGAGCTCTACTTTGCCCGCAGACGCTGGCCCTGAGGAACTGGTGCCTTGGCGGTGGCGGTGTTCCTCTTTACTGGTTGGACTGTTGCCTTCAATCGGGACTTGGTTGTTGGGGGATCAACGTCCCCTTCACTGACGGATTCGGCAAATTATGGCGACTCCTAGCCTTGCCGGGGTCCGAGAGGCCCCTGTCCTGGTGCTGACTGTCCTTTGCACGCTGCTCCAGACCGCCGGGTCACTACCCGTCCGCGGTCTTTCCAGGAACTCCCGAACAGTCACCCCTCTGGACAGTCACCGTCGTTGCTGACCTTGCTGACCCGGTCCTGCACACAGCTGGACCCTTCAGGCTTTCCACTCTCTTTCTTTCCTGTCACCACTCTTGCTTTCCTCCTTTACCACTTTACTTCCTTCACTTAGCTGTTTACTCAAGCTCCCCCTGAGCTAATCTGCACTCGAGCTCTGCCTGGGCTAATCTGCCTGGTTTCTCCCGCCTCCAGAGCTGTGAACTCCTCGGTGGGCGGAGCCAACCGCCTGGCCCACCCCCTGGTGTGAATCATCAGCCTCTGGAGGAAGGCAACAAGGATTTTTGGTTAGCTGTGATGTTCCTGACTGGGATGTAGGGTGTGTTGGTGCATGACCTGTGACCCCTGGCTTGCCCAGGGCGTCACATTCCCCCTTAGCAAAATGCAGACCGTCCGCGGGCTGCCGTCCAACACCGGTTTTATTTTTCTGTAAAATATAACATGGTAAAACAATAACATGTAAACATTTTTAATGGATCTTCCCATAACGGGAGGCACATTTCTTAAACGTTGCAAACGGTTTACGGTTACGGTTTCCGCTCTCTCCCACCCAAGCAACCTGGCCCTGATGCTGCCCCTAAAGCCCAGGCAGCACCCCTTGACCCACAGTCCAGCACACGGTACCCGAGCGGGATCTGTCCTTTCCCTCCAGAGGGTAGCCACCAGTTCCTTTGGTGGCTGGGCCCCAGCCTGCTCTGCTGAGGGCCCTCCCTCCAACCTGCCTCTCTGGAGGCGGCATTGCGGAAAACGGTAATGGCAAACAACTTATTTACAAGCCACTTAACATTTGTGGTTGCCCTGCAAGTTCACGGGCTTGTCCATGGATAGTTCCCATGCAAACTTTTAAACGGTCCCCACTGGGACAACGGTGCCGGCTCCAGCCGGTTGCAAATCACTTTTTGACAATCAGGTTAGGTACTCGGTATCATCATTTTTCATCATTTTCAGAACTTTCAAACAAACACAAAGGTGGTCCCAACGGGGACGGTGCAACGGGCATCCGCTGCCCTACTCCAGACTTTCAGGCTCAGGCGCTCCTTCCAAGGGAGGGGGTGCAGGACTCACTCTGCTTTCCTGACTGCCCCGCAGTTTCACATCCAGGGCAAACCCCCCCCTCTCTCCACAGTGCCGGGTGTATTGCACGATGTCGCCCGGCATCAGGTTGCGGCCGGGATGCTCCTCAGGCAGGTGGGCATTCACATCCCGCCGGGCCACAAACACTTCGGCCTCCAGGCCCGGTTCATAGATAAACCCGTAGCCCCGGCGGACATCAAACCGCCTCACCTGCCCCACGTACAACCAGCCCCGGACACGGAACGTGGCCTGTCGGAGATTTTCTTTTTCTTTAATAGCTCGGGCCACCAGCTTGGCCTTCTTCCGTTCCCTCTCAGCGATTTCCAGGCCCAGCGGTACCGGCTCCCTATCCCAATACGGCGCTGCTGTGAGCTCCGGCGCACGGGTCGGGCCCCGCGGGACATTCTGGACGTTGCCCACTGTCAGGAATCTGGGCGGCGTGTCCCGCGGTGTCTTGGCCTTGGGCGCTGCCTTACAGCAACAACCCGGCGCTACCTCAGCCGAGGTGTGGGGGATGGGCATAGGGGCTTTCCGCTGCTGGGCCTTCGGCTCGGAGCGGGTCATCGGCTCTGGCTCGGGGGATTTTTCAGGGGATGCCTCCGGTTCAGCCTTCGGGACCTTCCATGGTAACACCTCCGGTCTACTACGGGCTCCGGCTACAGGTCGGTCCGCCTGGGCGGGGACGCTGGGTATTGCTACCGGTTGCGGTGGTAGCAGGCCTAGTGGTGGGGTCACGGCCCCCGAGACGGGTGGCGAGGGAGGCAACGGGGGGAGAGGGCTTGGACCTGGCCCCGCAGCCGCGATGACCGGCCCTTCCAGGGCATCGGGACGTGGGTCACTCACCCTCCCTTTCTCCGCTTCCTCCTCGCGTCTCCGCACGGTGGCTATAACGTCCGCCATGTCGGTCTCCCACTCCTCCATGAGGAGCTGCATCCTGACCTGCAGCCGTTGGTAGAGCTGCGCGGTCTGGATTTCCACCCACGCCGCGGTTCCAGGCGCGGGGGCTACGGTGTCGCGGGACGGCATCCACATGGTGGCTTCTTCTTCCAGGAACGGTATGTTTGCAGAGTCCTGGCGTCCCTGCTTTTATAGCTGCAGCTACATACAACCAGCCGCAATCGCGTCCCCCTTAGCTCTTTCCTGCCCCTCCTCTCTCGGGGCGGGGTTTTGGCCTTCGTGCCTCTGCTACTCGAGAAGACGCTCGAGCGGGAACTTTTCGCGCCAAAGATGGCGGCTTCTGTAATTTTTCTGCCGGATACCTCCGGCGGTAACAAGACGCACCTCTACCAAACGGCAGAGTGGTAAGATCCTGTTTGTGACGCCAAGTTGTCGCGGGCGGGGAGGAGGGTGTCAGCACACCACGCTCACCCCTTCTGCTCGGGTCCGGCGGCTGCTGCTCAGTGGTGGCTCGAGCTGTGGGCCGGATCCCGGGGGTTCTCGAGCGGCACTCCTCGCCCGTGAGTGAAAGGGGGGTTGTTGGGTGTGGGGATAGTTTATTGTCCGTGACGCCACCCACGGTTGTGGTGATTTCTCCACCGCTGCTCAATATGGGGATCCCGGGGATGGTGATGCGGAGCAGCCAGGTGTTGTGTTGCCCCTCCGTGGGTAGGGGTTGGTGATCCCGGGGCCCGGTGATGAGATGGGAGATGCAGGGCCTGGTGGGCGCAGGGACGCGGGGGCAGCGCTGTGCCTTGCGGCACTGTGGTACTCACTCAGCCTGAGACGTTGACACAGTTTTATGGTAAACCACACGGCTGGAAAGACGGTTCCCACGGACGGATGCACTTGCTCTCCCAGTAGGTAACGGTGATGTCCCTCTGACCTGCACCTGATGTTTCTAAGTTGGTAGCGATGGGTCCCCACCGGTAACCCGCTCCCCGGCTTCAAGCTGGACCAGGGGAGCTCTACTTTGCCCGCAGACGCTGGCCCTGAGGAACTGGTGCCTTGGCGGTGGCGGTGTTCCTCTTTACTGGTTGGACTGTTGCCTTCAATCGGGACTTGGTTGTTGGGGGATCAACGTCCCCTTCACTGACGGATTCGGCAAATTATGGCGACTCCTAGCCTTGCCGGGGTCCGAGAGGCCCCTGCCCTGGTGCTGACTGTCCTTTGCACGCTGCTCCAGACCGCCGGGTCACTACCCGTCCGCGGTCTTTCCAGGAACTCCCGAACAGTCACCCCTCTGGACAGTCACCGTCGTTGCTGACCTTGCTGACCCGGTCCTGCACACAGCTGGACCCTTCAGGCTTTCCACTCTCTTTCTTTCCTGTCACCACTCTTGCTTTCCTCCTTTACCACTTTACTTCCTTCACTTAGCTGTTTACTCAAGCTCCCCCTGAGCTAATCTGCACTCGAGCTCTGCCTGGGCTAATCTGCCTGGTTTCTCCTGCCTCCAGAGCTGTGAACTCCTCGGTGGGCGGAGCCAACCGCCTGGCCCACCCCCTGGTGTGAATCATCAGCCTCTGGAGGAAGGCAACAAGGATTTTTGGTAAGCTGTGATGTTCCTGACTGGGATGTAGGGTGTGTTGGTGCATGACCTGTGACCCCTGGCTTGCCCAGGGCGTCACATTCCCCCTTAGCAAAATGCAGACCGTCCGCGGGCTGCCGTCCAACACCGGTTTTATTTTTCTGTAAAATATAACATGGTAAAACAATAACATGTAAACATTTTTAATGGATCTTCCCATAACGGGAGGCACATTTCTTAAACGTTGCAAACGGTTTACGGTTACGGTTTCCGCTCTCTCCCACCCAAGCAACCTGGCCCTGATGCTGCCCCTAAAGCCCAGGCAGCACCCCTTGACCCACAGTCCAGCACACGGTACCCGAGCGGGATCTGTCCTTTCCCTCCAGAGGGTAGCCACCGGTTCCTTTGGTGGCTGGGCCCCAGCCTGCTCTGCTGAGGGCCCTCCCTCCAACCTGCCTCTCTGGAGGCGGCATTGCGGAAAACGGTAATGGCAAACAACTTATTTACAAGCCACTTAACGTTTGTGGTTGCCCTGCAAGTTCACGGGCTTGTCCATGGATAGTTCCCATGCAAACTTTTAAACGGTCCCCACTGGGACAACGGTGCCGGCTCCAGCCGGTTGCAAATCACTTTTTGACAATCAAGTTAGGTACTCGGTATCATCATTTTTCATCATTTTCAGAACTTTCAAACAAACACAAAGGTGGTCCCAACGGGGACGGTGCAACGGGCATCCGCTGCCCTACTCCAGACTTTCAGGCTCAGGCGCTCCTTCCAAGGGAGGGGGTGCAGGACTCACTCTGCTTTCCTGACTGCCCCGCAGTTTCACATCCAGGGCAAACCCCCCCCTCTCTCCACAGTGCCGGGTGTATTGCACGATGTCGCCCGGCATCAGGTTGCGGCCGGGATGCTCCTCAGGCAGGTGGGCATTCACATCCCGCCGGGCCACAAACACTTCGGCCTCCAGGCCCGGTTCATAGATAAACCCGTAGCCCCGGCGGACATCAAACCGCCTCACCTGCCCCACGTACAACCAGCCCCGGACACGGAACGTGGCCTGTCGGAGATTTTCTTTTTCTTTAATAGCTCGGGCCACCAGCTTGGCCTTCTTCCGTTCCCTCTCAGCGATTTCCAGGCCCAGCGGTACCGGCTCCCTATCCCAATACGGCGCTGCTGTGAGCTCCGGCGCACGGGTCGGGCCCCGCGGGACATTCTGGACGTTGCCCACGGGGGACAGAATGGTGTAGGCGTTATGTGGTGTAGAGGTGGTACCTGCTGACTGCTGCGCTTCCATTTCTTCAGCAGGCTTCTCCAGCTTCCATACACTTCCATGGGCCTCATGCCCAGTGCGCTCAGTAAGCAGACGACTACCAGGTAACACTTGAATGATTTTACTGAACAGGTTCTTAACAGACATTTCCCATTTTCTCAGCAGAGACATCATCATCATCATCATCATCTTTCAAACACATCATCTTCTGTATCTTGCTCAACTCTGCAGGGATGGCCGTAATGGGACGACTAATGGGCCGCTTCTGACCCACTTCCCCAGCATGGCGATGGATGATTAAGCTCGGCTCACAGACAGATGGACCCACTTGCCCTCCCACCGAAACTGCTTTCCCACAGGTACCAGCAGATGCCAGCCTAAGGTAGGGGCGTCCCAACTCTTTTTACGTGTCCGTGAAACACTGGACTTACACTCCACTGCAGATGAGCCCCCTTAGAATATCTTTGCTTCTTCCTTCTTCTTTTCCTTTCTGTCCTGTCTCTGTTCTGCTTCAACCCCCTCCACCCTGTTCACTCCTCTATGCTCTTCTGACCCTTCTGGTCCTTTCTTTCTTGTTCTACACACTACAACAGCCTCTTCATATCTGATGAGGCAGGAAGCTGCCTTTCTCTATATCTTTTCCTGTGCTGATGAGCCAACCTCTTACTTAACCCCTGCTGCACTTTCCCTCCTTCCCTATCCCTTCTCACTAAAGGACCCAGGACCCACGACACCTTGTGGCAGCCGGCCGTATTACACAGGAGAGACATCGTCAATTAACACATTTCAATACAATTCAGTTTACTCATACAAATACAATGCAGGTCCATTAGTCATCATAACAAAGGGGGCAGTAGGGCACTAGTCACCCTATTATACCGCCATGCCTACCGATGCGTTTCCTCGCTCACGATTCATCAGGGGAGAAAGCACTTGTTAGCTTATAGAATTGCAGGGCTACATTTCCCTCATGGGAATCTGCAAAATAAAATAGCTAAAATGGAGTTACACTACAGTTGTAAGCAGGGGCATAAGTGGGGGGAGGGTGATAGGTTCAGTTGTAGAGTGGTGTGGGATGATGGTTGTGGTCGAGGGATTGACTCCAGATGCCCTGGCATGCTACATGAAATACCTTGTCACGGCTGGGTGTGTGGTCCTGCGCCATGCGGAACCCATGTAGGCTGCCCAATATAGTTCTTTACAGATGGCCAGGAGTGGATGATAACTCACACTCGCAAGGAGACCAATGGTTCACTTTAAACAACAACTCTTTAATGTACAGTTCATTCTCTGTCACAACTTCACATTCCAGAAAGAGGGTCCCTGTCCAATCTCCTTAGGGATCCCTGTTGTGAATACGTTTTCCAGTTTGGGGCTCCCTTTTGTGGTCAGTGCTGGCGGTGCAGTTGATTTGTAGAATGAAAGCCCCACACCTGTGGAGGACTGGCAATCAGGCATTTCTGATTGGACTATATAACTGAGCAGTTTCCTCCTGTTACTTGCCGGTGCTCAATGGATATCCTGTGTGTTAAGGACATTCTGAAACCAGCCCTGCTCACTACCAGAACTCCTTCAGATAAGTGGTTTTGTGCTTCTGCTTATTGTTTCCACTTTCTTATTGTTTTTTTTCTGCTTTGATACTATGCTTGATTCCTATTTTATCTCTGTGGAGTTCTTGGTGGAATTGGATCATTCCCTGCTGGGAGTGTCTGTATACTTCGCTCCATGATTCTGTAATGTGTTTTGCCATGCTTGGTATTATTCAGTCCCTCATCTATATTAGTGTTTTTGGATCCCAGTAACATCTGAGTGCTATAGTGGGGGAGAGGCCCTGTGGCCTCAGGGTTTTTCCATATCAGTTGTGCTGGTGTTCATTAGGGTTTTTACGGCTGCAGACAGTGCTTCTTCCTATCCTTTCCTATAAAGATAGTTGGGCCTCACCTTTGCTGAATCTGTTTTTCTAGCTTTGTATTGTGTTTTCCTATATCACCATAGTCTTTACATGTGGGGGGCTATCTATATCTTTGGGGATTGCTCTGAAGCAGATTAGCTTTCTTATATCTCTATCTGTAAGAATATTTAGTTCAATGGCTGTGTCGAGACGACTAGGTCATTGTAGGCTTGTCCCTTCTAGTTGTGTGTCAGGATTAGGTCTGCAGTCCGTTAAGTTTCCAGCCACTCTGTTACCTTTTGGGTTTCTGCATTTTTTGATCCTCCTAGGTCCCTGAATTATAACAGGTCCCCTCATGACCAGAGTAAAGCTTTGCACTCCTGGATGTTTGGGGTAAAAGTGCTTGGTTGGTCGACTACGTTAACACACCAGTTAAGATTAACCCAGTACCTTGACAGTTAAGGGGCATAGCTGCTAGTCTCCAATCTTCCGGCTCCAGTTGTCTGGTGCCACTACGATCAAGGATAGGTCTGTAGTTTCAATGCTCTTCACACCTTGTTCCTCTGTCAACACTTGAGGTTGATGCTCTCACCTTCTGTCTCCTCTGCTTCTCTTTCGTTGCCACAAATCACCCACTGTATGTGACCTTCATGAGCAACTCACTATATGTCGGTCACATTCATATATGGATGCACTTTAATGGAGACCTGGGGATTCTTTACAGTCATATGTTATTCAGCTTTCCCAATCATGATATAATCTGTATAAATACAATCAATGTATTAACCACACTGCATTGTGTTTTTCTTTGTGAATGGTTTTAGAAACACTTTCTGTGCTGCATGTGTGGCGTCCCTGGGCTTCAGGCGCCACAGGGTATTACACACCTTTTCAGGGGTAATATCTATCCAGGATCAGGAGGGGGTTAACTGCTGGTGCCTTCACAAAACACACATACAACAGCAGGGTGCTTTCCCAGAGGGGGTTGGACTAGGGCAGACAGGATAGTTAGTCATCATGAAGCATGGAACTTTCCCAGTCGCTAGGACAACCACTGGGGGCGGGCACCACATGGGGTAGAAGTAGGCGCAGCGATCACAATTACAGCAGACCTTACCGAGCACAGCTTGGGATAACATCTAGCACTGACAACTGGAGATAGTGTTTCTCTCTCTTCATTGGCCCGTGGCTTGGAGCACTAGGCTTGGAACGGGTTCCGGATAGCAACCGAGGGACACTTCACTAAAAGACTTTCACGGGTACCAACGGGGACCGTCGACTATCCAGGATCGGCTGGAGCCCATCATGGCAGAGATCGGTACTCTGGGACAGCACCTGAACTACTTGTGAGTAAAAGACCTGGAACCGCAGCTCCTGCATCTGCCTCTCATTTGCTGTCGCCCAGCGCTGCGACACCATCGGGGACAACCACCAATTACTCCGTAATCCTCCCCGGGGTAATCCTTTTCCGCCTGTGGGGAGCGACACCATCTCGGCTACGACCTACACCACCAGCCCCCAAGAGCAGTACCAGCAGCGGCGGCCCACATTCCTGGCCACAAAACACAGGTGGCGTCACTATCATCTAATAGACTTTCCTAACCATCACTACCACCCCCGTGTTCCATCCTGCCTCCCTACCACCATCCAATCCTCTATTCTGTACACCTCGGGACAACGGAACTGGGCCAGGCCACCCCATGACGACGCAGAGGATTTGCACCCCCGGCCTGTCAACGAGTAGGTTAAAACACCTGTCCAATGGGGCGCTACACGCGCACTGGTTTCATAAATAAAATGTATACTATTTTGCATAATTTGTCTATTTTTTGGATTTTATTACTGAAATAATTGTTGAAAGCTAATATCAAATATATCAAATATAGGTTATTAGATTTCAATGGGGACCTTAGTTAATACTTATATAGTATAATACACAATATGGATCTGGTGATTCAATTTGCGCTTCTATGGTTTATTCTTTGTCACAACTTCATATTGCTTAGGGGTCCCATCATGATCAGAGTAAAGATTTGCACTCCCATATGTCTTGGGGAAAACAACTTGATTGGACAACTACATTCACATGCCAGTTAAGGATAACCCGGTACCTTGATGGTTTAAGGGCCTGAGCATTAGAGTTCTATTCCAGTAGAGAATTTACATGTTTGGCCATGTAATGATGCATTGAGAGCCTGTACTTTGTTTGAACAGTGATTCAGTGCTGACAGAAACCCCTTAAATCCATAGATCCTGGTGTATATGTTTAACAAACTTCATATAAATCTCCATATAAAACAGTATAGTAAGATAGAATAAACAAAAAATGAAAATAGGTTTTTGGAAGAAGTTTTCAAAATTGGAGACCTATCCTTAGGAAACACCATCAATATTAAATAATTTTGGTCTGGAGACCCACAGCCAGTCCATACAACGTTTATAACTGTCCAAAATTTGACTGGTAGTGGGTCTCCTGACCTTAATCAAGAGCCACCTGTTGTATTTTTTTTTTTACGGCGGTGTCAATTTAGCCTTACATCAGCTGTTTGAAGTGAAGAAAGTCTATTTTTTTTTTAAGTTTACTGTGAAACCTTCCAGTACCTTTGACATACATGTGCATCAAAGGTAGTGTCTCTGCCTTTGATGCAGGCTCAAATGCTGAATTTGCATCTTTCCCTGGCTTTTAACAACTGAATGAAGCAGGCAAGTGCATCATCATACGAACTCAACGGCGCGCCCGTAACGTGATCGCTGGGTGCTTGTAAGGGGGTGACAGGAGCCAGAAAGAAAGGTGGGTTGTAGTGGAGTACTCAGTTCACCACTAGAGAGCACAGGGTCCCCATGGTTTTGTTGAAGGGAGGGAGTTGAAAAAAGTTAGGGGCGAGCACGGAGGAGAGAGGGTAGGAAGGAGAGGAGAAAGAGTGAAGTAGACAAGGAAGGAGGAGGTTGCAGAGTAATAAGGAGTGGAAGGTAGTTGGATCATGAAGGATAAAAGGTCACCCTGCTGTTTGAGGACTGGCAGGAAAGAATGTTGCTGAGGTTCCCCGAGAAGAGGGAGGTCAGCATGGTCAGAGCACCCGTATCCGCAGGGAAACTGACCGGTAAACCAGGAGGCCGATGGAAAACTGACAGCCGGGATAGTGAGAATAGCAAGAAAATGGATGTGTTTGGGAAAGATGTGCCCTGTGTCAGAGGAAGAGGATGTCTACCAACTAAATAAAGCGAAGATGTTGAATGAGATTCCAGAGTCTGCCTCTTCTATATCGGGACTGTATACTAACCAAGAGGTAAACTCCTCAGTACCCCTGGGGGCTGGCATTCTTCTACCGCCCCTTAAACCCTCAGCCTCGGCAGAGCCCCGGAAAGTCCTTCATGCTGATGGACTGTCATGAGAGCAGAGCATCTGCTGAAAACCCATGTGTCCGTCATTCTGTGTTCAAAGGAGGTCGACATTTAAGTTCTACGCAGCAATGCTGATTCAGGGGACAATTAGAGTAAAATTTAAAAAATATTGTTTTTTGAAAATATGAAAAAAAACAAAGACCAACATTCAAATCACCCCCCTCCCCCTTATGTACCAGAACCCCCCCCCCTTCCCAAAAAAAAAGCAAACAAACAAAAACAGTTGGTATCACTACACTAATAAAAGTCTGGTCTATCAAAACATAGAAAAAATGAATTTGATTGGTAAGCAATGAAACGAGAAGAAAAGAAGATAAATAAAATACTGTATATCAAAATGCCAGAATCAGAAGGTTTGTTTTCTTGTTGCATCATGGCAAAAAGGTGATGAAAACATTGTATCTATCCCAAAATGTTATTTGTAAAAATCTCACTTCAGGGTGCAAAACATAGCCCTCACACAGCCCCTGGTCTCGGAAACTGGCGACACATGCAAACATTTTTTTTTTTTTACAAATTTCTGAATTTGTTTGCGGAATTGTACTGTTTTGCAATTTCAACATATTTGGAATTTTTCTACTGCTTTCCAGTGCATCACATGATAAAATGAATGGTGTCATTCAAAAGTACAACTTGTTTTGCTAAAAAACCCCAAACTGCATCATATGGCTATGGGGAGGAAGGGGGGGGGGGGGGGGTTTGTAAAATAAAATTATGGCTTTTGCAACAAAGGGAGGAAAAAAAACAAAAGTGCAAAAATGAAAAATCACAAGGTAGGGAAGGGTTTCAAATTTAGATGTGGCAGAGTAGTTGTTTGCACTTGGCTCATGCCTTTTTTTGCCGCAGTACCCTGGATCTCCGCTATTACCCTCCTGCATTATCTCAGACACCACTCACACTATAAGGCCTAAGCCACACGGCGATAAAATCGGTGCGAGTGGAGTGCGATAAAACAGCGCATTCCCCTCGGACCAATTCTAGCCTGTGTGTCAGCACACATGAGCGATTATTTTCTCAGCCCTAATCGGACCGAGAAAACAATCGCAGCATGCTGCGATTGTAAGCTGAGACTCTTTCTCTCGCACCCATTCAAGTGAATGGGGCGAGAGAAAAATCGCACTGCACTCGCGGTACACCGGTGTACTGCTAGTGCAGTGCGAGAATGGCTATAGCCGGCTACACAGGCGAGAGGGAGAGAAATCCCTCCCTCCCCTCCTGAGTGCCGGCCCGCCCCCCGCAGCTGAGGTCTGCTCACACGAACGGACCTCAGTTGCAAGGACACAAGCATGACACTCGGCTCTGCTGTACTGCCAGCACGAGCCGAGTCTCATGCAAGGGGATCGCAGTAGTCCCCGTGTGGCCCCAGCCTAAGATTTCCGCACAGCTTGGCCTAGATGTTAGAATGAGGTTAGGCCAGTTTAAGTTACTTTTTTCTTCAAAAGGAATAAACAATTTTAAAGGGATAGATACACCATCATATCAAATATTTCTTAGTAACTAAATGTAAAGCAAGTTTCAGGGAAGTGGCATTGTTAGCATTTGCCAAATTTCCCCAGATTTTTCCCCCGTACCCTGAATTTTTGGTGTCCCACTAGTTTTAGGAGGGACTGTTTCAGATCTGCAGTGCAAAGTTATTATGGATGACATTGAGCACTAATTTTTACTGGAGAGGAGGGAACCGTGGATGTTTGGATTCGCTGGGTTTGGCAGGATTTTAGTTAAAATTTCTGTTTGTTATCCATTAAATAAATAAAAAAAAGGGAGGGGGAAGACTCCATATCAGATTTTTTTCCCTTTCATCTTCTCCATGCTGAAAGCTTGTTGATTCAGCATCCAAACTTCTCATGTCCCGGTTTGAAGTCAGTGTTTGAGTTCAAACCCTAGAACACAAGGTGTCCGGTACAAACTCAGAACAATTCCATACGGGTTCACCCATCCCTGCTTTGAACTTATTAGGTAGTTAGGTTGAATCATTTTGCCTGACAAATTTCATCATTTGGTAATAGTTTTTTTTTTGCAGAAAACCATTTGTGTCTACCATTGAATGCATACTTATATACAGTTGTGTTCAAACGTTTACATACCTCAGCCGGTTTCTTGCTTTCTTGGTCTTTTTTCTAGAGAATATGAATATAAAATCTTTTTTCCACTCATGGTTAGTGGTTGGGTGAAGCCATTTATTGTCACACTACTTTGTTTTCTATTTTTAAATCATAATAACCAAAAACATCCAAATGACCCTGATCAAAAGTTCCCATACCCCAGTTCTTAATACCGTGTATTGCCCCCTTTAACGTCAATGACCACTTGAAATCTTTTGTGGAAGTTGTGGATGAGGCTCTTTAATTTCTCAGATAGTAAAGCTGCCCATTCTTCATGGCAAAAAGCCTCCAGTTCCTGTCAATTCCTGGGCTTTCTTGCATAAACTGTGTGCGTGAGTTCTCTCTAGATTGGCTCAATGATATTAAGGTCAGGAGACTGATGTGGCCACTCCAGAACCTTCACTTTGTTCTGCTGTAGCCAATGACAGGTCAACCTGGCCTTGTTTTTTGGATTGTTGTCATGTTGGAATGTCCAAGTACGTCCCATACGCAGCTTCTGGCTGATGAGTGCAAATTTGCCTCCAGTATTTCCTGATAAAATGCTGCATTCATCTTTCCTTCAACTTTGATCAAGTTTCCTGTGCCTTGGTAGCTCACACATCCCCACATCACCAGCAATCCCCCTTCATTAGGGATGGGCGATCCAGATCTGTAAAGATCGGGGATCGTACCGATCACACAGTCATCGTATACACGATCCTGACCACGAGCTTTCCTGGGAAGCTGGTGTTACAGATTGGGTCCAGGGGCTGTATATATAAAAAAAAAAGCAGCACATTATTAAAAACCATTGTCTTTATACTTACAGGTCCTGCGACGCATCCTGCAGACTCCCGGCCGCTCCTGCTTCTGAGTCCAATCATTGCTGTGCTGCCGGTAACCAGCAGTGACTTGCAGGACCTTCAATGACATCATAGCATGTGACCATCTGGTGTGAATGTTGATTGGCTTACAGACTAGTCACATGACTGTGAGGTCATTGAAGGTCCTGGTAACTGAACTTTCATTGTCACTGTGCAAGTGTTTCATCACAGCGCACAATCTCCCCACAGGAGCGGTCAACTGCATGTATTTCTGTCGCGGGCAGAGGAGGGGACACTGCTGCGCTTGCTAACGCTCGGGTCCGGCGCTGCTGCTCGGTGGCTCGAGCGGTGGGCCGGATCCGGGGGCTCGAGCGGCGCTCCTCGCCCGTGAGTGAAAAGGGGGGTTTGATTGGTTTGGGGATTTAGTCCGTGACGCCAACCACGGGTCGTGGTGAAGATGGGCACCACCGCTGCTGGTGACGGGGATCCCGGGAGCGATGGTGGGGAGCAGCTGGGATGTTGTTTTCCCCCTCCGTGGGTAGGGGTTGGTGGTCCCGGGGCCCGGTGAGGAGATGGGGCTGCAGGGCCGGTGAGGTGCAGGGTTGCAGGGACAGCGCGGCGCAGTGCCGGATGGCACAGGTGTACTCACTCAGCAAATGAGGCACAAAGTCTCCGGTA
The DNA here is from genome assembly GCF_048569485.1 of Anomaloglossus baeobatrachus. Lineage (NCBI taxonomy): Eukaryota > Metazoa > Chordata > Amphibia > Anura > Aromobatidae > Anomaloglossus > Anomaloglossus baeobatrachus. The sequence goes on along the minus strand of NC_134355.1, from coordinate 502,392,196 downwards.
AACCAAACGGCTGGATGGACGGGTCCCGCAGCTGGCTGCTGTATCTCTCCCTGGACAGGTGATGGTGGCTGTCTCTCCCTGCACCTTAGTGTTCTCTGTTGACTACTGTGGCTTCCCAACGGTAGTCCGCTCCCCGGTGTATGGGTGCCGGAGGAGCCCGTTGTGCCCGCAGGCGCTGGCCCTTGGGTCTCTAGCCGTTGGCGATGGCTGTATACCCTCACTGTGCGGACAGTTGCCTTCAATCGTGACTTTTGCTGTTAGGAAACCCCTGGGGTTCCAGTCACATTTGGATTTGACTGTTGTCGGCGGCTCCAAGCCTGGTCAGGGTCCGATGGCCCTGCCTGTGTGTGCTGGCTTCACTTCACTCCCCGGTCGGTACCGGCGGGCCAACGCCCGACCCCGGTCCTACGATTCCGCATTGCTCCACCACTCCTGCAGACGGCCACCACCGTCTGCCAACTTTGCTGTCAGTGCCTGGGCCATGAACCCAGACACCCAAGTGCTCACTCCTCTCACTTCAACCTCCTAGACTCATCTGCACTTTTCCCGCCTCCAGGCCTGTGAACTCCTCGGTGGGTGGGGCCAACCACCTTGGCCCCGCCCCCACCTGGTGTGGGCATCAGACACTGGAGGGAGGCAACAAGGGTTGTGTTTGACTAATGTTGCTGTCCTAGGGGTGGGGGTGTTTCTGTGTTACCTGTGACGACCTGGCTAGTCCAGGGCGCCACATTTCGATGCAGCTGAAGCGCTCCTGTCCTGAGATCAGTCCGTGCGGGTTAATGTGAGACGCAAGTGCAATCATCCCCTTACTGTCAGCCTGCATCTCGCTCTGTACAGAGCGATGTAGCAGAGCTGACTTGGCTCTCTGTACTTCTCACTGTGTATAGACTGTGTCTGTACAGATTAATGAAGCTGACAATGCTCTACCTGTGGATTATTTAGGACTAAAATTTTTTTATAATAATGATGGAATCTCCAAAGTGTTTTTATTATTTTATTTCTAATAAAAATTATCTGTGTTGGTTTTTTTTACAGTTTACTGGAAATTCATGGTTGCCATGTCTAATTTGGCGTGACACTATGAATTTCCAGCTTAGTACCATCTGAGAATACAAAGCTGGTATTAACCCCTCTATTACCCAGCATGCCAGCACCACTGGATGAGCCGGGTAAAGTGCCTGGAAATGGCGCTAAGAAACTGTGCGCCATTTCCATGGACAGCTGCGGGCTGCCGAGAATCCCAGCCCCCAGCTGCCTGGCTTTACCTGACTAGTGACCAAAATACGGTGGGAGCCCACACATTTTTTTTTTAAATTATTTTTTTTTTAATAAAATAAATAAATAAATAAATAATGGGCTTCACTGTATTTTGATTGCCAGCCAAGGTAAATCCAGGCAGATGGGGGTGGCAGCCTGTAGCTGTCCGCTTTGTGTGCTAAGAATCAAAAATACCGTGGAGCGCTACGTCCTTTTGTTTTTAAATTATTTATTTTTATACAACTATATATTGTGTACCAATTTTATATATATATATTGTATATTATATATAAAATTGGTACACAACATATAGTTGTATAAAATAAAAATAAATAATTAAAAAAAAAATGACGTAGCGCTCTGCGATATTTTTTTATTCTTAGCACACAAAGCGGACAGCTACAGGCTGCCACCCCCATCTAATTAATCACAAAAGTCCAATTTTGACTGTACACACTTCAATCAGACTTAACTACCACAACTTGGCACTGGAATTAACCAGCCAAGAAAGAAGTGAATCAATACCAAAATCCCTATCAAATCTTAAATATTTTATTCTCAATAAATTCATTCAATAAATATATAAACAAGAGAGCCACCTGGGGGGCACATGGTTCCAGAACTATTGAGTCATCATATCTTATCCATTGTTCAACATAACAAAGACTGGCCATGCACTTCCCCCCCCCCTCCCCGTGTTTGCTGTAACTATGCCGCAGTTTGTGCAATTGGTTTATACTAAATACTACCAGCCCGTATGGCTGGGAATGTAAATAGGAACTATTTGTAAACAAATTCCTTTACTTAAAGGGGTGGTTCACCCATTTTTTTTATTTTCTGTATGAGCTATACTTACCTTTCTAGGCGTCTTCTCCATTGCCTTCTGTTTCCAGTTCTGGCACTGAGCGGCGCTATCCTGCACGCTCAGTGCCAGTCACATGACCCCCTGGAGCTGTGGCCGCCGGCATCCTCTGACGTCCCGGCATTTCCGGGCTCTCAAACAAGACGGGTACGTCACAGGATGCCGGCGCCACTCAGATTGAGTGACAGGGCTGTGGGCGGTGACTACCGCACGTCACAGCCCAGCATCGAGGGGAGGAGCCGGAGGACGTCACTGTGGAGCCGGCGTCCTGCAGAGAGGCTGAGACACGGGGCGCCAGTGTGCAGTACAGGGGGGGTCTTTAGCTGAATCCCCCCCTGCACGTAAGTATGTGCTCACACTGTCCACCCGCCCGCTCTGCTGCGATGTCAGGAGAGCGGCCGGTGTCGGGCAGTGTGATCATCTGCTCCTCCCAGCAGCAGGACACTGACAGGCATGTCACCGCTGTGCTCTGCCATCTGTCCTGCTGCATGGGACCAACTGTCTGCACTCTGTCACCTGCACCACAAGTCACAGAGTGGAGACAGTTGGTGACAGAGCACCTCTGCCCCCCCCCCCTGTTCTTTCCCCCCCACTCTTCTCCCCCTCCCCTCTTCCCCCTCTTCTCTGCCCCCCTCTTATCCCTCTCTCCCCTCTTATCCCTCTCTCCCCTCCCCTCTCTTTTCCCTCGCTCTCTTCCCCCCTCGCTCTCTTTTCCTCCCCCCTGCGCTCTCTTTTCCTCCCCCCTCGCTCTCTTTTCCTCCCCCCTCGCTCTCTTTTCCTCCCCCCTCGCTCTCTTTTCCTCCCCCTCGCTCTCTTTTCCTCCCCCCTCGCTCTCTTTTCCTCCCCCCTCGCTCTCTTTTCCTCCCCCCTCGCTCTCTTTCCCCCCCCGCTCGCTCTCTTCCCCCCCCCGCTCGCTCTCTTTCCCCCCCCGCTCGCTCTCTTCCCCCCCTGCGCTCTCTTTTCCTCCCCCCTGCGCTCTCTTTTCCTCCCCCCTGCGCTCTCTTTTTTTCCTCCCGCGCTCTCTTTTTTTCCTCCCGCGCTCTCTTTTTTTCCTCCCGCGCTCTCTTTTTTTCCTCCCCCCTCGCTCTCTTTTCCCCCCCCTCGCTCTCTTTTCCTCCCCCCTCGCTCTCTTTTCCTCCCCCCTCGCTCTCTTTTCCTCCCCCCTCGCTCTCTTTCCCCCCGCTCGCTCTCTTCCCCCCCCGCTCGCTTTCTTTTCCTCCCCCCCTCGCTCGCACCTCTGCCCCCCCCTGTTCTTTCCCCCCACTCTTCTCCCCCTCCCCTCTTCCCCCTCTTCTCTGCCCCCCTCTTATCCCTCTCTCCCCTCTTATCCCTCTCTCCCCTCCCCTCTCTTTTCCCTCGCTCTCTTCCCCCCTCGCTCTCTTTTCCTCCCCCCTCGCTCTTTTCCTCCCCCCTGCGCTCTCTTTTCCTCCCCCCTGCGCCCTCTTTTCCTCCCCCCTGCGCTCTCTTTTCCTCCCCCCTGCGCTCTCTTTTCCTCACCCCGCGCTCTCTTTTCCTCACCCCGCGCTCTCTTTTCCTCACCCCGCGCTCTCTTTTCCTCCCCCCTCGCTCTCTTTTCCTCCCCCCTCGCTCTCTTTTCCTCCCCCCTCGCTCTCTTTTCCTCCCCCCTCGCTCTCTTTTCCTCCCCCCTCGCTCTCTTTTCCCCCCCGCTCGCTCTCTTCCCCCCCCCCGCTCGCTCTCTTTCCCCCCCCCGCTCGCTCTCTTCCCCCCCCGCTCGCTCTCTTCCCCCCCGCGCGCTCTCTTTTCCTCCCCCCTCCGCTCTCTTTTCCTCCCCCCTGCGCTCTCTTTTTTTCCTCCCGCGCTCTTTTTTTCCTCCCGCGCTCTCTTTTTTTCCTCCCGCGCTCTCTTTTTTTCCTCCCCCTCGCTCTCTTCCCCCCCCTCGCTCTCTTTTCCTCCCCCCTCGCTCTCTTTTCCTCCCCCCTCGCTCTCTTTCCCCCCCCGCTCGCTCTCTTCCCCCCCCGCTCGCTTTCTTTTCCTCCCCCCCCTCGCTCGCTCTCTTTTCCCTCGCTCTCTCCTGGCATGGTCAGTACAGAAATCTCTCCATCGTGGAGGGGTGAGAGGGAGTAATAAACATGGAGTCCCTACTGTGTCTGTGTATTTATTTCTAATAAAGTATTTTTCTCTGTGTGGTCTTTTTTTTTTTAACCCTTTATTGGAGATTCTTAATGGCCAGGTCAACCTTGGCCTGACATTTAGAATCTCGGGCTTTATACCAGCGGGTAAAACATAGCTGGTATTAACCCCTTATTACCCAGCGTGCCACCTGCCACCAGGGCCACTGGAAGAGTTGGATACAGCGCCAGAAGATGGCGCTTCTATAAAAGCGCCATTTTCTGGGGCGGCTGTGGACTGCAATTCGCAGCGGGGGGCCCAGAAAGTTTGGGCACCCTTCACTGCGGATTCCAATCCCCAGCTGCCTAGTTGTACCTGGCTGGACTCAAAAATTCGGCGAAGCCCATGTCATTTTTTTTTTAATTATTTCATGAAATTCATGAAATAAAAAAAAAAGGGCTTCTCTATATTTTTGGTTCCCAGCCGGGTACAACTAGGCAGCTGGGGGTTGGGGGCAGCCCGTAGCTGCCTGCTGTACCTGGCTAGCATACAAAAATATGGCAAAGCCCACGTCATTTTCTTAAAAACGTTTTCAGGGAAAAACCTTTATAAAAAAAAAAAAATGCTTCCCTGCATTTCTATTGCCAGTGAAAGTAACACCAAGCAGCGGGGGCTAGCAGCCAGTAGCTGCTTTGGTTACCCTTAGCAACAGAAAATGCAGCGGGAGCCCACAAACAATGTGATTTTTTTTATTTTTTATTTTTAATTAATTTTTTTTTAAAAAAAACGGCATGGGCTTCGCCCATCGAGCACCAGAGCATTTTACTGCTCAATTCATCCCAAGTAATCAGATGACTCCAGTGTCGGCCGATTACTTGTTCTGTGTCCCCCTGCATCCATCGCAGCGTGTACGGGCTGTGAGGTCAGCGGAGTGGAGACAGTGACATGCTCTGCTCTGACACATAGTGTGCTGCATGTCACTATCTTTCTCCACTCTGGCACTTGTAGTGCAGGTGACCGGATGCTGCATGTCACGTTTTTGCCGCGATTTGGTGCCTTTTTTGCTGCGTTTTTGCTCACTGCGTTTTTAATCAGTGCACAATGCCATTAAAGATTGTTGATAAAAAAAATAAAAAAGGTCTGATGTCATTTCCTTATTCAAAATGTTCATTGTATGCAGGAGAGCAGACAGCAGCTGCAGAACTACAAGGCTCAGCATCCTCCATCCAGGACTGTATGCAGTTTTTTACCCAAAAAGAAAAAAAAAAATGACGTGGGCTTCGCCATATTTTTGTATGCTAGCCGGGTACAGCAGGCAGGTACGGGCTGCCCCCAACCCCCAGCTGCCTAGTTGTACTCGGCTGGGAACCAAAAATATAGAGAAGCCCTTTTTTTTTTTTAATTATTTCATGAATTTCATGAAATAATTTAAAAAAAAAAATGACGTGAGCTTCGCCTAATTTTGGTGTCCAGCCGGGTACAACTAGGCAGCTGGGGATTGGAATCCACAGTGAAGGGTGCCCATGCTTTCTGGGCACCCCCACTGCGAATTGCAGTCCGCAGCCACCCCAGAAAATGGCGCTTTCATAGAAGCGCCATCTTCTGGCGCTGTATCCAACTCTTCCAGCTGCCCTGATGCCGGGTGGCTAGCCGGGTAATAATGGAGTTAGGACTAGCTGTATATTATCAGCTAGCCCTAAGCCCGAAATTCATGGTGTCACGCCAATATTAGACATGGCCACCATGAATTTCTAGTAATGATAAAAAAAAACAAAAAAACACAACACACAGAAAAATATTTTTATTAGAAATAAAACACAACACAATTAGTGACTCCATCTTTATTGAAATAAACCCCCCTCCGCAGTAATCCTGGGTCAGGGTCCCGCGCCGTCCAATCCGGATCCAATATCATCTGATCGGTTTGCTGGAAGGAAGGCAAAGCGATCAGATGATGTGTCAGGATAAAGGATGTGAATCACATCATACATCAGCTGATTGTATAAAAGCCGATTATACAATCAGCAGATGCATCAGTGCAAAAAAAAAAAATAAATAAATAAATACTCACTTATGTGCTGATGACCGGCAGCTCCTGGAGCGGAGTCTGATCCTGGCCCATCACTGCAGGAGCTGCCGGCTATCAGCTGATGAAGTCCCCTGACGGCAGGATCAGCTGATAGCCGGCCGGGCAAGAAAAAGCCGGCGAGACTACGATCAGCTGATGCGTCAGGTGACTGCATCAGGTGATCCACGGCCAGGTCCTGCAAGCTTCGTGCATGCACCGGGGAGACTGCACACAGCCGAAGCGGCGGGACCGAGACAGTGGCTGGAAGCAAGCATGGACCCTGCAGACAGGTGAGTATGACATACACACTCACATACACACTCACTCACACACTGTATATACACACACACACACTGTATATACGCACACACACACTGTATATACACGCGCACACACTTTCTTCCCCTGGCTGTGCAGAGCTGCTGTATCTGTGATTTCTCTGAGTGCACATCCACTGGGAAGAGGCAGGGAGGAGGGTTTGGGTGGGAGCAGAGTGGGTGTATTAGACACAATGGGTGTGTTAGATAAGCTAGACACCGCCCTAGAGCCACAAAGAATTCTGGGACTTGTAGGAACTGAACACAGGAAGTCAGAGGAGAGATTAACCCCATCAGAGCTGGAGCCAGCAATGAGCATGTGCTGCTAGTGCACAATGAAAGGTAATTTTGCTGAAAAAACATAATAGATGTGTTGAGGGGCACATATTAGCAAGATTTATCAGAAAAAAAAAAATCAGTTTTGGTAACTGGACAACTTCTTTAATATACCTTTTTTTAATATACCATTACTATTGCATTACTACTTATAACCCCAGCGATTACCACAGTATACAAAGGTATAATACTGGAACGGTGGCAGAGATATACCGTAGGATGTACAGTGCCTACAAGTAGTATTCAACCCCCTGCAGATTTAGTAGGTTTACACATTCGGAATTAACTTGGCATTGTGACATTTGGACTGTAGATGAGCCTGGAAGTGTGAAATGCACTGCAGCAAAAAAGAATGTTATTTTTTTTTTTTTTTTTTTTAAATTGTGAAAAGTTTATTCAGAGGGTCATTTATTATTCAACCCCTCAAACCACCAGAATTCTGTTTGGTTCCCCTAAAGTATTAAGAAGTATTTCAGGCACAAAGAACAATGAGCTTCACATGTTTGGATTAATTATCTCCTTTTCCAGCCTTTTCTGACTAATTAAGACCCTCCCCAAACTTGTGAACAGCACTCATACTTGGTCAACATGGGAAAGACAAGGGAGCATTCCAAGGCCATCAGAGACAAGATCGTGGAGGGTCACAAGGCTGGCAAGGGGTATAAAACCCTTTCCAAGGAGTTGGGCCACCTGTCTCCACTGTTGGGAGCATCATCCGGAAGTGGAAGGCTTATGGAACTACTGTTAGCCTTCCACGGCCTGGACAGCCTTTGAAAGTTTCCACCCGTGCCGAGGCCAGGCTTGTCCGAAGAGTCAAGGCTAACCCAAGTACAACAAGGAAGGAGCTCCGGGAAGATCTCATGGCAGTGGGGACATTGGTTTCAGTCAATACCATAAGTAACGTACTCTACCGCAATGGTCTCCGTTCCAGACGAGCCCGTAAGGTACCTTTACTTTCAAAGCGTCATGTCAAGGCTCGTCTACAGTTTGCTCATGATCACTTGGAGGACTCTGAGACAGACTGGTTCAAGGTTCTCTGGTCTGATGAGACCAAGATCGAGATCTTTGGTGCCAACCACACACGTGACGTTTGGAGACTGGATGGCACTGCATACGACCCCAAGAATACCATCCCTACAGTCAAGCATGGTGGTGGCAGCATCATGCTGTGGGGCTGTTTCTCAGCCAAGGGGCCTGGCCATCTGATCCGCATCCATGGAAAGATGGATAGCACGGCCTACCTGGAGATTTTGGCCAAGAACCTCCGCTCCTCCATCAAGGCTCTTAAGATGGGTCGTCATTTCATCTTCCAACAAGACAACGACCCAAAGCACACAGCCAAGAAAACCAAGGCCTGGTTCAAGAGGGAAAAAATCAAGGTGTTGCAGTGGCCTAGTCAGTCTCCTGACCTTAACCCAATTGAAAACTTGTGGAAGGAGCTCAAGATTAAAGTCCATATGAGACACCCAAAGAACCTAGATAACTTGGAGAAGATCTGCATGGAGGAGTGGGCCAAGATAACTCCAGAGACCTGTGCCGGACTGATCAGGTCTTATAAAAGATGATTATTAGCTGTAATTGCAAACAAGGGTTATTCCACAAAATATTAAACCTAGGGGTTGAATAATAATTGACCCACACTTTTATGTTGCAAATTTATTAAAATTTAACTGAGCAACATAACTTGTTGGTTTGTAAGATTTATGCATCTGTTAATAAATCCTGCTCTTGTTTGAAGTTTGCAGGCTCTAACTTATTTGCATCTTATCAAACCTGCTAAATCTTCAGGGGGTTGAATACTACTTGTAGGCACTGTATACAGTCAGGGCCAGAAATATTTGGACAGTGACACAAGTTTTGTTATTTTAGCTGTTTACAAAAACATGTTCAGAAATACAATTATATATATATATAATATGGGCTGAAAGTGCACACTCCCAGCTGCAATATGAGAGTTTTCACATCCAAATTGGAGAAAGGGTTTAGGAATCATAGCTCTGTAATGCATAGCCTCCTCTTTTTCAAGGGACCAAAAGTAATTGGACAAGGGACTCTAAGGGCTGCAATTAACTCTGAAGGCGTCTCCCTCGTTAACCTGTAATCAATGAAGTAGTTAAAAGGTCTGGGGTTGATTACAGGTGTGTGGTTTTGCATTTGGAAGCTGTTGCTGTGACCAGACAACATGCGGTCTAAGGAACTCTCAATTGAGGTGAAGCAGAACATCCTGAGGCTGAAAAAAAAGAAAAAAATCCATCAGAGAGATAACAGACATGCTTGGAGTAGCAAAATTAACAGTCGGGTGCATTCTGAGAAAAAAGGAATTGACTGGTGAGCTTGGGAACTCAAAAAGGCCTGGGTGTCCACGGATGACAACAGTGGTGGATGATCGCCGCATACTTTCTTTGGTGAAGAAGAACCCGTTCACAACATCAACTGAAGTCCAGAACACTCTCAGTGAAGTAGGTGTATCTGTCTCTAAGTCAACAGTAAAGAGAAGACTCCATGAAAGTAAATACAAAGGGTTCACATCTAGATGCAAACCATTCATCAATTCCAAAAATAGACAGGCCAGAGTTAAATTTGCTGAAAAACACCTCATGAAGCCAGCTCAGTTCTGGAAAAGTATTCTATGGACAGATGAGACAAAGATCAACCTGTACCAGAATGATGGGAAGAAAAACGTTTGGAGAAGAAAGGGAACGGCACATGATCCAAGGCACACCACATCCTCTGTAAAACATGGTGGAGGCAACGTGATGGCATGGGCATGCATGGCTTTCAATGGCACTGGGTCACTTGTGTTTATTGATGACATAACAGCAGACAAGAGTAGCCGGATGAATTCTGAAGTGTACCGGGATATACTTTCAGCCCAGATTCAGCCAAATGCCGCAAAGTTGATCGGACGGCGCTTCATAGTACAGATGGACAATGACCCCAAGCATACAGCCAAAGCTACCCAGGAGTTCATGAGTGCAAAAAAGTGGAACATTCTTCAATGGCCAAGTCAATCACCAAATCTTAACCCAATTGAGCATGCATTTCACTTGCTCAAATCCAGACTTAAGACGGAAAGACCCACAAACAAGCAAGACCTGAAGGCTGCGGCTGTAAAGGCCTGGCAAAGCATTAAGATGGAGGAAACCCAGCGTTTAGTGATGTCCATGGGTTCCAGACTTAAGGCAGTGATTGCCTCCAAAGGATTCACAACAAAATATTGAAAATAAAAATATTTTGTTTGGGTTTGGTTTATTTGTCCAATTACTTTTGACCTCCTAAAATGTGGAGTGTTTGTAAAGAAATGTGTACAATTCCTACAATTTCTATCAGATATTTTTGATCAAACCTTCAAATTAAACGTTACAATCTGCACTTGAATTCTGTTGTAGATGTTTCATTTCAAATCCAATGTGGTGGCATGCAGAGCCCAACTCGCGAAAATTGTGTCACTGTCCAAATATTTCTGGACCTAACTGTATATGTTAGCATTTATCGGCACTTTGGAGCCATATATGACTATTTTATATGCCTTGATGGTCTAAAAAATACACTATGGTGGTCAATGCCATGTTCTAATGTATTTTCCCTTTGTTTCATATCAGCATGAAATCATTGTGATTGATATATGATATGGAATATTATACCTGACTGATGTGATGCATGTGTGACGACATGGACTCTCATGGGTTAAAGTTTCTTAAAATTCAGCCAGACAGCATGATAGATTGCTTATAGACGGGGGAGAAGTCCCTCATTGTTTTTACAAGACTCTTGTTGACTCAATGTAATTGTGTTGGCCACTGAAAGCCAGACGTATTGTTCTCCAGACTTTTCCAGTAACCATTGTATTGTAGTTGTGTATTGCTAATGTGATTACCTTAGTAGCCATTGTTGAGTCTGTGACTTGCAGACTCCATGTTGATATCTTCAGTCTTTCTGTAGACCTCATTTGGATGAACATTGTCCATGCAGCTTGAGATTCATCCAATGGGAGAGGCGCTCTTGTCCAACCAATCGATGAGGACGCAGTGTATCCAAGTGGAAGGCTGTGGCTATAAAAGGGATTTCTTTAAGCCACCAGGTTGATGAAGGTTGATGGATGCTGATGGATCCAGTCTAAGCTCTTTGGAGCTGACTAGAGGATCAGGATATCTTATGGCTTCAATCTAGGGGCTCCAGTTCCGGTTGAAGACCATATCCACAGCCTAGGGATTTCGCCCCCGGCTGCCAGGATTGTATCATCATACCAGGACTACCTAAGGAGGACACTCAGGTTGGGACAGTTCAGTCCCCTGTTACAGACTTTGCAGACCTCACACAGCTTCCTAAATCTGGCATTATTCCAGTCACGGTGGGTGCCCGCCGAAAGCAGGGTGCTGCTGTATTGGAGTAAGTAGCCCTGGAACCTGTGAGGCATGGACATTCTAAATCCCTGGTGAGCCAGCGGAAGGGTGAGACTCTGTTGCCTGTTACATTTGTGTGTTTTGCTGGTTATGTTTTATGTGCCGTTAATTGTTTGGGGATCCATTAAAGTCTAATTATTGTGGTTCCCTCACCCTGTGTTGTCTGAGTAGTGTTACGTCCATGGTTAAGGAGGCCGGTGTTCAGTTGGGATGAGCCCTGAGCCACGCTGTCTTTCTAAAGGCGGCGGGTTTTAGTGGACGAGAGCACCCACTGAGCCCCGTGTCTCCACAGCATGGTCACTCTTTGTTATGTTGAACAATTGATAAGATCCGATGACTAAATAGTTCTGGAACCATGTGCCCCCCAGGTGGCTCTCTTGTTTATATATTTATTGAATGAATTTATTGAGAATAAAATGTTTAAGATTTGATAGTGATTTTGGTATTGATTCACTTCTTTCTTGGCTGGTTAATTCCAGTGCCAAGTTGTGGTAGTTATGCCACCCCCATCTGCCTGGATTTACCTTGGCTGGCAATCAAAATACAGGGAAGCGCATTTTTTTTTTTCTGTTATTTAAAACATTTTTAAAAAAAAAAAAAAAAAAAATGCGTGGAAACCCGCTGCATTTTCTATTGCTAAGGATAATCCAAGCAGCTACTGGCTGATAACCCCCAGTGCTTGCTGTTACCTTCACTGGCAATGGAAAATCCATGGAAGCCCTTTTTTCAGTTTTTTGGCCAAAAAGTAAAAAAAAAAAAAAAAAAAAAAAAAAAAAAGTGGGCTTTGCCATATTTTGTATGCTAGCCAGGTACAGCAGGCAGGTACGGGCTGCCCCCTAACCCCTAGCTGCCTATTTGGACGTGGCTGGGAATCAAAAATATAGGGAAGCCCTTTTCATGATATGGGAAAAAAAAAAAAAAACCACAACCCGTCATGGGCTCCGTCCAATTTTTTGTTTCCAGCCAGGGCAACTAGGCAGCTGGGGATTGGAATCTGCAACGCAGGGTGGCCCAAGCTTTCTGCCCCCGTCCCCCCCGCTGGGAATTGAAATCCACAGCCGCCCCAGAAAGTGGCACTTTCATAGAAGCGCCATCTTCTGCCGCTGTATCTAACTCTCTTCCAGCGGCCCTGGTGGCATGCTAGGTAATAAGGGGTTAATACCAGCTTTGGTTTACCAGATGGTATAAAGCCCAAGATTCTTAATGTCAGGCCAAGTTTGACCCAGCCATTAAGAATCTCCAATAAAAGGGTTAAAAAAAACAAAACAAAAAAACAGAAAATACACTTCATTAGAAATAAATACACAGACGACATGCTTAGGGACTCCATGTTTATTACTCCCTCTCACCCCCTCCACGATCCGGGTCTTCTGTCTCCTTCAACCCATCCCTGCGCTGTCTAGTCACTCTGAGTGAACAGAGGCGGGTTGGTAAACGGTGACGTCACCACTGCCATAGTAACCTTACTATAGCAATGGTGATCTCCGATCACTTGATTCCTGGTGCCGCTATTCACCGGCTGTGGCAACTAATCCCTGCATGCGGGCTGACTCTGTAAGGAGTGCTGACATACAGGGAGGGGGGAGCCAAGTATGTGCTCGAGCATCTCACTGGTACACGGTGCTCGCCGAGTGTACTGAGATGCTTGGGCGAGCATGCTGATGCTACAGGACCTAGCATGACGTCCTAGCCATGTGAGCAGTCTGTAACCAATGAGATAATACAACAGTCACACGATTGGTCACATGCTATGACGTCATGGAAGGTCCTTTGGTTACCGGGCGACACAGCGATGATTGAACTCGGAAGGAGAAGGGGCTGGAGACAGAGTCTGCAGGATGCGTCGTGGGACCTGTAAGTATAATGACAATGTTGATTATTAACTGTATTCTTTACTTTACAGTCCCCCAGCCCCATTCCATAACTGTAAAGTCAAGGATCGGGACGCAAGATCATGTTATCTCGATCTTTACAAAATGATTGGATGAGTCTCTCCGATCCTGACCATCAGTGGGGAGGGGGGAGAGAAAAGCGGAAAAAGAAAAAAAAAAAAAACAAAACCCCACCCATCCCTACCCTCCATGCTTTACGGTAGGAATGGTGTTCATTTCAGCATAGGCCTTATTAAAACCTCTCCAAATGTTACATTTATGGTTGTGGCCAAAAGGTTTGACTTTAGTCTCATCACTCCAAATTACCTTGTTCCAGAAGTTTGGAGGCTTGTTTCTGTGCAGTTTGGCATATTGTAGGTGAGATACTTTCTGGTATTTGTGCAGTAATTGCTTTCTTCTGGTGACTCGATCATGCAGCTCATTTTTATTAAAGTACCTCCTTATTGTGCATCTTAAAACAGCCCCACCGCTAGTTTTCAGTGAGTCCTGTATTTCAGCTAATGCTATTTTTGGGTTTTTCCTTGCATCCTGAACAATTATCCAGGCAGATGTGGCCAAAATGTTTGTTGATCTACATGATTGTGGTTTGGGTTTTATAGAACCCCTGATTTTCCATTTGTTAAATCACAGTTTGAACACTGCTGACTGGAATTATCAATTCCTTGGATATCTTTTTGCATCCCGTTCCTGTTATATAGTTTAACTATCTTTTCCCATAGATCCATCGACAATTCTTTTGCCTTCCCCCCAGGTCATTGGCTGGATGAATGATGCAAGAGTGTCTGGATCCCAGAAACTTGCTCAGCTTTTATGCACATACATTGATTACAAGCAAACAGGTCACAGGTGAGGACTTTACATGCACAGAAGTTAACACAAATGGGTTTGAATGGCTAATAAATGTAATCAAGCCAAAATCACCAGGGTATGTGAACATTTGATCAGAGTTATTTCGATGTTTTTGGTTGTCATTATGATTTAACCCATTACTTTCCAAATTAGAATTTTTTTTTTATTAAATGACAGATTTTTAATGATAAAATAAAAATTGAAAATGGAATAAGCAAAATTAATGAATTTAATGTATAAATTAAATGAATTAATGATTAGTTTAATGAAGTTTAAGCAAAAGATCAGGAGTCCCAAAAAAAGGACATTGGTAGATAATAGGTTAAAAAGATTGACACATTGCTTCACCCTATCCATGAAAGGAAAAAAAAAAAAAAAAAAAGCTTGTGTGTTATAATTCCTATTCTCTGAAAAAAAGGTCACGAAATCAAAACATCTGCCAGGGTATGTAAACTTTTGAGCACAACTGTATAAACTATTGTAAAACACTGTACAATTATTTTGAGAATGTTTTGTAGGTTATTTTACATTATGAAGGTAAATCAGCTGCCTAAATTGTATTTTTAGGGTACTTTGCGAATAGTATTACAGATTAAGGGCAATATTGCATTACTGTCGGGGATACTGTGATTAACACCATTATGTTTGGGTCCTTTGCACATGGCACTATTATTGATTGAGGGCAATATCTGATTAACTCATGTACTTTTGAGGAATTATAGCACCAATTACTGTAGGGTGCATAGTGAGTACAACAATACTGCATTATGGTTAGTAGCTGGATGACATTGTTGGGGTACCAGAATAAAGAATTTGTGTTAAGATAGTATGTAGAATGCCAAAAGGATATGAGCCAAAGATGTCCAAGCAAAAGTTTGTACAGATAAGTCATGACTTTAGGAAGTGTTCTTGAAAATCTGATCCAAATGGGAGAGCTGTGAAAACGGAAAGGTCAAGAAGTGGAAAAATAATTGGCAATGCATTCGGAATTATGCCCTGGTCTGAAGATTCCCACACCACAAAAAGGATTCTCAAAACCTCCATATGTATTAGACTAAGGTTGACAGAGCCCACCAATATTCATGGCATCTACGGACAGCACTGTGTATGGGACGTTCACAACTCTGCAGAAAAGGGTCCATACTTCTAAATCTCAGCAGCTGATCCATTTGTTCTACTGTTAGGTAAGCCGTTACCAGAGAAACCGGGAGATATCTTTCAGCCGACTCTTAAGATGGCAGCTATCCAATGTGTATGCGGGCAATAAGATGAAGCAGGTCAACCAATTCAATTTCAATTCTCAGCTTCCTGGATGTGACATCAGTTTAGTTACCATATGAAACAGTGAAAACACAAGTGAATGCATTACAATACCAGATTGTGTAGCTTTTATTAAAGTATGCAAAACTTAGTTCATAAATTGAATATCAATGAAACAATATTGCAGAAATAAGTTAACACAAGAACAAAACACATTAGTCTAATGAACAGTTAATCTGTACATTAGACCAGTATTTCCCAACTCCAGTCTTCAAGGTCCGCTAACAGATGTTTTCAAGATTTCCTGCTGCTACAAAAGTGATAGAAGTATAACCTGTATAATAGTAAGGATATCCCAAGACCGTGATCGGTTAGTGTGCCTTGAGGAGTCAAGTTGGGGAGCACTGCACACGATTGAGAATACATCTAACTAACCTCCATTAGATATCAGTTTATCAAAAAGGTTTTATTTTAATATTTGAGGATAGTCCATCAATAGAAGACAAATGGATAAAGAATCTGATCTCACCAGGACCTTCTCCTAAACTTCATTAACAGAGAACTTCAAACAGGTCACAGTATAGTAGATTTGTTATAAGGGATGATTAGGCACACAGGTCTCTTTATATGGATAAATAAGAATTGGGGTCATTAATCATCACCTATAAATTAATGTACACTGTTGTATTCTGCTCCATTCATTTTCTTCTAGATTGTTTTTTTATGTAGTTCACCCGAAGGTCCAAACTGAAGACCCAATTGTTAGATGATTCAAACCTGTCTGTTGGAGAAGAGCTGCGACCCGACAGCCACATTCATCATTGTCTTATCATGTTGGAACCTCAACCCATTACTTCAGAGAAGTGCAAACATTATTTCATTATATGGTAATGCCCTGCTCTTAATACTCATGATCATTATTCTAAAGAGCACTTCATCAATACAAGTCCCTTGCATACTGTAGATGACAAAGAATCAGATCTCCAATGTGCAAAAAAGTGGCAAGTCTGCTTTGGGATATTAATCCTGATGACATTTATATTACTTCCAATTAAAGAAGAAACCACAGCAGGTCATAGCTTGACCAAGATCAATTAAGGAGGGGTCGTTACATCATTTGGTGGATAAACAACACCCCATCATTTGATAAAGGGGTGAGCTGCAATTTCTTCTGCGATTCATGATATATTGGGATGTTTGGGTTGAGGTCTAACACTACGAGCAACCACCTACTACATTGATGAGGAGAGATTTGCAAAAACCCCCTTGCTTTGTTGCAGATTTGAATTTTAATGAGCTGATTTACTACAATTAACCAATTTAGGACCAGATATCTTCTCCTATCCCAGGGACCGAACACAGCATGATAATGCTAGTTCAGACCAATAAAACAATTTGTAATATATTAGTTAAAATAGCAGCATAGTTGGAACCAATCATGAAACCATATATACTATATGCTCTGGTTACAGTACACTATAGTTTGCATAGAGGATACTATAGATTACACATGTATACTTCCCAAGGCAGAATTCAGACATCCGTGTCTCATGGTCTAAGTATGGACCCCGATGAATAGACAAGCCAATCTCTTGATCCAAACCTGATAAACCCTACAGTCTCATATATGCTTATGAGGTTGAGTCAGTAGACCCATGGCCAGCTCGTGTTTCGTAGTCCATTCTCAGACAGTCAAACACAGACATCTGAATTCAATATGGCTTTGTCGTCATCATCGAAATAAGAAAATGGGTTATTTTGATATTATAGATGTATACTAAATATTTTAACTAAATCTTAAGACCTGTATATAAAGCTCAGATATATTACACTATGTACAAAGTGGACATTTAATTCTGTCAACATTCATAATACATTTTCAGATGAATTAGAAAACCGGAAGAAATCAATATCTTCCATTTAGGAGTCTATGCACAGCACAAATATTACGTAAACCTCCATAGTTCCAGCCATTATGAAGACGTAAGTCCAATGAGCAATCAAATGGATCCATTGAAAAGCTTGCGCAGAGCATGTCAGCTCATTGGGGTCATAGTACTTTCGTGCTGCCCTCCAAAGATTCCAGAGAAAAACTCCACTGCCAGACAAACATGAATGGGTATGAAGACGTAAGAGCTGTAAATCATCATTGCAATTGCCGTTAATAGCACAGTGTTAAAAATGGACTGCTCCCAGGGCTCCAGTACGTAGCTGCATGTTATGAGGAGATATTGATAGTACAGCCAAGAGAGGTAATCTTTAATATGCTTTACATCCATCTTTAGCAGTATGGCTGCAATGCCAGACCTAGAAAAAAGAAAGAAACCAGTTTATAAATAGACCTAAATCCTGAGTAGAAAGCCAAGGCAGAGTAGGAGATGCACGTCAATGAATATAGGTGAAAATGAGCGACCCTTATTCACCTGGATACATGGCTTGGGTTAATAAAGCTCACGAGGTTGCACATATATCCAATTGATTGCTGCTTCTACTGTTTTATCTACATTTGGAGGTTTCTGGCTGGTTACCTATGAGAGTATTCACCCACTACTGAAGAACTGTGCAGCCATCTTTCCTTGTGGTCAAAGAAGAATGGCAGTAGCGGTACTTACCATCATCGTCAGCTTACACTACATTTTACATGCTATGCCAAAGAGAAGTACGTCAGTCATCATAAGTGCAGAACTTGCTTTCATGCAGAGGAAAAACTTGAAGCCCCTTAACGTAGAATCTGTTATCAGGTCCTATACCGATGTCTTCTTATATAGCAGATGGTCTATAGACTAGGGATGAATGAACCCCGGTTCCTTTTCGGGTTTGTCACAATAACAAAAGCTTGTTGAAAGGTTGCCGAGCAGCCAATTAGCAAGTTCCAGGCCATTGCAGCCAAGCGAAGAATTGGCATGGCTGTGATTGGCCAGGGAAATCACTAAGAAATAAATAAAAATAAAATAATATAATGACATGGGCTACTAATGGTAGTAAGAACAGGATAGTTATGCTGCAGTCAAATCTCTTCCAGGCCAGCTAATTAAGGTTCATCAATAGTCACTACTTCTCCCTCCCTCTATGCCAGGGTCTGTGATTGGTTGCAGACTGCGATACATGCACCCCACCCGGTGTCTGCGTTTGTGATTCTTTGCAGTCAGTTTTCTATATAGTAGTGTGAAGAGAAATAAATAAAAAATTATGTAGACTTCCGCCATATATTGATAGCCAGCGCGGGTAAAACATCACTTACAGCAGCCCCCATTTTTTACATCCGGCCACAGTAAATCAGACAGGTGGGGGCTGGTAGAGTAGAGCAGAGTAGAGCCTGTTCCAATGTTCAAAAAGGAGGGAGAGGAGAAAAAGAAAAAAAAAAGGGAGGAAGCAGAAGCAGATCTAGCAATCTCTGCAAGGCCACTTTCATATGTCTGTGCAAAACACGAACGTTTTGCATGGTCCATGGTGAAACTGTATGTGTGTTCTTTCTACGTGTGTTGTCCTTGTGCCGTGTGACTTTCATCCGGACAGCACGAGCTGGTATGCTTAACTGTCTCCAGTGCTGTTACTTCCAGGAGAGCTCAGTGAATTTGTAATGATTGGGACCAGAAGCAACAGCAGAGGAAGAGACCGAAGCGCCAGTGACAAAGTATATATGCAAAAAAAAAAAAAACCTGTTATGTGACCTGTGTTTTCTCCGGTACATGTCACACGTATCACCTCAGTACATGTGATGATTGACATCACAGGTACTGAAGACACCGATGTGTGAAGGAGGCCTAGTCTCCAAACCAGTTAACTTTCTTTTAGCTCTCCTTCAGCACCTTGCAGCTATTTTTTTGGTTTACATCCTGAACTTTCTACCAGCTCTCCATCTATGCCTTTACACAAAAATATCCAACAGGCAGGGCTGTGTCTGTTCCCACCCTTATATCCAAGCTTCAATGCTCACCCACTCTAGTCTTCCAACAAAGAACCATCTAGAGACTAGTATATAGCCTCAAGATGGATGTAGCTGCACACAGTTTTTCCCCCACTTCATATAGTATGCACTATCCCAACACACCTGTAGTAACGTTAATATATGAGGACGCTGGTTAGTGTAGGGGAATAATGAGTAATGTGTTAATTTATTCTACTGTAATAACTCTGGAACGCCCTGCACCATTAGCCAAACTAATAAGACTACTATTTTGCGAGTCTGCAATTTGCCCTCTATGAAACTGCTGGAGGATCACAGGCCACACTTCTATGACATCATTGCTCAGAGCTCACGGCACAGCTTCTGGCTGAACAGTTCAAAGCTTAGGGAGGAAATCTCTGTGCTTTGAACAGATTGTAGCAGGAATTAACACTAGAAGTCCCAGAGAGGGGTCATTTAACACTTCTGCCTTTGGAACCCAGAGAGCTCGAAATTCCTGGGACTTCTAGTGTTAAAGAGATTGAAGTCACAACACCACATGTGGCAGCTCAGGAACAGTGCAAAGTTTTAACATCGAGTAAACTGCAAAGTTCCTTAATTTCGGATACTTAAAATACTTGTGATTACCACTGATCTAAAATTTAGAAGGGGTTTTCTAGGTACATATCATATAGCCCTATATGCTACACATTGAATGTTTCTTTTTCTACAAATGTCTGCTCATTATGACATGAAGTTATAATTTTGAATTTTAACTTCCATATCTAAATACAAAAAATCCCAATGCTTAATAGTGTTAAAAAAAACCAAAAAAACCCCCCACACACACACCTTATGAAAAATGCTTGAAATTCATGTCATTTTTAAAGTGTTTGTGTTTTTAAATACCCAGGACATACTGCAGTCTGAAAGATAAAAATAAACCAGAAATACAAAAAATGCTCCACAAAATACTAATTTCTATGTGGTGCATTTAATATCTTACAACGTGCAGTTTTTTTTCCCACTTAAAAGGTGTGTCACACCAGCCTTAAAGAGGTTGTCCAATACTTTAAAACCGGGTCATACTTGCAAGATAGTCGCATCACATCATCCGGCATGGCCTGCCGCCCTCCAGACAGGAGCGTCTCAGCTGCATAGCCAACCTGCTCCTGTCCGGAGTGTGCACCTGTGGCACTCCTGAAGCCTCAGTCGCCACAAGGTACTGCATCTGTCTTAAGGTGCAGTCCTGATCCAGGTAAGAAGGGGTTAACCACTGGTGTTCAGAGCTTACACACATCCTGAGCTCATCACTTGCACAGATACACAGGAAGCCAGCCAGCTGGGGATTTCCCAGTTGCTGAGGCAACCACCAATTAGTCATCGCAAAGGTGGGGGCTGCTTGGGGAAGTGAGCAAGCAAACAGTTTCTAGTCAGATCAGTCTGGGACGGAGAAGGAACAACAGGTCCCTGGGGGATGGGGGGGGGTGTGTGCTGCCCAGCTCTCCTCAGGGAGACCACCCAGGATGCATGCTTCAGATCTATCTCGGGAAAGGAGAAAGGGCCAGAACATCATGGAATTTGTAATACCACAGCTGCTATAGAGAGTGCTTAAAAGCTTCTGTAGCTATGACCGGGTAGAATGGAAGTGACCGGGAGGATGGAGAGAAGCAGGAGACGACTGGGTGGAGCCGGTGAGAGAGGAAAACATGGTAGCTGAGGTCGAGCCTAACCGTTCCCACAGTGCTGTCGGGGTGCAGAGCCCTTGGTTAGGGAAACCTTCATGGACTAACAAATCTGCAGGGGATGGGGATTCCAAATCCCGCTGCCCACTACCCATTTTCCTGGAGCACAGTGAGAAAATATTATAATAAATTATATATATATATATATACACATATATATATAATCCGGGAACAGGGCCACGGCTGGACCCCACATCAGACCTGCATATGGGACGGGACACTTAACACCGACGGCGGAGTCCCCAAATTGCTTCAGGCCACGGTGAACCCCGGTGTCAGGGCAGAGGAGGAAGGTCTCACACGCTCCACAACACCGGTGGGGTGACCTCTAATTCATCCAGGATCGGCTGGGGCCCAGCATGGCGGTGACCGGAACCCTGAGGGCAGCATCATAAGAACTGTGAGTAAAAGACCCAGACGCGCAACCATTGCCTCAGTCCCTTATTACTGGCGCCGTCGCCACAGGCTTCGGCGCCAACGGCCCTTCTCCCCCGTCGCTACCCCTGGGGCTCGCTTCACCTGTGGGGAGCTGCACTACCTTAGCTGCGTCAACATCAGCCCCAGGGAAGAGCCACATCTCGCAGCGGTGGCTGAATCCTTGGCCGCACAACACGGGTGGTGCTGCAAAGCAAACCCACCCATCCCTCATTACCAGGACACTGTGCAACCTTCTTTAATGACGACAACGGGGCCACAGAGCCAAGTCAGGCCAGTCACAGCGACCCCAGAGTACCACTGGCGACGGGTGAGCCTGAGGCCCCGGGGTGCTGCACTGCCGTGCCAGGTGATGCGATGCGAGAATCACGTGAGTCTCTTGCAAGTGTGACTCTGGCCTAACATTGATGATTTATTCTATGGATAGGCCATCAATGTCTGATCCACCGAGGTCCGACACTCAGCATTCCTGCTGATCAGCTGTTTTTGATACGGATGGCAGCATCAGGGGGCCAGAAATGCTAAGTTCCAGAGCTGCCCCGTTTCCTGATTGTGGCCGTGGCAAAATATTGCACACATCAGCCTCCCATAGATTTAAAAATGGGATGCGGATGTTCAGTACCCGGCAGCGACCATTATCAGAAGATGAAGCAGCTCCAAATCTGAGCATTTCCAGCCACCCGCTGCCAAGATCAACAGATCGGGAAGGGGGGGGGGGGGTACGGGGTGTCAGACCACGGCCGATCAGACGTTGATGACCTATCCTATGTCCCCAAGTCCTCATTTAGGCAATGGTGTACCACAAACTGGTTAAGGTCTCCTGACCTAAACTAGTCTGCCTTACAGGAATGTTTGAGCTGATCAAGTTCAGGTTTCAGGTCAGGAAACATGCAGGCATTCTGTGTTACACCAACGTTTGGATGAAACTTTAAAAGGCATTTCCCATCCTATCCAAAATATGTAGTAGTTGTAATATTATTCATTATAAATACCTTAAATTAGAAATGTAGAATAATTCTTCTGATTCACTGTCGCTCACCTCATGTTCAGGGCATTGCAGGACCTTAAGTATGCATGCTTATGGCCACTAGCAACTAACTGGCTGTGACTATATGCATGGTCGTAACTATGGATACCTAAGGTCCTGCAGTTCCCTGAACATGAGGTAACGACAGAGAATTTGTAATTGGAGGCATTTGCTAATAATATACCAACTACATATTGGGATAGGATCTTGGAGATGGGAATACACGACCGGCCGATTTTTCGCTTTCTGTTTTTTTTTTATCGCCATTCTTTTTCTGAGGCGTGTAACTTTTTTATTTTTCAGTCAATATGGTCATGTGAGGGCTCATTTTTTGCAGAACGAGCTGTACTTTTAAATTAAACCATCAGTTTTACCATATAGTGTACTGGAAAACGGCAAAAAAATTCCAAATGCAGAAAAATTGCAAAAAAGTGCGATAGCACTATTGTTTGAGATATGTTATTCACTCTGTTCACTATATGGTAAAACTGATGAGTGGGTGTGATGCCTCAGGTCAGTGCGAGTTCGTAGACACCAAACATGTATAGGTTTACTTTTATATAAGGGGTAAAAAAAAACAAAAAAAAAAACGGAAGTTTGTCTGAAAAAAGTGGCGCACGTTTTACGCCATATTCCGTGACCCGTAGCGTTCTCATTTTTCGGGATCTATGGCTCAGTGATGGCTTATTTTTTGCGACTCGAGCTGACGTTTTTAATGGTACCATTTTTGCGCAGATGCTACGTTTTGATCGCCTCTTATTGCATTTTGCGCAAAAGTTGTGGCGACAAAAAAACGTCGTTTTGCCGCTACGCCGTATACTGATCAGATTAATTGATTTTATATTTTTATAGATCGGGCGTTTCTGAACGCGGCGATACCAAATGTGTGTATATATTTTATTTTTTTAACCCTTTTTTTTTATTTTACTAGTCCCCCTAGGGGGCTATTGCGATCAGCATTCCGATCGCTCTGCAGTATCTGCTGATCACAGCTACAAGGCTGTAAACAGCAGATACGCTCTCTCTTTCGCTGGCACAGCGAAAGTAAAAGCAAGTCAGGTGTAGTACAGGAGTCATTACATGACCCTGTGCTACCATGACAACTATCGGAAGTCACGTGATTGCGTCACGTGACTTCCGGTATCGGGCGGTAAGTAAAAGTTTACCGCGATCGTGCTTATAATGGCGCTGTCACATATTGACAGCGCCATATAAGGGGTTAAACGGCATGAGCAGATAACGATTCTGCTCGTGCCTAGCAGGCACACATCTCAGCTGTGAAAATCAGCTGAGATGTGTGCCGATTGCAGCATGATGCTGCCGGCAGACCGCGGGCAGTAACGTTATGCCCGCTAGGACGTAATTTTACGGCCCGCGGTCGTTAAGGGGTTAAAGCAGATTCTACATCAGTGCATGGTTCTGTGATGCACAATATTCGGATATGGGCACACAGAGTCCCTTTGCATAGGTTTTGGGAACAGCTTGCTAAACTGCACATAGCTTAAAGGCCCCGTCAAACTAAGCAACATCGCTAGCAACATCGCTGCTAACGAACAACTTTTGTGACGTTGCTAGCGATGTTGCTGTGTGTGACATCCAGCAACAACCTGGCCCCTGCTGTGAGGTCGTTGGTTGTTGCTGAATGTCCTGGGCCATTTTTTAGTTGTTGCTGTCCCGCTGTGAAGCACAGATCGCTGTGTGTGACAGCGAGACAGCAACAACTAAATGTGCAGGCAGCAGGAGCCGGCTTCTGCGGAGGCTGGTAACCAATGTAAACATCGGGTAACCAAGAAGCCCTGTCCTTGGTTACCCGATATTTACCTTTGATACCAGCCTCCGCCGCTCTCACTGTCAGTGCCGGCTCCTGCTCTGTGCACATGTAGCTGCAGGACACATCGGGTTAATTAACCCGATGTGTGCTGTAACTAGGAGAGCAAGGAGCCAGCACTAAGCATTGTGCGCTGCTCCCTGCTCTGTGCACATTTAGCTGCAGCACACATCGGGTAATTAACCCGATGTGTGCTGTACTAGGAGAGCAGGGAGCCAGCACTCAGTGTGCGCTGCTCCCTGCTCTCTGCACGTGTAGCTGCGTGAGCTGGTAACCAAGGTAAATATCGGGTTGGTTATCCGATATTTACCTTAGTTACCAAGCGCAGCATCTTCCACGCGGCGCTGGGGGCTGGTCACTGGTTGCTGGTGAGCTCACCAGCAACTCGTGTAGCCACGCTCCAGCGATCCCTGCCAGGTCAGGTTGCTGGTGGGATCGCTGGAGCGTCGCAGTGTGACATCTCACCAGCAACCTCCTAGCAACTTACCAGCGATCCCTATCGTTGTTGGGATCGCTGGTAAGTTGTTTAGTGTGACTGGACCTTTAGTGATAGAATGGAGGACTAGCAGTAAAACAATTAACTCCTATCAAAGGAGGGCTTATTAGGGGGATCAGTACTATATACTTATTAAAGTATGGTCAGCACTTCAGACAGATGAAAAATAAGTGCACATGGGGAATGGGGAGACATTCTCAACTGATAACCTTCAAGAGTGAACCACAGCAATTATTAAGAAAGAAATATGCTGAGCATCACAAGTGCTATGGTTTACTTTTGAAGAAGACTAGTAGGGCTATAGTCACACTGACGTTTTGTTGCCTTTTTTCCCCCACTCAAATCTTGGCACAGAGTCTTCAGAGAAGGAATGCATCCACTGGTTGCCAACCTATGTATGGTGAAGGTTCTTTTAAAGAGAATCTGTGACAAGGTTTTTACTATCTAATCCGAGAGCAGCATAAATGTAGGAAAAGACCTCAATTCCAATGATGTGTCCCCTAGTTTACTGGGTCAGCACCTGTGATAATCAAAAGGTCTAAGGCTATGTCCACAATTTGTGTCATCCTAGTTGCAATTCTAAACGCATCCTCTGACAGAAATTGCTTTTGCCAAAGTGGCTTTTGACCACAAAATCGTTATAAATACGCGTGCGTTTTTACAGCTTTTTACCTGCATTTCCATTGCTTAAAGTCAGCTGCGGTTTGATTACAAAGACACTACTAAAAAAAGTTTTGACATACAAAACACTATTAAAAAAGGGTAACAAAAAAGAAAAAAAAAAAAATTTAAATCATTACGAAAATAGTTATATTTAATAATTATAGTGGTTTTATACTATTTATCACTATAATTCTAATAACTTAATATTTTTCATTAAATTTAATTGTCGGACTATGTGTGGGTGTAAAGGGACATATTATTCCATTATTTTGAAGTCAGAAAAGCATGTGCTTATGTAGTCCAAACCGCATGTTTTCTGCAGCCAAAAAGCATGTAAAACGCTGGAATTTTGATATTGCTTGCTTTTTACAACTTTTCATTGACTTCAATGTTAGCAAAATGCAGCCCAAATGGAAAAACAATTGACATGTTGCTTCTTTGAACGCAGAGTTATTGCCCAAAATTATGCAAATTAAACGCAGTGTTTTGAACTGCAAAGTGCGCACAAGAAATCCACTTTTCCCATAGACTTTGCTGGAAAATCAAAACACATGCATTTTGGCATGAAAACGCTGGAGTTCAAAACGCTGCAGAAAAGCAGGTGAAAACGCAAAGTGCGGACACAGCCTTAGGGTACCTTCACACTTTAGCGATGCAGCAGCGATCCGACCAGCGATCTGACCTGGTCAGGATCGCTGCTGCATCGCTACATGGTCGCTGGTGAGCTGTCAAACAGGCAGATCTCACCAGCGACCAGCCCCCAGCCAGCAGCGACGTGCAAGCGACGCTGCGCTTGCACGGAGCCGACGTCTGGAAGCTGCGGACACTGGTAACTAAGGTAAACATCGGGTATGGTTACCCGATGTTTACATTAGTTACCAGCGCACACCGCTTAGCTGTGTGTGCAGGGAGCCGCGCACCCTGAGCGCTGGCTCCTTGCTCTCCTAGCTACAGTACACATTGGGTTAATTAACCCGATGTGTAATGGAGCTACATGTGCAGAGAGCAGGGAGCCGCGCACACTGCTTAGCGCTGGCTCCTTGCTCTCCTAGCTACAGTACACATCGGGTTAATTAACCCGATGTGTACAGCAGCTACATGTGCAGAGAGCCGGAGCCGGCAGCGCAGGCAGCGTGAGAGCGGCGGAGGCTGGTAACTAAGGTAAATATCGGGTAACCACCTTGGTTACCCGATGTTTATCTTGGTTACAGCTTACCGCAGCTGCCAGACGCCGGCTCCTGCTCCCTGCTCGCTTCATTTGTCGCTCTCTCGCTGTCACACACAGCGATCTGTGTGTCACAGTGGGAGAGCGCCTTTGAAGAAAACGAACCAGGGCTGTGTGTAACGAGCAGCGATCTCGCAGCAGGGGCCAGATCGCTGCTCAGTGTCACACACAGCGAGATTGCTAATGAGGTCACTGCTGCGTCACAAAAAGCGTGACTCAGCAGCGAGCTCGCTGTGTGTGAAGCACCCCTTATAAGTAGCAGAGTTCAGAATGCTAGCCTCACCCACACCATAGTTCTCTGTGTACACTGTCTGTTGACAGTGAGCTGCTTATCAGAGGTGGACTCATGGTCCAATAAACTGGCACAAGGGAGGTAGTCTGGCTAGTGATAAATGTATTTGTTTTATCACCAGGAGATTAAGGAAATAACAGTACACAGATAAGTGACATCATGTCAGGACCTACAATATGCTGTCTTTAGACTGCATAACCAAAATCATCTGGCAGAGTCCCTTAAAGTATATAGGTAATGCCTCAAGAATTATACTGAATAGGTTATGTCTGATCTTTCATATGCTCACATTACTCTAGCCTTAAGAGTGCATTTATATCAAATGTATTACATGGACATGTGCTCTCCGAAGAAAAACTGGACAGCACGAAAATTAAATAGGGTGAGACTACTATTCAAATCTATAGGTGTGCAAAAAAAAAAAAAAAAAATTTGATCTTCTACAGATCATCTCTATTACACCTGACTTTTTTTATGGATAATTGCCATTATTAATCTAAGGAACCAAATTTTGATCATGCACAGTGTAAACTGTTGGGGTACAAATACAGATACCATGCAGATGCACATTTGGATGGCAAAGATCAAAAATGGACATAATACCTATAAGACATACCAGTGCAGGAAAAACACAGTTTGGACATAATGAAAGATGTGAATATATGTACCCGAAACAGGAATGTGTAATGACTTTTCTCAAAGGCTGCATTTGATCTACAAAACCGGAAATGCTAGTTTCAGAACAAACGGCTGCATTACTAAGCAGGTTTAGCTGAGTTCCTACATATCTGTGGTGGTGTCTAGTTGACAGACCAGTTACGAGGCACGTATACAAGTCAGCGAAGCTCATACATAAATCATGATAAACATTGTAAATCCATTACACCCACTTTGTAGAATGGGTGGATTGTGGTGCTTTGTCCAGTAACATTTTATAACCAGCGTAAAAGTCACCCGGATACAAAAACATCTGTAGCATCTCACATCTGCAAACAACTTTTATACACAGACCAGTATATAGCAGGCTTTATTCATGCCAATTGTAGGCGATTACGTTTTACTACCGTTCTGACTTGCGTACGTCCCACAGCCTGGGTATGTCATCACGAGCCACCGCCAGTGGTTATGGCTTCAATAGCACGTACGTGCCATGGAAGCGGTAGCTTGGGATGACGTACCAGTATGAGTCAAGTCAGAAGGAGTATGCCCACCATGACAGATCAGAAGCTGCTGTACCCCCTTCATGTACTACAGGTCATTTCAATGGAATACACTGAAGTTTTTAATTATTTTCCTACATTAATCTGAGAGCAGCATAACATAGGAGTAGAGATCCTGATACCAGCGATGTGTCATTTACTGGTCTGCTTAGTGTAATATTGATAAATCACAGTTTAAATCAGCAGCAGATCATCATTAGAGGACTACCTGGTGTGCTGCCAGGTAGTCCAGCAAATTCATGAACTCTGTATTAGGCCATGTGCGTACGTTGCGTAATGTCCATGCTGAAAAATCTGCAGCGATTTGCAGTGAATGTGCGCTTCAAATCGCTGCAGAAACACTACATAATGGATGCAGTGTGTCTGCAGAATAGATGCAGAATTCATGTGCTCTGGATGCTGCCTCTCCTATAGACAGAGTGGGAGCTGCATCCAAAGCGCACAAAGTAAGTGACATGTTGCTTTTTAGAACGCAGCGATTTAGATCATAAGTTCAACATGCAAAACGCTGCGCTCTCAAACGCAACAAGCGGCTGGATTATGCACAATCTTCATAAGATTGTGCTGCGAACGCAGGACGCATGCGTTTACGTTGTAGTGCGATACGCAGCATAAAGGCATGAAATTACGCAACGTGCGCATATAGCCTGAGATCTGCAGCAGAGGAAACCGTGATTTTATCAATATGACAGCAAACAGCTCAATAAGTGACACATTGCTGGAATCAGGGTCTGTCTTTACATCATGCAACAAAAAGGAGTTAAAACCCTCCAATAGCTAAGTAATTACTCACAGAAAAATGGCAGAAAATGTAAACTGCCCAGGTCAAAAAAAAAACCCCAAAAAACAAAAAACCTAATGCAGTACCAAGATGCAGCAAGACCTCCAATAAATGGAGGCATCACATTTTATACAGGATGCAGCCGGGCCTCTTTATGTTAGGTCTTGCATACTATACTCACTGTCCCTGCATGGAGCACATATTTAGTACTGGCGCAGCCCGCTGGCATCTAATAGGATGGGCGTAACTAGTAGGCTGCATACCAGATGATGTAAACCTGCATGTGTGAACGGTGCCCTATGCAAGCCATAAGTGTGCAATTTTATCATCCAGCAATCGCAATCACTCCTCTCCATCATTGGAAACGGTAGAGTGATTTGCTCCTCTTGCACCTGTGATACCTCCATTTATTGGAGGTCGTGCATTAGTTTTTTTTGTCCTGGGCAGTTTTCATCTTCTACCATTTTCTTGTGAGTAATCTCATATGCGGGGAGCAAAATACTGGTGACTGATTGCTGCTTTTTTTTTTTTTTTTTTACACCGCAAATAGTTCTATTAGAGTGTTGCGGGCGGAGGGGCCGCGCTCGCTACGCTCGGGTCCGGGGCTGCTCGGTGGCTCGACCGGTGGGCCGGACCTGGGGACTCGAGCAGCGCTCCTCGCCCCCGAGTGAAAAGGGGTGTTGGGTGGTTTTTGTGAGATAGTTTGTGACGCCACCCACGGGTCGTGGTGATAGTGGGCACCACCGCTGCTTGTGACGGGATTCCCGGGAACGATGGCGGGGAGCAGCTAGGTGTTGGTTCCCCCTCCGTTGGTAATCCCGGGGCCCGGTAGTGGACGGGGAGGCAGGAAGGCTGGGGTGCAGGGTTGCAGGGCAGCGCGGCACGGTGCCGGATGGCACTGTTGTACTCACTCAGGCACAGATTCACAGAGTCTCTGGTAAACCAAACGGCTGGATGGACGTGTCCCGCAGCCGGCTGCAGTTTCTTTGCTCTCCCCGGACAGGTTGATGGTGGCTGTCTTTCCCTGCACCATTGTAGAATGTATTGACTCCGATGGTTTCCCACTGGTAGTCCGCTCACCGGCGTGTATGTACCGAAGGAGCCCGTTTTGCCCGCAGGTGCTGGCCCTTGGATCTCTAGCCTATGGCGGTGGCTTTTTATCCTCACTGTATGGACTGTAGTCTTCTGTAGGGTCTTGGGTGAAAGGGAACCCCTGGGGTCCCGGTCACTATCGGATTTGACCATTTTCGGCTGCTTCCAGCCTGGTCGGGGTCTGATGGCCCTGCCTTGGTGCTTTGTACAGATCTGCTCCCCGGCTCGGTACTGGCGGGCCACCGCCCATTCCCGGTTCTACGGTTCCGCTGACCTGCACCCTTGTGGTCGCAATGTTGAAGCAACACTTCTATATGTGCAAAGATACAAGAAACTAAAAGCAAGAAAAAAAAAAAAAAAAAAAAAATAAAAAAAAAAAAAAAAAAGAAGAAGGAGCCAGCACATATTTGTTTGCATTTGTGACGCCCTGGACTAGCCGGGGGGGGGGGGGGGGTGTCACAGGTAGGCCCTTGCCCTTGCACAAACACCCTCCACCTTAATAAGGTGACAGCAGCCAACCTACAAAAACCTTGTCACCTCCCTCAGGGTTTGATGTTCACACCAGGGGGCGGAGCCAGGCGATTGGCCACGCCCACCGAGGAGTACACAGGCCCTGAGGCTGGAAAACAGTGTGGATTAGTTTTGACAGTGAAGTGGAGTGTAGTTTAAGTGCAGACCTGTGTCCAGATCTGCCACAGTCTAACACCAGGTGTCTGGGTTGGAGCCCAGTCACCTCTGGCAAGGAGGCAGATGGTGGTGGCTGCCTGCAGGAGCTGGGATTACAGCCGGTGGAACCGTAAGGACAGGGGACAGGTGGTGGCCCGCCGGTACCGAACCGGGGAACCGATTGGAAACCGGAGCACCAGGAGGGGTACTCAGACCCAGTACGAGGCCCAGAAACAACTGGGCTGAGTCAAATCAACTGATTGAGGACTGGACTTTAGGCCCTTTCCCACCTAAGACCCGACTGAAGACAACAGCCCAACCATAGGGGTAGAAAGCAACCACCCAGGCATCGAGACCCGACGGGCCAGCGTCTGTGGGCAAAAGGGCTCTACCAGCACACACCAGGCTGGGGAGCGGACTACCGTTGCTCAGGCATAGGAGTCATCATTTCTACAAAAGAGAGGTGCAGGAGAAAGGCGGAAACCACCATCCTGAAAAAGGGGAAAAGCGCAGCCGGCTGCGGGCACCGTCCACCATCTTGTTTGGTTTACCAGAGACTCTAGCGTGTTTGTGATAGTGAGTACAACAGTGCCTTCAGGCCGCGCACCGCACCGACACGCCAGCAGCATCATACATTCCACCGCCTCAGCACCTCCCTCGGGCCCCCGGGACCATCATCCCCTACCCACGAAGGGGGTCAACACCAAGCTGCGCAACACCGTCCCTGGGTGCCTAGGCAACGGCAGCGGTGGTGTCCATCCATTCACCACAACCCGTGGGTGGCGTCACAAATTCAAATCCCCTACAAACAACCGTGGCTCCGGCCGTGGACCTCCCCACCGAAGTCCCTACATGTAGCGCCAACACCCCCCTTTCAGAGCGACGTGACCCCCGGGTCCGTGAGGAGCTCGAGCCACCCACCAACGAGCACGGATCCGAGCGGCTCGGCAGCCGGCCGAGCCCCGGGGCGATACACATTCAAGCAATGCTTAAGTGCACATTCACATTGTGGCTAATGGCAGATGCAATCTGAAATAAGGGTAATGAGCAAATAACTTGCAGCAAGTAAATGACTAGTAATAGTACAAATAAATATTTTTAACTAAAAGACACCACAAATGTGCCAGCCTTTTTATTTTTTAAAGGGGGGGGGGATTTTGGTTAGGTTCTTGGACATATAGGGGTGTGTCCCCCACTTTTTTGGACTTTACATTGAGTCTATATAGCTTTCCATAGAATGGTGATAAATAGCTCGGTCTGGCTCCTGCTTTTGCCCCAGTTAAAGAAGCCAATCATTAGACCATCCTCATTGGGTACATTACATTGGGATGGCTTTAAACACTTCTTCATTTAATCAAAATAATGTCAACTAAGTACCCTATGTTATATACATGTATTATTGCCACTCATTTCCTTGCTACAGGGTGTATGTACAATGTTTTTATATTAGGATGTAGCTGAAACTCCACCCTTTGTATTGGCCAATTGCCGCACAACTTTTTCAGACAATTGATACAGCCATTGCAGGTGGAGCTTTGGCCGCTCGCCATCCTGAGGAGGTTATTGCATACTTAGTGCTGCGTCACACAAGTTTGTAAATGTTTACAATGTGGAAGAAACATGGATGATCTGTCAGTGAACAAGTAATGAAATATCGCTGATGTGATCACATGCATTAAGATATTGAAAATCCTTCATAGACTTCAATGGCATTTTCTATTTGTAAAAATGGATAAAATTAGAACATGTTGTCTTTTTAAAAGATGAATGTAAATTTTTCCATATTTACATCCACAGAGGATAGGCCATTTGTCATTAGACTGCCGGATCCATTTTTTTTGGTCCATGAGTCAGTTTTCACCATTTGTGGGCCATTGTTATTCTTGCCTTGGGAAGGGGGGGGGGGGTATTTCCAAGCTACCAGTCAAAGAACACACAGCGCATGTATATCATCCAATCTGCATACACTTGCGGTCCACTTTTATGTAGTCAATTGGTCAGCCTCCCAAAAAGTTAAATAATGACATAAATAGCCCCTTCGAATACACTGCATGTGAAAAATCACAAACACTGAATTAAGCTATGGGTTAGGGTCGGAAACAGTCAAGGTAGTCGTTACTTTTCTATATGGCATACATCTCATTGTACCTTTTTATCACCAAAAGTCCCCATGGAGCATTATGTAAGTCACTGACGAATTCACTCCTAATCTTATAGAAATTTTCAAGCAAACAACACCCTGAAATGTGAATGAGACTCTGAAAGTAGTGGCCTACAGGTGAAGCAGTTCTGCAGACAATAATCCTTACGCCTCATTTTCCTTGTATGTCCAAGATCCCATAGGTTTCCTATATAATTGGTATAATTAAATGATTATTTTTTTCCAATTACAGAGCAGAGATTGGATATTCACCAGAACTAAAAGAAAACAAAAACAAAAAGTCCAAGATAGGAGACAAGTCACTGGTGACATCACCTGATGACCCAGTAGTTAACAAGTAACCATTGCTGTTGATCAAGGTGTATACATATGAGGCAATACCCTCACAAAACCTGATGGTGTAGAAGTACTCACCCTTCAAAAAAAGCATGAAACTTCTCAGACTCTGCAGAGTAGGGCAAACAAGATGTTTCTTGTATTGTTACGACCTAGAAGGCAAGAACATGGGAGGTTTAAAAATATATTACGAAAGATTAAGTACAGAACATCGTCCGGGTGTCAAATCCGTGTTCCTTCACTCAAACACAGCATGGATACCTTACCAAAGATGTAATTTAAGCCTTAGATGATAGTAACTATAGGGGTTGCCTGACAACATCGACAAACACATCCAGGGGCTTTTGGTCACCACAAGCTAAACTGGCCACAAACGCCGACCGTTAGAGACATCATGGCTAGGACAATAAGCTGACTACTAATGTTCCCTGATTCACAGTCACCTGGTACATCTAAGACCACACATAATGGACTCAGATGACAGATGCACCTATACAACCACATGACAAACAAAGGCTACCCTCTATAACAACAAGACCTTATCAGTCCATCATCCCCGAGAGGAGATGAATGGGTGGGACGCTATTGTGAGAAGTTTTCATGCCAGAAAACTCGAAAGACAAGTTATTCATATACAAGCTGGAGGATCTGGTTTGATGTGTTACATTGTGTGTGTGGCTATTTCTGAAATAAATTAAAAAAAAGGTCTTAAAGACAGATTGTATATTGTACAAACAAATAATATTACTTTTTATATCCTTGGGCCACTTTCACTTGCCAACGATTTGGTCAGTAATTGTCAGCCAAAACCAAGATTAAACATTCCACACAAGAAAAAAAAAAAAAAAAAAGAAAAGGGGGAAGGGGTTAGTAGTACCTGGTCCTTGTTTCAGGCACCTCTTGACTATTGCCTCTAAATACTGATACAGCATCACCCACCAATAATACAACGGCCATTTATCACTCCCCTATATAGGGCTGCAATGGTTCTCTCAGGGAATACCACTCCGGAGTTAGGACGGTCCATATCACAACATCAATATGGTAAACAGATTGGAATATATTATAGCACCATTTATTCCATGGCGCTTTACATGTGAAAGGGAGTATAGAGAATAAAACAAGTACAATACAGGGCACAGACTGGTACAGGAGGAGAGAGGACCCTGCCCGCGAGGGATCATGGTCTATATATAGGAAGAAAATAGTGACATGCAAAATAATCACATCAACTCTGCTACATCTGTCATTGCACACTTTAAAGAATGTCAAAAGGTTAGAAGGCAGCGAGTGTATGTGACAGGTCTGCCACCATCTCCATCCCATTACAGACAATGTTCACACCATCAGAAGTACCAACATACTGTACATTTTCAATCACTTGCAGTGAAAGTGATGAGATAAAAAAAAAAAAATATATATATTTATATATATATAAAATCACACAGTATAAAAAAAACAAACCCCGGGTACATATTTTAGGAGCTTTCCTTAGAGTAAAGTTAAAACACTCCAATTGACCTATAATTTTTATCCATGTAGAGCAGCTTTTTTTATTTTTTTACTTACATTAACCTCCAATTTTGCGTGTGATGGTCCCACCTGTAAGGTAAGTGCAGCCCTGGTACTGAGGATGATCGCAGGTGCAGCTATAGTCAGAACTGTGAATGTCAGTGGGATTGAATGCTGCTGCTCAGGTGTGTCTGCCCCTCCCAATTTCCTGTTACTATTGCAAAAAAAAAAAAAAATCCCTCCCATACAGAAAACCTGTGATGATTAATAATTGACTAGAGCATATTATGCATGTATGATGTATCCATACTGTGCAGGATAATTTAGGCGCTGGGATGCCTTCTCAGCACTGTGGCTACGTCTCCGTTTTTTCCTTATGCGTCTCCTTCATATTATACTGCGGATCAGGCAGCGCAGACATCATCATCGGCTCTCCATGTAGACCCTTCCAGTTCATAGGGAAAGGTGCGTCTGCCCCCCTCATGAAATATTCACATATGACTCCAACATCAGGAGGAAGGTAAATTTGATAAATTGTCTCAAGTCTTAAGAAACAAGTGTGTTTAATGCTGGGGTCAAACCAGCGTATAAAAAAAAAGGTCTTCTCATCCAGAGAAGTGGAACGATTTTTTTTCTGACTTGTCATCTGTATGCAATCCGTTTTTTTACTCCACAGCTATTATTCTTTTACAGGACTATTTACAGTTTTCCATTGTAATGTACCCATAAATATCATACTGATGGTCCATGTGGCATCCATTTTTTTTGTCGAACATAGCTGAGAAATGAGCACCATAGCCCCACTGAATAACATTGCTCTGAATCCCTTTTTTATCGATTGCACTTGTCCGATTCATACGCCCGGGCGAGCGAGCCCTGACACAGTACTGTTTTCAGAGAAGATCAGACTGACGTTATTGTTTTCATTTTTACATCAGTGTCTTATCAAAATCGGCTTTGCAAGTCTATGGGTCAGTGAAAAATATCAGAGAAGATAGGAGGAGGTGGAGAAATGTTCTCATATTCTTCTCAGTGAAAAAAACTAATGAAACTCTGAGCAAACTTGGAAGAAATTCTGATGACACTGATGAAAATCACTGATGAAACGGTAACGGGGTGCCAGGGGTGCCTCGGGGCTTGTAGTCGTGGCCCCTTTTTCTAGCAGGCTTACCCCTGGCTCCGCCGTCACTTTTGGGACAGGAGATGACATGGTGGGGCAGAGTGTGGTGGTGCAGATATCGCCGTCGGATGTACAGACACTTTGCAGAAGGAGGTTTGTAGAACCAGAAGGCATGTTTATTGTACACTTCTTCCAAAAGA
Source organism: Anomaloglossus baeobatrachus (assembly GCF_048569485.1). Taxonomy (NCBI): domain Eukaryota; kingdom Metazoa; phylum Chordata; class Amphibia; order Anura; family Aromobatidae; genus Anomaloglossus; species Anomaloglossus baeobatrachus. The sequence goes on along the minus strand of NC_134355.1, from coordinate 502,356,197 downwards.
CAAAGGCAACAATCAGATGACACTCTTGCTGGGGAAAACCCTTTCTGGACGTCTCCTCTAGTGGGGATGTGCCCGGCTACTCCACTTCACCTGGCTCCCACTCCGGCTATCACAGACTGGACCCACACCAATTCTGCTTCACCCTTGAGGACACTTCTTCTCTTCTTTTCCTTCGCTTTTCTGTTCACCCAGCTGCCACACTCTGCCCCTTCTGCTTCTTCTCTCCCGTCCCGGACTCAACTGCCCCTGACTCTAACTTTTTCTGCACAACCCTTTTTCCTCCCTCCCCTCTCTGCTGCTGGCTCCTCCTTTTTTCCTACACTGTTGCTGTGGGGACAGCCGTCCCACCCGGCCACTAGGGGAAACCCACTAAAACAGGATAAAACATCTTTATTAAAACACATCAACATTAACAGTTTTCAGGGGGAAACTGCGCCTCCGTGTAAGGGGTCTGCCCACCCCTTACAAAACTCAGACTGGTTTTCTCCTATGTCAAAAACACAGACGTCTGAAGGTGGCGTAAATGACATTGTTTTGTATATGGGGAAAAAAAAGCAGCCTAAGGCTCTGTGCGCACTAGTGCGTTTTTCCCGCGGATTTGCAGCGGAAATTTCTTGAGAAATGTCTGCAATCTTTGTGCAGACATTTCCCAGCAAATTCTATGAGAAAAAAAAATAGCTGTGCGCACTGTGCGGATTTTTCTCAAGAAATTTCCTTGAAGAATTTCTCGAGAACATTTCTTGAGAAAATGAGCATGTCCATTATTTCCGCAGGTACAGCCTGCAAAATCCGCAGGGAACCACCCGCGGGAAAATCGCGGCAAAATCGCGGCTATTCCGCGGCAAATCCGCATGCGGATTTGGTGCGGATTTTTTCCGGAGGTCCGGAAATCTTTCACTCCCAGAAGTTTCTCAAGAAATTTTCTTGAGAAACTTCACATTTCTAGTGCGCACATAGCCTAAGGCCTCTTTCACACATCAATGAAAAACACACACGTTTTTCACTAACATATTGAAGGTGTGTATGGCCATCCGTGTGCTGTGATTTTGGCACAAGTGTCTTCTCCGTGTGCTATCCATGATAGCGCACGGAGAGCAGGAACTTTATACTAATGTAGCACCCCTGCGGTAACCAGGTGCCACAAATGTAACCCGTGGAAACCCAAACCCCAGAATATCCGTGCCAGTAAGTACACCAGCACCATCAGGCTACATACACAATCCGGACACCAAGCCGGAGACTGCCTAGTAACAGGTAAAAGGGGAGGGCACTGATTGGATGTAGCCACCCAGCCTGTAGGGAGAGACCCAGTGAGGAAGAGGGGCCAGTGGTAAGTTGGGAAGCTGGCAGGAAGTGGTAGTCAGTCAGGAGAAGTGTGTGAGGAGAGTACAGAGTCTGTCAGAGGAAGTGAAGGCGTAGAAAGAATAAAGTACAGAAAGGGACCTGCAAAGAGCTGTAAAAGGAGTGAGAACTGGTGAGTACAGAACGGGACTCCAGGTACCGTGGGTTACCTGTGGAAGCAGTAGGCTCCAGGAACCGCGGAGAGCCTGTGGAAGTTTGGAGCCAAGGCTCACAGGGCTCAGCACAAGGCGGGGTGCAGACCCTAGGACAGTGGGACACTTTATGGTCAGCTGTTAACTCTGCCGGGCGAGAAGATCTCCAGGGTCAATCGCCAACCTAAGAAGCCTGAAGCATAAGCAGCAAAGAGGGGATCGGGGACTGAACCCCTTAAATGGTGCAGGCTGCCTGCATTAGGGTCCAGAGAGAAAAGAAGGGACTTTCAAGTAGCTTGAGGCCACGGGAGTCCAATCACAACAAGTGTGCACAGAGGACAGCCATCTCAGGTCCAGCTGGCACGGAGAACAAGGGGAGCGGGTACACCTGGGACCGGCACCCATGGGTTCAGGTACCACCACAGCAAAGTAAAGAAAGGCAAGTTAAACTGCAATATTGGTGTGAACTGCTTCCTTGATGGTGTTCACTCACATAGACTGTTTCCCCACTACAACCTCCATCATACAGTGCTGGGGCCCGTCCCTGCTTGCGGAGGGCTCTAACCATCCAGGCTGCATCATCCCCAGCAGAAACCTGCAGCGGCCTCCCCTTATAGCCTAGCCGCATACCACATGTGGCGTAGTCGACAAACATTTTTATTGTTTTCTTTAATTTTTTACCAAAACCCCCTTTTTCTTTCCTGGGGAACGGCACTCCAAGGGCCACGGTACCGGGCCGCGACCACGACTGACCCCACTGAGCACTACAGAGCCTGGGACCGAGTACCCCACAGCTCTGGGGCGACACTTACCTGTCCTTGACACTGATGTCTCTAACGCTGCTTATTCTGAGTCCGCGGTGCAGTGAATATTCATGAGCATAATGAGCAGGCCTGGAAGCAAGGGACAGCAGCACCAAAAACAGCAGGGCAGGAGACTGGCGACTATAGAAACTCATTTGATTTCACAGACACGTGTTTTCTCCGGTACATGTCACATGGATCACACCACTGTGTGGTCCATGTGATATCAGTGCTGCTGGAGAAAAACTGACTTGTCTCCTTGTGGAACTCACGGACACGCATGTGCTCCATACTGACACAAGGTCCTTGTGAAAACACTGATGTATGCAAAACCCATTGATTTTAATGGGTCTGCCTATGTCCGTGATTCCGGTATTTATAAAAATGGCGACATACGTACCGGAATCACTGAGGTGGGAAGGGGGCCTATGGCCCCCCTCAAGTGTGTGTACAAAACACGTACCTGAGAAGTTTCCGATGTCATCAGTGCTTTCCATTAGTGTGCCTGTGTACCACCCCAGTGCCAGCAGCTGGGCCGCCGCTCGGATCCGCGGTGGCTCGAGGGGTCTTGGGACCCGAGAGGGGTTGCGCGGACACTCGAACTAAAAAGGGGGATTTTGTGGTTAGAGTTCGTGACGCCACACACGGTATGTGGTAAAGTGGTATACCAACGCTGCCGCTGGTAGTGGCGGTGGAATAGCAGACAGATGTTTAACCCCTCCGTGGGTAGGGGGAAGATGTCCCGGGGCTTGGTGTTGGTGAGAGGGGAGCACCGTCGGGGAGGAAAGGGTCACTGCGTACTCACTCAGTCCAATAACGCTGACACCGACAACTTGTAAACCAGAATTCTTAGCACCGCTGCAGCAGGGAGGGAGCACACCAGGATCCTGTGCCCGATGGTGTTGCCTGTTAGCCTGTGACCTTGACCTTGGCACCTCTGTCTGTAGTTGGTCCCTCACAGCTTGAAACTTAACGGGTCCCACTCACCCGTATGGCTAACGGAGTGAGCTTGCTCTAAGGTTTACGCTTGGGATTTTCTGGATTATATTTTGGGAAAGTCGAATCCCCTCGTTGTGCTAGTACCCTGATTTTTTTTTTTTTGGAGCTGGTGGAGGACGAATTGTGAAGTCTTCGCCCTCGTCGGGTAAATTACCAGGACATGTGAAGCTACTTACTGGCCTAGGGACCACGTACCCTGTCATGCCCTGGCCCCTGCCTGGAGATGTCTCAAGGCCGCCAGCTGCTCTGCTCAGCAGTTCCGTGCCCCTTGACGTGATCCCCCCTGTGACCGGGGTTCCAGATCCTACCAGGCCTAGACCAACGTCTGCCACCTAGTAACTGAGGAGCCCAGCTCCCTGACCTCTCCACTCGAGAGTCACCACTCAACACTTCCCCAACTCCAACTGTCTCCTAACACTCTTGACCTCCCCTACCAACCCCCCAAGTGTCCAGCCCTATTCCCTTCAGGCTGTCCACAGGTGTCTGGTGGGTGTGGTGCAGAGTGTTTCTAGGATTTTGATTAGCTTGTTCTTAGCAACACCAAAGGCCAGGGATCCGTAACCAAGGAGGATTGGATATCATGCATAAGGGCAGATTGCACAATACCTTTCGACCTGATAGGCTTGGGCATCACACCTGTTTTTCTGGAATGGATGAAGAAAGAAAAAAATTACTAAGCTTCACCTGTACTTTACATTGTTACATGTAAAACACACAGATGGCACACTGATGCCATTCCTGTACTGTACGTGTTTTTCACAGACCCTTAGACTTGTATTGGCCCCTGTCATCCATGCTGAAAACACGGATGTGTGACGTCCCCGTGACAGCAGCCGAGCTGCTTGGATCCGGGGTCTCAGTGGCTCGATGGTCTCCGGACCCGGGGGTCGTGCGGCCGCTTAAATGAAGGGGATATTTACAAGGGATTATAGCGTTCGTGACGCCACCCATGGTGTGTGGTAATTAGGAGTACCACCGCTGCAGTTGGGAGTACCCGGGGATGATGGAACAGCAAGGGGCAGCAAGGTGTTAGAACCCTCCACGGGTAGGGGGAATGCCCCGGGACTCGGTGTGTGGGGAATAAGGCCGTGGGATGCAGGGATCACTCTTGTACTCACTCAGTCCATTAAACAGACGACAACCAAGAAACCAAATCTCTGAACACCGCTGACGCTGAGGAGAGCTAGTTCGGGTATGTCCCCAATGGTGCTGCCTGGTGATCTGTGACCTGCCTCCTGCCACTAAGTTTACTTCTCTGGTGGTCCTGTCGAGGGAGAAATTTAGGTAAGACTGCTAATGGAGTCTTTGTTCAGGGCAAATCCAGAGGCACGGGCCAAATTAGCTATCTGTACAGATATAATAAATAACTCAGACAATGATCAATCCGAAACATGTTCACCGTTTGAGCCCGTATAGTCGACTGACTCATGTATTAAAAAGACTCGTGATATACAATACAACATTCGACTTCGACCTTGAAGCAAGAACAGGGAGTGATGATCCCACACATTACCTCCCTTATTTCCACTGTGAGAAAACCATAATTATAAAATTCTCTCATTCTGGCCTGATTATCTAGTTAGCACATTCTTTCTTTGTGTGAAATCACTGATAAGACTTTTACTAAGGGTTTCACTGTTCATTGTTTATACATCTGTTCACTCGTCCTTGTTTAACCCTTTCTTGAACATACAGCTTAGAATCATATTATGGCGTCTCTGCGATTGCCATATAGACACACAGATAATTATGCAACTACATCTATATTTTGAATATTTACATACACAGATAATCCTTATTACATTTGAACAAACAACCTATAGCCCAGGCTACCTTCACAGTCCCGATAGTGTGAAACTTGCCGGATCCCGCTCCCTATTGTGGCGAAGTGTGGGAGCTTGCTCTTAGGGCTCATGCTTGGGATTTTCTGGACCATTTTGAATGGAAAGTCCTATCCCCCCTCATTGTGCTAGTGCCCCGATTTTTGGAGCGGTTGGGAACGAATCTTGAAGGCTCCGTTCTACACGGGTAAATTATCAGGTTGCATGCAGCTACTCCCCAATTTAGGGCCCACGTACCCCGTCATGCCTTGGTCCCAGCCCAGTGATGGTGCAAAGCCGCCGGCTGTCCTGCTCGACAGTTCCGAGCCCCTTACCACGATCGCCTGCGACCGGGGGTCCAACTCCTCCCAGACCACCGTCTGCCACCTAGACAGTTTCCTTATCGGAGTCCCCGCTCCCGACCTCCTCAGAGCTCCTCCTAGCTCAGGGGCTACTCTCCAACTCTCTACTGACTACTCACTACACTCCTCACCTCCCCTCTCTGACCCCCCAGGTGGGAGACTCTATTTCACTCAAGCTGTCCACTGGTGTGTCTGGTGGGTGTCGTGCAGGGTGTATCTAGGATTTGATTAGCTGATGTAGGCAACACCATTTGGTTAGGGACCCATAACCAAGAGGGAGGTGGATACTGCATGGGAGGGCAGATTGTGCAATACCCTGTGACGACCTGATAGTCCAAGGGCGTCAGCTGTATGAAGCTCCCCATAGATTTTAATGGGTATGTGTGCTATCCATAAAAAAGCGGATGTAACATGTACTGGAATGAGGCCTAATACAAATCTAATGTTACTCGGAGCCTGCCAGAAATATAGCTACTAAAACAAATACAGCACTAGGTATGAGACTAAAACGTACTTTTTTGGCATCATATTGAGGTCAAATAAAACCATGGAGAAATAAAATCAGGCAGTAATTGGCAGTTTCGTCCGCCATGGCCAGTTGCACTATATCATATGGTCTCATCCTCAAGCTAAGTTCACATAATTGTATAAAAAAAAATCCAGAAAAATCTGATGATTTTTCATGTGTATTGCCTTCCATTGTTATATATCAGCAGTTAATAAAATTAGCAAGACCAAACACAGTTTCCTATACTTCACCGTCACACAATTTTACGTTTTTGTTTTCTTCCTCTTCCAAGAGCCATAAAGTTTATATTTTTCTATCAATATAGCCATATGAGGGCTCGTTTTTGCAAGACAAGTTGTACTTTTGAATGACACCACTCATTCTGCCCCATATTGTACTGGAAAACCGGAAAAAAAAATCCAAGTGCAGTGAAATTGCAAAGAAAGTGCTATGCCACAATTTTTTTTTTTTATAATAACCTGCTCACTCAATGGTAAAACTGACCTAGCGTTATGATTTCCCAGGTCAATACGAGTTCATAGATACCAAACATGCACAGTTTTTCTTTTATCCTTTTATCCAAGTGTTGAAAAAAGAAAAAAAAAAAAGTGATTTAACAAAGAACCAGTAGCGTTTTCATTTTTTTTTGATCTGAGGCTCAGTGACATCTTATTTTTTTGCACCCTGAGCGGACATTTTTAATTATACCATTTTGGTTTTTTTTTTTTTTTTTGGTAGATGCGATTGCGTGATCGCTTGTTATTGCATTTTAATGCAACGTTGTGGCGAACAAAAAACCTAATTCTGTTGGTTTAATTTTTTTTTCTTATTATGCCATTTACGGATAAGATTAGTTGATTTTAAATTTTGATAGCTCGGGCATTTCTGAAACCGGCGAAACCAAATATGTTTTTTTTTTTTAATTGTCTTATTTTAATGGAGCAAAAGGGGGGTGATTTGAACCTTTTGTTGTTTTTATGTTTTTCAAACTTTTTTACACTTTTTATTGATTTTATTGGTCCACTTAACTGGCTTGAAGCTGACACTGTTTGATCACTTCTGCTGTTCAGAGCGATGCTTTAGTAGTGCTGTGAACAGCAGAAATGCTGATATGTGAATGCGTTCATAGGAACTACGTCATGAGAGTGATAGAGGTCATCAGACGACCCCTGGTTGCCATGACAACCCATCCCTGCAGAAACGTGTTAAATCCCGCTGTCAGAGATTGACAGCGAGATTTAGCTAGTTAACAGGACCGGGTGGATCTCCGATCCCCCTGTGCCTGTTAGCTGCACATGTCGGCTGATCAGATCAGCTGACATGTGGTGGAAAAGAGGTGGCCTCGCCGTGGTGGCCCGCATTAAGGGAATAGACACTACCTTGGATGTACCAGGTACAAGGTCATGTAGGGGTTAATGATAGTGTGACGCCCTGGACTAGCCAGGTAGTCACATACATACCAACACACACACCCCCACCCTAGGCAGTTACAACAGTCAATCAAAAATCCTTGTTGCCTCCCTCCAGTGTCTGATGCCCACACCAGGTGGGGCGGAGCCAGGCGGTTGGCCCCACCCACCGAGGAGTTCACAGGCCTGGAGGCGGGAAAAGCAGTCAGTTTAGTGTTGGAGGTGAAAGTGAGAGGTCACGAACTGCAAGTGTCTGGGTTGGAGCCCGGACACTGACAGCAAGGTTGGCAGACGGTGGTGGCCGTCTGCAGGAGTTGGTGGAACTCCGCAGAGCCGTAAGGACCGGGGTCGGGCGCCGGCCCGCCGGTACCGGACCGGGGAACGGAGTGAAGCTAAGCACACAGGCAGGGCGATTGGACCCCGACCAGGCTTGGAGCCGCCGTCAATAGTCAAATCCGAGTGTGACAGGAACCCCAGGGGTTTCCTAACAACCAAGTCCCGATTGAAGGCAACCATCCACCCAGAGAGGATATACAGCCACCGCCACAGGCTAGAGATTCAAGGGCCAGCGCCTGCGGACAAAACGGGCTCCTACGGCACCTATACGCCGGGGAGCGGACTACCGGTGGGTAACCACAGGAGTCAGAACATTCTAAAAGGTGTAGGGAAAGACAGTCACAATCAGCCGTCCGGGGAGAGCACAACAGCAACACTGCAGCCGGCTGCGGGACCCGTCCATCCGGCCGTTTTGGTTTACCTACGACTCTGTCAGTGATTGTCCGACTGAGTACACCAGTGCCGTCCGGCACCGCGCCGCGCAGTCCCTGCACCCCAGCCATCCGGCCTCCCCGTTACACCACCGGGCCCCGGGATCACCAATCCCCCTACCAATGGAGGGGACAACATCTCAGCTGCACCCTACCATCTCTCCAGGGATCCCCGTTACCAGCAGCGGTGGTGCCATTATCACCCCGACCCGTGGGTGGCGTCACGAACAATCTCCCTAAACATACCATCCCCATTTCACTCACGGGTGAGGAGCGCTGCTCGAGTCCCCGGGTCCGGTCCACCGCTCGAGCCACCGAGCAGCAGCAGCAGAAGCCCCGGACCCGAGCGTGGCGAGCGCGTCCCCTCCGCCCGCGACAATAGCAACGAATCCATAAATATCGGATGCTTTATAGATGATCCATATGTGATCTAATTTTTTTTGGGCACTCACAGACTTGAACAGGCCAATCTCATCTGAAATACAGAAGACACCAGTGCATGCAAGATTTTCTTTCACATGGACACTCGGTCTGGGTGGAAAAAAATATCAACTGACCAACCCTATTAGATAAAATAGGTCAGAGTGCTGTCTGTGTCAGTTTTTCAATGAAAAAGACTGATGGCGCTTCCTAACTTTCTAATGTGAACAGGTGCAAACTGCACATGAAACATAGTAACAAAAAAGAGACAGTTGCACTCTGTAGTGCTAAGATATGTGCAACAATCAATATGGGAATATAGACATGCATTACTGCTATGGAAAACATGTAAAGAAAGGAGATAGCACCCAAAAATGGCCAGATTTTTGTGAGCCCAACAGCCAACGCCAAGGTGACTTCTTTTTGTTGGGTCTTTATTAAATGAATGCCTCTTTTTGGGTTATAAAGCCTACAGTATATGCATGGATAGGAGCCTACTAATTAAAAATTAAAATTGCTTAAGGCTGATGAGCAGGAGTGCTCAATCAGAAGGCATGACCCTATAATCTAAGAAAAAGACTATTGGCACTTCCTAACTTTCTAATGTGAACAGGTGCATAATGAGAATGAAACATAGTAACAGGAGACTCTGTAGCCTTAGGCGATTTTAATTCCCCCATTTGCAGTGAAAAAAATAATCGACTGCTCAGCTAAAAGGATTTCCAAGATTCTAATACTATGATCCGCATAAATCATAGATTAACCAGAATGACAAAGAAGCATCCAATGATCAGCTTTAGGGAGATCAAAAGGATCTTCAGTTACCTATGTGTCCTGCAACCATCAGAAGATTCCTACGTGAAGCCAAAATATTTAAAGGAAACTCTCGTAAAGTACCATTGCTGGAAAAAAAAGTCATCTTGAATAGGTTTCAATATGTCAAAGAACACATTTACTGACCTAAAGAAAATTGGCCTAATATTCTGTGGACAGATGAGAGCAAGATTGTTCTTATTGGGTCTAACGCCACAGACAGTTTGTGAGACGACTCATAAACACTGTATTCAAGCCACAGTACAGTGGGAAGACTGTAAAACATGGAGGTGCAAGCATAATGGTTTTGGGATGTTTCTCATACTCTGGAGTTTAGCCCATTTATTGCATATCAGACATCATGGACCAGTTTGAATATATCAAAATACTTGAAGAAATGATGAGGGAGAAATGCCCTTGAAATGGGTGCTACAGCAGGACAATGAGCAAAAACACACCAGCAAGCGGGCAACATCCTCCCCCCCCCAGACCAACAACATTAAAGGCCCTGTCACAAATAAATAAATCTGCGGCAGATCTGTGGTTGCAGTGAAATTGTGGACAATCAGTGCCAGGTTTGTGGCTGTGTACAAATGGAACAATATGTCCATGATTTCACTGCAACCACAGATCTGCCAAAGATTTATCTGTGTGTGTGACAGGGCCTTTATGATATGAAGTGGCCTGCCTAATACCCAGACCTCAATCCAATTGAGAATTTGTGGAGTGACATCAAAATGCTGTTTTTGATACAAAACCTAAGAATGAAAAAGTACTGTGGAATGTAGTCCAGTCAGTTTGTTCTTGAATCTGTTCACTGGTGTCAGATGTTATTTGACCATGCCACACAGATGTAAAGTAGTTATCAGAAATAAAGGTTATACAGCTAATTGTTCAGTAATTAACAGAAAAGTTGTTTGTAAACAAATTTCAGTTTATACTGGAAATATTTGAGCTTGGGAAAGAAAATAGAGGCACTGCTATTTTTTGAACAGCCTATTATTCCCTTTTCTTAATTTTCAGCTTAAAAATTGATATATGTTCATGTTTTCATTTGGAATTGAATGTGCAGTGCTCCCAGTGTCTTTGTGTATATGGAAATAAATGTCGTAATGAGGATTGAGCCTTTTCTCACATGTTTTAAACCCACAGCTATTATTTTGAACATAACTGTAATTGTACTTCAGTAACCATAGAAACATTTGACTAAAAGATCTAAAAACGATGAATGTACTATTCCTTTGTTGAGTAACTCAAGGGATGGGAACAATTGTTTCATGTGAGATTGTCCGTTGCCGATATTGTATGCTAATTTGTGGAATGCCCACTGATCATGGATTGCATCAGCCCCCTGCGGTGTGCTAGTTTCCATCATTTGCAGTCTATTTGAAATAGTGAACTATGAGGGAACAGCCATGTTTATCATCCAACCATAATGTGGAACACAATGCCCTGAAATGGAAGCTGAGGGATATAAAAGGGCCTTGCTTCTGTCACCGGTATTATTTTACCAGACTTCAGCCTAGGGACCATGGTTCCAGCTGGTGGATTACAGAAGTGTTCCACTGCCCAACACAGAGGCCACAAATTAGTATGGAGAACCCAGGTTGAGACAATCCAGCCACCTGGCCACAAACCTTGCTGTGCTCGGTCAACTTCTGAAGCCTGCCACTATCTTCTTTCAGTGTGTGCCTGTCAAAAGCGGGGTGCTCCAGACTGGGGTAGTTGGCCCTGGATGCTCTGAAGTTTCAGTGGTTCTAATCTCAGGCAAGCCAGCGGAAGGGTCAGACTCTTACACTTCACCATCTTGTGTCCTTGCTGGTAATGTACTACATGCTGTTGTCTGTTGGTAACCCAATAAAGTCTTACCAGAGTGTGGTAACCTTTCCCTGTGTTGTCTGAGTAGTGCCCTGCCCACAGCAAAGGAGTACAGGTGATTAGTGGGATGAGCAATAATATCTAACTTTTAAAATACCATGGACCCCAGACCTAAAGTGACTATGTGCTGTACATGTACATAGTACAAGGAATACATAAAGTACAAGGCCAGTACCTCACCCCTGGTGTGGGTGGAGTCTGGCCATCACTTTGGTTAGAGGGAGGTGACACCAGGAGGGGAATGGGGCCAGGGGGCTGGGGCCCGGGGGCTGTCGGGGTTTATATAGGTCTGCCTGGAGGTAGAGAATCTTTTTGGCCTGTGGTCCTCTGTGATAGTCCCACCCGCCCTCCCTTTTTGTTGTAAGGTAATTAGGGTCACGGTGTCTGTTGGAGGTTGGGGTGGTCCTCGAAATTGGTGTAAATTGTTATTGGGGGTTCATGGAGTCATGATTCGCTTTAATTTGCTGGTATTCGTTGGTGGTCTAGTGATTTGGGGAACCGCCGGCAATGGAATGCCGGGTCCCATGTTCTTGTATTTATCCCTTCTCCTTCTTTAATTGGTGCTCCTATGTTGGTGATTACGGCTGGAAATAAGTGGGGTCCGGAGGAAGTGTAATGTTAATGAGGTTATTATTTAATCACCAGATTTATGAGCTTCGAGGACTCCACCCTATTTAAGTTATTTTTTGATGTTCTTATGGCGGAGTTCATTTACAGGGGGAAGGGATCATTCTGTAATACCCTGTCATGCAGCATGCAAACAACTACTGCCCTGACAAGGGCAGCACCCAGGTAAGCTACTGTCTGTACCCAAAATATACCTTCCTGACATGTTTCCTCCTTGCTAGGCTATGTGCACACTAGAAAAGTGATTTTTCTCAAGAAAATTTCTTGAGAAACTTCTGGGAGTTGAAGATTACTGCATCTGTGGTAAAAAAACGCACCAAAACCGCGAGACAAACACATGTGGTTTTGGCCCGTTTTTGGTGTGTTTTTGCCGTGGTTTTTCCCGCAGGTTGGACCCTGCGTTTTTTTTAGAAAAAAAGCATGTTGAAAAAGAGAAGGGAAAAAAAAAGGTCATTTCCTTCTGATATAGATAGATAGAGAAATAGATAATGGATAGATATATAGATAGAAGGATAGATACATAGAAGGATAGATAGAGGTATGGATAGAGGACAGATCAATCAATAGATAGAATCCCTGAGAGCACACACTGCATTTCTCACGAGCGATAGTATGTTCACATCACCGACCGTGAGAAATGACCTGTGATTACCTCTCTGTAGTCTCGTTACGAGGCTGCATTCAGTACAGTGTCAGTCGCGGCTGGATGCAAGCATCGTGGGACCTGCATGGATTACGCCGGAGCTGTGAGTTTGGGGGTTTAATAAAATGGTGAAAGAGGGGGCTTTTTGTCTTTTATTTAAAATAAAGGATTTTTCGGTGTGTGTGCTTATTCACTTTACTTACGGGTTAATCATTTCAGCTGTCTCATAGACGCTGCAATGATTAAGCCTGGACTTAAATGGCAGCAATCCGCTGCCATTTAACTCATTATTACCCTTATTGCCACCGCATCACGGCAATCTGGAAGAGTCGGGGACACTCCAGGACTGCCGCATAATGGATGCAACAGTCCCAGGGCAGCTGCGGGCTGATATTCTCGGCTGCGGGATGGGAGTGCATTAACCCTCGCCCTCCCCAACCTGAGAATACCGGGCCGCCGCTGTGTGTTTACCTCGGCTGGATGGTAAAAATACAGTGGAGCACACGTGTTTTTTTTTTTTTTTAATTTTATATGTACATTTGATTTGTATGTGTATTCTATATGTCTATCTGTGTGATGTGTGTGTATTCTATGTCTGTGATGTGTGTGTGTGTTTACTCTGCTCCGCTTCCTCTTCCTGTCATAATGACATCACTTCCCTGCAAAACGCAGGCAGTGATGAACATTACCGCAGGTAAACCGCGGCTATACCGAGGGTATACTGCACATCATTTGCTACCTGCGGTATACCCGCGGTATTTTGCGATTACATTATAGTGAATGGAGTGAAATACTGCAGGTACCTGTGGAAAAGAAGTGGCATGCACATTTTCTCAAGAAATTTTCTCAAGAAATTCTGCAGAAAGAATTTTCTTGAGGAAAAAAACGCAGTGTGCGCACAGCTATTTTTTCCCATAGGTTTTGCTGGGAAATGTCTGCAGAAAGGTTACAAACATTTCGCAAGAAATTTCTGCAGCAAAACTGCGGGTAACAACGCAGTGTGCGCACAAGGCCTTAAACAGGATTCATCAGAGGACTGGGGAGATTGTTGGAAAGCTGCAGTGCCACACCTTTAATAGCAAGCCTGCTATTAGTAGTCTTTGGTCGGCTTCTCACTTGCGATTTTCTTGCATTGCATTGAAATTCTCGCATTGCACTCGGACACATGTTAAACAATGAGGCAGCTCCCAACTGCTATTTTTTTCTCAGTCAAAATCGGACTGAGAAAAAAATCGTAGCAGGCTGCTATTTGTAGAGTTTCACGCACTCACACCATTCTAGTGACATTCGTTTTTCTAAATGCATTAATCGCATGTTTCTCAAAACACTGGAAATGAGTGAGATCTCACAATGTCGGTCAATCATAGAGATTGACCGACATTGTGAGACTTCACTCATTTCCAGTGTTTTGAGAAACATGCGATTATTGTCTGTTAGTCTCTCTCTCTCTCTCTCTCTCTCTCTCTCTCTCTGTCCATGTAGGTCTATCCCTCTCCCCCCCCCCCCCCTTCTCATACTCACTGATCCCCGGTCACCGGCGTGGCGCTGCACGGCGTTCATACTGCTCCGGTGGCTTCTCCTCTTTTGAAAAAGCCGGCCGCTCATTATTCAATCTCTTATTCCCTGCTTTCCCCGCCCACCGGCGCCTATGATTGGTTGCAGTCAGACACACCCCCATGATGAGTGACAGCTGTCTCACTGCAACCAATCACAGCTGCCGGTGGGCGGGTCTATATAATGCAGTAAAAAAAATAAATAATTAAAAAAAAACGGCGTGCGGTTCCCCCTAATTTTAATACCAGCCAGGGTAAAGCCACACGGCTGCAGGCTGGTATTCTCAGAATGGGGAGCCCCACGTTATGGGGAGCCCCCCACCCTAACAATATCAGCCTGAAGCCGCCCGGAATAGCCGCATCCATTAGATGCGACTGTCCCGGGACTGTACCCGGCCATCCCGAATTGCCCTGGTGCGGTGGCAATCAAGGTAATAAGGAGTTAATGGCAGCAGCCCATAGCTGCCAGTAAGTCCTAGATTAATCATGGCAGGCGTTTCCCCGAGATACCTTCCATGATTAACTTGTAAGATTAAGAAAATGAAGACATACACCCAAAAATCCTTTATTTGAAATAAATAACCAAAAAAACCCCTCTTTCACCACGTTATTCAAGACCCCAAATACTCTTCCATGTCTGACGTAATCCACAGAGGTCCCTCGATGCTGTCAGCTCTGCTACATCGGAAGCTGACAGAGCGGTCACAGACCATGACGGCTTTCTGTGAGCTCCCCGCAGCGACTGAAGTGAGTCACATTATCAGCGATGACGTCACTCAGGTTACCCGCAGCCACAGATCTTAGCAGGAGGACTTCTGCTGTGGTCGCGGGTAACCTCAGTGACGGCACCGCTGATAGCGCGGCTCACTGCGTTCACTCAGGGGATTTGCGGTCACCGGTGAGACCTTCACCGGTGACCCAAAATCAGGCCATGCCACACAGACATAGCCACAGGATGACAATGAAGTCGGGTGACGTTCATCCGACTTCATGCTGATTGCGCGGCTCTGTCTGTGTCTGCTGTCAGCGGCTATTCAGCTCTGCTACATGGCTCTGTCTGTGGCTGCTGTCAGCGGCCATGTAGCAGAGCTGAATGGCAGATGACAGCTGCCGAGAAAAAAAAAAGGATCACACACGCATTACACATGCTCTGCTAGTCATTAAATAATTAAAAAAAAAAAACATCGCACTTGCATTGCACACTGACCTAACTTGAACTAAAATCAGCCGAGTTTTTTCATGCAAGTCGAACTGATTTTACACGCATAAGTGTGTTTCCAGCCTTTAGGGGCACTTTGCACACTACGACATCGCAGGTGCGATGTTGGTGGGGTCAAATTGAAAGTGACGCACATCTCGCGTCGCAGGCGATATCGTAGTGTGTAAATCCTTTTTGATATGATTAACGAGCGCAAAATCATTGTAATCGTATTGTGGCGCCCCTGAGGCTTCCGTCGCCACAGGACATTGCACCCCATCCAGCGGTGTGATGTCCCATTCTGGGTGAGGAAAGGAGTGAACGCCGGTCCCCTGGTAAATCTACACAACGCCCATTGTTAGGTACACACTGGGACCAGGGATAGTGGCAGCAACCCTCCCATGCTGCATGCTGGGAGGGGCCGTAAGACCCATCCCTGCTCCTATAGGGTACAGCTTAGCAACTGGGGAGGTGGGAGGAGCCACCAGAGAGCAGACAGAGAAAGGAAGATCAAGTTTAGTCAGATAGAGAGAGAGGGAGGAAGGAGGAGGAGGTCTGCAGGAGGCAGACAAGAAGGAGAAGAAGAAGAAAAGCTCTAGTCAGACAGGAGCTAAGAGAAGAAAGTGACGCTTCCTGGTGAAGACCCTGGGACTCAGAGGGTCCAGGTGACACCAAGCAGGGAACGAAGGGATTCCAGGGCCACGGATAGCTGTTGAGCTGGTGGCCTGTTCCACAGGAACATCGGTGGAGGGATCAAGCTGCAACAGGGGACGGTCCCTAGAAACAGAAGGAGTGAAAAATCATCTCCAACAGTGAAAACCGAGGCCCAGGGAAAGTTGCAAACTCCCCGGGCCACAGCCCACAGCAGAACCTCTAGAAAGGGGGCAAGTAACCGACAGGCGAGCTCCCAGCCTGGAGGCTGTAGTGGAGGCCGAGCAGGTTCATCCTAAAAGAGCTAGGCTTAAGGAGACAGCTGAAGACGGAGACACTTTAGAGAGAAGGGTACCGGCTTTCATTCCAGAAATCACACAGAAACGGCGGAGGTCCCTGACAGTGGGTTCCAGCCGTCTGAAGGCACCAGTGTGCACCTACCAGGAAGTGTGAGTAAAGATCTTGGAATTGCACCCTCCGGTGTTGTCTCTGTTATTTCATCTGCATAGCCTTCCATTACACCATAGACTCTCACGAGCACCAACAGTGTCCCCGGGGCACCGCTCCACCTGTGGGGAGCAGTACCATACCAGCTGCCATTCCATCACCCCGGAGGCCTCATACAGCAGCGGCGGCTTTATAGCCACATACCACAGGTGGCATCACGAACACAAACTTTATTCACTCCCAACACTGCAGCCATATTTAATTGACACCCACCAGGGCCACGGAGTCGGGCCCCGCCACCACTGACGACCCCTGGACTAGTCTGGCCCGGCACCGGGTGTCCCATAGCCCTGGGGTGGGCGAGTCAGTATCATCGGTGTAGCGTCGGTCATTTCCATAATTTGAAAATGACCGATTTTACGATGTTGTTCTTCGTTCCAGCGGGAGCACACATCGCTGTGTGTGTGAAGCCGCAGGAGCGAGGGACATCTCCTACCTGCGTCCTGCGGCTCACGCCGGCTATGCGGAAGGAAGGAGGTGGGCGGGATGTTTACATCCCGCTCATCTCCGCCCCTCCACTTCTATTGGCCGCCTGCCACGTGACGTCGCTATGACGCCGAACGACCCGCCCCCTTAATAAGGAGGCGGGTCGTCGGCCAGAGCGACGTCGCAGGGCAGGTGAGTGCATGTGAAGCTGGCGTAGCGATAATGTTCGCTACGCCATCTATCACCATGATATCGCAGCTGCGACGGGGGCGGGGACTATCGCGCTCGGCATCGCAAGCATCGGCTTGCGATGTCGTAGTGTGCAAAGTGCCCCTTAGAGTAAACCCCTGGTCTGCGTCAAAGGGTGAGATTGACTCTATTTTATGCACTTTATGTATTGTTTGCACTATGAACATGTACAGCACGTAGTCACTTTAGGTTTAGGGTCCATGGTATATTAAATTATCTTTTAAAAGTTAGATGTAATTGCTCATTGCTATAGCTCAATAACTGAGCATGTTGTAAGTTCCAAACTACTGGGCAAGGCTGTATTTTGATCAGTGGGATGAGCTCCGGCCCGTGTGGTCTTTCTAAAGAGCCTGGCCCGCGGACGAGAGCACCCACTGACCCTCGTGTCTCCACAATAGCCATAAAGGGACAGTTTTTATTTAGGGGACAAAGCAAAGGAAGGAATAACTAAATTTGGTTGCTCATGTGGTTAATTTCTCACATGAATATGAACCTAAGACCAAACCGTCACAAATTGTTTGTGTCACTGTTTTAGAGCGGAGGTTCGTTTTTGGATGACTAAAGATGATTAATCTCCTTAAGCTATTCTTAAATAATAAGATCTGCTTACCAAGTAAAGGCTTAACTTGCTCAACAAGGGAGACATTGCCATTGATTTGCTATTCCATCTTTTGTTTTCAAACATTTCTAACGTACATAGAAACAAGAATTGTCGATTGCATAGTATTATGTACATGAAGACAGCAGTGTAACGTGAGCCTAAGGCTGGTTTCACACTACGTCTTTTTAACATCCGTCCTTAACGTTATTTTAGCGGACAAGCGGATCCAGTGCAAATGCGTTTTCATTTCAATGCATTTGCAATGGACTCGCGTTAACATCCGTTCACCTGCGTTTGCGTGCGTTATAGTGAAGATCCAGTGTCTTGCAGTTTTTTAACATGTTTCAAAAACGCTACTTGTAGCTTTTTTGAGCTCCGTCCAAATACTGCAAATTGCTGGATCCTGACTATAACGCACGCAAACGCAGGTGAACGCTGGCGTGCTGATAGACAGGATCCTGCTTTTGTACTGAGCATGCCCAGAAAGTACTGAGCATGCCCAGAACCAGTCTCGCGTGATCTGTCTCTCTCTCCTCCTCCCTCCCTCACCCCCTCTCTCTCTCTATCTCTGTCTTTCCCCCTTCCTCCCTCCCTCCCTCTCCCCCACCTGAGAGCTGTGGACACTCGTAACCAAGGTAAATATCGCGTAACCACTTCTCTTAGTTACCCGATGTTTACGTTGGTTACGCGTGCAGGCAGCCCTGCTCCTAGCAGCTGCAGACACTCGTAACCAAGATAAATATCGGGTATCCAAGGCCGATGTTTACCTTGGTTACCAGCGTCTGCAGCTGTCAGAAGCCGGCTCCCAGTCTAGCTCCCCTCACTCCCGATCACATGACTCCAATGCCCGCCCCTAAACATCCAGTGCAGGATCCTGCAAAATAACATATGCGTTTGCATACGTTATTTGCTGTAAAAGCAGGATCCGTACTTCCGCTAAAATAACGTTTTCAGCGGATGTTAAAAAGACGTAGTGTGAAACTAGCCTAACTTACATGGGAGAGGGGCTGCTAAAGCTTCTCTGGCACCAGCAGAACTGCATATGACAAACATTAAAAAGACACCTATGGTTAAACCCTTAGGCCATGTGCACACATTATGTTTTTGCCACATTTTTTAATGTGTTTTTCAGTGCAGATTTGTCACAAAACCTGAAGGGGATACTGACGCCAGCAAAGTCAATGAGAATCATGTAGTGTCATGCACACATTAAAGTAATACGTCTTTATATAGCGCTAACATATTCCGCAGCGCTTTACATACATCAGGAACACTGTCCCCATTGGGGCTCACAATCTAAATTCCCTATCTGTATGTCTTTGGATTGAGTATTTTCTCTTAGCAAATTTGGTCCAAAAAATAATCTGCAGCATGTCAATTCTTTCAGCAATTTTTCATCCATTGACTTCAATGAGTGACTGTCAAAAACGCCATATAACCTCAGGTATAAAAATGATTGTGTATTTTGTGTTTTTGTAGCGTTTTTGCATGAGCTTTTAAACAGCAGTGAATGCTATAGAGATAGGTTATTATTATCATCTATTTGGCTTCAGTGTAAATATGAGTCAAATAATCCCTGGGTCATATTCATATGGCAATTATTCGCCTGCATTTTTTACAGGTGTACTAAACGATATTATAATGATTACGTGTGATTGATTTTTCATCTTGGTCTGCTCATTTGTCTGAACTGGCTTAGTTCTCACTTTGTGAGACTCCCATACTTGGAGCCATTATTTGCACACACTGTTTTCTTTGTTTTGCGCATATATATATATATATATATATATATATATATATATATATATATATATATATATATATATATATATATATATATATATATATTATAAATAAAATGTTTACACATGTTGTTTTTCTATTTACCCTGTGCATCACACTACCACCCATTATTTAAATGTTATTTATAATCTATGTACATATACCTTTACACTACATATATTGGTTTGATTCAGACAACACTGTTTTTATATTGTGTCCTGGGTCTTTTTTTTTTTTGTTTGTTTGCATCCTACACATTCTAAGATTTTCTCTTTTTAGGCTAGGGCCCCACTTTGCGTTTCCACCTGCATTTTTGGTGCTTTTTAGGTCTGTTTTGAGAAGCACCTTTTTCATGCCAAAAGGCATGCATTTTGATTTCCCAGCAAAGTCTATGGAAAATGGGGATTTCTAGACCGCACTTTGCGTTTTAAAACGCTGCGTTTAATTTGCATATTTTGTGGCAAAAACCATGCGTTCAAAGAAGCAACATGTCAGTTGTTTTAGCCATTTTGGGTGCATTTTGCTTACATTGAAGTCTATGAGAAAGGGCAAAAACCAAGATTCCAGCAAATTCCTGCGTTTTACCTGCTTTTCCAGTGCAGAAAACACACGTTTTGGACTTCAAAAACGCATACTTTTTGGACATCAAAATAATGATTTCATATGTCCCTTTACACACACACACATAGTCCGACAATCAAAAATAAGAATTTTAATAAACTATTGCTATTTTTCCATTAAATATCATATTACCGCTATAATTTCATTAAATTAATCTATTTTCATTATTTTTCACAAAAATATAGATTTGTTTCTTTTTTTTCCAATTTTTTCATTGAGTTTGACTATTTAAACTTTATTTAGCAGTGTCATGATGTTCAAAACGCATCTATCAAAACGCAGGTGGAAAAACAGGTAAAAAGCGCTGAAAACGCATCTAAAATGCGGTAAATACGTATGCGTTTTCAGCGCTAAATTTCTGAAAAAGGCAACTTTGGTCAAATCAATTAAGCCCAAAACGTGCATTTAGAACTGCAAGTAGCACAACGCAAAGTGCGGTCATAGCCTAAAATTGTTTTAATATGTATACCCCTTTGATTTGATGTACCAATAAATTATTTTTTACATTTATCTTTGGAGAAAAGTCTCTTTTATTTCTGTTAGATTTATAGAGATAAATAATAGAAATAGGTAGGCAGAGCGACAGACTGAATGACAAAGTGAGTGAAACAGAAAGCGACAGACAGACATATAATGTAGACAAAGGCCCAGACAAAGGACAGAAAGCCATATAAACAAAGCGGCACTTAAGGCCACTTTACACGCTGCGATATCGGTACCGATATCGCTAGCGTGGGTACCCGCCCCCATCGGTTGTGCGACACGGGCAAATCGCTGCCCGTGGCACACAACATCGCCTGGACCAGTCACACATTACCTGCTCTTCGACGTCGCTGTGACCGAACCGCCTCCTTTCTAAGGGGGCGGTCCGTGCGACGTCACTAAGCGGCCGCCCAATCAAAGCGGAGGGGCGGAGATGAGCGGGACGTAACATCCCGCCCACCTCATTCCTTCCGCATTGCGGGCGGCGGCAGGAGCGATGAACTACATCGTACACGCTGGACATTTCTTTAGATGATTTCTAGAGACTGTTGCTGATGTTTTTCCTTCATCTTTACTTATCAAGCAAGTCTTTATACTATCCTCTAATTTAGAAAATAAAGTGTAAGGTTCTGCTTCCCACTGGTCATCAAGTTTATGAACTCTCCTTT
Source organism: Anomaloglossus baeobatrachus (assembly GCF_048569485.1). Classification (NCBI taxonomy): domain Eukaryota; kingdom Metazoa; phylum Chordata; class Amphibia; order Anura; family Aromobatidae; genus Anomaloglossus; species Anomaloglossus baeobatrachus. The sequence continues at coordinate 502,334,916 of NC_134355.1, read as the reverse complement.
TTTCTTTTTAGAACCATTTCTCCAGGTGTTAAGGAAACAGCTTGTGCATTTTTGTTGTAGTCAATTTCTTGATTTTCTTTACTTTGGTTTAAACTTCTCTCTATACATTCTTGTACTCTTCTATATTGTGTTTGGCGATTAGAGTCCCAATCCAGTATCTGGCGAATTGATTTCAGGAACTACAATTCCCATCTCTAGATCAACTGGCGATCTTCTGGGTCTTGCTCTTATTAGATACGCTGGTGTACAGTTGGTGGAACTCACAGGAATGTTATTATACATGTCCACTAAGTCAGCTAACTTTTCTGGCCACATGTTTCTTTCTTCAAATGGCAAGGTTTTCAACAGTCGATGACTACCTGATTCATTTTCTCACACATGCCGTTGGTCTGTGGATGATAAGGCATAGTACAGATTTTCAAACAGCCATATAGGTTGCAAAACTCTTGAAATACTTCAGCTTCAAATGCAGGGTCTTGATCTGTTAGTACCTGTTCCGGATACCCGTGTGGTCTACAAAAGTAGGCTTGGAAGGTTTGTGCTGTTAAGTCTTTTACTGGAACTACCACTAGGAACCTGGAATAGTGGTCCACCATTGTAAGAGCATATGTATAGCCTTTCCTACTGGTTGTCAGTGTTACATGATCCAGAGCTACAAGTTCTAATGGCTGCTTCGTGATAATTGGTTGCAGTGGTGCCCTTTGACTGTCACGATCTTTTCTTCTCAGGTTGCAGGGACCACAATTTCTACACCATCTTTCTATGGTGGTTTTCATGCCAACCCAATAAAATCTCTAATGTAACAGTGTCTCCAACTTTTTCCATCCGAAGTGTCCTGCTCCATCGTGTTATACCTCTAGCACCATCTGGGCATTTCTCTTTGCTACTTCCACTTGCCACACCATCTTGTGGGTTTTAGTATTGGTAACACATCTACACAGCTTGCCTTGATAGATGAACAGCCTGCTCTTCTCTTTCCATAGAATGTTGCGCTTTGAGTGGAGCATCTGGGTCTAGACATAAGTCTGGTTGGGTTATCAGCTCTTTAACTAGGCTAACTGCCGGGTCACTGTCTTGTGTTTCCTTCCACCCATGGTGAGGTAACTGGTTCAGCACCGCGTCTTGACGCTTGGTGCAAGATTGTTGATACTGGGATGCACTATGGCGGTGAAAGGCTGGCAGCTCTATTTCTTCTAGCTCATCCACATCTACTCCCACATCTGGTAAGTGAGGCATCCTTGACAGCGCATCCGCATTGGTGTTCTTGCGACCAGCACAGTACTTGATGGTGAAGTCATAACTTGTCATCGGGCCACCCAATGTTGTTCTAGTGCACCTAACTTCGCGGTATCCAGGTGAGTCGGAGGGTTATTGTCTGTGAAGACAGTGAACTTTGCAGCCGCTAGATAATGGTTAAACCATTCAGTGATAGCCCAGACTAATGCCAGGAACTCTAACTTGAGTGAGCTGTAGTTTTCTGGGTTCCTCTCGGTAGGACTGAGCTTCCTGCTTGCATAAGCAATCACGCGTTCTTTGCCCTGCTGCACCTGAGAGAGTACTGCTCCCAATCCCACATTGCTGGCATCAGTATATAACATGAATGGTAAGTTGTAATCAGGATAGGCCAGAATCTCCTCACCAGTCAGTGCCCACCTCATCTGGCTGAAGGAGTTTTCCTCTTTTTCACCCCTTTCAAATGGAGTACCAGAAGTCTTGCCCCTTTTTGCCTGGCCTAGGAGTTCTTGCAAAGGTGCTGCCATTTTCGTCTAGCCCTTTTATGAATCTCCTGTAGTACCCTATCAGGCCCAGGAACTGGCGTACCTCTTTGACGGTTGTTGGTCTTGGCCAGTTCTGAATGACGGTGAACTTTTCTGGGTCTGGTGCCACTCCTTCTGCGCTGACCACATGTCCGAGATACTCGACCTTTGGTTTCAGCAAATGGCATTTCGTTGGCTTCAGCTTCATTCCATTTTTTGACAATGCTTCAAATACCTCATCCAGATGTTTCAGGTGTTCCTCATAGGTTTTTGAATACACTTTGACATCTTCCAGGTAGACTAGCACGGTCTCAAAGTTGCGATGTCCCAGGCAACACTCTATCAGTCTTTGGAACGTTCCGGGTGCATTGCAGAGTCCAAATGGCATGCTATTGAACTCACACAGGGCCATTGGTATTGCGAATGCAGTCTTCTCTCGGTCTTCTTCTGCTGCGGAGACTTGGCAATACCCACTAGTAAGATCCAGGGTGGAAAAGTAGTTAGCAGCTTTCAGTGCAGCTAATGACTCCTCTATGTGGGGTCATGGATAAGTATCCTTATGTGTAATATGATTTTTGCCTATAATCTACACACATCCTCATGGTGCCATCCTTCTTTCTAACCAGGACCAGTGGAGCTGCCCAGGGGCTACAACTGTCTCTGATAACCCCAGCCTCTTTCATATTCCACAACATTTCCTTGGCACACTGATAATGAGCTGGTGGTATAGGAGTATATCTCTCTTTAATGGGTGGATGATCTCCTGTGGGTATATGATGATGTACCCCTTTTATCTTCCCAAAATCAATGGATACTTACTGAAGACCTATTCATACTCCTGCACTAACCGATAAACTCCGTGTTTCTTGTGAGAAGGAGTGGAATCAGTGCCTACATGCAGTTTCTGACACCAATCCTCTAACTGTTCCTGTATCAGACCAGAATCTCTTGTAAAGAACATACGGGATGGTTGTTACCTGCGAGCCGGTGTCCAACAATGCAGATGTGGAAATTCCGTCCAGCGTGATGGACAGAACTGGTTATCCTCCCACATATCTTTCACGCCAATCAGATGGACCTTATCGTCTTACTCCTGGGGGGGTTGGCCCTTGGCCCCAGGGATTGCTGGTTTAAATGACACGCTTTTTCAATATGGCCTGTCTTGTTGCAATGATGGCAGATGGGTTGCCCAGATGACTCGTAGCGATTGCTGGTCCTTCCTCTAGATGATGGGGTCCTCCTTCCTCGCATCAATGGAATGTCCTCAGGGCAGTCGGCCAGCTGATTCTTCTCTGATGACTTGGATTCTGGTTTGAGTTACATCACTTTTAAGATCATTGCCACATCCTTACATTAGCTGTTGCACTTGGGAACATAAGTCATCAGAAGCACCAGGTGTCGCAAGCCTGTCCATTTGGTCTCCGCAATGTTTAAAGAAGAGGGTTCCACTGTCAAAGGTGAAGTACTGACTTACTATGAATGAGGGACAGGGTGTGTGGTTGCAGGGGGTTGCAGTGCTTTTATTGCCCGGTCCTTTAAGACAACAAAGTCCACATCAGGGTGTTCCAGAGCCAAAAGGCGAAGCTGCTTACGGTCCTTAAATGATTGTAACCCCTGAAGGAACTGTTCAATCATCATTTTATTCCCTTCCTGGGCACACTCCTCATCTCGATTCTCCAGTCGTCCAGCAGGAACAGAAACTGCGTCCGCATCTGTGCCGCCCCCATGTCAGCAGCCGGGCTACTCAGATCCAGATCCGCAGTGGCTCGAGGGGTTTCTGGACCCGGGGATCGCGTGGACACTAAAATAACAGGGGCGTATATGTACGGGGGGAGTGTTGTGGATACTTCGTGATGCCACCCACGGTGTGTGGTAAGATGGAGTACCACCGCTGCTATTGTGGAGCACCCGGGGCGGTGGAGTGGGAGCTAGATGTTGGACCACTCCGTGGATAAGGGTGACGGGTGACTGTCCCAATGCTCAGTGTTCAGGACACGGGGAATGATATAGGCCGGAGGTGGCGTGCCGGGCCGGACCGAGGGATGGTGTACTCACTGTTGAATAATTGCACACAAGTCTGCTGGTAAACAAAGGTGTCAGTGGCCGACTGCCGCGTCCGAGTGTACTCTGGTCCCACACCCGGCTGGTGTACCGATGTCCCTTCCTCCAGCATTCTGTAACTTTCTCAATTCTGGACAACCCCGTATGGAACAGGGAAGTCCGCTCCCGGTGCTGTTGTGGTTGGGTGACGTGCCCGAGAAAACTGAACTCTGGGATCTCAGTAGGTTTTTGCGGATACCATATCCCCACGGTGGGCTGCGGTTTCGCTCTATCTGGGCTAACACTTCTGGAACAACGTCTGGAACCTTGCTCCCGGCCTGGTTAATTAGAGAAGGGGCTTGCAACTGTCTTTTAACTAGGGTCCAGGTACCCCGCCTGTGCACGGTTTCCGGACCGGATCTCCGCTGTCTGTACCGGCGGGCTCCAACCCTGTCCCGATCCACTCTGGATCTCCCGCGACCGATCTCCCGTTGCCTTTGGACACGGTCCACTGCTTGCCACTTAGCCAGTAGACCAGGGCCACTATCCTGGCTACCCTTCACTAGGCTCAGCTTTCACTCTTTACTCCTCAGTCTGTCACTGTCACTGACTCCTCTCCACTTGAACTCCAACTTGAACTAACTGTGTTCCCGCCCCCGGATCCTCAAGACCCCTAGGTGGGTGCTCCCAATACGCCAGGTCCCTCCCACTGGTGTGTCCTTCTTACCCAGAGGGGTGGCTAGGATTTTTTGGCAGATGGTACCTGATGTGGGATGGTGTTATGTCGGGTGAATTTTTCCTCTGTGACCACCTGGCAGCACCAGGGTGTCACACATCCTCCTGCAGAGCTGCTCTGTCTCCTCTTCAATCCATGCAGCCGTTCCAGGAACGGAATGCACAGGCGACCAGACTCTTGCCACCGACATCCTGCTGCTCTCTGTTCCAGGAATTTTTGTGCAGAGCCCTCGTGTCCCTGCAATAATCTCCGCCTTCACATCCTGTTACTCCCACGGGGCGGGGCTTCGGTTCGCGCCCTTTTGTGGGGATGATGGCGCAGTTGTCGTTTTTAGGCGCCAGAATGGCGGGCAAAATGGCGGCAATCCAAACGGACAGTCACAGCACAGTTTGGAACGGTCCTGTAAAGCGCACAGGCTTAGTGGGTCCAGTCCTTATCCTGTTCGTGACGCCAGGTAAGATTCAAGGTCTACCGCCCCGGTGTTGGTCGGGCTGCTTGGCTCCAGGATTGTGGCTTGAGGGGGTCCGGACCCAGTTGGTGGACACTTTGATCCGTGAAAGGGGGTATTTACAGGGGATTAGTTTGTGACGCCACCTGCGGGTTGCGGTAATGGGAGTACCGCCACTGCTATAAGGAGTACCGGGGCAGATGGGGTTAAGCAGCCAGTTGTCAGTCCCTCCGCAGGTAGGGAAGGCCCCGAGCTCAGGGTGTTTGTAGTTATTTAGGAGAGCAGGGTACAGGGAACCAAGATACTCACTGTGGGTAGTCGTGGTGCTAGATGAGGTTTATAAAAGGAGACACACACGCTGCAGGTAAACCAAAGTCTCTGTGTGTGGCTGCCACTGCGGGGAGCCCGTCCAAGTACCTAGTCCCACCGGTGTCACATAGTAATCCGGAGCCTGCCTCCGTGCACAGTTTCGTGTCCGTGTGGGTCCATTTAGCTTGAATCTGTAAGGTCCCGTTCTACAGATTTTTAAGTGAAGACTTGCTCCAAAGGGCTGGCACTTGGAACTTCAGTGGGTTGCTTTTTCTGGAAAACACTGTCCCCCGCAGTGTGCTGATGCCCTCAGTCTCTGAGCTCTCTGGGAAGGTTCCTGAAGGTCCCCTTCCTCTGCAGGCTAATTGTCAGGATGTTGAATTGGCTCCTGACCTAGGGTCCTGTACCCCGTTGCTCTCGGTACCGGTCAGTTATTTTGGGTTTTCTGGTGCCGACAGTCCTCCAAGACTGTCAGTCACACCCTTTTCCAATGTCCCTGCTATCGGCCCCCAACTCCTATGGTCACGGACCACTGTCTGCAACCCAACCTTGGTCTTTCTAACACTCCAGCTTCTCTCACTTTGAGGGCTCTCTCCAGAATGTCCCTCCCACCAGTCTGCCTGACTCCTAGTTGGGTGGCCCTTTTCCAGCTAGACCAACCCACTGTGTGTCTGACAGGTCATGATGTGAGGTGTTGATTGGGATTTGTGGTGCTGTTGGTGGTGACACCGGTTTCTGGGACCTTGGAACCATAAATGGGGTAGGTCCTGCACCCTAATTAAAAGGATGCAGTTCCCTGTAGCACCCTGATGTATTCACTGGCGCTACACAAACACCGAAGATTGGACATCGAGAACCAGAGATTGAGGAATGAACATTTGTTTTGGAGCAGCATCCATGTGAGCTTTGCTGTTATTTCCCCCCTTGATGTACGGTACTAAGAGACAGAATAGTTTATTACTAGAGCTGACTGTCTGTGCACTATAGATTTAAGAAAGTCTAAGTTATTTCTTGTTCAATTGCATCATAAGCAGGGAGACATTGACATTCCCCTGATGTAAGGACTGGGAATGGGTTATTAAGAGAATCTGTTTATAGCAACCTGTAGTGATTGCATGTACCTGATCAGTCGAGTATACCTGTGAAACGTGTTAACTGTAATTTGATTTATTTGCTTTGAACTACTATATTGCCTTTTTTTGCCCACCCATCTCTTCTCCATCTCCCTGTTCCTGCCTAAAAAAAATCTGTTGCCTTCCCAACTAAGTCATCCTTGCTGCATGTTGCATACCTGGTCTGAGTCTTAAGGGGGGCTTTACACGGTAGCGATATTGGTACCGATATCGCTAGCGTGCGTACCCGCCCCCATCGTTTGTGCGACACGGGCATATCGTTGCCCGTCGCGCACAAAATTGCGCTCCCCCATCACACGGCTTACCTGCCCTGCGACGCCGCTCTGGCCGGCGATCCGCCTCCTTTCTAAGGGGGCTGGTCGTTTGGCGTCACAGCGACGTCACATGGCAGGCGTCCAATAGAAGCGGAGGGGCGGAGATGAGCGGGACGTAACATTTTGCCCACCTCCTTCCTTCCGCATAGCCGGTGGAGGCAGGTAAGGAGATGCTCCTGCGGTGTCACACACAGCGATGTGTGCTGCCGCAGGAACAAGGAACAACAATCGCTAATGAGAGGTAAACAATTTTTTTGTTTTAAGACGACCTCTCCGCAGCAAACGATTTTGACCGCTTTTGCGATCGTTTTAGGTTGCACATAAGTGTCACACGCTGCGATATCGATAATGACGCCGGATGTGCGTCACTAGCGACGTGACCCCGACGATAAAACATTAACGATATTGTATCGTGTTAAGCCCCCTTTACAGTAGCTGGACACAAATCCAAATCTCTTAATATATGGGGGACTCAGATATGATTATACAGTGCTCTATTCGTGCCTGGTCATCCCTGCTCCGATATTTGGTGAGTTTTTGATGTTGCAGATTTTATTTAGCATTTCTACACAAATTAGCTAAATTAGGTTTCTTGAATTTTTTAACGTGCGTTTTTGTTGCATTTTTGATGCTGCAGTTTCTGCCTCTTTTTGGTATGTTGTTTTTTTAAAAAAACTGCTTTGTTTTTGATACTTTCTGATATTTTGCTTTGTTAAAACTATGCTGATATTGTCATGTGTGGCCATTATTGATCTTGCCCGGTGGTACACTGGACGATGGGTGTGTGGGCTCATGCTGTATATAGGGGAGCAGTGTGTGGGCTCATGCTGTATATAGGGGAGCAGTGTGTGGGCTCATGCTTTATATAGGGGGATGTGTGTGGGCTCCCCCTGATTTTAGGGGGCTATCTGTGCACTTATGCTGAATATAGGTGGGCCGTGTGTGGGCTCATGCTGTACATAGGGGACGTTGTGTGCAGATCATACTCGTATAGGGAGGCTGCGTGTAATCATACTGTATATATGGGAGCTATGTGAGGATTATAGTGTATATAGGGGCTGTGTGAAATCATACTGTATATATGAGAGCTATGTGGGGATCATACTGTATATAGAGGCTGTGTGCAATCATACTGTATATAGGGAGGCAATCATACTGTATATATGGGGGCTATGTGGGGATCATACTGTATATAGATGGGCTGTGGTCAGATCATACTGTATATAGGGGGTCTGTATAGGGATTATACTGTATAGAGGGACTGTGTGGGGATCATACTGTAAATGATGGCATGCTGTGTGTGGATCATACTGTATACTGGGGGCAAAGGTATCCAGCATGACGTACAGGGTTGATTTAAAATTCCATTTTTTTCAAATTCATAAAAGCATAAATGCAAGGCATGGGGGCAGCTAGTTTCAAAGTACCATAATTTGTAGCATTATACGTTTCGATCTGTGAAGATCTTCACTGATTAAAACACGTTATTATGCTACTTTTGGGACTAGTTACCCCCCCATGCCTTGCCTTTATGTTTTTATGGATTTAAAATAAATGGAATTTTAATTATCCTTGCATGTTGTGCTAAATACCTTTTTTGCCTTTGGATTTTGTTTGCCTAAACATTACCATCCATGCACTGCCGTGGACACCTGTTTTCCATGTCTCTGTTTATGGTGAGCTGAACTCTGTTTCCAGTACATTGGGGGTTATGTGCGAATCCGACTGCATATAGGAGTGCTGTGTGGACATCAAACTGTATATAGGGAGGTTGTGTGGTGATAATATTGTAAATAAGGGAGTTATGTGGGGATCATGCTGTATATAGGGGCACTGTGTGGGGATCATGCTATACATATATATATGTATGTATGTATGTATGTATATAACTCTGCTTCCTGTCAAGTGAATTGTCTGTTCCCCACTGCATTGGCTGAATATGTGTTCTGGTATATAACTCTGCTTCCTGTCAAGTGAATTGTCTGTTCCCCACTGCATTGGCTGAATATGTGTTCTGGTATATAACTCTGCTTCCTGTCAAGTGAATTGTCTGTTCCCCACTGCATTGGCTGAATATGTGTTCTGGTATATAACTCTGCTTCCTGTCAAGTGAATTGTCTGTTCCCCACTGCATTGGCTGAATATGTGTTCTGGTATATAACTCTGCTTCCTGTCAAGTGAATTGTCTGTTCCCCACTGCATTGGCTGAATATGTGTTCTGGTATATAACTCTGCTTCCTGTCAAGTGAATTGTCTGTTCCCCACTGCATTGGCTGAATATGTGTTCTGGTATATAACTCTGCTTCCTGTGATGTATGCTCTGCCATTTTCATAATCTATGTAATACTCACTGATGTATGACTGTATATTCCTCTTTGTAAATGTTATCTGATGGTGGATGGTGTAAATCTGTGTAGACTGGAAGTCCGGGTGGGGGTCAAATGTCCTGTTCCCTTTGATTCCTTAATCATCCCCTGGTGTGATCAGCATTTGTTGATTTCCCTTAACAAGCTGAGCTCCCATAATCCCACTCACCTACCCCTCTAGTCAGCCCTATATATTTGTGTCTTTCTTAAGGGGTGCATGCATGCCATCTCTTGCTAAGTGCCATCATTGCGAAGTGCTGGGCAGTTACCTCAATGGCAGTTAGTCAGGGCAGGAGTCTGCAGGTAAATTACTCTTTGACGCCATCTGTTGTAACCTTAACTATTATGTCACTCTCTATCATCATATGTGCTTTTTCTGTTCACTTTCACCGCCCTGTCCCCCCTCCATCACCACTCATCCACATCAGCCCCTCTCTCCTCCCCTCTCCTATGTACAGCTCCCAGGCTCTTTTCACCTATCTTAATAATCTGATTCAATCAAGCTGCAGGGACTTCCAAAGCCATGCCACAAGTCCAAAAACCATCTGACCTTTCTCCTTCTACTCCTACTTCTATCAGGTGATCTCTCCTAATCCCAGTCCACCCCATGCTAACTTTACCCCCTCCCCCACCTCCCATAGAAACCCTGATAATATTAACATTCCCTGTACACCCTCACTCTTCCCTCTTTTAATTGTGCTCTCTGGAATCCACGGTCTGTATGTAACAAGCTTCCTTACATCCACAACCTCTTTCTCAATAACTCTCTTAACTTACTAGGCCTAACTGAAACCTGGATTCAGGATTCTGATACTACTTCCCCTGCTGCCATCTCTCATGGTGGTTTACACTTTTCCCATTCACCAAGACCTGGAAACAGACTTGGTGGTGGAGTCGTCTTACTCCTGTCCCCACAATGCACTTTCCAGGTCATCCCCCCAGCTCCATCACTCTCATTCCCATCCTTTGAGGTCCACACCATCAGGCTCTTCCATCCCCTCTCCCTCAGAGTAGCTGTCATATACCGTCCACCAGGCTCACCCACCCAGTTCCTTGACCACTTTTCAGCCTGGCTGCCACACTTCATGTCCTCAGAGTTACCAACCCTGATCCTAGGAGACTTTAACATCCCCATGAACAGCCCCTCCTCCCCTTCTGCATCCCAGCTTCTATCTCTCACCACCTCCCTTGGCCTCTCACAGCTCTCACCATCTTCATGTGTCTCAGAGGATAACACCCTTGACCTGGTCTTTATCCGCCTCTGCTCAATCTCTGACTTTGACAACTCACCTCTTCCCCTCTCTGACCACAACATCCTCTCCTTCAAGCTCACAAACCCTCGTCCGCCCCAGCACACTCCCACTTATCACACATTCAGAAACCTACAGGCCATCGATTCTCAGACACTTTCAGACTCTTTACACGCATCACTGTCCCCTATATCCTCACTTTCCTGTCCTGATCTGGCTGTAAAGCACTACAATGACACACTCAGGACTACGCTAGACCAAGTAGCGCCCCTCACCCTCAGAAAGACCAAACACAGCGTAAAACAGCCTTGGCTCACATCCCAAACTCTACTTCTTCAGCGATGCTCCAGGAGCGCCGAACGCCTATGGAGGAAAACCCGCACACCAGAAAACTTCATCCACTACAAGTTCATGTTAAGGACCTATAACTATTCCCTTCACCTCGCCAAACAGACCTACTTCACCAACCTTATTTCCTCACTTGCCAACAATCCAAAAAAACTCTTTGACACCTTTCACTCCCTCCTCAGTCCCAAAGTACAGACCCCTGTCACAGCCCTTCATGCTGATGACCTGGCCTCATATTTCACAGAGAAAATTAAAAACATCCGCCAAGAGATCAGCTCCCAGCCACCAAGCCCTGTGAATCCCATCCCTCCCCATATCCCATCCAGCTCACTTTCCACATTTGACCCAGTCACAGAGGAGGAAGTCTCCAGGCTCCTATCCTCCTCTCGTCCTACAACTTGCCCTACTGATCCCTTCCCCACACCTCTACTCCAGTCCCTCTCTCCGGTTGTCGCCACTCACCTAACTAAAATCTTCAATCTCTCTCTCTCTTCGGGTATCTTCTCCTCCTCCCTCAAACACTCTATCATTACTCCATTATTAAAAAAACCTTCTCTCGATCCGTCCTGCACAAGCAACTACAGACCAATCTCCAATCTCCCCTTCATCTCCAAACTCTTGGAGCGCCTGGTCTACTCTCGTCTCACCCGCTACCTCTCCACTCACTCTCTTCTAGATCCTTTACAGTCTGACTTCCGCCCTTTACACTCAACAGAAACTGCCCTTGTCAAAGTGACCAATGACCTATTGACAGCAAAACGTAACGGTGACCACTCTCTGCTTATTCTTCTTGACCTTTCTGCAGCCTTCGACACTGTTGACCACCATCTCCTTCTCTCTATGCTCCATTCTATCGGCCTAAAGGACACTGTTCTTTCCTGGTTCTCATCCTATCTTTCTGGCCGCTCATTCAGTGTATCATTTGCTGGCTCCACATCTTCTCCTCTTCCTCTCACTGTTGGGGTCCCTCAAGGTTCAGTCCTTGGCCCTCTTCTTTTCTCACTCTACACGGCCCCAATTGGTCAGACCATCAGCAGATTTGGCTTTCAGTACCATCTTTATGCTGATGACACACAGCTATACACCTCATCCCCTGAGCTCACCCCCGCTGTACTACAGAACACAAGTGACTGCCTGACTGCAGTCTGCAATGTCATGTCTGCTCTCTATCTGAAACTTAACCTTTCCAAAACTGAACTTCTTCTTTTCCCTCCATCTTCCAACTTTCCTCAACCTGACATCTCCCTCTCTGTGTGTGGCACAACGATAAGTCCTAGGCCGCAAGCCCGCTGCCTGGGGGTTATACTTGACACTGATCTCTCCTTCACCTCCCACATACAATCTCTTGCCCGCACCTGCCGCTTGCACCTCAAGAACATCTCTAGAATCCGCCCCTTTCTCACTATGGAAACGACAAAAACCCTCACCGTGGCCCTGATCCACTCTCGCTTGGACTACTGTAACTCTCTATTAATTGGGCTTCCCCTAACTAGACTCTCTCCTCTACAGTCAATCCTTAATGCAGCAGCCAGGGTCACCTATCTGGCTAACTGCTACTCAGATGCCTGTGCTCTGTGCCAGTCATTGCACTGGCTGCCCATATATCATAGGATCCAATTCAAACTGCTTGTTCTCACCCACAAAGCTCTCCACAGTGCAGCACCCCCCTACATCTCCAACCTCCTCTCTGTCTATCAGTCCACCCGTTCTCTACGCTCTGCAAGCGACTTTCAACTAACATCCACACTAATTCGAACCTCCCACTCCCGGATCCAAGACTTCTTCCGAGCTGCACCAACCCTCTGGAACGCTCTACCCCAAGAAGTTAGGACAAATCACAACTTACTCAGCTTCAGACGCACCCTAAAGACGCATCTTTTTAGGGCGGCTTATCACACTCCCTAATCAGATTCGATTCACGTAGTCCCTCTACAACCTCTCACAACATAGCTTCACATCAAACTCCATGGCACCCAAAGGCATCTCAAGGCTCGGGCCCACTGGTCCAGGAAACCATTATCCAGCCCCATTTCCGTGAGATGGTTGGATTGTCATTGTAAATAAGCACTTGAACCTTGCCTCTCCCCCCATCTCATTGTAGATTGTAAGCTCTCACGAGCAGGGTTGTATTTTTTTTTTTTTCCCTCTAAATATTGTATTTCTATAACTGTTACTTGTTTGTATATGATCCTCCTGAATTGTAAAGCGCTACGGAATATGTTGGCGCTATAGAAATAAAGATTATTATTATTATTATTAGTACATAGGGGGCTATGTGAGCATCATACTTATATAGATAGCCATGTGGGGATCATACTGTTTATAGCCATGTGGGATCATACTGTTTATAGTGGGGCTATCAGCATACTTAGTTCTGATCTATATTAAGTGATATTAAATATATTTTATATTCATATTAATTATATTAATATTGAGCAAAATTAGTTTGGCCTCCACAATAGTCACAGTCTCTCATGTTGCCCCTTGGGAAAATGAATAGCTCACCCCTGCTATACATGACAGTAAATTAGATAATTATTTTATTCCTTGCTGATTTTGGAAGTTTGCTCATTGACAAAGACATGAAAAGTTTATAATTTTAAGGGTAGGTTAATTTTAACAGTGAGAGATAGAAAATCCAGGTAGAATATCCAGAAAATAAAATCCAGAAAATCGCATTGTATAAATTATATCAATTAATTTGCATTTTGCAGAGAAAAATAAGTATTTGATCCCCTACCAACCATTAAGCGTTCTGGGTCCTACAGACCACTTAGTCGCTCCTAATCAACTTGTTACCTGCACTAAAGACAACTGTCTTCGATTGTCACCTGTGTGCTGCCCCCATGCCAGCAGCCGCTGCAGTTCAGATCCAGACCTTCTAGGGGGGTGGCTCGAGGGTCTCCGGACCCGGGGGTCTCGCGGACACGCCGAATAAAAGGGGGGACGTAGATGTACGGGCTAGGCTGTATTAAGTTTGTGACGTCATCCACAGTGTGTGGTGAAGTGGGACACCAACGCTGCTGTTATGGGGCACCCGGGGGAGATGTAGTGGCAGCTGGATGTTAACCCCTCCGTGGATAGGGATGGTTGCCCCGGGACCCAGTGTTTTTGTGCAGGGTACGGCGATGGCAAGGGCCAGCGCGCCTGAGCAAGCAGGGGGATGTTTGGGTACTCACAGTAAATGAATCACACAAGTCTTTTGGTAAACCAAAGGTGCTGGTGGCCGGCCGCCGCGGCCGGTTGCATACAGCTCCCCCACTCAGGCTGGTGGTCACTATCCTTTTCCTCTGCACTTGTGTTGTGAATGGTGGACTGCCTGGTCTGGAACTCAGGAGTCTGCTCCCAGCTGGATGTGGCCTAAGGAGCCGTGCCCGCAGATGTTGGCCCGTGGGATCTATGGGCCCTGGTGGTGGCCTTCTATCCCTATCGCTGGGCTGTTGTCTTCTATTAGGGACTTTGGGTGGGACAAGACTTATAATCCTGGCCTCAATCAGTTAATTAGCTAGGCTACTGGTTTCGGTCCTGGCTTCAGGGTCCGAGTACCCCCTCTGTGCTACGGTTTCTGGGTCAGTTCTCTGTGTCGGTACCAGTGGGCTACAACCCTGTCCCAGTCCACCTCGGTCATGCCGAGCCGTCTTCCCATCTCCTGCTGATGGAGATCACAGCCTGCCACCTAGCCAAAGGCACCAGGGCTCCTACCCTGGCACCGTTCAACTTGAACTTCCTCTGCTGGAGCTACACCTAGCTCCAGCCCACACTCCTCTCCACTCGAACTACAAAGTGAACGAACTACTGTTTTCCCGCCCCGGGCTGTCTAGACCCCTGGGTGGGCGTGGCCAACCACCTGGTCCCGCCCACTGGTGTGTCTATCTTTCCCTAAGGGGGGGTGAGTTTCCTAAGTGAGGGAAATGTGTTATGCGGGGGCCTATCTGTGACTACCTGGTTTTGCCAGGGCGTCACACCTGTATAAAAGGCTACTGTCCACAGACTCAAATAATGAGTCAGACTTAAACCTCTACAACATAGCCAAAACAAAAGAGCTTTCTTAGCATGTCAGGGACAAGATCATAGACCTGCAAAAGGCTGGAATGGGCTACAAAACATAAGTAAGACGTTGGGTGAGAATGAGACAACTGTTAGGGGTACTTTGCACACTACGACATCGCAAGCCGATGCTGCGATGCCGAGTGCGATAGTCCCCACCCCCGTTGCAGCTGCGATCTCTTGTGATAGCTGCCGTAGCGAACATTATCGCTACGGCAGCTTCACATGGACTTACCTGGCCTGCGACGTCGCTCTGGCCGGCGACCCGCCTCCTTCCTAAGGGGGCGGGTCGTGCTGCGTCACAGCGACGTCACACGGCAGGCGACCAATAGAAGCGGAGATGAGCGGGACGTAAACATCCCGCCCACCTCCTTCCTTCGGCATAGCCGGCGTGAGCCGCAGTGCGCAGGTAGGAAATGTTCCTTGATCCTGCGGCTTCACACACAGCGATGTGTGCTGCCGCAGGAACGAGGAACAGCGTAACATCGGTCCTTCCTAAATTATGGAAATGACCGACGCTACACCGATGATATGATTTCGACGCTTTTGCGCTCGTTAATCGTATCAAAAACGATTTACACACTCCGATATCGAACGCGACGCCAGATGTGCATCACTTTCAGTTTGACCCCAACGACATCGCACCTGCGATGTCGTAGTGTGCAAAGTACCCCTTTAGTGCAATAGTAAGAAAATGGAAGAAATTCAAAATGAGTGTGAACTGACATCGACCTTGGGCACCATGCAAAATTTCACCTCGTTGGGTATCCAGGATCATGAAGAAGTTGAGAGATCAGCCTAAAACTACATGGGGGAACTTGTTAATGATCTTAAAGCAGCTGGGACCACTGTCACCAAGAAAACCATTGGTAACACATTACGCCGTAATGGCTTAAAATCCTGCAGTGCCCTCAAAGTCCCACTGCTCAAGAAGGCACATGTCCAGGCCCATCTGAACTCTGCCGATGGACTCCTGGATGATTCTGAGAGTGATTGGAAGAAGGGTCTGTGATCAGATGAGACAAAAATTGAGCTCCTTGGTCTTAACTCAAATCACTGTGTTTGAAGTAAGAGAAATGCTGCCTATGATCCAAAGAACACCATCCCCACTGTCAAGCATGGAGGTAGAAACAATATGTTTTGGGGGTGTTTCTCTGCTAGGGGCACAGTAATACTTCAGCGCGTCAATGGGACAATGGATGGAGCCATGTACCGTAAAATCCTGAGTGACAACCTTCTTCCCTCCACCAGGACATTAAAAATGGGTTGTGGCTGGGTTTTCCAGTGTGACAATGACCCAAAATATACAGCCTATGCAACAAAGGAGTGGCTCAAAAAGAATCATGTTAAAAGCCATGGAGTGGCCTAGCCAGTCAACAGACCTTAAGATACCATAGAGAACTCATGGAGGGAGCTGAAGCTCCGAGTTGCCAAGAGACAGCCTCAAAATCTTAATTGTGATGATCTGCAAAGAGGAGTGTACCAAAATTCCTCCTGACATGTGCACAAACCTCAACATCAACTGCAAAAAACATCTGACTGCTGTGCTTGCCAACAAGGGTTTTGTCACCAAGTATTAAGTCTTGTTTGCCAGCGGGATCAAATACTTATTTCTCTCTGCAAAATGCAAACAAATTTATATCATTTATACAATGTGATTTTCTAAATTTTATTTAGGATATTGTATCTTTCACATTAACATAAATGCACCCTTAAAATTATAGACTGTTCATGTCTTTGTCAGTGAGCAAACTTACAAAATCACCAAGGGATCAAATAATCATTTCCTTTACTGTAAATTCAGAGCTCCTGTGTATAATGTCACCAGTGATCTCTGTATTACCTGTATAGTATTCGCTATATCCAGAGCTCATGTGTGTATAATGGTGGTAATATTAGTGTTATTAGTATTGTGATTTTTATTCATGATCAGTATTGTATTTAGTCACTAAGTAGAGGTAATATGTGGTCTGGTCATGGTGTGATGGCATTTGTCATTTTATCTGGTATTATTCAGTCACTATGTGGTAGTATTATAGGGTTCGGTCACTGTCTGGTGGTATTTTTCCGTTGTATGTGGTATTATTTGGTCATTATGTGGTCTGGTCACGGTGTGGTTGGTCTGTGTATAGTTCATTTTGTTAAGTATGGAGGTCATTTGTTTCCTCTGATATTAATTAGGAGAAAATTCTTTATTTCCATTAGAGGTTTAAATACTTGACAGTTTGGCCCCTTGCTGCCCTGTGACTATTACACTAAGGCAGAAATGCACTTACAGAGGTCCTTTACCCCTCCAAAGGATGTCAAAGCTTATGGATAGTGGGGTCCGACTGCTGGGACCACACTGACTGGCAGAATGGTGAATTTTTATCCCCATTATTATTAAGCTTGTGTTCGACTTGACCAGTGATCCATTAATTCCCTCAGTGGCTGCGATTGATGTACTGTACTTGGCTTTTTCTAGCAGCCCCAAAAACGATGATTGCACCTGTGGTCACATATCCGACCTGTCGCTGAATTTTCTAATGGGGCTAAAAGTGCCCTGTGAGGGATAAAAGTTTCTTATTCTTCCGATTGGTGTGGTTTCCAATGGCTGGATTGCACAAAATAATAAGTAATAACCGATTATGGATCCTGTGCATCAGTGATATCTTGTTTTCAGTAAAGATCCTATTTAAGGCAAGCTATCGTAATTGTACATCCCGGTCAAGGTGTGTGCACAGCAGATGTGCAGGAACCGCCTGAGATTTCTAAAAATCTCATCCACTGGAACTGTAAAGACCGCTTTACACGCAGCGACATCGCTAACGAGATATCCTTGGAGTCACGGAATTCGTGACGCACATCCGGCCTTGTTAGCGACGTCGTTGCATGTGACACCTACAAGCGACTGCTAACTATCAGAAATACACACCAAATCGTTGATCGTTGACACGTCGTTCATTTTCCAAATGTCGTTGCTCTTTCAGGATGCGGTTGTTCGTCGTTCCTGAGACAGCACACATCGCTATGTGTGACACCCCGGGAATGACGAACAACAGCTTTCCTGCGTCCTCTGGCAACTAGGTGGGAGTGACGTAAATGCGGCTGCTTCTCTGCCCCTCCGCTTCTATTAGTGGCCTGCTGAGTGACGTCGCTGTGACGCCGAACTAACCGCCCCCTTAAAGAGGTGGTTCGGTGGCCACAGAGACGTCGTTAGGAAGTTAAGTATGTGTGACGCGTACCGGCGATATTGTTCGCCATGGGCAGCGATTTGCCCGTGACGCACAAACGACGGGGGTGGGAGCTTTCACTAGCAACATCGCTAGTGATGTCGCAGCGTGTAAAGCGGCCTTAAGACATTTTGGTTTTGTGCTGCAAAAATGTGGAGTGTCAAAAACTCACCAAAAACTCGGGAACTTAACTTAAAATGGAATATACTATCTATAGAAGATTGGGGGCCGCATGGTAGGTCAGATGTGGCCCCAACTTTTTTTAATTAAATTTATTTTCCTGAAGAACTTTGTGACATCATCATATTACAAAGAAATGTCAGAACAAAAATATGTCCTCTTAAACCCTCTTGCAATTGCAGATTTTAATTGACTGTAGATCAGTATGCCCACTTCAAATATCTTTTGATATTACAAAAGTAAAGATTGCCCTTAGTGACTCAGACAGATAATTTGCCATCTGCTTGCTCTTATCATGGTGAGGCGAAGGTAGCTAGAAAAGATGATAACTTCATGACCCGCTCATGCTATATAAAATTAATAAGCACATCGTATGGGAAATTCTTTCTCTTCTTTCTTGTCCTACTATAAAATTCGAGCAGACAGGTGCATTTAATATTTAACTAAAATTAGATTAACAAATTCGGAAAATGGCACCACTGCCCAAATAGCACATGAATCACAGAGCTGGATGCAATATTAAACAGCACGTAAAGTAGAACGCAGTACTAATTCCCCATCAATTAGTAAAAACAGAAGTCTTGGTATATAACTATTCTGCTTAAAGCAAAACTTTATTTTAAGCAAAATTGTAGCCAAGCTTCCCTTCCCTAGAGTAACTATTCAGCACGGACATAGGCATACATTGACTAATGAAGATTGGCTTGATAGTGTCCCATCTAACACCTTACACGCAGATTACATGTGACGCCCTGGCAAAACCAGGTTGTCACAGGAGACTGCATCCATCCTACAGATGCAGGACTCTCTTCTCCTTGCCTATCAACACAACCCACACACAGGTACAAACACCAGCCACAAAGCCTTGTCACCCCCCCAAGGACAATAGGGACACACCAGTGGGCGGGGCCAGGCAAATGGTGATGCCCACCTAGGGGTTCTGAGGTGTCAGGGGAGGGAACACGACAGTCTGAGTCGAAGAGTGAAGCAGTTTTAGTCTGGACAGTGGAAGTGAGTGGAGTGAAGTGGTAGTCGGGGGTTGTAGCTCCCGGATTACCAGACTACCTGTGCTGACTAGGTGGCAGATGGCAGAGCAAGGACACCGGAGACGGAGATCCGGTTGCGGGAGACATTAAGTGGACCGAGGAAGGGTTGTAGCCTGCCAGTGCCGACAGCGGGAATCCGGTCGGAGGCCGTGCACAGTCGAGATGCCTGGACCTTAGGGTGAGGACAGCTTCAAGCCCCTTGTCAATTAGCCAGCAGGGGACAAGATTCCACATCTTGTCCCACCAGTAAGCCCAGATAGAGCGAGACGGAAGCCCAACACGAGGGATAGGGCGTCTGTAAGTGCCTGCAAAAATCCCAAGGGTCAGATCTTGTGGGCAACAGCTCCCACAGCAAAGACACCAGGAGTGGACTTTTCCCGTTTCATATGGACTAGTCAACACACAAGACAAAATACTGAAGTGCAGGGTGAAGGGCCCCTGTCCTGTCAACCGGTGTGCCTGACCCCAGCACACCCCTCCGGAGGCTACCAGAATCTGGCACTTGGTTTACTATTTGGACTTTGTGTGGTTTATTCAACAACAGTGAGTACACCGGTGTAATCCGGTCCAGCCTTCAGATGGCGCCCCAGCACAGCACACCACCTATACCCGGGCCCTGGGACAACACCTCCCCTACCCAGGGGAGGAAATACCATCTTGCTGACCCGCTCCATCAGCCCTGGGCGTCCCATACAAAGGCAGCGGCGGTGTCACCAACAACTCACCACAACCCACGGATGGCGTCACTGACAAACTCTAACCTGTAAATACCCCCCTTTATATCGTTATGGGCGACAGGCTGTTGCGCGAGCCCCAGATCTGGCTGCCACTCGAGCTACAACCATGATCCCGGATGCGAGCGTTTTGAGTAGCTCCCCACTGGCCATGGCCTGAGCCCCCGCCCGCGACACATGCACCATCAAGCTTCTTAGCATTACTGCTTTAATGGGAACCTTTTTGCTCCAGAACCATTATTTACATTCACAGGGAGGAACTGTGACGCCCTGGGCAAGCCAGGGGTCACAGGTCACAACATCACATGCACCCCCACATTCCCTGCAGGTACACCTAGCTAACCCAAAATCCTTGTTGCCTTCCTCCAGGGGCTGATGTCCACACCAGGGGGTGGGCCAGGCGGTTGGCTCCGCCCACCGAGGAGTTCACAGCCCTGGAGGTGGGAGAACCAGGCAGTGAAGTGAAGGAAGTGAAAGTAGAAGGAAGTAAAGTGGTAGAGGAGCAAAGGAGAGAAGCTGAAGTGAAAAGAAAGTGACAGTTAAGCAAGCCTGAAGTTGGTCCGGGTGTGTGCCCCGGACTGTGACAGCAAGGTCAGCAGACGGTGGTGATAGTCTGCAGGGGGACTGCTTGGAGGTTGCTGGAAGGACCGCGGACGGGTGGTGACCCGGCGGTACCGAAGCAGTATACGAAGAACAGTCAGCACCAGGGCAGGGGCCTTTCGGATCCCGGCAAGGCTAGGAGTCGCCATAATTTGCCAAATCCGTCAGTGAAGGGGACCTCTGTCTCCTAACAACCAAGTCCCGATTGAAGGCAACAGTCCGACCGTTAAGGGGAGACACCGCCACCGCCAAGGCACCAGTTTCCCAGGGCCAGCGCCTGCGGGCAAGAGAGGGGCTCCTCCGGCCCATATCCAAGCCGGGGAGCGGGTAACTGGTGGGAACCCATCGCTACCAAAAAGACTTTACATAGATGCAGGGAAGAGACCGTCACCGCTAACTGCAGGGAACATCAGCACCGTAACCGTCCGAGGGACCCGTCCAACCAGCCGTTTGTTTACCGAGAACTGTGTCGTGTTTACTGGCTGAGTGAGTACCTCCGGCCGTGCGGCACAGCGCTGCCCCTGCGCCCCTGCACCTCCACAAGCCCCATACCCGCCTGTCCACCATACCAACCCCATCACTGGGCCCCGGGATCACCAAAACCCCTACCCACGGAGGGGCAAATCAACAACTGGCTGCTCCATACCATCAGTCCCCGGGATCCCCATACAGAGCAGCGGTGGTGTCAACAAATCACCACAACCATGGGTGGCGTCACGGACAATAAACTATCCCAAAACACCAATTCCCCTTTTCACTCACGGGCGAGGAGCGCCACTCGAGTCCCCGGGATCCGGCCCATTGCTCGAGCCACCGAGCAGCAGCAGCAGCAGCAGGCCGCGGCTGCAGCCGGACCCGAGCAGAGGGAGAGCGCGGCGTCCCCTCCTCCGCCCGCGACAACTTGGCGTCACGAACAGGATCTTACCGCTCTGCCGTTGGGTAGAGGTGCGCCTTGTGACCGCCGGAGGTATCCGGCCGGAAAAATTCAGAAGTCTCCATCTTTGGCGTGAAAAGTTCCCGCTCGAGCGTCTTCTCGAGTAGTAGAGGCGCGAAGTCCAAAACCCCGCCCCGAGAGAGGAGGGGCCGGAAAGAGGCTAAGGGGGATGGAAACGATGTCTGCGCCCGACGGAGCCGCTGGAGGAGCAGTGGTCGCAGCCGCAGTGGCACCCCTGGATGGGAATGGGCCTGCCCAGGTCCCGGCCGCACTGGCGGGAGGTGCCGCGGCCCCCGCTCTCGCTCAAGTGATGCCGTTCTCCTTGCCCTATGTGCCCAGAGCTACCTGGCTACCGCAGTATGACGGGAAACCTGATGCTTTACAGGACTTCCGGAAAAAGCTTAACCCGTTGCTAGAACTATACCCCCTGACCGATAAGCAACGTGCAGCGGTAGTGCTGGGCCAGTTAACTGGTGCGGCTGAGCAGGAGGCGGAGACCTGGGCCGAGGGGGACAGGCTCTCTGTAGCCACCATCTTTGAGAAGCTACAGACTGCCTTTGAGACCCGGACTGAAGCTGAGCTGAGGATGCAGTTTTACCAGTGCCGGCAACGGTCTGTGGATAGCATTCGGGACTATGCTTTACTTCTGCAAACTGCCCTCCGCACGCTAAAGCGGGTGAATCCTATCAATGAGGCGGACAGCAACAAGATGTTAGTAGAGCAATTTGTGCAGGGGATGAGGTCCCCTGAGGATCGTAAACAACTCCGGCTCTGGGCCCTAGAACACCCTGATGTGGACTTTGCCATGTTAAAGAAACGGGCCATTAAAGCACTACAGCCCCCAGCTTCAGAAATCTTGGAGCCAGCCCCGTGGCCCATTGAGACGGCCCCCGTTGTGGTGGCCCCTGCCCTACCAACCTCTCCAATACCTACAGCCCCAAGCAGCACGATGGAGGAACTGGCAGCCCAGGTCCGTCGCATGGACTGAGACCTCGCCAAGATTCTTGCTGCACTCCAACCTTTGACCAGATCTCAGCCTCCAGCACAGATACAGCTTGCCGACAGCCCTGAGGATGTCCCCTGGATGCAGCGGAGAAGTGCTAACAGCCCGCGGAGCAGACCCCCAACCTGCTACAAGTGCCGTAAGCCTGGGCATTACTTCCGACAGTGCCCGTTAAACGAGCAACCCCTGGGGCCCCGGGCCAATCCTCAGGAGTAGAACCCCGTGGCCCCCCAGACTGGCGGGACCGGTATATCGGGGCCCGGACCATCATCCCCGTGGCTGTGGACGGCATACCGGTGATGGCTCTCTTGGACACTGGATCACAGGTAACCACCATACCATACACATTGTACCAACGGTATTGGGGGACAGACGAGCTGGCACCCCCAGATACTAGTATAACGCTAATTGCTGCTAATGGACTCCCATTGACCCAAGTGGGGTATAAACAGGTGGCTATGACAGTGGGGAAAGCTGAACTGCAACACCAGGGTATGATTGTGATCATGAATGAATGAACCCAGTGATCATAACCCGAAGATAGTGCTAGGAACCAATGTGATGGAGCACTGTATGGGTGATGTGTTGGCCCTACTGCAACAGCTGGCCGCCACGGCGGCGGGGAGCCGACAGAGAGCTGTGCAGCGTGAGATCCGAGCCTTGATGTACCGCCAGCATGTAAACTCAACAGGCGGAGAGATTGGTGGAGTGAGAGTGATGGATGTTGCTCCGTTGATTGTGCCCCCTAGGAGTGAGATGATGATTTTGTGTAGGGCAGCAGTAGGGCCTCAGGGGCGTGACTACCCTGCCATGATGGAGCCCATACCGTCCGAGCACTGGCCCACTGTAATGGCCGCCCGAGGGGTGGTAGACGTGAAGAAGGGGAGAGTGCCCGTGAGGGTGCTGAACTGTGGGGAGGAAGAAGTCAGGCTTCCCCTGTATGCCACCATTGCCAAGCTGCTCACCCTGGATCCCCACACCATCCACGAAGCCATTCCCTCAGTCTCCCCACCTACTACCAGCACTTCCCCGCCTCAAGGGGAGGTAAATGAGTGGCACCAAAAGCTACACGTGGGCACTGATGATACCCCTACACATCACAAAGCAGGGGTATACAGGGTGGTGCGGGAGTATGAACAGGTTTTCAGCAAACATCCACTAGACTTTGGGCACATCAAAGGGGTCCAACACCACATCCCCACCGGTGAACACCCCCCTATCAAAGAGCGGTACAGGCCTATTCCCCCTGCACATTACCAGTGTGACAAAGATATGTTGAGGAATATGAAGGAGGCAGGGGTTATTCGGGACAGCTGTAGTCCCTGGGCCGCTCCGTTGGTACTGGTCAAGAAGAAGGATGGTACCATGCGGATGTGTGTGGACTACCGGAAGATTAATCAGATAACCCATAAAGATAGCTACCCACTGCCCCGTATTGAAGAGTCTTTGGCCGCACTGAGAACCGCAAATTACTTCTCTACCCTTGACCTCACCATTGGGTACTGGCAAGTGGCCGTGGCCCCGGAATACCGGGAGAAAACCGCCTTCACCACCCCAATGGGGCTCTGTGAATTCAATAGTATGCCGCTTGGGCTGTGCAATGCCCCTGGAACCTTCCAACGGCTGATGGAGTGCTGTCTGGGACATCTAAACTTCGAGACCGTCCTGTTATACTTGGATGATGTGATTGTGTACTCTCAGACGTATGAAGCCCATCTGGAGCACCTAGCCGAGATGTTCGCGTCCCTTGCCAAATATGGGATGAAGTTGAAGCCCTCCAAGTGCCACCTGCTGAAACCCAGAGTGCAGTACCTGGGGCATGTGGTGAGTGCGGAAGGTGTTGCCCCCGACCCTGAGAAGATCACTGCCATCCAGAACTGGCCAAGACCAACCACCGTGAGAGAAGTAAGGCAGTTTTTGCGTCTGGTGGGGTACTACCGGCGCTTCATCAAGGGGTACACGAAGATGGCTGCTCCCATGCAAGACCTCCTCGTGGGACAGACCAAGGGTGGTAGACCCATCGGAGCCCCACTGGTGTGGGAGGACAGGCATGAGGAATCCTTCCGTCAGCTGAAAGCGGCCTTGACTGGAGAAGAGGTCCTAGCGTACCCTGACTACGGCTGCCCATTCATCCTCTACACAGACGCCAGCAATGTGGGTTTGGGGGCAGTCCTGTCCCAGGTCCAGGAAGGAAAGGAGAAGGTGATTGCCTATGCTAGTCGAAAACTCCGGCCGACTGAAAGGAACCCTGAGAACTACAGCTCCTTCAACCTCGAGCTCCTGGCACTGGTGTGGGCTATCACCGAGCGGTTCCGCCACTACTTGGCTGCAGCAAAATTCACCGCTTTCACTGATAACAATCCGTTGACTCACCTGGACACGGCCAAGCTGGGCGCGTTGGAGCAACGGTGGGTGGCCAGACTAGCCAACTATGACTTCACCATCAAATACAGGGCCGGTCGTGTCAACATTAATGCTGATGCCCTCTCTCGGATGCCCCACTTGTCAGAAGGTGGGTGCAAGGATGATGACCTCGAGGAGATCAAGTTGCCTGCATTCCACCGGCCACCAACTGAGAAGGTACATGTCCACCAACAACGGGTGAACCTGGATCCGCTGCCCAGTCAGGAGTGGCAGGAAGCTCAAAATCAGGCGCCCGCTGTCCACCTAGTCAAGACACTGGTGGAGCGAGGCGCTGCTGGGATGGACCCCGCCGCCCCAGCTGAAGCCCAACGCTTGTGGAAGGAACGGACCCGGCTGTGTCTACATCAGGGGAGGTTGTACCGTGAGCTGATCAACCCGAAGACCCATGAGAAAATCCGCCAGTTGGTTATTCCCCAAGCTGATGTACCCACTGTTCTGCAGGCGTACCATGATGGTGCCGGCCACTTTGTATGGAAGAAGCTGGAGATGTTGTTGAGGGAGCGGTTCTATTGGAGTGGGATGCGGGAGTCTGTGGAGGCCTGGTGTCGAGAGTGCGGTCCTTGTACGTTGAGGAGGAAGGATGAAGCCAGCCAGAAGGCTCCCCTACGCCCGATCGTTACGCACCAACCGCTGGAGCTGGTCGCCTTGGACCATGTAAAGCTCACCCCCAGCCAAAGTGGGTACACTTACGCTCTGACCATAGTAGATCATTACTCCCGGTTCATGGCGGTTGTCCCGGTCAAGGACTTAACCGGTCGTACCGCCGCTAGAGCGTTCCAAGCTTACTTCTGTCGACCCCATGGATACCCTGAGAAGGTGCTTACTGATCAAGGTCCAGCCTTTGAGGCGGAGGTGTTCCATGAGTTCTGTCAGCTGTACGGCTGCAAGAAGATCCGGACCACACCTTACCATGCCCAGACCAACGGTATGTGTGAGAAGATGAACCATGTGGTCCTGGGCCTCCTCAAAATGTTGCCGTTGGAAGAGCGGAACCTGTGGCCGGAGAAGCTGCCTGACTTGGTCGATATGTACAACAATATCCCGTCTAGCTCAACGAAGTGCACCCCAGCGTATCTGATGAGGGCTCGGCCTGGCCGACTGCCGGTGGACCTAAAAATGGGACTGGAAGCCCCAGAGACACTCCCCTCAACGGCTGAGTGGGACACCCGGCGGAGGGTGCAGTACCGACAGATTCAGGAGTATGTGGAGAAGAACCTAAGTCGGAGTCGAGAACAACAGGAGCAGCGCTTCAATCAGAAGGCGTCTGCGGGCCCTTTCCAGCCTGGAGATGTGGTGTTAAAGCGGAAGAGGGAAACCCACAAGCTGGATGATCAATGGGAACAAATCCCGTACGTCATCCAACCCACAGGATGGGAAGATGGAAAGGCCTACCAGATCAGTCGTGACCAAGGGGGCACCTTGGCCACGGTTTCCCGGAACCATCTGAAAAGGTGCCCACCAGCATTGAGGGCGATGGCTGAAGTACCAGTTCCTCCACCAGCCGAGAAGGCAAAAGAGGTGATCCACACTGTGATGGGTGACTTCCCAGCAGACTGGCCTACACAGAACGGCGCGGTGATTCTTCCATTGATACTGTTCCCACAACCTGTGGATGAAGAAGTGGTGGAAGCGGTCAACCGTGAGCCAGAACCAGTGCCAGTGCCCAGGGATGAACCTGTGCCCAGCTCCCCTATGCCTCCGCCTGCCCCACACGATAGCCGGGAGGAGGAACCGATTGTTCCCTCTGCCCCACTGCCTAGCCCCACTGACACCGGACCCCGGAGGTCCACCCATCCCAACCTAGGTAGGACCCCACTTAGGTACAGGGAAACCGTTCTTTAAAAGGGGGAGGGGAAAGAAAACAGGTGTGTTTGTTTGAAAGTTTTGAAAATTAAGTAATTAACTGATGAAGTAACCTGATTGTCTAACCATGATTTGCAACCGGCCGTTGCCGGCACCGTTGTCCCCGTGGGGACCGCTTGAAAAGTGGTTGCATGAGGAACTGCTCATGGACAAGCCCGTGAACTTGCAGGGCAACCACAAACGTTAAGTGGCTTGTAAATAAAAATGATATGTTGTGCAGTTACAGTTTCCGCATTTACCGCCTCCGGAGAGGCAGGTTGGAGGGAGGGCCCACAGCGGAGCAGGCTGGGGCCCAGCCACCACAGGAACCGGTGGCTACCCTCTGGAGGGGAAGGACAGATCCCGCTCGGGTAACTTGTGCTGGACTGGGGTCAAGGGGTGCTGCCTGGGCTTTAGGGGCAGCATTAGGGCCAGGTTACTTGGGTGGGAGAGAGCGGAGACCGTAACCGTTAACCGTTTTAATGTTTGCAACGTTTAAGCACTGAACCTCCCGATGTGGGATGATGCCATAATTTGTATATATGTTACCGTTTTTTCTATTTTACAGAAAAACAAAAGGAAAATAAAACCGGTGTTGGACGGGCAGCCCGAGGACGGTCTGCATTTTGCTAAGGAGGAATGTGACGCCCTGGGCAAGCCAGGGGTCACAGGTCACAACATCACATGCACCCCCACATTCCCTGCAGGTACACCTAGCTAACCCAAAATCCTTGTTGCCTTCCTCCAGGGGCTGATGTCCACACCAGGGGGTGGGCCAGGCGGTTGGCTCCGCCCACCGAGGAGTTCACAGCCATGAAGGAAGTGAAAGTAGAAGGAAGTAAAGTGGTAGAGGAGCAAAGGAGAGAAGCTGAAGTGAAAAGAAAGTGACAGTTAAGCAAGCCTGAAGTTGGTCCGGGTGTGTGCCCCGGACTGTGACAGCAAGGTCAGCAGACGGCGGTGATAGTCTGCAGGGGGACTGCTTGGAGGTTGCTTGAAGGACCGCGGACGGGTTTGACCCGGCGGTACCGGAGCAGTATACGAAGAACAGTCAGCACCAGGGCAGGGGCCTTTCGGATCCCGGCAAGGCTAGGAATCGCCATAATTTGCCAAATCCGTCAGTGAAGGGGACCTCTGTCTCCTAACAACCAAGTCCCGATTGAAGGCAACAGTCCGACCGTTAAGGGGAGACACCGCCACCGCCAAGGCACCAGTTTCCCAGGGCCAGCGCCTGCGGGCAAGAGAGGGGCTCCTCCGGCCCATATCCAAGCCGGGGAGCGGGTAACTGGTGGGAACCCATCGCTACCAAAAAGACTTTACATAGATGCAGGGAAGAGACCGTCACTGCTAACTGCAAGGAACATCAGCACCGTAACTGTCCGAGGGACCCATCCAACCAGCCGTTTGTTTATCGAGAACTGTGTCGTGTTTATTGGCTGAGTGAGTACCTCCGTGCCGTGCGGCACAGCGCTGCCCCTGCACCTCCACAGGCCCCATACCCGCCTGTCCACCATACCAACCCCATCACTGGTCCCCGGGATCACCAAAACCCCTACCCACGGAGGGGCAAATCAACAACTGGCTGCTCCATACCATCAGTCCCCGGGATCCCCATACAGAGCAGCGGTGGTGTCAACAAATCAACACAACCGTGGGTGGCGTCACGGACAATAAACTATCCCAAAACACCAATTCCTCTTTTCACTCACGGGCGAGGAGCGCCGCTCGAGTCCCCGGGATCCGGCCCATCGCTCGAGCCACCGAGCAGCAGCAGCAGCAGGCCGCAGCAGCAGCAGGCCGCAGCAGCCGCGGCGGCAGCCGGACCCGAGCAGAGGGAGAGCGCGGCGTCCCCTCCTCCGCCCGCGGCAGAACAATCTCCAAATAAATAGCGTTTAAATCACTTGTGGCAGGCTTAGGCTATGTGCGCACGCTGCACTTTTTGCCGCGTTTTTTGGGTGCGTTTTGGTTCTAAAAACTGCATGAATCTCCTTCCCCAGAAAAGTCTATGATATTTTATTTTGCTGTCCGCACATTGCAGTTTTTTTTTTTAGCTGTGTATATGTGGTGACCACAAAGATGCAGCATGTCAATTCTTTTTGCGTTTTGTCTTGTTGAGATGGTTTGGGGTGAGATGGACTGCAGAGTGAAGGCAAAAGGGCCAACAAGTGCTAAGCATCTCTGGGAACTCCTTCAAGACTGTTGGAAGACCATTTCCGGTGACTACCTCTTGAAGCTCATCAAGAGAATGCCAAGAGTGTGCAAAGCAGTAATCAAAGCAAAAGGTGGCTACTTTGAATAACTTAGAATATAAAGCCTGCTTCACACGTTGCAATTTCGCATACGATATCGTATGCGATTTGCAACGCCCCCATCATATGTGTGGCATGTTCAATTTGTTGAACGTGCCACACAAATGATTAACCCCCATCACACGTACTTACCTTCCATATGACCTCGCTGTGGACGGCGAACGTCCACTTCCTGGAGTGGGAGGGACGTTCGGCGTCACATCGACGTCACGTGGCAGGCCGCCAATAGAAGCGGAGGGGCGGAGCTGAACGGGACGTAAACATCCCGCTCACCTCCTTCCTTCCGCATTGTGGGCCGGGAGCTGCAGGTAAGATCTGTTCATCGTTCCCAGGGTGTCACACACTGCGATGTGTGATACCCCGGGTACGATGAACAATCTGACGTGCAATTCTAGAGAAAGGTACGATGTGTATGCGATGAACGTTTTACCGTTCAATCGCAATCGCGCGTACCTGTCACACACTGCAATGTACCTTATGATGCCGGATGTGCGTCACTTACGACGTGACCCCGCCGACACATTGTAAGATACATTGCAGCGTGTAAAGCAGGCTAAAGACATATTTTCAGTTGTTTCACACCTTTTTGTTAAATATTTCATTCCACATGTGTTAATTCATAGTTTTGATGCCTTCATTGTGAATCTACAATTTTCAGAGTCATGAAAATAAAGAAAACTGTTTGAGAAGGTGTGTCCAAACTTTTGGTCTGTACTGTATGTCATGACAGTCAGAGAAAAACACTGCACTCTCGTGTTCGATGCAAAAGGTGACAATATTTCATATTTCTTGAAAAGAGTATTCTACTGGGAAAATAGAAGTCGGAACCCCAAATGTGAGATATGTGAAGCATTAAATATCACTATCAGAGATTGACGCCTGGATTTAACTAATTAACAGGCACAGGTGGACCTATCATCCACCGACGCCTGATAACCACATATGTTGGTTAATCAGGACAACCAACATGTTCAGGAGAACATGCAGGCTCACTGCATCAAAGGGATAGACACAACCTTGGACAGACCATACTTGATCATTTTTTCCTAGGGAAAGTAAACGCAGTCTGGCAGCCTCTTACAACCCCCTCTCCTCCTAACTTTTTTTTGTGGCATCAAAAACGCTGCGTTTCTGGCCGCTAAAAATGCACAAAAACGCATAACGCATCAAAAAAAGCATGTGTTTTTACCACGATTTGGTGCGTTTTTGGCTGCGTTTTGCTGCGTTTTTGTTCACTGCGTTTTTATGCATTTTTTTTTATCCGTGAACAAAGCCATTAAAGATTGGTGAAGGGAAAAAAAAAAAAAAGATCTGATGTCATTTCCTTCATCAATCTGTTCTCCTTCATTCTCCACTAGTGTATGCAGGAGAGCAGACAGCTGAAGAATGTTTAAGGCTCAGCATCCTCTATCCAGGACTGTATGTCGGAGGGAGGGCCAGGGGGAGCAGAACTACAAGGCTCAACTGTATGCAGGAGTTTTTTGTCCAAAAACATAAAAAAAATAAAAAAATGACATGGGCTTCGCCATATTTTTGTATGTTAGCCAGGTACAGCAGGCAGGACTGTTGCCCTCAACCCCCAGCTGCCTATTTGTACATGGCTGGGAACCAAAAATATTGGGAAACCCTTTTTTTTTTGTTTTTATTTTAATTATTTCATGAATTTCATGAAATAATTAAAAAAAAATGATGTGGGCTTCGCCCAATTTTTGTGTCCAGCCAGGTAGCTTGTGATTGGAATCCTCAGCGCAGGGTGCCCAAGCTTTCTGGGCACCCCAACTGTGAATCGCAGTCCGCAGCTGCCCTAGAAAATGGTGCTTTCATAGAAGCGCCATCTTTTGGCGCTGTATCCATCTCTTCCAGCTGCCCTGGTGCTGGGGGACTCGCTAGATAATAATTGGGGTTAGGGCTAGCTGTGTATTATCAACTGGCCCTAAGCCTGAAATTCATGGTGTCACGCCAATATTAGACATGGCCACCATGAATTTCTAGTAAAGATAAAAAAAACACACAGAAAAATATTTTATTAGAACTAAAACACAACACAACACAATTAGTGACTCCATCTTTATTGAACTAAAGAACCCCCCTCCGCAGTAATCCTGGGTCAAGGGTCCTGCGATGTCCAGTCTGGATTCAATATCATCTGATCGGTTTACCGGAAAAAGGCAAAGCGATCAGATGATGTGTCAGGTTCAAGGATGTGAATCACATGACACATCAGCTGATTGTATAAACGGCTTTTATACAATCAGCTGATGCATCAGTAGAAAAAAAAACTACACACTTCTGTGCAGACTCCAGTCCGATTGCTCCAGGACCCAGCGGTAATCAGCTGATAGCATCAGCTGATAGTTTAAGCCGGCCAGGCGGTAAAAAGCTGGTCTCACCACTGGACTTATACTGCCAGCTGATGCTGTCAGGTGACCGCATCAGCTGATCACTAGCAGGTCCTGGAGCGACAGACAGGTGAGTATGATATTTTTTCTTTCTACTGTTATCTTTTGATTTTGCAGCTGCTTCCACCTCCCGTATGGACATGGCGTCGGACGGGAGGTGGAACCAGGGGTAGTGATATCTGGAGAATTCACTCTTCTGTGTTTACCAACACAAGGAATCCTCTTCCTGTACACACGACTGTACTAACCACCCTTTGCATCTAAAGCTGCGTTTAATCATAGAAATGCAGCTATATTTGCAATTTGCGTTTTTCATTGCGTTTTTGAACATCTCATTGAACTCAATGGGTGAAAAATGCAGGAATAATTGACATGCTGCGTTTTTGTGGGCACCACAAAAACGCAGCTAAAAAAAATGCTGTGTGCAGACAGCAAAAATGAAAACTCAGACTTTGCTGGTGAAGCAAAGTCATGCAGTTTTCTGAACAAAAACGCACCTGTAAAACGTGTAAAAACCGCCTAGTGCACACATAGCCTAAGAGCCTTTGGCATAGTTGTGCTTGGCATGTGTTTATAAATATACAGGTTTTGTCGCCATGTATTGCTCGTGTCGCGGGCGGAGGAGGGGACGCTGCGCTCTCCCACTGCTCGGGTCCGGCTGCTGCTGCTGCTGCTCGGTTGGTGGCTCGAGCGGTGGGCCGGATCCCAAGGACTCGAGCGGCGCTCCTCACCCGTGAGTGAAAAGGGGATTTTGATGGTGGGGGGTTTTGATTATTGTCCGTGACACCACCCACGGTTGTGGTGATATTGGTGACACCACCGCTGCTCTGGACGGGGATCCCGGGAGCGGTGACAGGGAGCAGCTTTGTTGTTAGTTCTCCCCTCCATGGGTAGGGGGTGTGTTGTCCCGGGTCCCGGTGATGGGGTAGGGATAGATGGCAGGCAGGTTACGGGGCCTGGCGGGGTGCAGAGTCGCAGGGGCAGCGCTGTGCCGCACGGCACGGTGGTACTCACTCAGCCAATGATGAGGACACAGTTCTCGGTAAAACACACGGCTGGATGGACGGGTCCCACAGACGGCTGCGGTGTTGTTTTCTCCCGCCAGGTTGATGGTGACTGCCTTTCCCTGCACCTAGATATGGTAGATGGTTCCAATGGGTTCCCACCGGTAACCCGCTCCCCGGCTTGGATATAGGCTGGAGGAGCCCCTTTTGCCCGCAGGCGCTGGCCCTGAGAAACGGTTGCCTTGGCGGTGGCGGTGTCTCCCTCACTTGGTTGGACTGTTGCCTTCTGTCGGGACTTGGCTGTTAGGAAACCCAGGAGGTTCCCTTCACTAACGAATTTGGCAAATTCACGGCGACTCCTAGCCTTGCCGGGGTCCATAAGCCCCTGCCAGATGGTGCTGACTTCTCTTTGTGTACCGGTCTGGTACCGCCGGGCCACCGCCCATCCACGGTCCTTACGGTAGACTCCAATCGGTCACTCCTGCAGACGGTCACCACCGTCTACCAACCTTGCTGTACCGCCCGGGCCACACACCCGGACGCTGTCAGTTAGTTGCTCCACTATTCCTTCACTTCCTTCCACTTTCACCTCCAAAACTCAACTCAACTTTTCCCGCCTCCAGGACTGTGAACTCCTCGGTGGGCGGGACCAACCGCCTGGCCCACCCCCTGGTGTGGACATCAGCCCATGGAGGAAGGCAAACAAGGGTTTTGTGTTTGACTTCGGTGTGCCTGCTGGGAGTGTGAGGTGTGTGGGTGTTGTTCTCTGCGGCCCCTGGCTTGTCCAGGGCGCCACACTCGTGTGAGTGGTTGGTTCTTCTTATGCAGATTGTAACCACCATAATGCAGGAGATGTTTATTTGCATATTCGCCTATAAACTTTTAGAAGAATTTAGCTACTGAGGTAAAGAGGTACAAGTACAGATTATAGATTTCACAGTTTCTGACCTTGTGTACAGGCCTTCAGTGACTGTTTTCAAGCATAATGAATCAATATGTTCTGAATTCTGTTTCTCTGCCTATTAGATTTGTAAGACGTTTGACCATTTGGTGAAAACCTGTATTGATATTTGGCCTAGTCTAAAAATGCACAAAGAGCAAATCGATTGGAGATATCAATTTTTCATCAGTACAAATGTACTTTAAATATTGAATGTGAATATTATTATCTGACTCCCTGGAGAAATACATTTAGGAGAACTTTGTGTATAGCACAAATCTGCACCGTTTTTACAGTGGTTTGGAAAATAATGCAGTCAATAAACCAGCAAAAAAAGCCTGTTAAAGTTCCTGACACAACATACTGTGCATTTGTAATGTAAATGATTCCTGAGGTCATTAGACAGACAGCTTCAGCCATCAGACGTGCAGTGTAGGTTTAATATTCTGTACACTACATTGTACATTGTAAGAGTAAAGGAACACATCGGGGGTTGTCTAGCAGATTCTTTCTTTTTTTTCCCAAAAAGCTTAGACTTTTTTAAAGTAAACTAAGAAATAAAGAACATTTTTCTTCCTACTGCTACTCTCAGCTCCTGTTCTGACACTTACATGGTCCCCACTACAATAGTACCGATCGAGGATGGAGGTGGGGTTTTATTTGGGAAGTGAATCTGAGTAATTTTTGCCAAAGTCAAATTGTGTTGGCAAGAAGAGCGGGACAGAGCATGCCCAGCATGGTAGATTATGGTGGGCGTTTCTAGTAAGCACTGGTTAGTATTTACTAAAAGTGATTCAAGGGTGGACATTCAATACACCAACGTCAGGGGGCTCATTGATCTGTCTGGTCCTTTCCCACAAAAGGGCTACTGTAAGGTCTGTTTCACACGTCAGTGATTCTGGTACATATGTGCTAGTTTTTATATGTACCAGAATCACAGACATATGCAGACCCATTAAAATCAATGGGTCTGCGCACACATTAGTGATTTTTCACTGACTGGTCTCCATGCGGTGTACACGCGTGTACGTGATTGCCGCATGGAGACATGTCTATTTTTTTTTTTTCTGACATCATTGATGTCTCACGGACCACACTATAGTGTGGTTCGTGAAACACGTACCAGAAAAACACGGACATAATAAAAAACATTTTAAACTCACCTTCTCCAGCGCTGCTTGTCTCCGGCCTCAGCTGCTTCTGCTTCAGAGTTGGCTGCTTATTCTCATTCATATTCATGTAAGCAGGCACAGCCGACCCGGAAGTAGCTACAGCAGGGATGGAAACACAGCAGGAGACTTCAGCACCATGGACAGCAGGAGTCGGGACAGGTGACAACCCACGTATGCCGTGAATCATGGCACACGGAGGGACATATGCGTTTTTTACACGTCAGTGAAAAACGTCTGTGTTTTTCACGGACATGTGAAACAGGCCTAACACAAATTTTTGAAAAACTTCAAGGGGTTTTTATGGCATGAGACCCTAAAATCACAGATTTTAATACAACTCCAGTTTGTGAGCAAGGGTTTTCTGGGAAACCTCTATGATACGGGCTTTGAAAGAGTTGGCAGAACACACTGTGTATCACAACTTGCTACTTATGGACTATGTTGCCACAGACCAGTCAAATTGTCCACAGGTGCATGTTAGCATCTGAAATAGATTATGGAACAATAGGAGAAGGTGGCTTGGTCTGATGAAGTTCATTGCAGATCATGGGGATGATCAGGCTTTTGTGCACAGCTCACCTGGAAATAGATGCCAACAGGATGCACTATGAAAGGAAGGCAAGCCGGCAGAGGCTCGTGATGATCTGGGCCATGTTTTGCTGACAAACTCTAAGCCCTGATGTTGTTGAGAAAGGATTTGAGATGCTCCACCTTTCTAGATCTTGTTGCACCCCAAGTATACCCCTTCAAGGCAATAGAAAAGGAGAATCCAGCAATACATCCATGGAGATATTGAATTAAAAGTGTTTATTTCATTTTTGTTAAAAGCATGGATGAAGATAGAACACCGGGAGGATCCATATTACACATTTGGCAGCCTCTATATTACACATTTCGAACAACGGACTTGTTCTTTGTCAAGACAACAGTATTCTTAAATGGCAGTGTCCTCTTTCAGCAGACAGAAAATGTGGCCCATCACATTGAAAAGTATTCTTGGGGAATACTTTCAAGAACATAAAAATGTTCAGGTATTGGTTTAGCCTCCAATTTTGGCAGCTCTCCAAATGAGCATGTGTGCAATGTGTTTGGTAAATGGAACCCGCACCCCACACATCTTCAAAGCTTTTATGAAGTTTATGCCATAGCAGGTCAGACCTATACTGGTGGCAAAAATTGGACTTACACAATATTAGGGAGACAGATTAAATGTTGTGACTTTTGGGTGTGCAGTGACATATTGTGTACTCCCACTGTTGATTGGAACATCAAAGTTTAATTTACATATATAGTGGAAAGAGAATTGTGTATTTTATTGTATTTTACAACATTGCTGAATATCGACTGATATTTCTCCCGATGTTAGATACCTCTAAGCCAAATCGCTTTCAGTTGTTAGGCTGACAGCTAAAACCCTGGAGGAAGGTTCTTACTTGTTATTTTAAGCTGGCTTTACACCTTACAATTAGGTGTGCGATCTCGTATGCGATGTGCCACGCCCAGGTCGTATATACGATCTGCCGAGATTGTACATAGGTCGTATATTTGCCGTCACACTTGAGTTATGAAATCTATGCAAATTTGATCAATATGTTGTACAATCTTTTAGATCATGTGTGCTATTACATCAGCATAGCCCACGCCTTTTTTCCGGAATGGACGAGGCGTTTCTTTTCCTCTTGGTTAAACCTTTTTTTTTCTCTTTATCACGCAAATACAATATCAAAAACTAATGAAGCAAACTCAGCCCAAAAAAAACAGAATCGAAAAGAAAAATATTAAAGAATTAAAACCTACTGTCAAAAATAAAACAAAATCAAATCACAATGTGTGAAACACCAAAAAAATGCACAAAGGACACAGAAGCGCACGCAAAAGAGTCTACCACAGGACCAGATACATACATAAATGCAGTATTTTACCGCAGTAGCGAAAGCCTATTAAAGACAGCACAAGCCGTAATGCAGGTACGAACAATTAGCTTAGGGGGGAATCTGAGTCATGTCGTGTCACGACACACCCCCATAGCATATGACGTTGATAATTTCAATTAGACAGATCGTTAGTAGGGTGCCACACTTTACAATATACTCATTTCGTACAACAAAGAAGAAAGGCAAATATCCAGCATCAAGGAGGGTAGTAGATTAAAACTTGCTTTTATTAGACAAGTAAAAACAAAATGTAGTCCAGTAAGCACAGAGGCACAAGTTTTAAGCGTGTAAACCAACGCGTTTCGACCAGAGCGTCTTATTCATGCCATGAATAAGACGCTCTGGTCGAAACGCGTTGGTTTACACGCTTAAAACTTGTGCCTCTGTGCTTACTGAAGAAAGGAAGAAAATTCTACTTTCTCCTGAAGTTGCTGGAATTTCTTCCTTTCTTCATGTGTTCCCACCCAGGTCAGGGTGTTTCCGTGCACCGGAGGTAAGATTTGGGAGTGAAGAGGGGAGAGCTGAAGTTTCTTCGTTTTTGATCTGTGCTTACTGGACTACATTTTGTTTTTACTTGTCTAATAAAAGCAAGTTTTAATCTACTACCCTCCTTGATGCTGGATATTTGCCTTTCTTCAGTGTCTTTCCGCCCGGGCCTGGGCGTTCCCTGCATCGGTTGGAGTCTGAGAGTGAAGAGGGGTGAGCTGACTATGGTTTTTTGTCATTTCGTACAACAAAACGTACAATATTTAGGAACTGAACGACGTGTATGCGATCAACGTTTTTGCGTTCAATCTTGATCGCACGTAGGAGTCACGCGCAACTACGTCACTAACAATGTCGGATGTGCGTCACTTACGACGTGACCCCGCCGACACATTGTAAGATCTATTAAAGCGTGTAAAGCCCGCTTTAGTTGGATGGATCAGCAACTGTCATTTGCTGTGCTCTGCAGATAGATCAAGAGTGATCACTAGAGTTGAGCGCGGTTCGAGGTTCGAGGTTCTCCAGTTCTAGGCTCGAGTGATTTTGGGGCCTGTTCTAGATCGAACTAGAACTCGAGCTTTTTGCAAAAGCTCGATAGTTCTAGAAACGTTCGAGAACAGTTCTAGCAGCAAAAAAACAGCTAATTCCTAGCTGGCTTTCCGCTGTAATAGTGTAAGTCACTCTGTGACTCACACTATTATGACATTTCAGTGTATAGTGTGCGGTAACAGCGCTTTCAGATCACTGCAGTATGGATAATGGCGATCGCCATTTTTTTTTTTTCCTTGTCTTCCTTCCCTAAGTGCGCGCGTGTAGTGGGGTGGGCCAGCATGTCAGCCAATCCCAGACACACACACAGCTAAGTGGACTTTTAGCCAGAGAAGCAACGGCATGTGTGATAGGATGTCCATGTCACATGTCCCTGCATTATAAAACCGGACATTTTCCTCCAGGACGCCATTATCTGCCTTCTGCGTCCTTGGTGTCAGACATCACTGGCGCAGCTCCGTCCTAAGTCCTATCGCTGATGCAGCTGTATGCGCTCCATACACAGCGCTGGACAGCATAGAGATAGCACTTTCCATCAGTCCTTTTAAGGGCTCGTACCGGCAGGGTCAGAGCCATAGGTGACAGGTCCTGAAAACAGAGACAGCGTCTGTGTAGCTAAGGTCAGGGATTTCGTCGCTGCATTTCCCCATTAGGAGGGAATAGAAAGGCAGGCTTCCATTCCTCTACCCAGAGCCCCACAAACCTGGCACTGTACCCTCCTGTCCTCTGCACACTCCAACTCATTATAACTAAGCCATTATACTAGCAAACACTCAGTGTACCTAGTGGCATCCTAAACGTGGCTATTGGACATTTGTCTAGTCACACTAGTGCAAAGACATTTGCAGCACCTCTACCTGCATTGCACACTCCAACTCATTATAACTAAGCCATTATACTAGCAAACACTCAGTGTACCTAGTGGCATCCTAAACGTGGCTATTGGACTTAGCTATAGTCCCACTAGTGCAAAGATATTTGCAGCACCTCTGCCTGCATTGCACACTCCAACTCATTATAACTAAGCCATTATACTAGCAATTGATGCTGCCAGTTTAAGGGCCGTAGTTGCATTGTCAGGGATATTTATTCTTTATTATTCTGCTGTTAATAAAGCTAGACCACTGCTGCAATCTACACCACCTCTCAATTTTTACTACCACATTTTCAGTGCACAATCTTGTCGCAATCAACATGAGTGGCAAAATGACAGATGCTGGTGGAAAGGGGAAGAGGCGTGGTGGAAAAGGAAAAAAAAGGGTTTGTCCGTGGGGAAGGTGGCAAAGCTCCATTATTATCTGCTGAAGATAGACCATCTACCAGCAAAAGTAAGATGTCTACTACTTACCGTGGACAATCCGATGTGCTCCCTTTTTTACGGACACGAACAACAGGAACAAAGGTAGATGATGGCCAAAAAAGGAAAATGCTTGAATGGATCTCAAGTGGTCCAACAAGTGCCCTCTCAGCCACTTCAAGTACTGCATCCAAAAAACACCAGTCCTCTGAGTTGTCATCCCAATCAAACTTGCTTTCTCCCAGCTCTGAAGTCTCCATCAGCCCTGCACAGTATGGTGGAACTGAGATGGCTGAGTCTGCAGAGCTGTTCAGTCACACTATAGCCTGGGAATCAGAGGTCTGCTCCCAAGCTACAGTGAGTACAGAACAGGAAATGGTCTGCAGTGATGCCCAGAACCTTTGTGACTCTGATTCAGGCCGTGAGGACCAAGTTTCTGAGCATAATGTTGACCCTTTGTCACAAACTGTAACACCTGTGGTTATAGACAATGAGGAACATACTGATGAAGATGAGACGCAGATACCCGATTGGGATGACAACTTAAATATTCGGTCAGGGCAAGAAGAGGCTCGGTCTGAGGGGGAGGGGAGTGCAAACACAACAATTGATGATGAAGTTCTAGATCCCACCTACTGTCAACCCACAGTCAGGCACTCGAGGAGGTCAACAGAGGTGGTGGAGGAGGATGCAACTGATGACGAAGTTACCTTGCGCCTTCCTGGACAGAGTCTGAGTACTGGTAGCACGTCTACAACTGCATCCTCAGCCACCACTCTGCCTCTGAGCATTATTCGGGGTGGATCAACAGGTCGCATGGCCTCTAAGCCTTGCCTAGCCTGGTCCTTTTTTGACATAGAAAAAGATCGCCCAAATTATGTGATCTGTAAAATTTGTCATGGTTCTCTTAGTAGAGGTCAAAACCTCAGCAGTTTGACAACTTCTTCCATGAATCGTCACATGAATAAATATCATATGTCCCGGTGGGAAGCTCACCGTGCTGCAATGCGGCCTAGCGGAGCGAACCATCCACCGCCTGCCCCTTCCAGTGCATCCGCGCGCTCGTCATCTTCTAGGACTGTGGGGACAGCTGTCACACCTGTTTTTCCACCCACAGCTTCTACCACTGTAACCGCAACAGGCAGTTTGCTTGGTAGGTCGTCAGTTGGTTTGGAAGGGTAAACAAGTGAGTGTGTACAGCTCTCTCAGACATCGATAGCACCAACGTTGGATGAAGGCAACATCATGTCTCCGCCTGCACTTTCCTCACAAACCTGCATTTTTCCAGGGACACCCTACTCAACACCGTCTACACACAGCAGCCAGATCTCTGTCCCTCAGATGTGGTCAAATAAAAGGCCACTTCCTGCGACCCATGACAAAGCTAAGAGGTTGACTCTATCCCTCTGTAAGCTGTTGGCTACCGAAATGCTGCCTTTCCGCCTAGTGGACACACAGGATTTTAGAGACCTTATGTCTGTCGCTGTGCCCCAGTACCAGATGCCTAGTCGCCACTACTTCTCTAAGAAAGGTGTGCCCGCGCTACACCAGCATGTCGCACACAACATCACCGCTTCCTTGAGAAACTCTGTGTGTGAACGGGTGCATTTCATCACCGATACTTGGACCAGTAAGCATGGACAGGGACGTTACATGTCGCTGACTGGGCACTGGGTAACTATGGTGATAGATGGTGAAGGGTCTGCTGCACAAGTCTTGCCGTCCCCACGACTTGTGTGTCAATCCTCTGTCTGTCCAAGTTCCGCCACTGCTTCTGCATCCTCCACCTCATCTGGGTCCTCCACCTCCGCCCCAAGCCTGCCTGGTCAGGCCACCAGCATTCTCACTGCGCAGAAGGAATCACGCACCCCTCATTACTATGCTGGCAGCAGAGCGCAACGGCATCAGGCGGTCTTTAGCTTGACATGTCTTGGGAATAAGAGTCACACAGCTGAGGAGTTGTGGTCAGCTCTGCGGTCCGAGTTTAATAAATGGTTGTCTCCACTCAACCTGCAGCCTGGTAAGGCCGTGTGCGACAATGCTGCAAACCTGGGTGCGGCCCTTCGCCTGGGCAAGGTGACACACGTACCTTGTATGGCTCACGTGTTGAACCTTGTCGTCCAGCAATTTTTAACACACTATCCCGGCCTAGATGGCCTTCTGAACAGGGCACGAAAACTGTCTGCTCACTTCCGCCGTTCAAGCACCGCAGCTGAGCGACTTGCATCGCTCCAGAAGTCTTTCGGCCTGCCGGTTTGAAGCGACCGGTGGTAGGGCCGCGGGTGTGTGTGTGTATGCTCTATTCCAACAAAATCCCCATACTCAGATTTTACCGGTAGGAACATTTCTTTACTAGGAAACATATTTATAACACAATCAACCAAACTATCTGCGCACATGTGTATAGTGGAGTCCCCGGATCTTCACTCCTTCCGGGTACGCAGCAAGAAGAGAAGAAAAAAAACAACAAAGAAATGGCGGCAACTTTCCCTAACTTTCCCTATAATCACGTACCAGCCTGTCCCAGAAGAAGATGCCGCTCCCACGTCGCAGGCCTGGAGTCTCACGATGATGGGTCCCGGTGCAGCGCTGAAGGGATGCAGCTCCTCTGTCTTTTCCTTTTGATCTTCTCCCGCTGGTAACGGATTTTAGTCAGTCTTTTAGTCCCGGGGCACACCGAGCACAAGAAGGGAGGTCACGGCCCCTGCACGTGCACTCAGGGTGTGATGCTCTGCAGTCCGGTTAGATCCCTGGTGGAAACAAAGTCCTGCAGCCCGGGGATGGCAGAAAACACTTCCACAGGGTGATTCCTCCAAGAATCCGGTGGCAAAAGAGCCCTCTGTTCAGGGAGACCACACGCAGCTCTCTCCTGTCTGGGCTCCGGGGCTGAACCTCCTTCCCGCACTTTTTTCTTCCTGGTCAGAACACACAAGCTGCAGCAGGGGATTTCCCACCTCTGTGTTTGTGATTGCACAGTCTGCCACTGCCCCCTTGTGGGCAAGTGCTGGAGCAATATTCAAATCCATTTCTACATTAATGATGCAGTCTGAATTGTTGATCCCATTACAGGTTCATCGCCTGAAATGCGATGTGGCGACACGCTGGAATTCAACTCTCCACATGTTACAGCGACTGTTGCAGCATCGCCGAGCCCTGGTGCAATACGTCATGACGTATAGCCTGGGCCAACGAGATGCAGAGGTGGGTCAGATCACCCTGATGGAGTGGTCTCAGATCAAGGACCTATGCACCCTTCTGCACAGTTTCGACATGGCGACGAATATGTTTAGCGCTGACAATGCCATTATCAGCATGACGATTCCAGTCATTTACATGCTGGAGCACACGCTAAACACTATTCGGAGTCAGGGGGTGAGACAACAGGAAGGGGAGGAACTACAGGAGGATTCATATGCGCAAGGGACAACAACATCACCAAAGTCCAGACGTTCATGATCACCAACGCGGCAGGCATGGGACCATGGGGGACAGGGATCAACAAGGGCGCATAGTAGCAGGCGAAATGTTGAGGAAGGTGCAGGAGAACATGAAGAAATGGAGGACGAACTGTCAATGGACATGGAAGACTCAGCAGATGAGAGAGACCTTGGTCAAATTTCAGTTGAAAGAGGTTGGGGGGAGATGTCAGAGGAAGGAAGAACGGTTAGCACCTCTATGCCACAAACACAGCGTGGACTTGGTCCGCATGGCTGCGCAAGACACATGAGTGCCTTCTTGTTGCACTACCTCCAACATGACCCTCGTATTGTCAAAATTAGAAGTGATGATGACTACTGGCTTGCCACACTATTAGATCCCCGGTACAAGTCCAAATTTTGTGACATAATTCCAGCCATAGAAAGGGACGCACGTATGCAGGAGTATCAGCAGAAGCTGTTACTCGATCTTGGCTCGGCTTTTCCACCAAACAACCGTGCAGGTGCAGGGAGTGATTCTCCCAGTTGTAACTTGCCAAACATGGGACGGTCTCGTCATCTTCAACAGTCTACCCGTACCAGTAGGACCGTATCTGGTGCTGGTAACAGCAATTTTATGGAATCTTTTCATAATTTTTTTAGACCCTCTTTTGCAAGGCCACCAGAGACAACAAGTCTGACACATAGTCAACAGCTGGAGAGGATGATACAGGAGTATCTCCAAATGAACATCGATGCCATGACTTTGCAAATGGAGCCTTGCTCCTTTTGGGCTTCAAATCTAGAAAAATGGCCAGAGCTCTCCAGTTACGCCTTGGAGATTTTGTCGTGTCCAGCTGCCAGCGTTGTCTCTGAACGTGTCTTCAGTGCTGCTGGGTGTGTGCTGACAGATAAGCGCACGCGTCTGTCCAGTGACAATGTGGACAGACTGACGTTCATCAAAATGAACAAGTCATGGATCCAGAAGGAATTTACTACCCCTGTGTCATCCTGGGGAGAGTAAATGCTTGTGGATTTGGAATGTGCTTGATGCAAATCAAAACATCCTGTTTGCAACTAGGGCACAACTGCTGCCACTGAAGGGGTGGGTGTGTGTGGGGCCCAATTTTTTGAAAAAAGGGAGACTCCGCTTGGAGTAACCCTTGCTTACATTGTTTTTAAAAGAAGCCAAGATGAATAGAGCTGGGATCAGGAAAGACTTTGCTACCTAACCCGGTGTCATCCTGGGGACGGTTAATTATGGCGTATTTTTGAATGTGCTTGATGCAAATCTAGCTGTGAAGTGTACAACTGGGGCACAAGTGCTGCCACTGAAGGGGTGGGTGTGTGTGGAGCCCAATTTTTGGAAAAAAGGGAGACTCCGCTTGGAGTCACCTTGCGGTGTTTTACATGATTTTAGAAGGGCGTGCCATGCCTATATCTGTGTGGCCTCCACTTTTTCCTTGTCCTGCTCTTTTTTTTCGCATGAGTATATGTCCTTGTCACTTTCCCATGTGTTTGTGTTGTGTTGTGAGTTGTTTGTCACCTTTTGGACACCTTTTTGAGGGTGTTTTCTAGGTGTTTTTATGTGTTTTGTGAATGCCTGCCATTATTTCCTATGCGGTTCGAGTTCGGTTCGACGAGCCGAACTCGAACGGGACCTCCGTTCGGCGAACCGACCTCGAGCTGAACCGGGACCGGTTCGCTCATCTCTAGTGATCACACTTTACCACTTTGATATGCAACAAAAATTAAATGATCTTTTATGTGACTAAGGTAGGCATAGGCAGACCTAGACAAAAAGGGCCCCTCTACAACCACAGTATGCAGTATAGGCCCTTATGT
Organism: Anomaloglossus baeobatrachus; assembly: GCF_048569485.1. NCBI lineage: Eukaryota > Metazoa > Chordata > Amphibia > Anura > Aromobatidae > Anomaloglossus > Anomaloglossus baeobatrachus. Next base: position 502,290,845 of record NC_134355.1, on the reverse strand, counting down.
CAGAATCTGCTTGCTGCTTTGGAAATGGTAGTTGCCCCCTGAGTTCTTGAGTCCCTGTGCGGTTGCATAGGTTGCACGAATGATATGACAAGTGGTCCATGGATGTCAATGCTACTAACTGCTACAGTCATACTGTAATGTACAGTACTACACTTTCTGTGCTCCTGTACTGCTACTTTACACTTTACCATCTACTTATTGTAACGCCCATACCGGCGTCCTTGCACTCTCCTGTGCTCCTCCCCCGGTAAGGAAGTCCGTTTCCTCCCCTGTCCAGGCATCCTGCGGCGGCAGTCCCATCCCCCCGTCCCATGCTGCTGCGTCCCAAAGTGTCTGTGCACCTTGCAGGCTGCCCGCAGCCACCCCCCCTTTCTTAAAGGGCGAGCGTCCTCCTTCCCGGAAGTGCTTCCCAGGTGAGCTGAAAGGCTGCAGGTATTTAAGGCACCTCTACCATTTAGGAGGTGCCTGGGCAATGAGTTAGTTTCATTGCTAGCTGTCAGGTTCCTCAGTGCTGCTGCTGAGATTCTGCTGTCTGCTGCAGCTGACACTTGTTTATATTTCAGAGCTGTGCTACCTTGCTGTTCCACTTCTGTCGCTACCATCCATGCCGGCCGGCTTACACGATACCCATCTCTGTAAGTATGCATGCCGATATATCATCCAGCCATCCATCCGTCCATCAATCCATCTCGGACATAACCTCATCATTGGCTGCTTCTGTAGTCTTATTCTAGAAACTGTCACTCCCGTTCCGCTGGGGCAAGCCGTCGCAGCACCAGTCTTCCCTAGTGGCACCCGGACTCACACCTGCAGCGCAACATCAGGGGCTCTGGAGAAAACCAGGTGTAGGTGCATAGTCAAGCCCCTCTGGGTTTTCTGTGTGATGTGGCCCAGTGGGTTCACGAACATCCCTGCTTGCCCGGCGAGCATAACACTAATGCAATATTCTGTGTTAATACACCTGAGCCTAAATGCTCTTGGCAAATCTCCAGCAAGTAATAATACCGAATATTGCATCTTTGTCTGCCTTTTAATCTCTAGGCACTAACCGAACCTATATATTACATATTATTTTTAATATCTACTGGCTTAACCACTTGTCATTGTCTGAAATGAGATCCCATAATTAAGGATCTGGTGATACAAGAGCACATCAGTCAGTAGAAACTCATGTCATTCACAATTATCGTTTCTAAATGTCCAGCACAACTCACAGTAATTAGGTAATGTAGTTGTAAATTAATAATGGTATTGTTGTAGTCACTGATCTGCAACTGTTGTTATGAAGTGCAAATAGGGCTTGTATATTCAGAACACCGAGATCTCATGATAACCTGCAACATCTCGGCGTCTGTAAATAGAGCCGCGGAGAGTTGTGGAAAGTTCTGACCTGACTTTTGCTTGAAAGTTGCATAGGGACATTTTTAGAAAAAATGCATGTCTACCAAGGGCACATTGTTCTCAATATAGAGCAGTACGTCTGTGAATTCATGATGACATCAATGATCTGATGCTCTCTGATACTAGCGGCTCCCATGTAGCCTTAAATATAGACACGGCCACCAGCATGTTTCAATGTAGGAACTACAGTTAGGTCCAGAAATATTTGGACAGTGACACAATTTTCGCGAGTTGGGCTCTGCATGCCACCACATTGGATTTGAAATGAAACCTCTACAACAGAATTCAAGTGCAGATTGTAACATTTAATTTGAAGGTTTGAACAAAAATATCTGATAGAAATTGTAGGAATTGTACACATTTCTTTACAAACACTCCACATTTTAGGAGGTCAAAAGTAATTGGACAAATAAACCAAACCCAAACAAAATATTTTTATTTTCAATATTTTGTTGCGAATCCTTTGGAGGCAATCACTGCCTTAAGTCTGGAACCCATGGACATCACCAAACGCTGGGTTTCCTCCTTCTTAATGCTTTGCCAGGCCTTTACAGCCGCAGCCTTCAGGTCTTGCTTGTTTGTGGGTCTTTCCGTCTTAAGTCTGGATTTGAGCAAGTGAAATGCATGCTCAATTGGGTTAAGATCTGGTGATTGACTTGGCCATTGCAGAATGTTCCACTTTTTTGCACTCATGAACTCCTGGGTAGCTTTGGCTGTATGCTTGGGGTCATTGTCCATCTGTACTATGAAGCGCCGTCCGATCAACTTTGCGGCATTTGGCTGAATCTGGGCTGAAAGTATATTTCTGTTCACTTCAGAATTCATCCGGCTACTCTTGTCTGCTGTTATGTCATCAATAAACACAAGTGACCCAGTGCCATTGAAAGCCATGCATGCCCATGCCATCACGTTGCCTCTACCATGTTTTACAGAGGATGTGGTGTGCCTTGGATCATGTGCCGTTCCCTTTCTTCTCCAAACTTTTTTCTTCCCATCATTCTGGTACAGGTTGATCTTTGTCTCATCTGTCCATAGAATACTTTTCCAGAACTGAGCTGGCTTTGAGGTGTTTTTCAGCAAATTTAACTCTGGCCTGTCTATTTTTGGAATTGATGAATGGTTTGCATCTAGATGTGAACCCTTTGTATTTACTTTCATGGAGTCTTCTCTTTACTGTTGACTTAGAGACAGATACACCTACTTCACTGAGAGTGTTCTGGACTTCAGTTGATGTTGTCAACGGGTTCTTCTTCACCAAAGAAAGTATGCGGCGATCATCCACCACTGTTGTCATCCGTGGACGCCCAGGCCTTTTTGAGTTCCCAAGCTCACCAGTCAATTCCTTTTTTCTCAGAATGTACCCGACTGTTGATTTTGCTACTCCAAGCATGTCTGCTATCTCTCTGATGGATTTTTTCTTTTTTTTTCAGCCTCAGGATGTTCTGCTTCACCTCAATTGAGAGTTCTTTAGACCGCATGTTGTCTGGTCACAGCAACAGCTTCTAAATGCAAAACCACACACCTGTAATCAACCCCAGACCTTTTAACTACTTCATTGATTACAGGTTAACGAGGGAGACGCCTTCAGAGTTAATTGCAGCCCTTAGAGTCCCTTGTCCAATTTCTTTTGGTCCCTTGAAAAAGAGGAGGCTATGCATTACAGAGCTATGATTCCTAAACCCTTTCTCCGATTTGCATGTGAAAACTCTCATATTGCAGCTGGGAGTGTGCACTTTCAGCCCATATTATATATATATATATATAATTGTATTTCTGAACATGTTTTTGTAAACAGCTAAAATAACAAAACTTGTGTCACTGTCCAAATATTTCTGGCCCTGACTGTATGTAATTTTCTAAATTCCTTTTTTTAAATGCATAGTACCTACAGTAAAACATAGTGGTGGCAGTGTCCATATGTGGTGCTGCATGAGAGCTGCTGGTGTCAGGGAGCTATAACTTATTGATAATATCATACATTCACAAATGTACTTGTCTCGCCCTGGCTCCCCCAGGTGGTCACACATAGAATAGGCCCCCGCATAACACCTTCCCTCACAGGGTTACACCAAGCCAACAAAACCCTAGTCACCCCCCCAGGGTAGGACAGACACACCAGTGGGCGGGACCAGGTGGAAGCGGAAGGACAATGCCCACCTAGGGGTCTAGAGAATCCGGGGGCAGGAAAAGAGTCAGTTCAAAGGAGTTCAAAGTTTGGAGTTGAAGTGCAAAGTTGGAGTTTTGAAGTTGGAGTTGAAAGGAGTAGGAGTGAGAGAGGAGAAGGTCAAGTGCAAGTGAAGTCAGAGAGCAAAGGCGTCGGGGTTGGAGCCCCGGTGTTCTGGCTAGGTGGCAGACGGTGCTCAGTGTCTGACAGGAGATGGGAAGACGGCTGTCTGAGATCCGAGGTTGACTGGGTGCCTCGAGCGGCCCCCCGGTTGTGATCTGTCCCCAGCCTGTGACATACTGCTCTAGACTGAAAGAGAAGATTCTGCCATTACTCTATGCCTTTGGTAGACGTGCAGTTTTCCAACAGGACAATGATCCTAAACATACACACCTGTTGCATTTCTGAAGGAGAACAAGGTGAAAGTGATTCAGTAGCTAAGTATGTCTCCTGATTTGAACCCAACCGAATACCTATGGGGAATTCTGAAGAGACCAGTTCAGCATCACTCTCCATAAAGGATCCAGGCTTCAAATGAGCTTGTTCTTTAAGAATGGCAAAAGATTGATGTTACATATGTCACGAACTTGTTCATTCAATGCCAAGAAGAATTGGTGTTCTCTTTAAAAATCAGCTTGGTCATAGAAAATAGAAGATGATGTAGTTTTTTTTACCTGGGGTAAATTAAATTTTGCATCAACTAATTTGAGTAAAACTGAAGATTTTGTAATGAGTTATATTATTATTTACTTTCATGTTATGGGTTAAAAATGTTCTATAAAAAGCCTCGTCTATATTTTGGAAATTGTGCTTGTTTTCTGTGAAATATTGATTTAAAATCTTACTTTTTTGTACTCATTTATGCTGAGTATTGTATGTATAAGAAATCTGTCCCCTTTACATATATTGCATTGTCACTAATAGTGCACAAACTAGCTGGTTAATAGTTACAGATACGTTGTGCCCTAATGTCAAGGAGGTTCATTGAACAATTTGCAGAGCATGTATCCAGGTGTCCAAGGTGTAAACTGTCAGTGTTACTAGGCTATGCATTGCTGGTATCGTGTGCTTCTAATTTGCAGACACGCACGTTTCTTTCAGTGAAGGACATTTTGCCCCTGACATTAAATGTCTCCAACACGCCAGATCTATTACATGTGCTGCACTTTTTGTATGACAAAGTAAACAATATTTTTTTTTTTAAAACTTTTTTTTTTACCTAATTTATTAAACCCTTCTTTCCCTGTACTGTATATTTAGGTCCATTCATACTGCATGATTATCATGAATTAGAATTTCTAGGAACGTTTTTTATAATTTTGTGGTCTGAGCATTCTGACGATCTCCTATGGTCGAGCAAAACATGGCCAATATTTGGCATAAATTACTTCCTCTACTATAATGTTGTTCTACGTTTCTTAACAGCTCAATAATAAATTTCTTCTTGTATTTTCATATATTTTTTTTTTTAGGATTCCAGTTCTAGGTTAAGTTACGGTTGTGCCAAATTATAGCCACTCTTAGGTGGGTGTTACACGCTGCGACATCGCTAGCATCGTCTAGTGATGTCGCGTGTGATAGCACCCGCCCCCGTCGGTGGCACGATATGTGGTGATCGCTGCCGCAGCGAACATTATCGCTACAGCAGTGTCACACGCACATACCTGTGCAGCGACGTCGCTGTGACCGGCGAACCGCCTCCTTTCTAAGGGGGCAGTTCGTTCAACATCACAGCGATGTCACAGGAGCATCACTGAACCGCTGCCCAATAGAAAAGGAGGGGAGAAGATGAGCAGCCAGAACATGCCGCCAACCTCCTTCCTTCCTCCTTTTCCGGTGGACGCAGGTAAGGAGATGTTTGTCGTTCCAGCGGCGTCACACATGACGATGTGTGCTGCTGCAGGAACGACAAACATAGTTACTGCAGCAGCAACGATAAATGGGAATAGGGGGATGTCACCGATTAGCGATTTTGAACATTTTTGCAACAATTCAAAATCGCTAATAGGTGTCACACGCAACGACATCGCTAACGCGGCTGGATGTGCGTCACAAATTCCATGACCCCAACGAGATTGCTTTAGTGATGTCGTAGCGTGTAAAGCCACCCTTAGACTACTGTCTTCACAGTGTTTATGTCATACGGTGTTCAGCTTTGCACTCTCTGGGTGTCATGGCGGCGTCAGACTGTATTCACACCACAGAGTATGACAAATAACCTGAGGTGTCTTAGTTTCTTAGTCTGACTTGGGTGTCGGCTGTTTTAGCTTCACAGCTCTCCAGTCTAGCAGGCGTTAATTCCCGCTGGCTTTGTGAACTGTTGTAGGAGCTCAGGCTTATTTGACCACTCACACCAACCTTCACTCTTTATAAGGTACTGGGTCTGGTCGCTCCTCGACGAATATAGCTCAGCTTTGCTCCAGTGATATTGGTCCTTAGGCTGGAGTGACACTTGTGTGTCACCCACGTGAGGATCTCATCTCACTGCTCAGACTGGCCGCCCGCTCTCTGGAGATGAGTAGGTTGGCTACATTGTATTTCTAAGCAGCTGACCTGCTCCTGTTCTGTTCTGCAATCTTCACGCAAGTCACACGTAAGTTTGACTCCAGTCTTATTGTAGTGATCCAAAGCCTCGTGATCTGTCGTATGCTTTCCTGTGTGGTGTGGAAATATCCCTGTTGGTAGTTCATTTCCTCCTTTTGTGTTGGTTCTTACTGGGCAGTTATTGTCCCTTCCCTGTGTCTGATTGCAGTGTGCATGTGTTTTGTTTTTTCCCCAGTCTGTAGTATTTGTGTGATTTGGTTCTCGGGTCCCAGCCCTCTCCTGGGGCAAAGGAGAGAGGGTGTTAGATCACAGTTCGTACAGGAGTTGGGGTCATGCTGGTGGTCCACACCTGGCTACCATCAAGCCTACCTCTAAGATAAGGAATAGAACAGGGTCCCTAGTCTGAGAGCCAGTTTAGAGCTTTCTGCTCCAGTTAGCACGACACCCCTGTGACAGTTTATTGGTATATTTTCTGCTTGGAAGTTGTTGTTTTTTTTGTACCCTGATATAACTTTCAACAATGAGATCTCCTCTTTACTGTGTTTTAAGCTGTTTATGGACCATGGCTTTTGCTATAAAATGTTAGAAAAATCCTTCTAACACAGTTAAATTTTTTATATAGGGTTAATCAGATAGCAGCACTGTACTGACTACTATTTAATATGCATTTAAATGTAATTTCCTAATACTGAACACAACCAGATCCCAAATTATAAAAGTATGTTCACACTTATGCAACTACATTATTTTAGTTTTTTTATTTTTATTATTATTATTAATATTATTATTATTATTGTTGTTGTTACTTCCCCACTCAAAATGATTCAGTTTCATTGTATAGCTCATGCGTGGCATTAAGGTCTTGTTCACATGTTTTGTTTTTTTTTTACACTTTTTTGTGTGTTTGTACTGCGGAAAAATACAGCACCAACAAAATAAATGAGTTTTCTGAAATCTCATGCACATACTTGCTTATTTTTTCCTTATGTATTTGAATCATAAACATTTTTTGTTTTGTTTTTTTCCAAATCTGCTGCAAGTCAATTCTTTTTGAAAAATACAGTTGCTGAGGACTGCTGCATCAGGCGGTCTGAGGACATCCTCCTCCCGGCTACACTGGGGTCAAATGCCCCTCACACCCCTCCCTAAATAGGCCCCTGTACATATCTTTAAAGGGGTTTTCCCACAAATAAAGTTAATTTTAAAGTTGATTTTAATCAATAATAATACGTTCCACAATTGGATGTGATTAAAAAAAATGTTCCTGTGCTGAGATAATCCTATATATGTGCCCCTGCTCTGTGTTATGTAATGGCAGTGTCTGACCGTACAGGGACATGGTCTGATCATACCATAGCTCCTGGCCCGGAAGGAAGCAAAAGAGTATAAAGACATTATATCACAAGATCATAGCTGATTCTTTTTGGGAGGTAAAACATTTCTCTGCCTGTTTTTTATAAAATATTTTACATCAAATAAACAATCATTTTGAATCCCATGCTTTAATGTTTATATGGCTCTCCTGAGTGTCAGGTGCCACAGGGTACTACATCCAACCCCGAATTCCTGGAAGACCTGTGCTGGTAACTAACAAATCCCCGCCCTTTTCCCCAGACTGCGTGACAGGCTCTAGATCAGACCTGGGCAAGGGGCGGCCCGGGGGCCACATCCGGCCCGCCTGCTCTCTGTGACCGGCCCGCCCGTCTTCAGCCGGTGTAGTGGAGCCGGGCTGCAGCGTGCCGAGCAAGGAGAGATCCTGTGCAGGTCCGCACAGTCAGTGCAGGCAGCGGAACGCAGGAGTCTTTCCTCTGTTCCCTGCCGGCACTAATTGTCAGTGACACACGCGCGCGCTCTGACGTTGTCAGTACTGCGCTGCGTGTGTCATTTCAAACGTTCCCGCCGGGCAGGAGAAGAAGCAGCACAGCAGACGGAATAATTCATCCTGCACTGTAGGACCTGCGATGATGTCACGCCCATGTGACTGTGTGGGAGGAGACACAGGATGCCGGGCAGAAAGCAAGACATGCTGAATCCTGAAGAAGATGTGGACACATGATGACTGGTAATAAGAAAAGAGGGGACATGAGGGGGAAGGGGGCTGCAGGGTGAGTGCATATGTGGGAAGATGGAGCTGCAGGGTGAGTGGCATATGTGGGAACATGGAGCTGCAGGGTGAGTGCATATGTGGGAACATGGAGCTGCAGGGTGAGTGCATATGTGGGAACATGGAGCTGCAGGGTGAGTGCATATGTGGGAACATGGAGCTGCAGGGTGAGGGGCATATGTGGGAACATGGAGCTGCAGGGTGAGTGGCATATGTGTGAACATGGAGCTGCAGGGTGAGTGGCATATGTGGGAACATGGAGCTGCAGGGTGAGTGCATATGTGGGAACATGGAGCTGCAGGGTGAGTGCATATGTGGGAACATGGAGCTGCAGGGTGAGTGGCATATGTGGGAACATGGAGCTGCAGGGTGAGTGCATATGTGGGAACATGGAGTTGCAGGGTGAGTGGCATATGTGGGAACATGGAGCTGCAGGGTGAGTGGCATATGTGGGAACATGGAGCTGCAGGGTGAGTGGCATATGTGGGAACATGGAGCTGCAGGGTGAGTGCATATGTGGGAACATGGAGCTGCAGGGTGAGTGGCATATGTGGGAACATGGAGCTGCAGGGTGAGTGCATATGTGGGAACATGGAGCTGCAGGGTGAGTGGCATATGTGGGAACATGGAGCTGCAGGGTGAGTGGCATATGTGGGAACATGGAGCTGCAGGGTGAGTGGCATATGTGGGAACATGGAGCTGCAGGGTGAGTGCATATGTGGGAACATGGAGCTGCAGGGTGAGTGGCATATGTGGGAACATGGAGCTGCAGGGTGAGTGCATATGTGGGAACATGGAGTTGCAGGGTGAGTGCATATGTGGGAAGATGGAGCTGCAGGGTGAGTGGCATATGTGGGAACATGGAGCTGCAGGGTGAGTGCATATGTGGGAACATGGAGCTGCAGGGTGAGGGGCATATGTGTGAACATGGAGCTGCAGGGTGAGTGCATATGTGGGAACATGGAGCTGCAGGGTGAGTGCATATGTGGGAACATGGAGCTGCAGGGTGAGTGCATATGTGGGAACATGGAGCTGCAGGGTGAGTGCATATGTGGGAACATGGAGCTGCAGGGTGAGTGCATATGTGGGAACATGGAGCTGCAGGGTGAGTGGCATATGTGGGAACATGGAGCTGCAGGGTGAGTGCATATGTGGGAACATGGAGCTGCAGGGTGAGTGCATATGTGGGAACATGGAGCTGCAGGGTGAGTGCATATGTGGGAACATGGAGCTGCAGGGTGAGTGGCATATGTGGGAACATGGAGCTGCAGGGTGAGTGGCATATGTGGGAACATGGAGCTGCAGGGTGAGTGGCATATGTGGGAACATGGAGCTGCAGGGTGAGTGCATATGTGGGAACATGGAGCTGCAGGGTGAGTGCATATGTGGGAACATGGAGCTGCAGGGTGAGTGGCATATGTGGGAACATGGAGCTGCAGGGTGAGTGCATATGTGGGAACATGGAGCTGCAGGGTGAGTGGCATATGTGGGAACATGGAGCTGCAGGGTGAGTGCATATGTGGGAACATGAAGCTGCAGGGTGAGTGCATATGTGGGAACATGGAGCTGCAGGGTGAGTGCATATGTGGGAACATGGAGCTGCAGGGTGAGTGGCATATGTGGGAACATGGAGCTGCAGGGTGAGTGGCATATGTGGGAACATGGAGCTGCAGGGTGAGTGGCATATGTGGGAACATGGAGCTGCAGGGTGAGTGCATATGTGGGAACATGGAGCTGCAGGGTGAGTGCATATGTGGGAACATGGAGCTGCAGGGTGAGTGGCATATGTGGGAACATGGAGCTGCAGGGTGAGTGCATATGTGGGAACATGGAGCTGCAGGGTGAGTGGCATATGTGGGAACATGGAGCTGCAGGGTGAGTGGCATATGTGGGAACATGGAGCTGCAGGGTGAGTGGCATATGTGGGAACATGGAGCTGCAGGGTGAGTGGCATATGTGGGAACATGGAGCTGCAGGGTGAGTGGCATATGTGGGAACATGGAGCTGCAGGGTGAGTGCATATGTGGGAACATGGAGCTGCAGGGTGAGTGCATATGTGGGAACATGGAGCTGCAGGGTGAGTGGCATATGTGGGAACATGGAGCTGCAGGGTGAGTGCATATGTGGGAACATGGAGCTGCAGGGTGAGTGCATATGTGGGAACATGGAGCTGCAGGGTGAGTGGCATATGTGGGAACATGGAGCTGCAGGGTGAGTGCATATGTGGGAACATGGAGCTGCAGGGTGAGTGGCATATGTGGGAACATGGAGCTGCAGGGTGAGTGGCATATGTGGGAACATGGAGCTGCAGGGTGAGTGGCATATGTGGGAACATGGAGCTGCAGGGTGAGTGGCATATGTGGGAACATGGAGCTGCAGGGTGAGTGGCATATGTGGGAACATGGAGCTGCAGGGTGAGTGCATATGTGGGAACATGGAGCTGCAGGGTGAGTGCATATGTGGGAACATGGAGCTGCAGGGTGAGTGGCATATGTGGGAACATGGAGCTGCAGGGTGAGTGCATATGTGGGAACATGGAGCTGCAGGGTGAGTGGCATATGTGGGAACATGGAGCTGCAGGGTGAGTGCATATGTGGGAACATGAAGCTGCAGGGTGAGTGCATATGTGGGAACATGGAGCTGCAGGGTGAGTGCATATGTGGGAACATGGAGCTGCAGGGTGAGTGGCATATGTGGGAACATGGAGCTGCAGGGTGAGTGGCATATGTGGGAACATGGAGCTGCAGGGTGAGTGGCATATGTGGGAACATGGAGCTGCAGGGTGAGTGCATATGTGGGAAGATGGAGTTGCAGGGTGAGTGGCATATGAGGGAAGATGGAGTTGCAGGGTGAGTGGCATATGAGGGAAGATGGAGTTGCAGGGTGAGTGGCATATGAGGGAAGATGGAGTTGCAGGGTGAGTGGCATATGAGGGAAGATGGAGTTGCAGGGTGAGTGGCATATGAGGGAAGATGGAGTTGCAGGGTGAGTGGCATATGAGGGAAGATGGAGTTGCAGGGTGAGTGGCATATGAGGGAAGATGGAGTTGCAGGGTGAGTGGCATATGTGGGAAGATGGAGTTGCAGGGTGAGTGGCATATGTGGGAAGATGGAGTTGCAGGGTGAGTGGCATATGTGGGAAGATGGAGTTGCAGGGTGAGTGGCATATGAGAGCTGCAGACTGACAGAAGGATGTGAAGGGGTGCAGAGTGTTTGAGAGGGGTAAGTTGGGGTACAGGCAGGGTGTGTGACATATGGGGGTGTAGTGTGTGTGATATGGGGGTGCAGGCTGTATGGGGAGCAGGGTGTGTGACATATGGGGGTGTAGTATAATACAGGTGTGCTAAATAGGGGGTGTAGTGATGTAGTATATTACAGGTGTACTATATGGAGGTGTAGTATATTACAGGTGTGCTATATGGAGGTGTAGTATATTACAGGTGTGCTATATAGGGGGTGTAGTGATGTAGTATATTACAGGTGTGCTATCTGGAGGTGTAGTATATTACAGGTGTGCTATATGGAGGTGTAGTATATTACAAGTGTAGTATATGGGGTGTAGTGATGTAGTATATTACAGGTGTACTATATGGAGTTGTAGTATATTACAGGTGTACTATATGGAGGTGTAGTATATTACAGGTGTGCTATATGGAGGGGTAGTATATTACAGGTGTACTATATGGAGGGGTAGTATATTACAGGTGTGCTATATGGAGGGGTAGTATATTACAGGTGTACTATATGGAGGGGTAGTATATTACAGGTGTGCTATATGGAGGGGTAGTATATTACAGGTGTACTATATGGAGGTGTAGTATATTACAGGTGTGCTATATGGAGGTGTATATTACAGGTGTATATAGGGGTGTAGTGATGTAGTATATTACAGGTGTATATAGGGGTGTAGTGATGTAGTATATTACAGGTGTACTATATGGAGTTGTAGTATATTACAGGTGTGCTATATGGGGGTGTACTATATTACAGGTGTAGTATATGGGGTGTAGTGATGTAGTATATTACAGGTGTATATAGGGGTGTAGTGATGTAGTATATTACAGGTGTACTATGTGGAGTTGTAGTATATTACAGGTGTGCTATATGGAGGGGTAGTATATTACAGGTGTACTATATGGAGGTGTAGTATATTACAGGTGTGCTATATGGAGGTGTATATTACAGGTGTATATAGGGGTGTAGTGATGTAGTATATTACAGGTGTATATAGGGGTGTAGTGATGTAGTATATTACAGGTGTACTATATGGAGTTGTAGTATATTACAGGTGTGCTATATGGGGGTGTACTATATTACAGGTGTAGTATATGGGGTGTAGTGATGTAGTATATTACAGGTGTATATAGGGGTGTAGTGATGTAGTATATTACAGGTGTACTATATGGAGTTGTAGTATATTACAGGTGTGCTATATGGAGGTGTACTATATTACAGGTGTAGTATATGGGGTGTAGTTATGTAGTATATTACAGGTGTGCTATATGGAGGTGTAGTATATTACAGGTGTACTATATGGGGGTGTACTATATTACAGGTGTAGTATATGGGGTGTAGTGATGTAGTATATTACAGGTGTACTATATGGAGTTGTAGTATATTACAGGTGTGCTATATGGAGGTGTACTATATTACAGGTGTAGTATATGGGGTGTAGTGATGTAGTATATTACAGGTGTATATAGGGGTGTAGTGATGTAGTATATTACAGGTGTACTATGTGGAGTTGTAGTATATTACAGGTGTGCTATATGGAGGTGTACTATATTATAGGTGTAGTATATGGGGTGTAGTGATGTAGTATATTACAGGTGTGCTATATGGAGGTGTAGTATATTACAGGTGTACTATATGGGGGTGTACTATATTACAGGTGTAGTATATGGGGTGTAGTGATGTAGTATATTACAGGTGTAGTATATAGGGGTGCAATGATGTAGTATATCAGAGGTGTATTATATAGTGGTGTAGTATAATACAGGTGTATATGGGGGTGTAGTATATTACAGGTATATGGAGGGAGTATAGTATAATACAGGTGTAGTATATAGGGGTGTAGTGGTGTAGTATATTACAGGTGTAGTATATAGGGGTGTAGTGGTGTAGTTTATTACAGGTGTAGTATATGGAGGGGGTGTAGTGATGTAATATATTGGGTAGAACTGAGGTAATTATATTAGTCCGGCCCTCTAAACCAATCCCAATTTCTCATGCGGTCCTATGGGAAAATTAATTGCCCACCCCTGCTCTAGATGGACCTGACGGGTTGTCACCTATTGGCTGGGACGCATCCAATTCACTAGTCAGAAACCTGGGAGGAGGAGGGGCTAGTCAGTGAAGTGGACGGACGACGAACATCTTGTCAGACAGAAGGAGAAGTAATAGTGGAAAGTCAGACAGAAAGTCAGTCAGAAGTTGACGAGCTGACAGGAAAGTGTAAAGTGACTACTGAGTAAACAGTCGCTGGGAGAGTATGTACCAGTACTCACAAGACTCAGCACCGATGGGGTACAGAGCCCTAGTTCAGGAAGACGCTTCAGGCTCACCTGATAACAATCTGCCCTGTGAGGGGACCATCAAGGACCTTACCGACATTAGTGTCTGGGGCACAGCACTAGAGAGGGAACCTGGTAACTGGGACAGAGGTCCGACCCAAGAGAGTTTCAAGCTGCCTGCCGTACAGTCCAGGATGGAGACAACAGTAGGGGGACCCCAAAAATGCTCCAAGGCATGTGGACCCACCAACTACTACAGGGTGCATGGAAGTAAAGCTCACCAGTTCACTACACCAGCACTGGAACAAAGGCAATACTAGATTGGTAAAAACTAGCACAAACTGGCTAGCAGCAACTCCAAAACACTGAGTAAAGCACAAGTTAAACCGCAGCCCCTGTGTTGTCTCAATTCTTACTACATGTCTACACCAATATGCTACAGCCACCATCATCCTCCCCTGGGGCCTAGCTCTACTTGCGAAGAGCCATTACATCTAAGGGTACTTTCACACTTGCGTTGTTTTCCTTCCGTTACAATCCGCCCTTTTGGAAACCAGCGGAATCCGTTAACGGATTCCGCTGTTTCCCATAGACTTGTATGGTTGACGGATTGTACCAAAAGGACCTGCGTTGCTTCCGCTGGGTGACGCTCCGTTGCTTCCGCCCAGCGGGAGGAACGCAGCATGTAATGTTGTTTTGAGCAGCGGAATCCTCTGGATTTCACTGCGCATGCTCCTTTTTTTTTTTTAAATCACAAACTTTATTTTGGCTTGCGGTGGCCGAACACTCAGCTGAGCGCCCGGCCGCCGACAAGTGACAGCGCTCAGCTGATCACCCGGCGGCCGGCTACTGTGAGTGATTGGCTGATCACCCGGCTACTGTGAGTGATCGGCTGATCATCCGGCGGCCGGCTACTGTGAGTGATCGGCTGATCACCCGGCTACTGTGAGTGATCGGCTGATCACCCGGCGGCCGGCTACTGTGAGTGATCGGCTGAACACCCGGCGGCCGGCTACTGTGAGTGATCGGCTGATCACCCGACTACTGTGAGTGATCGGCTGATCACCCGACTACTGTGAGTGATCGGCTGATCACCCGGCTACTGTGAGTGATCGGCTGATCACCCGGCTACTGTGAGTGATCGGCTGATCACCCGGCTACTGTGAGTGATCGGCTGATCACCCGGCTACTGTGAGTGATCGGCTGATCACCCGGTGGCCGGCTACTGGGAGCGATCGGCTGATCACCTGGCGGCCGGCTGCAGGGAGCGATCAGCTGATCACCCGGCTACTGTGAGTGATCGGCTGATCACCCGGCGGCCGGCTACTGTGAGTGATCGGCTGATCACCCTGCTACTGTGAGTGATCGGCTGATCACCCGGCGGCCGGCTACTGTTAGCGATCAGCTGATCGTTCACAATAGTCTGCCGACGGTAAAAAAAACAAAACGGATTGCGTTGTTTTGCAGCATCCGTTGCATCCGTTACACAACGCAATGCAACGGATACCGTTCAACGCAAGTGGGAAACTAGCCTAAGCTGCCCAATACCACCAGCACCAAAAGTGAGAGACTTTGCAGCGGCGGCTTTCCCCATATAGCCGAATACCGCAATTAGCGTCACGAAAACCAGTTTTATTTTTATTCTTCTCTTTTCCAAAACACCTATAGCCCAGGACCGAGTACCCCAAAGCCCTGGGGCACATCATTTATATCCTTTTGTACTTCCTCCCCTGCCCAGAACCTGTGATATGACCACACCATGACTCATGCATGATCAGAAACAACCATTATACATATCAGGAAAACTTATATAAAAGACTAGATGGTGGCCCGATTCTAACGCATCAAGTATTCAAGAATTTATTGTGTAGTTAATGTATGATTTTTGTATATATGGGTGTTGTGTGGGGGTGTGTGAGAGCGGTGTTGTTTGTGTTGCATTGTGTGTGTTGCGTTGTTTGTGGAGCGTTGTGTGTCTGCAGCGTTGTGTGTGTGGTGTTGTGTGTGTTGCGCGGTTTGTGTGGGTGCGTGTGTGTGTTTTAGGGGAGGTATGTTTTGTGCAGTGTTTGTGTGTTGGAGGAGTAGTCCTGGGGAGAGAGGAGTATAATAGGAGGAGTAGTCCTGGGGAGAGAGGAGTATAATTGGAGGAGTAGTCCTGGGGAGAGAGGAGTATAATTGGAGGAGTAGTCCTGGGTGGAGAGGAGGATAATAGGAGGAGTAGTCCTGGGGGGAGAGGAGGATAATAGGAGGAGTAGTCTGGGGGGAGAGGAGGATAATAGGAGGAGTAGTCCTGGGGGGAGAGGAGTATAATAGGAGGAGTAGTCCTGGAGGGAGAGGAGTATAATAGGAGGAGTAGTCCTGGGGGGAGGCAAGTATAATAAGAGGAGTTGTCCTGGGGAGAGAGGAGTCTAATAGGAGGAGTAGTCCTGGGGGGAGGTGTATAGGTGCCCAATGTGTGCGGGGGGAGTAGCCGAGTGGGCACAGTGTGCGGGGGGCGTGGCCGAGCGGGCACAGTCTGCTGGGGGCGTGGCCGAGCGGGCACAGTGTGCGGGGGGCATGGCCGAGCGGGCACAGTCTGCGGGGGGCGTGGCCAAGCCGAGCGGCCAATGAGACGGTTGTCACTGTAGTGATGTCATTTTGGAGCAAGACAGACAGACAGACAGAATAAGGCAATTATATATATATAGATTCTCAGCACAGGAACATTTTTTTTTAAACACATCCAATTGTGGAATTTATTATTCCAAGATCTATTAAATAAAATTAACTTTGTTTGCGGGAAAACTCCATTAAGGTGGGAAAATGTTTGATAGGATTCTTATTGGTTTGATTTATTTAGACAGGGTTGTGTAGATTTTTTATATCCACTGTAAATGTTTGTATCTTGTGAAAGAATATTGACATGCATTATGTGAATCTGTAGGGTATTGAATTGAATATACTGTACAGTATCTATGTTTGCCCAAATACCTGGAAAAACTAAGCTCACATAATAATGAAAGGTAAGCTTGTCTGCTATTGCTGAAGAAGCACCATGTTGATTTTGAGGTGTATTTACGAGGTGCTGAAGGCAGCTAAATGGGCAATGTTAATAGAGGGCAATGAACCATTGCTCGGAACTGCTGACTTTATATACAAGAGTGAGCATGTTTACTATAGCCTAGTGTCTTGGGTCTTGGTCTGTCTGGTGTCTACTTCAAATGCATTGTCAATTCCTTCTACAATGACCCCAGTCTCCTGCGTCAGTAATTAACCATTTATTTCTATAAATGGTGAACACAGTTGAGAGCAACTACTCCAGGACAACACCTTTTAGAAAATCTTTTTGGTGACTGCATGATTGAGCCTTTACAAAAATATAGCTAAATTTAACCCCTTCACGACCGGCCAATTTTTCGCTTTCCGTTTTTTTTTTTCGCCATTCTTTTTCTGAGAGACGTAACTTTTTTATTTTTCAGTCAATATGGTCATGTGAGGGCTCATTTTTTGTGGAACGAGCTGTACTTTTAAATGAAACCATCAGTTTTACCATATAGTGTACTGGAAAACGGCAAAAGAATTCCAAATGCAGAAAAATTGCAAAAAAAGTGCGATAGCACTATGGTTTTTTAGATATTTTATTCACTGTGTTCACTATATGGTAAAACTAATGTCTGGGTGTGATGCCTCAGGTCAGTGCGAGTTCATAGACACCAATCATGTATAGGTTTACTTTTATATAAAGGGTTAAAAAAAATCGGAAGTTTGTCCGAAAAAAGTGGCGCACGTTTTACGCCATATTCCGTGACCCGTAGCGTTCTCATTTTTCGGGATCTATGGCTCAGTGACAGCTTATTTTTTGCGTCTCGAGCTGACGTTTTTAACGGTACAATTTTTGCGCAGATGCTACGTTTTGATCGCCTCTTATTGCATTTTGCGCAAAAGTTGTGGCGACAAACGTCGTTTTGGCATTTGGAATTTTTTTGCCGCTATGCCGTATACTGACCAGATTAATTGATTTTATATTTTGATAGATCGGGCGTTTTTGAACGCGGCGATACCAAAAGTGTGTGTATTTTTTATTTTTTTAAACCTTTAATTTTCAATGGGGCGAATGGGGGGTGATTTGAACTTTTTGGTTTTTGTTTTTTTTTTTAATTTTTTAAAACTTTTTTTAACATTTTTTTTATTTTACTAGTCCCCCTAGGGGGCTATTGCGATCAGCAATCCGATCGCTCTGCAGTATCTGCTGATCACAGCTACACAGCTGTAAACAGCAGATACGCTCTTTCTCTTTTGCTGTGCCGCTGGCACAGCGAAAGTGAAAGCAAGTCATGTGTAGTACAGGAGCCATCACATGACCCTGTGCTACCATGATAACTATCGGAAGTCACGTGATCGCATCACGTGACTTCCGTTATCGGGCGGTAAGTAAAAGTTTACAGCGATCGCGCTTATAATGGCGCTGTCACGTATTGACAGCGCCATTTAAGGGGTTAATCGGCACGAGCAGATAACGATTCTGCTCGTGCCTAGCAGTCACACATCTCAGCTGTGAAAATCAGCTGAGATGTGCGCCGATCGCGGCATGCTGCCGCCGGAGACCGCGGCCAGTAACATTATGACATTTAGGACGTAATTTTACTGCCCGCGGTCGTTAAGGGGTTAAATTGAGTGTGCCTTTTTAGAACTACTTTAACTACTATTAGAAATCCCTTGAAAACCATTGTGCAAGTATGTTAGCACAGCTGAAAACAGTTTTGCTGATTAGAGAAGCTATAAACTGACTTTCCTTTGAGCTAGTTGAGAATCTGGAGCATTACATTTGTGTTACGTCACTACTGGAGTCTGCTCCATCGACTTCTACTCCGATCGCCAGGTGACGCCGTGTTCCTGCCATGGATAGTGCTGGTAATGGGAGAGAAGTCGATGCCAGCGGTGTTGGTGGGCGCAGGCTCCGCTCATCCACTGGTCTGGGTTTCCTGGGATCTGCAGTGCCACTGGCTAACTGTAGGTGGCGGGTGTCTCCCAGCTGAAGTACCATGATTCAGCTACAGTCTATGGGAATACACCAAACCCTTTTTAATGCCCCTCCTGTCTGCTGACCTCTGCCAGAGATAGTTCTGAAAATTCTGGCTCCTGTTCCGTGCTGTGATTTTGTGTGCTGATTACCGCTTGTTTCCTGACTACCCTCCTGCCTGCTGTTTTTGTACCTCGCTGCCTGATCTGGTTTTGACCTCAGCTTGTTTCTGATTACGTCCTTACCTGCCGATTCTGTCTCTGTTCCTCAATTCCTGGTTTGACCCTGCCTGATGACTACTCTCTCAGACTGCAGCCTTCCACAGGTAGTGATCTCCAGGGCCCTGTTTAATTCCAAATGCCTGTATAGGGGTTAAAGGGTTTCAGGGTTCTGGGGGTCCTGCTTGGTGAGTGACTTCCCTCTAGCCTGTCCATTACACCCTGTCTGAGTCTGTGGATCCAGGCAGGCATTACAATTTGTTGGTTCTATTAAACTCTCAAAATATCCATAAAATGAGAACTTTCAAGTAAATCTCGACAGTCTGTTCTTGTTCTTAGAAATGAAGGATATTCCATACTAGAAATTGCCAACAAACTGAATATTTCCTACAACGGTGTGTCCTACTCCCTTCAGAGGAGAGCACAAACAGGCTCTAACCAGAGTAGAAAGAGAAGTGGGAGGCCCCGCTGCACAACTGAGCAACAAGACAAGTACATTAGAGTTTCTAGTTTGAGAAATCAATGCCTCACAGGTCCTTTACTGGCAGCTTCATTAAACAGTACCCACAAAACGCCAGTATCAACGTCTACAGTGACGAGGCGACTCCGGGATGCTGGCCTACAGGGCAGAGTGTCAAAGAAAAAGCCATGTCTGAGATTGGCTAATAAAAGAAAAAGATTAATATAGACAAAAGAATACAGACATTGGACAGAGGAAAATTGGAAAAAAGTGTTTATAGACATACGAATCGAAGTTTGAGGTGCTTGGATCACACAGAAGAACATTTGTGAGATGCAGAACAACTAAAAAGATACTGGAAGAGAGCCTGACGCCATCTGTCATGCATGGTGGAGGTAATCTGATGGTCTGGGGTTGCTTTGGTGCTGGTAAAGTGGGAGATTTGTAAAAGGTAAAAGGGATTTTGAATAAGGAATGCTATCACTCCATTTTGCAACGCCATGCCAGATCCTGTGGACAGCGCTTGAGTGGAGCCAATTTCATCCTACAACAGGACAATGACCCAAAGCACACCTCCAAATTATGCATGAACTATTTAGGGAAGAAGCAGGCAGCTGGTATTCTATCTGTAATGGAGTGGCCAGCCCAGTCACCAGATCTCAACCCTATTGAGCTGTTTTGGGAGCAGCTTGCCCGTATGGTACGCAAAAAGTGCCCACCAAGCCAATCCAAGCATGGGGTGAAATATTTCCAGATTACCTCAGCAAATTAACAGCTAGAATGCCAAGTGTCTGCAAAGCTGTAATTGCCGCAAAGGGATCATTCTTTGACGAAAGCAAAGTTTGAAGGAGAAAATTATTATTTCAAGTAACAATCCTTATTTCTAACCTAGTCAATGTCTGGATTACAATTTCTATTCATTATGCAACTCATTTGAAAAATGAGAGTATGATTTTTCAGGGAAAATACAAAATTGTCTGGGTGACCCAAAACGTTTGAACTGTAGTGGAATTCATGACAAGCTGTGGTTTCCCCATGCCAGAAATCAGTCCCTGATTAGAGTAAGATTTGTGGCGTGGTGCAAGGAGTCATGCACCACTTGTCGTAGTATGACATAAGTAGAGATGAGCCACCACCTGGAGTTCGAGTTCGGTTCGGTGAATGGAGGCTCCGTTCGACGAACCCTTTCGAACCCCATTGAAAACAATGGCAGGCAAACACAAACACATAAAAACACATTATACATGTACACATACAGTTAATAAACATTGTCATAACACTTACAGGTCCCCGCAACGCATCCTGCACTCTGTCTTCCGCCGCTTTTCCTTTAGATAATCGCTACGTCCTCCCGGTAACCAGCACTGATGATGGGACCTTCCGTGACGTCAAAATAGCATGTGACCAGTCACATGTGTAATATCTCATTGGCTACAGACTGGTCACATGGCTAGACGTC
This sequence comes from Anomaloglossus baeobatrachus, assembly GCF_048569485.1. Lineage (NCBI taxonomy): Eukaryota > Metazoa > Chordata > Amphibia > Anura > Aromobatidae > Anomaloglossus > Anomaloglossus baeobatrachus. The sequence continues at coordinate 502,269,984 of NC_134355.1, read as the reverse complement.
ATGCTAGGTCCTGTCAGTGCATCCTACTGGTGCACGGTGCTCGTTTGTGCATCTCCGTGTACCAGCGAGATGCTCTGGCACAAGGTCGGCTTCCCCGTTCCTGTATGTGGGCGCTCTTTACAGAGTCAGCCCACATGCAAGGACTGGCTGCCACAGCCGGTGAATTGCGGAACGGGGAATCACGTGATCGGAGCACCGTTGCTATAGTAACCGCCTGTCAGATTACTTTAGCAACGGTGGCAGCGGTGACGTCACCGCTTACAGCCCCGCAGCCTCTGCTCACTCTCACTGATTAGACTGCACGGGGAGAAGCAGCGTCTTCCTCCCATACAGTGCTGTTTGATGTAGCAGAGCTGCATGGGTTGAAGGAGAAAGAAGACAGAAGATCAGAATCGTGGAGGGATGAGAGGGAGTAATAAACATGGAGTCTCTAAGTGTGTCTGTGTATTTATTTCTATTAAAGTATTTTTTTTCTCTGTGTGGTGTCTTTCTTATAACCCTTTTATTGGAGATTCTTAATGGCCGGGTCAAACTTGCCTGAAGAATCTCTGGCTTAATACTAGCTAGTAAAACAAAGCTAGTATTAACCCATTATTACCCAGCAAGCCACCCGGCTTCAGGGCTGCTGGAAGAGTTGGATACAACACCAGATGATGGCGCTTTCATAGAAGCTCCATATTCTGGCGCTGTATCCAACTCTGCCAGCTGGCTGCCCTAGTGACGGGTGGCTCGCTGGGTAATATTGGGGTTAGGGATAGCTGTATATTATCAACTGGCCCTAAGCCCGAAATTCATGGTGTCACGCCAATATTAAACATGGCCACCATGAATTTGGAGTACAGATAAAAAAAAAAAAACACGACACACAGAAATTTTTTTATTAGGAATAAAACACAACACAATTAGTGACTCCATCTTTATTGAAATAGAGAACCCCCCTCCGCAGTAATCCTGGGTCAAGGGTCCCGCGCCGTCCAATCCGGATCCAATATCATCTGATCGGTTTACTGGAAGGCAAAGAGATCAGATGATGTGTCAGGTTCAAGGGCCTGAATCACATGACACAGCCGCTGATTGTATAAACGGCTTTTATACAATCAGATGATGCATCAGTGCAAAAAAAATCCCAAACAAACTATACACTTCTGTGCAGACTCCTGTCCGACAGCAGCAGCTGATAGTTTAGCCGGACGGGCGGTAAAAAGCCGGCCTCACCGCTCGACTTTTAGTGTCAGCTGATTCCGTCAGGTGACCGCATCAGCTAATTATCGCCAGGTCTGAGAGAGAGAAAAGAGAGAAAAAAGAGAGGGGAGAGAGAGAGAGAGAGAGAAGAGAATGGGAGAGAGAGTGGAGGAGAGGGAGAGAGAGAGAGGAGAGAAGATAGAGAGAAGAGAGAACAAGAGAGAGAGAACGAGAGAGAGGCGAGAGCAATGCAGCCTCATTTCGTGAACTGCTCCGATTTTAGAGTTGTGGCCCGTGGCTCACAGCTGATGTCCGGCTCCTCCCCTCAGTGCATAATTAAATTAAATTCTAATTATAAATAATTATAATTTAAAATTAAAAATAAATTAAATTCTTTACCGGGGTGGCCGGGACTTGAACTCGTGAACTAATGCTCGCTAGGCAGTAGCTCTAACCATTGAGCCACTGCCTCTAATGAGAAACATAGGAAGATTTGGTTATCTTGACCTCTGCATTGCAGAGTGAAGTCTCCGGTGACAGCGCGGCTCACTTCAGGTGCTGCGTGGAGAGGACACAGAGCGCTCGTGTTCTACAGGGCTCCCTGTCATCTTCATGTAACCTAGCTGACAGTGTCGTGTGGATTACTTCGGACCTGGATTGTTGTTTGGGGATTAATAAAGAGGTAAATGAGGTGTTTTTTGTGTTTTATTCCAAATAAAGGATTTTTCATTATGTGTGTTTCTTTACTTTCACTTATAGGTTAATCATGGAAGGTTTCTCGGGGAGACGCCTGTCATGATTAACCCCGTTATTACCTCAATTGCCACTGCACCACGGCAATTCGGGATGAGCTGGGTAGAGTCCCGGGACTGTCGCATCTAATGGATGCAACAATTCCGGACGGCTGCCTGCTGATATTGTTAGGTTGGTGGGCTCCCCATAATGTGGTGCTCTCCATCCTGACAATACCAGCCTCCAGCCATGTGGCTTTATCCTGGCTAGTATCAAAATTGGGGGAATCCGCATTTTTTTTTAAAATTATTTATTTATTGTACTACACGATATAGACCTGCCCACCAGCTGCTGTGATTGGTTGCAGTGAGACAGCTGTCATTCATCGTGGGGGCGTGTCTGACTGCAACCAATCATAGGTGCCGGTGGGCGGGGAAGGCACGGAATACCTGATTGAATAATGAAGCGGCAGCCATTTTCAAAAGAGGAGAAGCCGCCGGAGATTTGTGACAGCCGTGCAGTGAGGCGCCCGTGATCGGTGAGTAGGAAAGAGAGCAGGATTGGGCTGGGGATGCAGGACGCATACAGATATGCAACGTGCAAACATACATACTGTGAAAAGCCACGCTTTTGGTGATCGAACCGTTCTCGAACGCATCTCGAACTGTCGAACTTTAAACAAATCGTTCGAGTTCGTCGAACGACTCGAACACCCCCCAAAATCACTCGAACTTGAAATTGGCGAACCATTCGACTCGAACATCGCTCAACTCTAGACATAAGGTGACAATTATTAAAGCAACTTTTTTTTTTTTTTAACTCTTCATCAAGCCTAAGGAAGTAAATGATATAGAGGACTGTATAGAGAGATTAGCGGTCTGTTATAGGTTTTCTCAATAGAAGACCCTCCGCAAGTCACCAGTAGGTAAATGTACTTAACTGAGTAGGTTGTAGTCTCCAATGGAAGATGCTTTGATATCACAGGTCCTATAGAGACTGGTTCACTATTACAATAGTGTGGAAATTGGATAAGAAAAGAAACCAATAAAAACCCCTTGAGCAGATTTTCTGCCTATTGGTGTATGGCTTATTCATATAAGTATTCAATATACATTTAGGCTATGTGCGCACGTTGCGTACAGTTCACTGCAGAAATTTCTGCAGCGATCTGAAGAGCACATGTGCGCTTCTAATCGCTGCAGAAAATGTCCGTAGTGAAGCCGATTCCATGCGCTCTGCCTGCAGCTCCTCCCATAGACAGAGCAGGAGCTGCCGGCAAAGCGCACGGAAGAAGTGACATGTCACTTCTTTTTACGCAGCGCTTCGGCAGTAGCCGAAGCGCTGCGCTCTAAAGCGCCACGTGCGCACGGCCCCTGCACAATCTCCATAGACTGTGCAGGGGACGCAGGACGCATGCAGTTACGCTGCGCTACAAAGCGCAGTGTAACTGCATGTATTTGCGCAACGTGCGCACATAGCCTTAAAGGGAACCTGTCAGCAGATTTTTGCTACTTCATCTGAGAGCAGCATGATGTAGGCAAAGGTAATCTGAATCCAACCATGTATCACTTAGATTCGTGGCTGCAGCCATTCTGACACAGTGAAAGATTTGAGATTTTGTATGCAGCAGAACTCTGAAAGCTGTCCCTGCCCACAGGAGGCTCTCAGTGTGCTGAGGGGATGGTGTTGGACTACAACTTGCCACCCGCTGAGACCCACTAATTATAAATATAAGAGGCTTAAAATAACATTGCAGGTAAATAAAAAATGACTGAGATAACAGATGCATGGCAGAATTTTCTGCTCTAAAGCTGGTGTCACACACAGCGACAATGACAACGACGTCGCTGCTACGTCACCATTTTCTGTGACGTTGCAGCGACGTCCCATCGCTGTCGCTGTGTGTGACATCCAGCAACGACCTGGCCCCTGCTGTGAGGTCGCCGGTCGTTGCTGAATGTCCAGCTTCATTTTTTGGTCGTCACTCTCCTGCTGTGACACACACATCGCTGTGTGTGACAGCGAGAGAGCGACGAAATGAAGCGAGCAGGGAGCAGGAGCCGGTAAGCGGTAAGCTGTAACCAGCGTAAACATCGGGTAACCAAGGGAAGACCTTTCCCTGGTTACCCGATATTTACCTTCGTTACCAGCCTCCGCCCTTGCTGCCAGCGCCGGCTCCTGCTCTGTGCACATGTGGCTGCAGTACACATCGGGTAATTAACCCGATGTATACTGTAACAAGGAGAGCAAGGAGCCAGCGCTAAGCAGTGTGCGCGGCTCCCTGCTCTCTGCACTGTGACATGTAGCTGCAGTACACATCGGGTTAATTAACCCGATGTGTACTGTACCTAGGAGAGCAAGGAGCCAGCGCTAAGTGCGGCTCCCTGCTCTCTGCACATGTAGCACAGCGACGTTATGATCGCTGCTGCGTCGCTGTGTTTGACAGCTAAGCAGCGATCATAACAGCGACTTACAAGGTCGCTGTTACGTCACAGAAAATGGTGACGTAACAGCGACATCGTTGTCGCTTAGTGTGAACCCAGCTTTACTCTTACAGCATGCTGTCTTCAGATTAGATTGCAGAAACCTGCTGACAGAGTCTCTTTAAGGGGTACTTCACACACAGCGAGATCGCTACTGAGATTGCTGCTGAGTCACGTTTTTTGTGACCTCATTAGCGATCTCGCTGTGTGTGACACTGAGCAGCGATCTGGCCCCTGCTGTGAGATCGCTGCTCGTTACACACAGTGCTGGTTCGTTTTTTTATTGTTGCTCTCCCGCTGATAAGCACACATCGCTGTGTGTGACAGCGAGAGAGCAACAATCCTGAATGTGAAGAGAGCAGGAGCCGGCATCTGACAGCCTGCGGTAAGCTGTAACCAAGGTAAAGATCGGGTAACCAAGGTGGTTACCCGATATTTACCTTCGTTACCAGCCTCTGCAGCTCTCACGCTGCCAGTGCCGGCTCCTGCTCCCTGCACACGCTAAGTTAAGCGGTGTGAGCTGGTAACTAAGGTAAACATCGGTTAACCATACCCGATGTTTACCTTAGTTACCAGTGTCCGCAGCTTCCAGACGCCGGCTCCGTGCAAGCGCAGCGTCGCTTGCACGTCGCTGCTGGCTGGGGGCTGGTTACTGGTCGCTGGTGAGATCTTCCTGTTTGACAGCTCACCAGCGACCATGTAGCGATGCAGCAGCAATCCTGACCAGGTCAGATCGCTGGTCGGATTGCTGCTGCATCACTAAAGTGTGAAGGTACCCTAAGGGTTTGGTTCCACTTGTGATTTTCATGTGCGAGTGCAATCCGATAAAACATCGGATTACACTCGCACCAGTGTAAACCATCTGTGATTGATTTCTCATGCCACAGCGGCATGCGGAATGAATCTCAGCATGCTGCGTTTTGCAGTGAGTCTTGGCTCACACACTCCCATACAAGTGTATGGGAGCGTGTGAAACATCGCACTGCTCTCGCATGTTATGCGACTGCAGTGCAATATACGCAGAGACAGACAGCAGAAGAAATAGGGAGAAAGTGTTCCCTCCCTCTTTTCCGCAGCTGTGATACGATCGCAAGATTGGATCACAGTCGCATGACCCTCAGCTGACACACGCAGCATAGGGCCATTAGCATATCGCTTCCAGTGCTCTCGCAACGGAAGCTACTGTATACCCTAGTGGGACCGAACCCTAAGGAACATGGTAGTCTACTCCAAAGGAACTAGCACCCTTCCAAATACTTTTTTAGCTATTTTTATAGCTAGTATTCTTAGCTAGGGTGCCTGACATTTTTCTTTTTAAAGTAGGGGATATGCTCATTTAGTAATTTTCTTCTTGGATTTTGTCTGTGATAGGGCAATAGTATGAATAGAATGCACCCTTACATTTTGAACATATACCAATTTAAAGTATAGCTCAGTTCTTTTGTTTTGCCCCAAATAAATTATTGAAGTTATCTACAGATTAGCCTAAATATTATAATCATTATGGGTTGAATCGTAGGTATGAGTCAGGACTGTACTAGGAGTGATTTTGCAGTATTTACTCAGTTTTGGAAAAACCTGTCTAAAAAATTAAATTAACCCTTTTGTAAAACTCGTGATGACACCCCTCATCAACCGATAGGTATTCTTAGTTTTTTTATTCTAAACCATTGTCTTTGCCTCCGTAACATGTTATATTATCTTCTGATTTCTTTCTATACTTCTTATGGAATGCTTCAGGCTATCTGGATAACTGTCTGTTGGTGGTTCTAACCAACCATCTTTACTGCTTATATTTATTATATCACTTTTGGGATAAGTGATATAGACCTAAATAGATTTTAATTGTATGGTTTCAATTATTAACATATTACTGATTACTCTATTTTCCTTTTTTTCAGAACTATTGAACACATAGATCACTTGAGCACTATCACTTATTCAGGAATTACGAGAATAACTGGAATATCACTGGAATAGCAATCCAATATTCACTTTTTTCTATCCATCAGGAGCACCGATATAGGAATTATGCTTTTTTCATATGGCTATGTTTCTAGGATAATTGGAGGTGGTGTCACGGCCCTCTGTTATTACACACACTTGCGGTCACATGACATCCAGAGCGGGGATCTTCCCATAAGTTACGTAACATGGTTTTCATTCTAAACACGTCACTTCCTCTGTTCCTGTGACGCTCACAGGAAGTGACGTTACGCGGGATATCCCCGATCATATCATTGGATGACGGGGACGTCACTCCAATGATGTATTTCCTACCTTTAATTAGGGCGGTACCTATGTGATTGGCCGGCTGTTATAAACCCCCCTCGCAGCCATATGCTCTCAGTGAAGTCCACGGAGCGTTTCCCTACACACATATGTCTACTTTGGTAAGTGCCTTTGGAGATGCAGCTAGTTAACTAGAGTTTCTTAGACTTTGAATCGTATTTTTTTCTTTTCTTTTATATGCAGCAATATAATCGTGATGGATTTCCTCTTTTTGTCTAGTATTGTCTAATCCGACCTCATTTCAGGTAGGAAATGACTTTGAAGTGTCCTACACTTAGAGACATTGGTGATTTTCCTTGTAATAGTGTCTTTCTCGTATTTGTCCCCTTATAGACATCCAATTTTGGATAATTATAGGACGGCATTCTGAATATGTATCATTGAATGGTCCCATAGGCAATTGATCTTTATATCTTTGATGATACCGTGGCGGTAGGTTATATCGTTATTTTGACAATAGTCTTTGAACATTTCCATATTATAATTTTTCCTCTTTTTAATAGAAGAACTGATTGACCTAAACACGTGGTAAATTTCCCCGTGAGGCTATTAAGACGTCCGATAGAAATAATTAATAAAACCCTCATTCAAAGAATTTTTTTCAACATAACAGGTAATTTACCCATATTAGGGACATGATGTTTTATACTTATTTAGTTAATTTTCTATGAGGAACCAAAGTCCTTTTGTTATAAAATATTCTCTGTATAGACAAGGATTTTTTTCTGCGATATCAGGTCTGTTTTGATACGGTGGATCCATATAGGAGGATCTCATAAAGGAAGATCGTAGTTTTATTCTGCATCTCCATCGGTAAATAGGGTAATCATTTAAAATTGGCCTATCCCGACACTTATCCCTTTGGTTTTCGATGTCTATTTGCACAATTCTTCACGTTCTTTCACAGTACTATTCTCCTTCACCAAATGGTTATAAGGGTATTTCATTTTTATTTTATCATATGATAATTCTCTGTATATGATAATTGTCATTTTATTTTCCTGTTTGTATCTTGGATATAGATAATTCCTTTCAGAAGAAGACCGAATTAGGTCGAAAACGTTTATTTATGGACTTTTTTCCTTTGAATAAAAAATCATTTTGAACATTACATTTGTTTAAGTCTCTTATTGGGGTAATTAAGAGTGCCGGAGTTCTTTCCTACATATAATTATTTTTCTCCAGAGCACCGAATTGGTGAAGCAGGGTCCTAACTCACTTGGTTATCTACTGATAAACCTAAAAATGATAATCATTATCTATACAGCATGCTTGTATGCAATGTAATGTCCTTAGGTCTCATTTAGATGTTTTTTTTCTCGTACATATATACATGCACTGGTTTGCATCAGTGTTTTGGATCCAATTTTCATTAGTGTGTCAGTTTTTACCATCAAAATTTCATCAGTGATTGTCAAATATGAAAAACACAGTTAATTGTAAACCTTATACTTATTGCAATGTTAATGATAGACAGCACACCAATTTCACACTGATCCCATCTGTGCTCTGTCAGGGATTTTTATTGACCCATTCACATGTATGAGTGATTTTCATCCATGACGCTGATAAAAAATGAACTTCTCCATGATTTTAGTTTTGTAGTAACACGATTTGCAAAAACACACGAACACGTGAATAGCACAAAGACTATAATGGTTTCATATTATATTTGTGAAAATTTTGGCTAGAATACAAACACTACTCACGAAAAGTTTGGAATATTTTTAGTTTTCAGGTAAAATTTATGGAAAACTTAAAAAGTTCACTCTACAGTGATATTTTATCATGAAAGTAGTGCATTTAAGTACAAATATGCAAACGGTGATTTTCTCATCTCCAACAATTTATTGAAGCAAAAGCCAACAACAGTGGTGGGTATACCCTTCTCAAAAAGTCAATGTCTAAATAATTTGTTATGTGGCCTTGAGCATCAATTACAGTTTGACAATGATGTTCCATGCTATTCACAAGTGGAGCTATTGTCTGCTGAGGCATGGCATCCCACTTTTCTTGAAGGGCAGCCCTCAGGTCCTTTGGATTCTGGAGTACTGAGTTACGAGTCTCTACCCAGTGACTCAGTTGATTCCACAGGTTTTTTTTATTCGGATTCAGGTCTGGAAAAAGTGCAGGCCACTCCATTTGAAATACCCTAGTTTCCAGCTGCCGTTCTCTAGTGATATGACCCGGATGAGCTGGAGCATTGTCTTCCATGAAGATGAAATTAGGTTTGTATTGTTTATGTAGAGACACAATGAGTGGATTAATGATTTTATCCAAGTAGTAGGGGTTTGTCAAAGTAGCATTCACAAAGTGTAGGGCTGTTCTGTATTGACTAGACACATGTCACGGGGTATGAACCAATGGAACAGGGGCTCCTAGGCTGACCCTAAGACTGGGGCCCCTGCACTGTCCCTTATCTAGAATGTAGGCTCAATGGTAGCAAGATTTGAGTTCTCAGCATGACCCTGTCTCTGGTCCGGGCTCTGATAGTAGTCCTCACCCATCCAGGGAGCGGGCCTGAAGCCCAGTAATGAAAACCCCACAAATAGGCACAGACAAGGGTAACCAAAAATTCGTGCACATTGCACTCAAACACAAAGGAGGGAGAGTTAGTGAACTGGGGAGTAAAGCAAAAGGGTAGGAAATAAATGTACAACTGGAAAACTCACACACCACGCAGAACCGCAATTTGTTGATCACCTTAGACCTGAGTAACCACAGGAACCGAGGAAGCAGAAGCTATATCGGCACTCAGCCCCCAAAACCAGAACCTTATGAAGGGTGAAGGCGGCTGAGGCAGATAATTAGCAGCCAGAGTCCCAGCAGATGATCAAAAGACAGCAGGAATTAACTCCTGCTGTACTGGAGAGCAGTGAAGCCAGACCCAGCCGACGCCCAAGACAGGATGTGTAACAAAGGGATTCCAGGCTGCTTATCGGACTCTGCAGTGTGAGCAGAGTCCAACACCACCATGACACTCAGCAACTGCAACGCCGAACACCGCACGACAAGTCGGCTGCCGACACTGTAACATCACCACCACCAAAGGCTCGCCTGGTGACAACAATGGCTGATGCATAGCACTTTCCTTGATGTCTCCAACATTGTTGGCGGTCATCATTTCTGCTTAGCATGAATCGATTTCATCAGTGAACAGCCCTGAGGCCCTCTGGTCCCTCGTCTAGCAAAACGATGATGCCTGTGCCTGGTGGCGTGGTCAGGTACCCTTGCAGATCATCTAGCACACAGACTACGCTGATATAAATGTTCCCACGATCAGGAATAGCAGTGTTTTGGATGTTTTCCAAAACTGATCATCATTTTCATATTTAGGTTGAGACTAGAGTTGAGCGCGGTTCGTGGTTCTCCAGTTCGCGGTTCGAGTGATTTTGGGGGCTGTTCTAGATCGAACTAGAACTCGAGCTTTTTGCTAAAGCTCGATAGTTCTAGTTATGTTCGAGAACGGTTCTAGCAGCAAAAAGCCAAGGTAATTACTAGCTGGCTTTCCGCTGTAATAGTGTAAGTCACTCTGTGACTCACACTATTATGAAATTTCAGCGCATAGTGTGCGGGAACAGCGCATTCAGATCACTGCTGCTGGGAAAATGGCGATAGCCATTTTTTTTTTTCCTTGTCTTCCTTCTCTAAGCGCGCGCGTGTAGTGGGGCGGGCCAGCATGTCAACCAATCCCAGACACACACACAGCTAAGTGGACTTTTAGCCAGAGAAGCAACGACATGTGTGATAGGATGTCCATGTCACATGTCCCTGCATTATAAAAACGGGTATCTGCCCGTCAGGATGACATTATCTGCCTTCTGCGTCTGGGTGTCAGTCACCGCTGGCGCAGCTCCTGTCTCCGATACTGCTGTGTACGCTCTACACAGCGCTATACAGAATAGGGATTGAAGTTTCTTTTAGCCCTTGTAGGGGCTAATAACAGCAGGCTCAGAGCCATAGGTGACAGTCAGGTCCGTGGAATGAGATTTTAACAGCTACAGATAAGAGCGTCTGTGTAGGTAAGGTTAGGGACTTCCTCACTGCATTTCACCATTAGGAGGGATATAAAGTGAGGCTTCCTTTCCTCTACACAGACCCACAACCCTGCCACTGTACCCTCCAGCCCTTTGCACACTCAAGCTCATTGTTACTAAGCCATTATACTAGCAAACACTGAGGAAACTTAGTGGCATCCTAAAAGTGGCTGTTGTACTCCATTTGTGCCCCACTGATGCCAAGCTATTTGCAGCACCACTGCATTGCACACTCAAGCTCATTGTTACAAAGCCATTATACTAGCAAACACTGAGGAAACTTAGTGGCATCCTAAAAGTGGCGGTTGGACTTCCATTAGTGTCCCACTAGTGCAAATCTATTTGCAGCACCTCTGCATTGCACACTCAAGATCATTGTTACTAAGCTATTCTAATAGCAAACTATGCTGCCAGTTTGAGGGCCGTAGTTGCATTGTCAGGGAAAGTTATTGTTGTTTATTCTGCTGTTAATAAAGCTAGACCACCGCTGCAATCTATACCACCTCTCAATTTTTACTACCACATTTTAAGTGCACAATCTTGTCACAATCAAAATGAGTGGCAAAATGACAGATGCTGGTGGAAAGGGGAAGAGGCGTGTTGGAAAAGGAAAAAAGGGTTTGTCTGTGGGGAAGGTGGCAAAGCTCCATTAACATCTGCTGGAGATAGACCATCTTCCAGCAAAAGTAAGATGTCTACTACTTAGGGTGGACAATCCGATGTGCTCTCTTTTTTACGGACACGAACAACTGGAGCAAAGGTAGATGATGGCCAAAAAAAGAAAATGCTTGAATGGATCTCAAGTGGTCCAACAAGTGCCCTCTTCGCCACCTCAACTACCGCATCCAAAAAACACCAGTCCTCTGAGTTGTCATCCCAATCACACTTGCTTTCTCCCAGCTCTGAAGTCTCCATCCGCCCTGCACAGTATGGTGGAACTGAGATGGCTGAGTCTGCAGAGCTGTTCAGTCACACTATAGCCTAGGAATCAGAGGTCTGCTCCCAAGCTACAGTGAGCACAGATCAGAAAATGATCTGCAGTGATGCCCAGAACCTTTGTGACTCTGATTCAGGCCGTGAGGACCAAGTTTCTGAGCATAATGTTGACCCTTATTCACAAACTGTAACACCTGTTGTTATAGACAATGAGGAACATACTGATTATGATTAGATGCAGATACCAGATTGGGATGACCACTTAAATATTGGTTCACGTCAGGAAGAGGCTCGGTCTGAGGGTGAGGGGAGTGCAAACACAACGCTTGATGAGGAAGTTCTAGATCCCACCTACTGTCAACCCACAGTCAGGCACTCGAGGAGGTCAACAGAGGCGGTGGAGGAGGATGCTATTGACGACGACGTTACCTTGCGCCTTCCTGGACAAAGGAGTAGTACTGGTAGCACGTCTACAACTGCATCCTCAGCCACCACTCTGCCTCTGAGCACTAGTCGGGGGGGCTCAGCAGGTCGCATGCCCTCTAAGCCTTGCCTAGCCTGGACCTTTTTTGACATAGAAAAAGATCGCCCAAATCATGTGATATGTAAAATTTGTCGTGATTCTGTTAGTAGAGGGCAAAACCTCAGCAGTTTGACAACTTATTCCATGAATCGTCACATGAATAAATATCATAGGTCCCAGTGGGAAGCTCACCGTGCTGCAATGCGGTCTAGCGGAGCAAACCATCCACTGCCTGTCCCTTCAAGTGCATCCGCGCGCTCTTCATCTTCTAGGACTGTGGGGACAGCTGTCACACCTGGTTTTCCACGCACAACTTCTACCACTGTAACCGCAACAGGCAGTTTGCTTGGTAGGTCGTCAGTTGGTTTGGAAGGGGAAACAAGTGCGTATGTACAGCTCTCTCAGACATCGATAGCATCTACGTTGGATGAAGGCAACATCATGTCTACGCCTGCATTTTCCTCACAAACCTGCATTTTTTGAGGGACACCCTACTCACCACCGTCTACACACAGCAGCCAGATCTCTGTCCCTCAGATGTGGACAAATAAAAGGCCATTTCCTGCGACCCATGACAAAGCTAAGAGGTTGACTTTATCCCTCTGTAAGCTCTTAGCTACCGAAATGCTGCCTTTCCGCATAGTGGACACACAGGATTTTAGAGACCTTATGTCTGTCGCTGTGCCCCAGTACCAGATGCCCAGTCGCCACTACTTCTCCAAGAAAGGTGTGCCTGCGCTACACCAGCATGTCGCACACAACATCACCGCTTCCTTGAGAAACTGTGTGTGAACGGATGCATTTCACCACCGATACTTGGACCAGTAAGCATGGACAGGGACGTTACATGTCGCTAACTGGGCACTGGGTAGCTATGGTGATAGATGGTGAAGGGTCTGCTGCACAAGTCTTGCTGTCCCCACGACTTGTGTGTCAATCCTCTGTCTGTCCAAGTTCCGCCACTGCTTCTGCCTCCTCCACCTCGTCTGTGTCCTCCACCTCCGCCCCAAGCCTGCCTGGTCAGGCTACCAGCGTTCTAACTGCGCAGAAGGAATCACGCACCCCTCATTACTATGCTGGCAGCAGAGCGCAACGGCATCAGGCGGTCCTTAGCTTGAAATGTCTTGGAACTAAGAGTCACACAGCGGCTGAGTTGTGGGCAGCTCTGGAGACTGAGTTTAATAAATGGTTGTCTCCACTCAACCTGCAGCCTGGTAAGGCCGTGTGCGACAATGCTGCAAACCTGGGTGCGGCCCTTCGCCTGGGCAAGGTGACACACGTGCCTTGTATGACTCATGTGTTGATCCTTGTTGTCCAGCAATTTTTAACACACTATCCTGGCCTAGATGGCCTTCTGAACAGGGCACGAAAACGGTCTGCTCACTTCCGCCGTTCAACCACCGCTGCTGAGCGACTTGCATCACTCCAGAAGTCTTTCGGCCTGCCGGTTCATCGCCTGAATTGCGATGTGCCGACACGCTGGAATTCGACTCTCCACATGTTACAGCGACTGTGGCAGCACAGTCGAGCCCTGGTGCAATACGTCATGACATATAGCCCGGGCCAACGAGATGCAGAGGTGGGGCAGATCACCCTGATGGAATGGTCTCAGATCAAGGACCTATGCACCCTTCTGCACAGTTTCGACATGGCAACGAATATGTTTAGCGCTGACTGCCATTATCAGCATGACAATTCCAGTCATTTACATGCTGGAGCACACGCTAAACACTATTCGGAGTCAGGGGGTGGGACAACAGGAAGGGGAGGAACTACAGGAGGATTCATATGCGCAAGAGACAACAACATCACCAAGGTCCAGACGTTCATCATCACCAACGCGGCAGGCATGGGACCATGGGTGACAGGGATCAACAAGGGCGCATGGTAGCAGGCGAAATGTTGAGGAAGGTGCAGGAGAACATGAAGAAATGGAGGACGAACTGTCCATGGACATGGAAGACTCAGCGGATGAGGGAGACCTTGGTCAAATTTCAGTTGAAAGAGGTTGGGGGGAGATGTCAGAGGAAGAAAGAACAGTTAGCACCTCTATGCCACAAACACAGCGTGGACTTGGTCCGCATGGCTGCGCAAGACACATGAGCGCCTTCTTGCTGCACTACCTCCAACATGACCCTCGTATTGTCAAAATTAGAAGTGATGATGACTACTGGCTTGCCACACTATTAGATCCCCGGTACAAGTCCAAATTTTGTGACATAATTCCAGCCATAGAAAGGGACGCACGTATGCAGGAGTATCAGCAAAAGCTGTTACTCGATCTTAGCTCGGCTTTTCCACCAAACAACCGTGGTGCAGGGAGTGAATCTCCCAGTTGTAACTTGACAAACATGGGACGGTCTCGTCATCTTCAACAGTCTACCCGTACCAGTAGCACCGTATCTGGTGCTGGTAACAGCAATTTTATTGAATCTTTTCATAATTTTTTTAGACCATCATTTGCAAGGCCACCAGAGACAACAAGTCTGACACATAGTCAACGGCTGGAGAGGATGATACAGGAGTATCTCCAAATGAACATCGATGCCATGACTTTGCAAATGGAGCCTTGCTCATTTTGGGCTTCAAATCTTGAAAAATGGCCAGAGCTCTCATCTTACTCCTTGGAAATTTTGTCATGTCCAGCTGCCAGCGTTGTCTTTGAACGTGTCTTCAGTGCTGCTGGGTGTGTGTTGACAGATAAGCGCACGCGTCTGTCCAGTGACAATGTGGACAGACTAACGTTCATCAAAATGAACAAGTCATGGATCCACAAGGAATTTACTACCCCTGTGTCATCCTGGAGAGAGTAAATGCTTGTGGATTTGGAATGTGCTTGATGCAAATCTACCTGTGAAGTGTACAACTGGGACACAAGTGCTGCCACTGAAGGGGTGGGTGTGTGTGTGGCCCAATTTTTGGAAAAAAGGGAGACTCCGCTTGGAGTAACCCTTGCTTACATTGTTTTTAAAAATGATCCAAGATGAACAGAGCTGGGATCAGGAAAGACTTAACCGTCCCCAGGATGACACTGGGGTAGGTAGCTAAGTATGGCGTATTTTTTAATGTGTTTGATGCAAATCTACCTGTGAAGTATACAACTGGGGCACAAGTGCTGCCACTGAAGGGGTGGGTGTGTGTGTGGCCCAATTTTTGGAAAAAAAGGGAGACTCCGCTTGGAGTAACCCTTGCGGTGTTTTGCATGATTTTAGAAGGGCATGCCATGCCTATATCTGGGTCTCGTCTTCTTTTTCCTTTTCAAGCTGTTTTGTTTTTGCATGAGAATTTGTTCTTGTCACTTTCCCATGTGCTTGTGTTGTGTTGTGAGTTGTTTGTCACCTTTTGGACACCGTTGAGGGTGTTTTCTAGGTGTTTTTATGTGTTTGTGACTGCTTCCCATTGTTTCCTATGCAGTTCGAGTGGTTCGCCGAACCGGTTCGCAGAACCGAACTTGAACGAGACCTTCGTTCGGTGAACCGAACTTGAGCCGAACCACTGCCGATTCGCTCATCTCTAGTTGACACTGTCATTAGCTGATACTACAAAACAGACACACTTTGCTACAAAGGTGAAGTTGGCAAGAGTGAGCACAGCAACAAGACACAACTGCACAGTACAATCTCTTCCAAGCAATTACTTCAAAGCAGACTCTAGTTTCAATATGTGCTCAAGCCTTTTTGAAGAAGCACTAAGAAATGGAACTGTAAATGCATTGATTGGCCAAAGGACACCGTACAGCAGATAAAAGACACATCAAGCTTACTGCCTTTTGAAATTAGGTGTTGTCCAGCAGTTCCATCAAATCAGAACTGTCAGTAATAAGTGGGACTCTGCTATACCCATTTCAAGTTGAGAAGATTCTGTCCAGAAGTGGTCTTCATGGAGGAATTGCAGCCAAAAAGCCAAAGCTTCCACATGGAAACACACTCAAGTCACTAAACTATACCCAAAAAAAGCCACTGGGGTTTAGAAAAATGACAACAGGTGCTCTGGACTGATGAATCAAAATGTGAAATATTTGTCTCTAACAGAAGGCTGTTTGTTCACTGAAGAGCTGGACAGCAGTACAAAAAGTGTTTGCAGGCAACAGTAAAGCATGGTTCCCTGAAGATTCTTTGCCAGATTTGGCCTACATTTTTGAAAATGGAGTTGGGGATTTGATCAAGATTAATGGATTCCCCAGTGCTGAGAAATACAGGCAGACACTGATCCATCTTGCTATACCATCAGGGAGGAGAGTGACTGTCTCCAAATGTATTCTATAATAGTACAAATATACATGTTATTAAGAACTGTCTTCAGTGTAAAGAAAAACAAGGAGTCCTGGAAGTGATGCTATGGTCCCTATCAAGCTCTGAACTCAACATTACCAAGTCTGTCAGGAATAATAATAGGAGACAGATGGATTTGCAATGGCTTACATCCAAAGAAAATCTGTGGTTAGTTCTCCAAGATAGTTGGAACAACCTTCCATGATGAGATCAAGTGTACCTAGAAAACTCAATGCTGTTTTGAAGGTAAAGTTTGATTGCACCAAATATTAATTTGATTTAGATTTTGTCTGTTATTAATTCCCTATGCATTTTGTTAATTAATAAAAAAGCTATAAGCACTTCTGTTTTTGGAAGGATTTTTATTTAGCAAAAAGTTTAGGAAGGTTTGGAAAAAATGCTGCAAAGTACTGTACTTTAAAGTCCTTAAGTGACAAGATCTGAAAAGCTCTTAAATTAAAAAGATTACAAAATATGCCATATAAAATATGAAGAGAAAAACATCTAAAAAAAATGATTAGCCATTAAGAGTCTTAATGGCTAATCATTTTTTTTTTTTTTATAGATTCTTTCTCTTAATATTTTAATGCCAAATTTTGTAATCTTTTTCACTGACATGACTATACAGTGTGTCCACCTATATCCTGTCCACCGCCATTAACTTGAGAACGGCGGCAGCTATAGGCATAAAGTGGTATCTAGGTATAGTAAAGTAGCCATGCACTTTGTGATGAAACCACCTACAGCGCAACCTGGTGGAAAACAATTGAGTTAGCATTTTTATCTCGAAAACGGAACGAGATAGAGAAAAAAATTGAATTACAAAGTTGTAGGGCATCATCAATTCAATACGATTCGACACCTTGCATACAGAAATGCTATGCTTAGAACGGGTAAAACTCACAAGGCTTCGGACGTGAAGCGATACCTCATGGAGACCTTCCTACAAGTTATTGGGTATGGTGGCTGCGTGGAGTGGCCTCCATGTGTACCTGACCTGACCCCATTGGACTTCTTTCTGTGAGGTCACATCAAACAGCAGGTGTAAGCGACCCCTCCACCAACATTGCAGGACCTACGGCGACGTATTACAGATGCTTGTGCAAACGTGTCCCCTACCATATTGCACAACGTGCAGCAAGATACAGTATGCTGTCCAGAGTCCAGATATGCATTGCAGCTGACGGTGGCCACTTTGAGCTGCAAAGTTAAATGAATGCCATATGCGTGACCAGCATTCAATGTTTTGGGGGGGGGGTCATGGGTTTCATATCATAGCATTTCTGTATGCAGGGTGTTGATTCGTATTGAATTGATGATGCCCTACAATTTTTTAATTCACTTTTTTCTCTATCTCGTTCCGTTTTCGAGATAAAAATGCTAACTCTGTTGTTTTCCACCAGGTGATGCTATAGGTGGTTTCATTGCATAGCGCATGGCTACTTTACTATACCTAGACACCAATTCTATGCCTATAGTTATGCCGCTGTTATCAAGTTAATGGCGGTGGACAGGATATGTGTGGACACACTGTATATGATTATATGCGAGAAAAAAATGTATTATTCACTGCTGTTGGAGGCTAGCAACAAGATACTGTCTATTAATTGTATATATTAGTAGAATTACCTAGTTTCTCCCAAGTCTGTTTGCTTTTAAAAATACATTTAATCAGTTTGAATATGTTAAACTTGCCACATTATTGAATAATAGCTACAGAGTTACTTGACTCTTCTGGGACTCCAGTATTCCATACATAGGAGTGAAATACTTTAAAGAAAAACATCTGTCGAACCCTGCTGACAAGGACTTTGCATTATGTATACAAGGCCAACATGCTCTAATGCTTCAGTCTGTGCTCTACCTTGATTGTATAGAAGAACTTTGTGCTGGACTATGTATTATGTTTAATATCATTGTTATGTGGATTTGTTAGAATTTTGGGTCACACATCACCTTGGTATTTTGTTTGCTTATATTGAATTTGTACTTTGAGACCACCTATTTTGACCGATGATGTATCTAAAGCAGGTTTAAACTGTGCTACGAGTAAATTACGCTAAGGTACATGTCTGGGACGACTGTATGCTGATTGGGTCTAATATTGCCCACCCAACATCATCAGGGTCCCTATTCTGTATGGCTCTGTTATTTATTTATTTATTTATTTATTTATTTATTTAGTACCATGAAAGGAAATAAACGTGCAATAATAATTTATATGATCTACTATCTATTTTGGCACAGATGCAGTTTTAAGGTGGGACTTATAGGATCGCGCTGCATATTTTGGCAATGGGACGTCTTCCTATCTAATATATAAAGCTCAGTGTATGTATGTATGTGTGTATGTATGTATGTCCGCTAAAGGAATCTGCACCGTCGCATTTACAATCACGAAATTTTGCACAGACACTCCATGTGACTCAGGGAACGTCATAGACTATGTTTGGGTGAGAAAATGTAACCCTGTGCTTTCCAGTTACTCTACAAAAATTCTTCAGCCATTAAACTGAATGGAGCTGGGAGCTATAGACTATAAATAGCAACTGTCAGTGGTTGCTATAGGAACAAAATAAACTGTTAGTATAAGATAGGATAGACGGATAGAGAAAGACATAAAAAGACAGACAGAGAGAGACAGACTGGAAAAAAGACAGCCCTGGGAAGAGACAGCCCTGGGAAGAGACAGCCGCCGAAAGAGACAGCCGCCGAAAGAGACAGAGCGGGAGAGAGACAGCCCTGGAGAGAGACAGCCCTGGAGAGAGACAGACCGGGAAGGAGACAGACCGGGAAGGAGACAGACCGGGAAGGAGACAGATGCCCAAAGAGACAGCCGGGCAAAGAGACAGCCGGGCAAAGAGACAGCCCTGCAAAGAGACAGACCGGGAAAGCGACAGACCTAGAAACAGACAGCTGGGCAAAAAGACAGACTGGCAAAGCGACAGAGAGAGACAGACAGATACAGAGATTGAGACAGAGTGATGCAAATACAGAGAGATAGAAACAGACAGACAAGGAAAGAGACAGACAGCGAGACAGACAGAAAGCAACACACAGACAGAGACTGGGAGAGAGACAGAGAGACAGTTACTATCCCGGGCATTTTTTTGACCGATAATGTATCTAAAGCAGGCTTAAACTGTGCTATGAGTAAATTACGCTAATGTACATGTCTGGGACGCTTGTATGCTGATTGGGTCCAATATTGCCCACCCATCACCATCAGGGTCTTTATTCTGTATGGCTCTGTCATTTATTTAGTACCATGAGATGAAATAAGTGTGCAATAATCTATATGATCTACTATCTATTTTGGCGCAGATGCAGTTCTAAGGTGGGATTTATAGGATCGCACGGCATATATTGTCAATGGGATGTCCCCTTTTTTTTTTTGCACAGGATCCCTGCTAGTCAGGAATGCAAATACTGATTATTGGACTCAGGCCCACATCACACGCATGTAAAAAACACGTGCGTGTTTTACATTCCATTTTTCTGGTCCATGTTCCGTATTTTATGCCTCTTTTTCCGGTACGTGTGACATCTGTGTGATGGCGTATGCTAGCCGTGTGTGCGTGTGAAATTTCCGTGTGTGCATGAGATACATACGTGTAATGTCCATGTGAAATGATCCATGTGTGATGCACAATGTCGTTGATACATACCCGCTGACAGCAGACAGACAGAGTCACGCGAGGAGAATGAACTCTGGTGAACTTCACCTGACTTCATTGTCATACTGCGGCTCTGTCTGTGTGGCGTTCTGATTAGCGGTCACCTGTGAAGGACTCACCGGTGACCGCTAATCCACTGAGTGACTGAAGTGAGCAGTGCGATTAGCGCTGCTGTCACTCAGACTACCCGCGGCCAGCTGGAGTCCTCCACCCAAGACCTCAACTCACCTGTGACTTTATCGCTGATTGCGCAGCTCACTTCAGTCACTCGGGTGACTTGCTGTCACAGTTGGAGGATCCAGCGGTGGTCGCAAGTAACCTGAGTGACATCATTGCTGATCCCGCGACTCTCTTCAGTTGCTGTGTGGAGCTGACAGGAGCGGCGGTGTTCTACTGCAGCTCTTGTCAGCTTCATGTAGCTGAGCTGAGAGCGGCGCGGAAACCTCTGTGGATTACACCGGACAAGGATGGGTTTTTGGGGCTAATAAAGTGGTGACCGAGAGTGTTTGTTATTGATTATTATTTCAAATAAAGGATTTTTTCGGGTGGGTGTGTTCATTTACTTTAACTTACAGATTAATCATGGAAGGTATCTCGGGGAGACACCTGCCATGATTAATCTAGGACTTTGTGGCAGCTATGGGCTGCCATTAACTCCTTATTACCCCGATTGCCACCGCACCAGGGCAATTCGGGATGAGCTGGGTCCTGGGACTGTCGTATCTAATGGATGCGGCAATTCTGGGCGGCTGCTGGCTGATATTGTTAGGCTGGCGGGCTCCCCATAATGTGGAGCTCACCATCGTGAGAATACCAGCCTTCAGCCGTGTGGCTTTACCCTGGCTGGTTTCCAAATTGGGGGGGACCGCACGCCGTTTTTTTTTAATTCTTCTTATTATTTTATTTTTTTTACACAGCTCGATATAGACACGCCAACCGGCAGCTGTGATTGGTTGCAGTTAGACATGCCCCAACGTTAAGTGACGGCTGTCTCACTGCAACCAATCATAGGCGCCGGTGGGCGGGGAAAGCAGTGAATACGAGATTGAATAATGGGCGGCCGGCATTTTCAAAATAGTAAAAGTCGACGTAGCTTTTTTATCAGATGTGCAGTGCCGCGGCAGTGATCGTTGAACGGTGAGTATGTGAGAGGGAGAGAGACTGTCAGAGAGAGAATAGAGAACGACCGACGGACTGAGGGTGATTGACTGACATACACAGAACAAAAAGATTGACCGACATCGCTTCAAAAAAAACAAAACGGACACTGACCATACGGAGCTGCATCCGTGTCACGTACGTGTGCTCACAGACCCATTGAGTTTATTGGGTGTGTGTGTGCGTGTTCCGTGAGAAAAACTGACATGCATCCATGTGTTACGGACAAACAAACGTATCATGCACACAGCCACACGCACCGTATGGAAAAATGCACGTGTAACTCCATACATTGAATAACATTGGAGTACGTGTGTCCGTGTCTCCGGTACGTGCAGGAACGTACCAAACACGTACCGGAGACACGTGCGTGTGAAGGGGGCCTCAGGTGGTGAGTGTTGATTTTAATCTCATGTGTTCTATTTAAACAACCTAATGCATTGTTACCCTACTTACTTTTTGCCCTTGAGAAAGTCACCTTAGTGTGACGATACATATCGGGTAACGGTGATCCCCTGGAGCTCTGATTCAGCCATGTGTTTTGTACCATCATTTTCTAGCCCCAGTTACTATAGTGTGCACGTTTTGTGAGTACAGCCTGGGATATTGGCGTCTGGGGTGAGATTTCCCATGGTCCTCAAATATATCTAGGGCAAGCTATGAGTATGCTATAAATCCAGGATTCTTGTGCACACTTTCATCAGCACAGCCTGGGGTGTTGTCTCCTGGAGACGTTGGGGGTCTCTTTATTTTTTACTAGGCTGTTTCATCTTATAACATTATTGTTTATCGTGACCTTATGACTAGCTGTGACTAGAGCCTAAACACACCGTAACTATTTGGAAAAATCTAAACGCATTTATTGTAATGTATTTTTTGCTAATTTATTGTGTGTTTTGTATTTCCTTAAAACATTTATTGTGTGTTGGTTTTATACACTAGCCAGCTCATTCAATTCTGGTCCATTTTATATTGGGGATCACCTGGTTTTCTTGTGTGCTTTTGCATATTTTAAATGTTTTTAATGGTTTGGCTATGGTTGTTTCACACCATAGGTGCTATGTGACACAAAAATGTTTTTGATATGTAATAAACTTATTTATATTTATTGATTTATTTGTTTGGTGATCCCTCATTTATGGCACTTCTTTTCTTCTTATTCTGATCACATGCTTCTAGTGCCAGGGGTGATCCCAGGGGTTGGTGCCCTCCTCTTTTTTTTTAGTATACTTTACTATACCTAGACATCAATTTTATGCCTATAGCTGCCGCCATTCTCAAGTTAATGGTGATGGACAGGATATGGGTGGACACACTGTATATGACTATATGCGAGAGAAAAATGTATTATTCACTGCTATTGGAGGTTAGCAACAAGATACTGTCTATTAATGGTATATATTAGTAGAATTACCTAGTTTCTCATAAGTTTGTTTGCTTTAAAAATACATTTAATCAGTTTGAATATGTTAAACTTGCCACATTATTGAATAATAGCTACAGAGTTAAGTAAAAAATTTTTTTTTTTATTTCTCCTCTCTGTTGTGAAGATTTGCTTGTAAACTTTAGGTTAGAATTTATGCTTTAGTTAAACTGGGTGCTACCAGAAAATGGTCTCTGGGGGCATGTACTTCTCCTGCATGAAGTTGACCAATCATAAGCAGGCAGCATCATGCAGAGGAGAAAAGAACACGCCCTCCTCTCCTCATTGATTTCTGCAGGTACTGTGTAGAGATACAACAGTGCTGAGTTCTGTATTGTTACAAACATTTCCAGGTCTCCTCTCACTACAGATAAGATTAGGAAACAGGAGGGTTAAGGTCCAGTCACACTAAGCAACTTACCAGAGATCCCAACAACGATAGGGATCGCTGGTAAGTTGCTAGGAGGTTGCTGGTGAGATGTCACACTGCGACGCTCCAGCGATCCCACCAGCAACCTGACCTGGCAGGGATCGCTGGAGCGTCGCTACACGAGTTGCTGGTGAGCTCACCAGCAACCAGTGACCAGCCCCCAGCGCTGCGTGGAAGATGCTGCACTTGGTAACTAAGGTAAATATCGGGTAACCAACCCGATATTTACCTTGGTTACCAGCGCACGCAGCTACACGTGCAGAGAGCAGGGAGCAGCGCATACTGAGCGCTGGCTCCCTGCTCTCCTAGTTACAGCACACATCGGGTTAATTACCCGATGTGTGCTGCAGCTACATGTGCACAGAGCAGGGAGCAGCGCACACCGCTTAGCGCTGGCTCCTTGCTCTCCTAGTTACAGCACACATCGGGTAAATTACCCGATGTGTGCTGCAGCTAAATGTGCACAGAGCAGGGAGCAGCGCACAATGCTTAGCGCTGGCTCCCTGCTCTCCTAGCTACAGCACACATCGGGTTAATTAACCCATGTGTCCTGCAGCTACATGTGCACAGAGCAGGAGCCGGCACTGACAGTGAGAGCGGCAGAGGCTGGTAACAAAGGTAAATATCGGGTAACCAAGGACAGGGCTTCTTGGTTACCCGATGTTTACTGTGGTTACCAGCCTCCGCAGAAGCCGGCTCCTGCTGCCTGCACATATAGTTGTTGCTGTCTCGCTGTCACACACAGCGATCTGTGCTTCACAGCGGGAGAGCAACAACTAAAAAATGGCCCAGGACATTCAGCAACAACCAGCGACCTCACAGCAGGGGCCAGGTTGTTGCTGGATGTCACACACAGCAACATCGCTAGCAACGTCACAAAAGTTGTTCGTTAGCAGCGATGTTGCTAGCGATGTTGCTTAGTGTGACGGGGCCTTTAAGCTGGGTTCACACATAGTGACAGCGACAACGACGTCGCTGTTACGTCACCGTTTTCTTTGATGCAACAGCGACCTAGTAAGTCGTTGTTATGATCGCTGCTTAGCTGTCAAACACAGCAGATACAGCAGTGATCATAACGACACGCGTCGCTGTGGAAGCCATGCAGCACTTGGTAACTAAGGTAAATATCGGGTAACCATTACCCGATATTTACCTTGGTTACCAGCGCACACGCTTAGTGCTGGCTCCCTGCTCTCCTAGCCAGGGTACACATCGGGTTAATTACCCGATGTGTACTCCGGCTCCGGCTACGTATGCAGGGAGCCAGCGCTAAGCGGTGTGCTCTCACTCTGCCAGTGCCGGCTCTCTGCTCACGTAGCTGGAGTACACATCGGGTAATTAACCCGATGTGTACTCTGGCAAGCAGGGAGCCAGCACTGGCAGCGTGAGAGCAGCGGTGCTAGTAACTAATGTAAATATCGGGTAACCAAGGAAAGAGCTTTTTGGTTACCCGATGTTTACCGTGGTTACAGCTTACCGCAGGCTGCCAGAAGCCAGCTCCTGCTCCCTGCTCGCTTCAGTTCTTCGCTCTCTCGCTGTCACACACAGCGATGTGTGCTTCACAGCGGGAGAGCGATGAGCAAAAAATGAAGCAGGACATTCAGCAACGAGCGGCGACCTCACAGCAGGGGCCAGCTCGTTGCTGGATGTCACACACAGCGACAGCGACGGGACGCTGCTACGTTACAGAAAATGGTGAGGTAGCAGCGACGTCGTTGTCGCTGTGTGTGACACCACCTTTAGAGTTGACAGCTCTGTGAGATGAGATTTGGAAGTGTTTATGATACATATCTTAGGGGGGGAAAACTAGGCATTTACTCTAGGCACAGCAAGCAGTGAGGTGCCGGTGAGCAGGAGGAAACAGGGAAAGGTTAGCTAAGAACGTTAATCTCACATCGCTGAAGAAATACTGTACCTTAATCAGAGTTAAAACTCTGATTGCTACTGACCACATCACTCTGTGTTGGAGGTGCTTTTTAAGCTATAGCTTTTGTACAGCTTTACTCAGCTGTTTTGACAATTTCTTTACCAAAGAGGAGCATTTAATAGTTTCTTGCATAGTTGGGCACATCAGTACCCATGACAAAATCTCATACAAAGCAACGGCACCTTAAAACTAGGTATTGCTGCTCCAACAGACCAGATTGTCACGGAAGCCACCTTCCAGCCTGCGATGTGACAGGGTAAAGTAAGAGCTTGCCAATGCTTACAGCTCTCAATCCCGATGGGATTTATTATGCTGTTTTCTAAGCGTAGATCCCATATGCAGCTGCAGGGTTGTTTTATTTGAAATTCATGACTGTTATCTTTTAAATGTGATCAGAATTGCAGTCCTACCCATAATCCAAGCTTCCAGGCTGAGATACTGTATAGCCTTCTGAATACCTCATCCCCTCTCTTAAGATAGCAGCAGAGAAAAAGAGGCAGCTGGAGAATTGACAGACTGTAGGGAGAGGAGGAAAATGTGTGATGTATGATATTCCTTCACTCCCTTTGGAAGACTAAGCTTTTGCAGGACATTTTAGTATGTATACAAAACATGCATCAAAGAAGTCTATTCCCCTTCCCACAAAGAAAACAACAAAAAACAATATTAATAAAAACACAGTACATGGGATAGATTGATAATACATAGGATAGGGTATAACTATACAAGGAGCTGCTGATAAGTCTTTGGCTTTGTGATTTATTTTGTTTCTATGGTAACAAATGTTACATTACATGAAAGCCTTAAGCCTTAAGCCTTAAAAATATATGTTTTCAAAATGTTGGTTTTGTTGCTTATGGCAACAGTGTTTTACGCACGTGGGAAAAGAAAATGGCGGAGTCTAATGCGATATTCACAGCAACTGAGAGCAGAGAAGTGATAACATTCTTGTTTCTGCAAGGAAAGTCAGCAAATTATATTCATGGTGATATGTTGCAGACATTGTGGGATCAATGCCTTCGTTTTCCACAGTTAAGAACTGTATTGCCAAATTTAAAATGGGCCACTTCAGCACCAATATTGAGGAACGTCCTGGATGACCGAGAGTGGTTGTTGTTCTGGAGATCACCGATGCTGTGCACAACCTCATACTGGAGAATCAACGAATTTCCACTAAAGCAATAGGAGACATCATGGGGATTTCCCGTGAATGTGTTTTGTGTCATTATCCATGAACATTTGGACATGAGGAAGCTATCTGCAAAGTGGGTCCCCAAATGATTGACAACAGAGAAGAGAAGCATGCGAGTGAAAACTTTCTGGTCCATTTGTCAGCGTTTCCGGACTGATAAGAAATTCTTGGATCGACTGGTCACTATGGATGAGACCTGGAATTATTTGTATGACCCTGAAAACTAGGAGAAGTCAAAAGAGTGAAGGCACAGTGGTTCTCCTAGTCCAAAGAAGTTCAGGGTGCAAATATCAGCCACTAAGCTGATTGCGTCTGTGTTCTGGGATAAGGAGGGCATGCTGCTAGTGGACTACCTTCAAAAGGGCTCCACCATCAATGAAAGGTATTACATTGACGTTTTGTACCAATTGAAGGCAGCTCTTAAGGCCAAAAGGCGCAGCAAGCTGCCAAAAGGAATCTTGTTCCTGCAAGACAACGTCTCCGCTCACACTGCACAAGCGACCACGCCAAAACTGGCAGAGCTGGGCTTCCAGCTGGTTGACCACCCACCTTATTCACTAGATCTAGCTCCCTCCAACTATCATCTGTTTCTAAACCTGAAGAAACACCTCAAGGGAACCAAATTTCACACAATTTCTGATGCCATGGCTGCAACGGATGCCTGATCTGAGGCACAACCGAAATTCTTCTTTTTGCTAGGCTTACAGAACTTGAATACCAATGTAAGAAATGTGCTGTCCTCAGTGGAGAGTATGTGGAATAAATGTAAAGTTTGATCATCCTATCTCGTTTCTTTCTGGGTAAAGCCTTATCAGCAGCCCCTCGTATGTGACTGCAGACTTGTGAATCCTCACATCTCACACAGAGAGTGCTATAAGTATTCTCTGGTGCCAGATGCAAGACTAAGTGGTCATCTGAACACAAGTATGGAATACTTTTGGCCACATTGCAACTAGAAGTGCACGGCCTCACTCAAATCACTTATATTGAATTAGGCCATGAAAGTCTCTTTTGGAGGTAGCTGGGAGTATGCTTGTGGTCACATGAATGCCCGGTCTCACAGTTGGCATTAGAGAATCTTTATAGTGCGTGCTGTGAGCAATGTGATGATCCACAATTCTGTAATCACAGGGTGAATGCAGACTTTTATACCAAACCTGGACAACCCCTGGACAACCCCTTTTAAGTTAAAAAAAAAAAATGGATATTAAAAACCCAATCATTGTTACATACTTCCAGCCACATTTTAACTGGATGTGTGTGACTTCACTCAATTTACTTGTATTGTATTGAGGAAACGCACGTCTAGTTGGAATGTGGCTGGGAGTATGCATATCGCATACTTGCTGTCACATGACTATCCGCTCCCGACATAGGCAGTAGAAAATCGTGACAGTGCGTGCCGTGCATGATGATAGGATTCACAAGTCTGCCGTCACATAGAGTAAAGACAGACTATCATGCCAAACCTGGACAATCCCTAGGAGTACATTGCTAAATATTTTTAAAAATTTCTCTTGTAGTACCTACGATGTCTATGAGTGTAATTACTGTAGTCACACACTGGTCACCATCTTCTCCCGCTATGAGTCTCACTCTGGCTGTGTCACAGCATTTATGACCTGCACAGTCACACCGTGGTTGCCATGTGGAACAGAGGTTACTTTTAAATGTTCTCAATGTAACTACCACCTAGCACATGGGAAAATAAAAAAAATCACTGCAGTAGTCCTTTAACCCCTTCACGACAGAGTTATCTTTCCATTTTTTTCATTTTCATTTTTCCTCTTCTTCCAAGAGCGATAACCTTCTTAGTTGCCCATGCACATAGCCATATGAGGGCGTGTTGTTTTGCGATCCAAGTTGTACTTTTGAATGAAACCATCCATTTTATCACGTAGTGCACTGGAAAGCAGGAAAATAAATTCCAAGTGCATTGAAATTGCTAAAAAAAAAGTGCAATTTCATAATGTTAATTTTTTTTTATTTACCGTGTTCACAATACAGTAAAATTGACTTGGCAATATGATTCTCCCGGACTGTACTATTATGTAGATACCAAGCATGCACAGTTTTTATACGGCTTTTGCACTTCCATTTTATGCCATATAATGTATAAGCTTCACTTCTATTTTATGCCATATAATGTATAAGCACCCGATTTTCCACGCACGCCCTTTGTTTTTCCTGTCTTGCTTTTTTGTCACTGTACCTTATACTATCAGTTTTCTTTAATTTATTTATTATTACTAAAACAAACTTATTTTAGGCCATATCGCTGTTTTTTTTCCTTTTTTCTTTTCTTTGGTTGTTCACAATTTTCACCGAGGGTCTACTGTATTGTCCAGCACATACACATCTCCTCCACAAATACGGTAATAGTTTATATAATTTATATATTCTTAATTATTAGCGGTGTTTATGTAACGCCCCGGCAGCGGTCGATCCGCTCGGATCCGGATGTCACTGCTCGTGGCTCGAGGGTCTCTGGACCCGGGGGCTAAGGGTCACACCCGAATAAAGAAGGGGGTATTTACAGGGGAGATATATACAGTTCGTGACGCCACCCTTGGTGTACGGTA
This sequence comes from Anomaloglossus baeobatrachus, assembly GCF_048569485.1. Taxonomy (NCBI): domain Eukaryota; kingdom Metazoa; phylum Chordata; class Amphibia; order Anura; family Aromobatidae; genus Anomaloglossus; species Anomaloglossus baeobatrachus. The sequence goes on along the minus strand of NC_134355.1, from coordinate 502,241,139 downwards.
ATTGGGAGTGCTGCCATTGGGGGTACCCGGGGTGATGGAGTGAGGCAGCAAGATGACGTTACCCTCTACGGGTAGGAGAAGGCCCCGGGACTCTGGATGGTGGTATGGGGTGCAGGGGGAGCGCAGGCTCGCTGGTTGCAGGGGTTAATCTAGTACTCGCTCAGCAATAAAGTGTGACGCCCTGGCCTATCAGGTCGTCACAGGGTATTGTGCAATCTGCCCTTCTGCACAGTATCCACCCTCTTTGGTTACGGATCCTGGTCCTTTGGTGTTGCTAACAGCTTGGCCAATCAAAATCCTAGGAACACTTCCCACTTGAACCTACCAGACACACCATTGGGGAGCCTGAAGGGAATAGGGCCGCCCACATGGGGGGTTGGTGAGGAGACAGTGAGGACAGTGACAGTTGAGAGTTGAGAGTTGACAGTGGAGGAGAGAGGAGGTGAAGTGGATCTCGTGAGGTGAGGTCACAGTGGAGAGCTCCTGTGTACTAGGTGACAGACATTGGTCTGGGCCTGGTAGAAGCTGGAACCTGGTCGCAGGGGACAGTGTCAAGGTGCATGGCCTGCCGAGGAAGGCAGCCGGCGGCCTTGAGCTATCACCAGGCAGGGGCCAGGGCACGACTGGGTACGTGGACCCCAGGCCGGAAAGTAGCTTTATGCGTTCCAGTAATTTACCCAACGGGGGTGAAGACTTCAAGAGTCATCCTCAATCCGCTCCAAAATTGGTGTACTAGCACACCGATGGGATAGGACTTTCCCACTACAGTCCAAAGAAATCCTACGTGTGAACCCTGAGAGTAAGCGCACTCCGTTAGCCATACAGGTGAGTGGGACCCCGGAGAGTTTCATATCAATGGGTCCAATCGAGACTAGGGTGCCAGGGACGGGGCAACGGACCAGCAGCAACACCAAGGGCACGGATCCAGGTGTGCTCCCCGCAGGCTGCAGTGGGGCTCAGAATTCTGGTTTATAAGCTGTCGGTGTAGTTATTCCAGGACTAAGTGAGTACATTGAAGACCCCTGTTCCTGTCCCCCACGGCACCCAAATACCATCCCGTCCATCTCCAACGGGCCCCGGGACACAAACCCCCTATCCACGGAGGGGTTAAACATCAGACTGCCACACCATCGTCACTGTGCTCCCAAACAGCAGTGGGGCTCCCTCACATTACCACGCACCGTGGGTGGCGTCACGAAATTTCCAAAAAAACCCTGTACATATCTTCCCCCCTTCGTATAATCGCGTGGCCCCCGGGTCCGGAGACCCTTTGAGCCACCGCGGATCCGGATCCGGATCCGAGCAGCAGCCGCAGCCCGGCTGTTCGCACTGGGGCGGTAGAAAAGCAGACGCTCACAACAGGGTAAACCAAGTTTCTGGGTGCTGCTGCCCTCTTGGGGGAGCTCGTCCGGGTCCCCTGCAGCCAGGGCCAGATTAAGGATGGTGGGGGCCCCTGGGCAGAAAATCTGGTGGGGGCCCCATAAACGTTAACATTTTTAGCCATAACAGTAGAGCACGAACTGTAGCATTTAGGTATAAATCCAATGAACATGTATCTTATCCTGTTCTGCCACATTCAGATTTACAGTACTACAATACAGATACAGTCCATGATAACTCACAGCAGTCACCTATACACACAGTACAATACAGATACAGTCCATGATAACTCACAGCCGTCACCTATACACACAGTACAATACAGATACAGTCCATGATAACTCACAGCCATCACTTATACACACAGTACAATACAGATACAGTCCAGGATCACTCACAGCAGTCACTTATACACACAGTGCAATACAGATACAGTCCATGATAACTCACAGCAGTCACCTATACACACAGTACAATACAGATACAGTCCATGATAACTCACAGCCGTCACCTATACACACAGTACAATACAGATACAGTCCAGGATCACTCACGGCTGTCATGTATACACAGAAAGTAGAGTTACTCACATATTTTTTTTATTCATCCCAATGTTAAGGCAGCCAGGGTCAGCTCCAGGTTTTTGTGGTCCCCGGTTGAGTCTCAGTGGGCCCCATCCACATGCAGACACGCACATACACATACACATACAGGCATACGTACATATACATATTTGAAGACAAATTCACAAAAATACATTTAAACAGACAAATATATACACAGTCATATACACTGACATACATGCAGACACGGATGCATTACAGGTGTTGATATGGAGAAGTCACAAGCAGCATCACTCGCCTCCCCCGCTTGTTTTCGTACAGCTCCTCCAAGACATGTGGCTCTGTTGCATGATGGCCATCACTAACAGACATGACTGCACACCATACAGCACTGCTGTATATACATCACAAGAGGGGCTGGGGCCTACAATATATATATTACAGGAGGGGCAGCGGGCATAGACTTTACTGAGGGGTATAGATGTTACTGGAGTGGCAAACAGCTCTGGTGGCGTACACATTACTGAGATGGGTGGCTTAGCGCTCTGGGGGACCCATATAGATCTGGGGTACCGCACAGACTGCTCTGATTCATATATACACACACAAAGCTCTGCTACACACACACACACCTCTGCTTCACACACACACAGCTCTGCTTCACACACACACACAGCTCTGCTTCACACACACACACAGCTCTGCTTCACACACACACACACAGCTCTGCTTCACACACACAGCTCTGCTTCACACACACGTCTGCTTCACACACACACACCTCTGCTTCACACACACACACACACACACACACACAGCTCTGCTTCACACACACAGCTCTGCTTCACACACACACACACACACACACACACACCTCTGCTTCACACACACACCTCTGCTTCACACACACACACACACACCTCTGCTTCACACACACCTCTGCTTCACACACACACACAGCTCTGCTTCACACACTCACACACACACACACCTCTGCTTCACACACACACAAGCTCTGCTTCACACACACACACACACACACACACACACACAGCTCTGCTTCACACACACACACACACACACACAAACACACAGCGGCTCTGCTTCACACACACACAGCTCTGCTTCACACACACACACACACACACACAGCTCTGCTTCACACACGCACACACACACAGAGCTCTGCTTCACACACACACACACACAGCTCTGCTTCACACACACACAGCTCTGCTTCACACACACACAGCTCTACTTCACACACACACACACACATACACACACACACTCTGCTTCACACACAAACACACACACATACACACAGCTCTGCTTCACACACACACACACACACACACAGCTCTGCTTCACACACACAGCTCTGCTTCACACACACACACACACACACACCTCTGCTTCTCACACACACACACACACACACAACTCTGCGACACACACACACAGCTCTGCGACACACACACACAGCTCTGCTTCACACACACACCTCTGCTTCCCACACACACACACACACACAACTCTGCGACACACACACACAGCTCTGCTTCACACACACACAGCTCTGCTTCACACACACACACACACCTCTGCTTCACACACACACACACACACACAACTCTGCGACACACACACACAGCTCTGCTTCACACACACACAGCTCTGCTTCACACACACACACACAGCTCTGCTTCACACACACACAGCTCTGCTTTACACACACACACACACACCCTGATAGCACTGTTGCACACATCTCTGCTGCATATGTACTCACAAACACACACAGCTCTGCTTCACACACACACACACACACACACACTCTGCTTCACACTCACACACACACACACACAGCTCTGCTTCACACACACACAGCTCTGCATCTCACACACACACACACACACACGCACACACTGCTCTGCTTCACACACACACACACACACACATACACCACACACACAGCTCTGCTTCACACACAGCTCTGCTTCACACACAGCTCTGCTTCACACACAGCTCTGCTTCACACACACACACACACACACCCTGATAGCACTGTTGCACACATTTCTGCTGCATATGTACACACACAAACATACACACGGCTCTGCTTCACACACACACACACACACACAAAGCTCTGCTTCACACACACACAGCTCTGCTTCACACACACACACACAGCTCTGCTTCACAAACACACAGCTCTGCTTCACTCACACACAGCTCTGCTTCACACACACACACACAGCTCTGCTTCACACACACACACACAGCTCTGCTTCACACACACACACACATAGCTCTGTTTCACACACACACACACACACACACACGGCTCTGCTTCACACACACACACAGCTCTGCTTCACACGCACACAGCTCTGCTTCACACACACACACACACACACACACAGCTCTGCCTCACACACACACACACCCTGATAGCATTGTTGCACACATTTCTGCTGCATATGTACACACACAAACATACACACGGCTCTGCTTCACACACGCACACACACACACAAAGCTCTGCTTCACACACACATACAAAGCTCTGCTTCACACACACACACACACACAGCTCTGCTTCACACACACAGCTCTGCTTCACACACACACACAGCTCTGCTTCACTCACACACAGCTCTGCTTCACACACACACACACAGCTCTGCTTCACACACACACACAGCTCTGCTTCACACACACACAGCTCTGCTTCACACACACACATACACACACACAGCTCTGCCTCACACACACACACAGCTCTGCTTCACACACACGCACACACACAGCTCTGCTTGACACACACAGACACAGCTCTGCTTCACACACAGCTCTGCTTCACACACACACACCTCTGCTTCACACACACAAACACACACAGCCCTGCTTCACACACACACACACACACACAGCTCTGCTTCACACACACACACACAGCTCTGCTTCACACACACACACGCAAAGCTCTGCTTCACACACCACACACACACAGCTCTGCTACACACACACACCTCTGCTTCACACACACACACACACACACACACAGTTTTGCTTCACACACACACACACACACACACACAGCTCTGCTTCACACACACACACACACAGCTCTGCTTCACACACACAGCTCTGCTACACACACACCTTTGCTTCACACACACACACACACACACACAGCTCTGCTTCACACACACACACACAGCTCTGCTTCACACACACACACACACACACACACACACCGCTCTGCTTCACACACACCGCTCTGCTTCACACACACACACACACACACAGCTCTGCTTCACAAACACACAGCTCTGCTTCACACACACACACACACACACAGCTTTGCTTCACACACACAGACACAGCTCTGCTTCACACACACACACACAGCTCTGCTTCACACACACACACACACACACACACACACACGCCTCTGCTTCACACACACATACACACAGCTCTGCTTTACATGCACACAGCTCTGCTTCACACACACACACCTCTGCTTCACACACACAAACACACACAGCCCTGCTTCACACACACACACACACACTCTGCTTCACACACACACAGCTCTGCTTCACACACACACACACACACACACAGCTCTGCTTCACACACACACACACACACACACACACAAAGCTCTGCTTCACACACCACACACACACAGCTCTGCTACACACACACCTCTGCTTCACACACACACACACACACACACACAGTTTTGCTTCACACACACACACACACACACAGCTCTGCTGCTTCACACACACACACAGCTCTGCTACACACACACCTCTGCTTCACACACACACACACACACACACACAGCTCTGCTTCACACACACACACACACAGCTCTGCTTCACACACACACACACACACACACACAGCTCTGCTTCACACACACACACACCGCTCTGCTTCACACACACACACACACACCGCTCTGCTTCACACACACACACACACACACACAGCTCTGCTTCACAAACACACAGCTCTGCTTCACTCACACACAGCTCTGCTTCACACACACACACACACACACACACACAGCTTTGCTTCACACACACAGACACAGCTCTGCTTCACACACACACACACACAGCTCTGCTTCACACACATACAGCTCTGTTTCACACACACACACACACACACACACACATACACACAGCTCTGCTTTACATGCACACAGCTCTGCTTCACACACATACACACACACAGCTCTGCCTCACACACACACACACACACACACACACACACACACACACACACACACACACACACACACACCCTGATAGCACTGTTGCACACATTTCTGCTGCATATGTACACACACAAACATACACATGGCTCTGCTTCACACACACACAAAGCTCTGCTTCACGCACACACACACACAGCTCTGCTTCACACACACACACACACACACACACACAGCTCTGCTTCACACACACACACAGCTCTGCTTCACACACACACACAGCTCTGCTTCACACACACACACAGCTCTGCTTCACACACACAGCTCTGCTTCACACACACACATACACACATACACACAGCTCTGCCTCACACACACACACACACACACACACACACAGCTCTGCATCACACACACGCACACACACAGCTCTGCTTCACACACACAGACACAGCTCTGCTTCACACACACAGCCCTGCTTCACACACACACAGCTCTGCTTCACACACACACACACACACACACTCTGCTTCACACACACACACACACACAGCTCTGCTTCACACACACATACACACAGCTCTGCTTCACACACACACACACAGCTCTGCTTCACACACCACACACACAGCTCTGCTTCACACGCACACACACACACAGCTCTGCTACACACACACCTCTGCTTCACACACACACACACACACACAGCTCTGCTTCACACACACACACACACCGCTCTGCTTCACACACACACACACACAGCTCTGCTTCACTCACACACACAGCTCTGCTTCACACACACACACACACACACACAGCTCTGCTTCACACACACACACACACACACACACACACAGCTCTGCTTCACACACACACAGCTCTGCTTCACAAACACACACACACCGCTCTGCTTCACACACACACACCGCTCTGCTTCACACACACACACACACAGCTCTGCTTCACAAACACACAGCTCTGCTTCACTCACACACAGCTCTGCTTCACACACACACACACACACACACACACACAGCTTTGCTTCACACACACAGACACAGCTCTGCTTCACACACACACACACAGCTCTGCTTCACACACACACACACACGCCTCTGCTTCACACACACATACACACAGCTCTGCTTTACATGCACACAGCTCTGCTTCACACACACACACCTCTGCTTCACACACACAAACACACACAGCCCTGCTTCACACACACACACACACACACACACTCTGCTTCACACACACACAGCTCTGCTTCACACACACACACACACACACACAGCTCTGCTTCACACACACACACACACAAAGCTCTGCTTCACACACCACACACACACAGCTCTGCTACACACACACACCTCTGCTTCACACACACACACACACACAGTTTTGCTTCACACACACACACACACACACACACAGCTCTGCTTCACACACACACACAGCTCTGCTTCACACACACACACACAGCTCTGCTACACACACACCTCTGCTTCACACACACACACACACACACACACACACAGCTCTGCTTCACACACACACACACAGCTCTGCTTCACACACACACACACACACAGCTCTGCTTCACAAACACACACACACACACCGCTCTGCTTCACACACACACACCGCTCTGCTTCACACACACACACACAGCTCTGCTTCACAAACACACAGCTCTGCTTCACTCACACACAGCTCTGCTTCACACACACACACACACACACACACACACACACACAGCTTTGCTTCACACACACAGACACAGCTCTGCTTCACACACACACACAGCTCTGCTTCACACACACACAGCTCTGTTTCACACACACACACACACACACACACACACACACACACGCCTCTGCTTCACACACACATAAACACAGCTCTGCTTTACATGCACACAGCTCTGCTTCACACACATACACACACAGCTCTGCCTCACACACACACACACACACCCTGATAGCACTGTTGCACACATTTCTGCTGCATATGTACACACACAAACATACACACGGCTCTGCTTCACACACAGACACACACACACACACACACCCTGATAGCACTGTTGCACACATTTCTGCTGCATATGTACACACACAAACATACACACAGCTCTGCTTCACACACACACACACAGCTCTGCTTCATACACACACACAGCTCTGCTTCACACACACACACAGCTCTGCTTCACACACACACAGCTTTGCTTCACACACACATACACACACACAGCTCTGCCTCACACACACACACACACACAGCTCTGCTTCACACACACGCACACACACAGCTCTGCTTCACACACACAGACACAGCTCTGCTTCACACACACAGCCCTGCTTTACACACACACACACACACACACACAGCTCTGCTTCACACACACACACACACACACACACTCTGCTTCACACACACACACACACACACACACACAGCTCTGCTTCACACACACATACACACAGCTCTGCTTCACACACACACACGCACACAAAGCTCTGCTTCACACACCACACACACAGCTCTGCTTCACACGCACACACACAGCTCTGCTACACACACACCTCTGCTTCACACACACACACACACAGCTCTGCTTCACACACACACACACAGCTCTGCTTCACACACACACACACACACACACACACAGCTCTGCTTCACACACACACAGCTCTGCTTCACACACACACACACACACACACACACACAGAGCTCTGCTTCACAAACACACACACCACTCTGCTTCACACACACACAGACACACACAGCTCTGCTTCACACACACAGCTCTGCTTCACACACACACACACACACACACACAGCTCTGCTTCACTCACACACACAGCTCTGCTTCACACACACACACACACACGGCTCTGCTTCACACACACACACACAGCTCTGCTTCACTCACACAGCTCTGCTTCACACACAGCTCTGCTTCACACACAGGTCTGCTTCACACACACACACACACACACACAGCTCTGCTTCACAAACACACACACACACACAGCTCTGCTTCACACACACACACACACACAGCTCTGCTTCACACACACACACACACAGCTCTACTTCACACACACACACACACACACACACACACACACACACACAGCTCTGCTTCACTCACACACAAACACACACACACAGCTCTGCTTCACACCACACATCTTACTTCAGCTCTGTGAGCCCTTACCTGCTCTGATGCCACACAGCTCTGCTTCACACACACACACACACACACACACACCCCTCTGCTTCACACACACACACACACACAGCTCTGCATCACACACACAGCTCTGCTTCACACACACAACTCTGCTTCACACACACACAGCTCTGCTTCACACACACAGCTCTGCTTCACACACACACACACACACACACACACAGCTCTGCTTCACACACACAGCTCTGCTTCACACACACACAGCTCTGCTTTATACACACACACACACACACACACCCTGATAGCACTATTGCACACATCTCTGCTGCATATGTACACACAAACACACACAGCTCTGCTTCACACACACACACACACACACACACACAGCTCTGCTTCACACACACACAGCTCTGCTTCACACGCACAACTCTGCTTCACACACACACACGCACACACACACACACACACACAGCTCTGCTTCACACACACACACACACAACTCTGCTTCACAAACACACACACAGCTCTGCTACACACACACACACACACTCACACACACACAGCTCTGCTTCACACACAGCTCTGCTTCACACACACACACACACACACACGGCTCTGCTTCACTCACACACACACACACACAGCTCTGCTTAACACACACAGCTCTGCTTCACACACAGCTCTGCTTCACACACACAGCTCTGCTTCACACACACACACACACACACAGCTCTGCTTCACAAACACACACACACACACACTCACACAGCTCTGCTTCACACACACACACACACACACACACACACAGCTCTGCTTCACACACACACACAGCTCTGCTTCACACACACAGCTCTGCTTCACACAAACACACACACACACACACAGCTCTGCTTCACTCACACACAAACACACACACACTCACACACACACACACAGCTCTGCTTCACAGCACACATCTTACTTCAGCTCTGTGAGCCCTTACCTGCTCTGATGCCACACAGCTCTGCGTCACACACACACACAGCTCTGCTTCACACACACACAGCTCTGCTTCACAAACACACAGCTCTGCTTCACACACACACACACACACACACACACTGATAGCACTGTTGCACACATCTCTGCTGCATATGTACACACACACACAAACACAGCTCTGCTTCACACACACAGCTCTGCTTCACACACACAGCTCTGCTTCACACACACAGCTCTGCTTCACACACACACACACACAGCTCTGCTTCACAAACACACACACACAGCTCTGCTTCACACACACACACACACAGCTCTGCTTCACACACACAGCTCTGCTTCACACAAACACACACACACACAGCTCTACTTCACACACACACACACACACACACACACACACACACACACACAGCTCTGCTTCACTCACACACAAACACACACACACACAGCTCTGCTTCACACCACACATCTTACTTCAGCTCTGTGAGCCCTTACCTGCTCTGATGCCACACAGCTCTGCTTCACACACACACACACACACACACCCCTCTGCTTCACACACACACACAGCTCTGCGTCACACACACAGCTCTGCTTCACACACACACACACAGCTCTGCTTCACACACACACAGCTCTGCTTCACACACACACACACACACACACACACACACTGATAGCACTGTTGCACACATCTCTGCTGCATATGTACACACACACACAAACACAGCTCTGCTTCACACACACACAGCTCTGCTTCACACACACACACACACAGCTATGCTTCACACACACAGCTCTGCTTCACACACACACAGCTCTGCTTTACACACACACACACACACACACACACCCTGATAGCACTATTGCACACATCTCTGCTGCATATGTACACACAAACACACACAGCTCTGCTTCACACACACACACAGACACACACACACACACACACAGCTCTGCTTCACACACACACACACACAGCTCTGCTTCACACACACACACACGCACACACACACAGCTCTGCTTCACACACACACACAACTCTGCTTCACAAACACACACACAGCTCTGCTACACACACACACACACACACACTCACACACACACAGCTCTGCTTCACACACACACACAAACACACACGCGGCTCTGCTTCACACACACACACACAGCTCTGCTTCACACACACAGCTCTGCTTCACACACACAGCTCTGCTTCACACACACAGCTCTGCTTCACACACACACACAGCTCTGCTTCACAAACACACACACACACACACACACTCACACAGCTCTGCTTCACACACACACACACACACACAGCTCTGCTTCACACACACACACACACAGCTCTTCTTCACACACACAGCTCTGCTTCACACACACACACAGCTCTGCTTCACTCACACACACACACACACAGCTCTGCTTCACACCACACATCTTACTTCAGCTCTGTGAGCCCTTACCTGCTCTGATGCCACACAGCTCTGCTTCACACACACACACACACATCCCTCTGCTTCACACACACAGCTCTGCGTCACACACACACAGCTCTGCTTCACACACACAGCTCTGCTTCACAAACACACAGCTCTGCTTCACACACACACCCACTGATAGCACTGTTGCACACATCTCTGCTGCATATGTACACACACACAAACACAGCTCTGCTTCACACACACAGCTCTGCTTCACACACACACACAGCTCTGCTTCACACACAGCTCTGCTTCACACACACACACAGCTCTGCTTTACACACACACACACACACACACACACACACACACCCTGATAGCACTGTTGCACACATCTCTGCTGCATATGTACACACACACACACAGCTCTGCTTCACACACACACACAAGCTCTGCTTCACATGCACACACAGCTCTGCTTCACACACACAGCTCTGCTTCACACACACACAGCTCTGCTTCACTCACACACAGCTCTGCTTCACACACACACATACACACACAGCTCTGCTTCACACACACACACAGCTCTGCTTCACACACACACACACACACACACAGTTCTGCTTCACACACACACACACACACAGCTCTGCTTTACACACACATACACACACACACACAGCTCTGCTTCACACATACACAGCTCTGCTCACACACACACAGCTCTGTTTCACACACACACACGGCTCTGCTTCACACACACACGGCTCTGCTTCACACACACACACACACACGGCTCTGCTTCACACACACACACAGCTCTGCTTCACACACACACACAGCTCTGCTTCACACACACACACATACACACACAGCTCTGCCTCACTCACACACACACACACACACAGCTCTGCTTCACACACATGCACACACACACACACAGCTCTGCTTCACACACACAGCTCTGCTTCACACACACAGCTCTGCTTCACACACAGCTCTGCTTCACACACACAGCTCTGCTTCACACACACCCAGCTCTGCTTCACACAGATGCAGACACAGCTCTGGTTCACACACACACACACACACACACACACACAGCTCTGCTTCACACACACACACACACACACACACACAGCTCTGCTTCACACACACACACACTCTGCTTCACACACACACACACACACTCTGCTTCACACACACACACACACACACACACACTCTGCTTCACACACACACACACACACAGCTCTGCTACACACAGACACACACACAGCTCTGCTTCACACACACACACAGCTCTGCTTCACACACATGCACACACACACAGCTCTGCTTCACACACACAGCTCTGCTTCACACACACACACACACAGCTCTTCTTCACACACACAGCTCTGCTTCACACACACACACACACACACACACAGCTCTGCTTCACACACACGCACACACAGCTCTGGTTCACACACACACACACACACACACAGCTCTGCTTCACACACACACACACACACTCTGCTTCACACACACACACACACAAACACACACACACTCTGCTTCACACACACAGCTCTGCTTCACACACACACACACACACAGCTCTGCTACACACACACACACACACACAGCTCTGCTTCACACACACACACACACACACACAGCTCTGCTTCACACACACACACACACACAGCTCTGCTTCACTCACACACACAGCTCTGCTTCACACACACACACACGGCTCTGCTTCACTCACACACACACAGCTCTGCTTCACACACACAGCTCTGCTTCACACACAGCTCTGCTTCACACACACACAGCTCTGCTTCACACACACACACACACAGCTCTGCTTCACAAACACACACACACACAGCTCTGCTTCACACACACACACAGCTCTGCTTCACACACACAGCTCTGCTTCACACACACACACACACACACACACAGCTCTGCTTCACACACACACACACACACAGCTCTGCTTCACACCACACATCTTACTTCAGCTCTGTGTGCCCTTACCTGCTCTGATGCCATCCTCCTGCTGCTCCGTGCTCTGGTGTAGCCCGCCGTCCTCCTTCTGCTGTTTCAGTGCCGTGGCCATCCTCCTGCTCCGGTGAGTCTCCTCTCCTGGCTGCGGCGTCGGTTTTCTCTTCCACAGCCGCGGCGTCCTGCTGTGACGTCAGGCGCTGGTACTTCTGAGGTCAATCAGCATCCTGCGCCAGCAGTTTATTTTTGCGCCTTAGAGACGCAGATACAAATAAATGTAGGTGCGCCCCCTCCCCCCGAATACACAGCTGATTTATTAGACTGTCTTTACGAAGGGGGAGAGGGTGTGAAGAAAAAAAAAAAAATTGCTGACGGGTGGCAAGTATGGCCCCTTGGAAGTTCTTTTGGTGGGGGCCCCGGGGCTGAAGCGCCACCTGCCCTGCCTATAATCCGGCCCTGCCTGCAGCACTGCCTGGTGGTCCGTGACCTGCCCCCTGGTGTGCCTGACAGGGTGTGGTGCAAGGTGTATCTGGGATTTGTGAATGCTGGTAGAGACAGTACTGCAGATTAGGTTCCCAGAACCATGAGGGGTTGAGCCCTGCATGGGGAGAGAAAGATTGTGCAGAACCCTGTGACGAACTGACTAGTCCAGTACGTCACATTTATGTATGCTTTATGTTTGCTTATCTGAACTGATAATGGTCTTTCTTTTATAGGTGCTGAAGTAGTGTGAGGTGTGATAATGGACCCATGGACTCAGTGGAATACAGAGAAGTCATCAAGCTCCTTTACTTGAAAAGCTGCACATCAAGGGAACCATTTGATGAGATGAAAGATGTTTATGGTGACGATTCCCTATCATATGATGTAGTCAAGAACTTGCCCTATCTTGGTTTGTAGTGTGTAGCAACCCCCCTCTCTGGTTCCTCAGGAGGTATGTGAAACAACTTGATGGCGTTTTAGGCAGACAGGACCGAATTGTGGGTTTCCAGTTGAGCAGCTAGGGATTTTCTAGTCTGTGCAGTAACCATGAGGGTGTTGTGCAGCTAGGGATACTAGTCTGTTCAGGAACCAGTAGATAGGCTTTATTCCCCCTTGACTCGTTTTGGAATACATATGTGGCACCCCTGAGGCTTCAGTCGCCACAGGCTACTGCACCTCACCAGAGGTGCGGTACTCATCCCGGGAAAGGAGGAGGTCGGTGCCGGTTTACAACATCCACAACCACACATAAGCCAGTTGCCCTCTCACTGGGACAGGGTTAGAGTAGGGTAATTTAATATGGTCACCATATCGTCTGGGGCCTGCCACCCACTAGCTCAGGGGCTCAGGTGGGCGGGGCGACTGATTAGGGGAGTAGGCGCTACACACACATGGAGAAGAGAAACGACCGGGAACCAAGTGAGACGCAGGAGAACACTGTCACTGAGGGGAGAGCTCATATCTCATAGCTCCCTCAGGACCGGCGCCCATCTCAGGGTGCGGAGCCCTAGGCTGGTGGGCACTTAAAGGCCTGCCAGTAGATTCCACCGAGCAGAGGATTTCAAGTCTTCTGGCCCACAACAGCGCCCTGGGCAAAGCAGTATATAGAGCTAGGAGCCGTGACCATAGGGCGGCCAATAAACGGACTCGTGCTGCCTGCTATACGGGACGGGGAACATAGCCACCCCAAGGACTCGGGTCACTGTGTAGCTTCAAGTCGCAGGGACTCGCACAACAGAGCGCAGGGAGGAAGGACTCACGAAGTACCCCACCGGTACCGGACCCGAACTTTCTGGGATCATCTGCAGCCTATCACGGCGGAGTCTGGCAGTCAAATGGAAGAAGCAACTCAGTGAGTAAACATCTTAAACTGCAACCGCTGCGTCATCTATTCCTTTCCACGCCCCTCACTTCCCACACTAAGGTGGACAACTTCTCTCAACATCCTCCCTGAGGCCTAGCTCTCCCTGTGGAGAGCTGCAACATCTCAGCTGCATTACCATCTGCCCCAGCAGAGAAACAGAGACTGTGCAGCAGCGGCTCCCATCATAGCCGCACACCACAGGTGGCGTCTCGAGATAACTACTCCATCATCCCCAACCCCTTCATCTTTATTGACACCGATGGGGTCACGGAACCAGGGTAGGCCACTAACCCCCCAACACCGGCTCGGTAACGAGTAACCCCACAGACCCCGCGGGCGCGTCACATACATTCATAACATAGCCCTACTACCTAGGAACAGCTGTTGCATAACCCTAGTTCTTAGGGGCAGCTGTGGTACAGTACTACTGCCCAGGGAAAGCTCTCGTATTACCCTTCTACCCAGACACAGCTCTTGTACAGCTCTACAACCCAGGGACAGTTCTTTTATAGCCCTTCTATCCAGGAATGGCTCTTGTATAGCCCTTCTACCCAGGAACAGCTCTCGTATAGCCCTACTACCCAGGGACAGCTCTTTTATAGCCCCTGGCCAGTTTGTACATTGAAGTCTATGCACGTACTGTGCTGCATGGAAATCTATATGAGCCCTTACAATTACAAGCAGCCTCTTGAAGGCAACCATAATGTTGATGTAGCCCTTAGTGAAAATGAGTTTGACACCCCTCATCTACAAAGTAATAAATATGAATATTTTATGGTAAAGTTACTTTGTCCAATTATTTTTTAGCTTCTGAAATGAGGAGGCTTTGTAGAAAAATACTCAAAATTCCTAAACATTTCACAGAATATTTATGTTCAATGGATTTAATTATACCTGAAAATCTACACTTTAATTGCATCTCAGTTGTTCAATTTAAAATGAAAAACATTTGCAAGCAGAGCCCAAATCATGAAGATTGGATAACTGTCCAAATATTTCTGTATCTAACTATATTTAATGTTTTTGCAGCAAAATATATTCTTTACTAAATATTCACTGTTTTTCATATTTTTTTTATTATATACTATAGTGTAAAGATTTATATGATCAGTAGAGATGAGCCACTCCCCTAGAGTTCGAGTTTGGTTCGGTTTGTTGAACGGTGCCCCGTTCGACGAACCGTTCGACGAACCTCTCAAACCCCATAGGAAACAATGGGAGGCAATCATAAATACCTAAAAACACCTGGAAAGCACCCTCAAAGGTGTCCAAAAGGTGACAAACAGCTCCCAAGACAAAACAAACACATGGGAAAGTGACAAGGACATATACTCCTGCGAAAACAAAACAGCTGATTGAGGAAAAAGAGTACGAGGCACAGATATAGGCATGGCATGCCCTTCTAAACTCATGTAAAACACAGCAAGCGGACTCCAAGCAGAGTCTCACTTTTTATTACAAAAATTGGGCCGCACAGACACTCCTTCAGTGGCAGCACTTGTGCCCCTGTTGTACACTTCACAGGTAGATTTGCATCAAGCACATTCCAAAATACGCCAGCCTTAACTGTCTCTGGGATGACACCGGGGTGGTTAGGAAAGTCTTTGCTGATCCCAGATCTGTTACTGTTGGATCATTTTTAAAAACACAGCAAGGGTTACTCTAAGCAGAGTCTCCCTTTTTTCCAAAAATTGGGCCACACAGACACCCCTTCAGTGGCATCACTTGTGCCCCATTTGCAAACTTGACAGGTAGATTTGCATCAAGCACGTTAAAAAATACGCCAGCCTTAACTGTCCCCAGGATGACACCGGGGTAGGTAGCAAAGTCTTTGCTGAACCATGACTTGTTCATCTTGGCTCGTTTTTAAAAACACAGCAGGGGGACTCCAAGCAGAGTCTCCCTTTTTTCCAAAAATTAGGCCCCACAGACACCCCTTCAGTGGCATCACTGCCCCAGTTGCAAACTTGACAGGTAAATTTGCATCAAGCACATTCCAAATCCACAAGCCTTTACTCTCCCCAGGATGACACAGGGGTAGTAAAGTCCTTGCAGATCCATGACTTGTTCATTTTGATGAACGTTAGTCTGTCCACATTGTCACTGGACAGACGCGTGCGCTTATCTGTCAGCACACACCCAGCAGCACTGAAGACACGTTCAGAGACAACGCTGGCAGCTGGACACGACAAGATCTCCAAGTGGAGAGCTAAGGCCATTTTTCAAGATTTGAAGTCCAAAATGAGCAAGGGTCGATTTGCAAAGTCATGGTATCGATGTTCATTTGGAGATACTCCTGTATCATCCTCTGCAGCCGTTGACTATGTGTCAGACTTCTTGTCTCTGTTGGCCGTGCAAAGGATGGTCTAAAAAAATTATGAAACGATTCAATAAAATTGCTGTTACCAGCAACTGATACGGTGCTGCTGGTACGGTTAGACTGTTGATGATGAGACCGTCCCATGTTTGTCAAGTTACAACTGGGAGATTCACTCCGTGCACCACTGGTGTTTGGTGGAAAAGTCGAGTTAAGATCGAGAAACAGCTTTTGCTGATACTCCTGCATACGTGCGTCCCTTTCTATGGGTGGAATTATTTCACAAAATTTGGACTTGTACCGGGGATCTAATAGTGTGGCAACCCAGTAGTCATCATCACTTCTAATTTTGACAATCCGAGGGTCATGTTGTAGGTAGTGCAGCAAGAAAGCGCTCATGTGTCTTGAGCATCCATGCGGACCAAGTCCACGCTGTGTTTGTGGCATAGAGGTGCTAACCGTTCTTTCTTCCTCTGACATCTCCCCCCAACCTCTTTCAACTGAAATGTGACCAAGGTCTCACTCATCTGCTGAGTCTTCCATGTCCATGGACAGTTCGTCCTTCATTCCTTCATGTTCTCCTGCACCTTCCTCAACATTTTGCCTGCTACCATGCACCCTTGTCAATCCCTCTCCCCCATCGTCCCATGCCTGCCGCCTTGGTGATGATGAATGTCTGGACCTTGGTGATGTTGTTATCCCTTGCGCATATGAATCCTCCTGTACTTCCTCCCCATCCTGTTGTCCCACCCCCTGACTCCGAATAGTGTTTAGTGTGTGCTCCAGCATGAAAATGACTGGAATGGTCATGCTGATAATGGCATTGTCAGTGCTAAACATATTCGTCGCCATGTCGAAACTGTGCAGAAGGGTGCCAAGGTCCTTGATCTGAAACCACTCCATCAGGGTGATGTGCCCCACCTCTGCATCTCGTTGGCCCAGGCTATACGTCATGATGTACTGCACCAGTGCTCGGCGGTGCTGCCACAGTCGCTGTAACATGTGGAGAGTCGAATTCCAGCGTGTCGGCACATCGCATTTCAGGCGATGAACCGGCAGGCCGAAAGACTTCTGGAGCAATGCAAGTCGCTCAGCTGCGGCGGTTGAACGGCGGAAGTGAGCAGTTTTCGTGCCCTGAGAAGAAGGCCATCTAGGCCGGGATAGTGTGTTAAAAATTGCTGGACAAAAAGGTTCAACACGTGAGCCATACAAGGCACGTGTGTCACCTTGCCCAGGCAAGGGGCCGCACCCAGGTTTGCAGCATTGTCGCACACGGCCTTACCTGGCAGCAGGTTGAGTGGAGACAACCATTTACAAAACTCGGACTGCACAGCTGCCCACAACTCAGCTGCTGTGTGACTCTTATTTCCAAAACATTTCACGCTAAAGACCGCCTGATGCCGTTGCGCTATGCTGCTAGCATAGTAAGGAGGTGTGCATGATTCCTTCTGCGCAGTTACAACGCTGGTGGCCTGACCAGGCAGGCTTGGGGTGGAGGTGGAGGACCCAGATGAGGTTGAGGAGGCAGAAGCATTGGAGGAACTTATACATACAGAGGATTGACGCACAAGTCGTGGGGACGGCAAGACTTATTCAGCAGACCCTTCTCCATCTATCACCATAGTTACCCAGTGCACAGTCAGCGACATGTAACGCCCCTGTCCATGCTTACTGGTCCAAGTATCGGTGGTGAAATGCACCCATTCACACACAGAGTTTCTCAAGGAAGCAGTGATGTTGTGTGTGACATGCTGGTGTAGCGCAGGCACACCTTTCTTAGAGAAGTAGTGGCGACTGAGCATCTGGTACTTGGGTACAGCAACGGACGTAAGGTCTCTAAAATCCTGTGTGTCCACCAGGCGGAAAGGCAGCATTTCGGTAGCCAAGAGCTTAGAGAGGGATAAAGTCAACCTCTTAGCTTTTTCATGGGTCGCAGGAAATGGCCTTTTATTTGTCCACATCTGAGGGATAGAGATCTGGCTGCTGTGTGGAGACGGTGGTGAGTAGGGTGTCCCTGGAAAAATGCAGGTTTGTGAGGAAAGTGCAGGCGGAGACATGATGTTGCCTTCATCCAAAGTTGGTGCTATCGATGCCTGAGAGAGCTGTACACCCACACTCGTTTCCCCTTCCAAACCAACTGACGACCTAACAAGCAAACTGCCTGTTGCGGTTACAGTGGTGGAAGTTGTGCGTGGAAAACCAGGTGTGACAGCTGTCCCCAAAGTCATAGAAGATGAAGAGTGCGCGGATGCACTGGAAGGGGCAGGCGGTGGTTGGTCCGCTACGCTAGGCCGCATTGCAGCACAGTGAGCTTCCCACTGGGAATTATGCTTGGTATTCATGTGACGATTCATGGAAGAAGTTGTCAAACTGGTGAGCTTTTTGCCTCTACTTATAGATTCCCGACAAATTTTACAGATCACATGATTTGAGAGATCCTTTGCAAGGTCAAAAAAGGACCAGGCTAGGCAAGGCTTAGAGGACGTGCAACCTGCAGAGCCACCCTGACTTGTGCTCAGAGGCAGAGTGGTGGCTGAGGATGCAGTTGTAGACGTGCTACCAGTACTCTGACACTGTCCAGGAAGGCACAAGGTAACTTCGTCGTCAGTTGCATTTTCCTCCACCGCCTCTGTTGACCTCCTCAAATGCCTGACTGTGGGTTGACAGTAAGTGGGATCTAGAACTTCATCATCATGCATTGTTTGCACTCCCCTCGCCCTCAGACCTAGCCTCTTCCTGCCCTGACCGAATATTTAAGTTGTCATCCCAATCTGGTATCTGTGTCTCACCGTCATCAGTATGTTCCTCATTGTCTCCACCAACAGGTGTTACAGTTTGGGAATGAGGGTCTACATTATGCTCAGAAAACTTGGTTATCAGGACCTGAATCAGAGTCACAAAGCTTCTGGGCATCACTGCAGACCATTTCCTGGTCTGTACTCACTGTAGCTTGGGAGCAGACCTCTGATTCCCAGGCTATAGTGTGACTGAATAGCTCTGAAGACTCAGCTATCTCTGTTACACCATACTGTGCAGGGCAGGTGGAGACTTGAGAGCTTGGAGAAAGCAAGTGTGATTGGGATGACAACTCAGAGGACTGTTTTTTTTTCTTTGATGTGGTAGTTGAGGTGGCGGAGAGGGCACTTGTTGGAGCACTTGAGATCCATTAAAGCATCTTCTTTTTTTGTGCATCATCTACCTTTATTACAGTTGTTCGGGTCCATAAAAAAGGGAACACATCGGATTCTCCACGGAAAGTAGTAGACATCTTACTTTTGCTGGAAAATGGCCTATCTTCAGCAGATGTTAATGTAGCTTTGCCACCTTCCCCACGGACACAAACTTTTTTTTCCTTTTCCAACATGCCTGTTCCCCTTTCCACCAGCATCTGTCCTTTTGCCACTCATTTTGTAAGCAACAAGATTAGCCACTTAAAATGTGGTAGCAAAAATTGAGAGGTGGTGTAGATTGCAGAGGTGGTCTAGCTTTATTGACAGCTGAAGAACCAACACTGACTATCCCTGACAATGCAACTATGGCCCTAAAACTGGCAGCACTGTTTGCTATTAAAATAGCGTAGCAAAATGTGCATGAGGGTAGAAATGCAGAGGTGGTGGAACTTGCTTGGCACAAGTGGGACACTAAATTAGTATAGCAGACACTTTGTGGATGCCACTAAGTTTCAGCACTTTTTGCTATAAAAATAGCGTCGCAAAATGTGTATGAGGGTAGAATGCAGAGGTGTTGGGACTTGCTTGGCACAAGTGGGACACTAAATTAGTATAGCAGACACTTTGTGGATGCCACTAAGTTTCAGCACTTTTTGCTATAAAAATAGCGTAGCAAAATGTGCATGGGGGTAGAATGCAGAGGTGCTGGGACTTGCTTGGCATAAGTGGGACACTAAATTAGTATAGCAGACACTTTGTGGATGCCACTAAGTTTCAACACTGTTTGCTATTAAAATAGCGTAGCAAACATAGGCAGGAGGGTAGAATGCAGAGGTGCTGGAAATTGCTTGGCTCCAGTGGGACAACAATGGAGTATAGCAGCCACTTTTTGGATGCTACTAAGTTTCAGCACTGTTTGCTATAAAAATAGCGTGGCAAAAGTCGGCAGGTGTGTACAGTGGCCGGGTTCTTTGGGTCAGTGGACAGGAAAGGAAGCCTTACTTTCTATCCCTCCTAATGATGAAATGCAGCAAGGAATTCCCTGAGCTTAGGTACGCAGACACTATCTAAAGCTGCATACAGCGTTTCCATGGACCTGCCTGTCAGCTATGGCTCTGAGCCCCAGGAAATCAGCCCTGAAAAGGGCTGAAATAAACTTCTGTCCCTAATCCCTGTGTGTGTAGCGTACACAGCAGGAGCAGCGACAAGAGCTGCGTGAGCAGTGACTGTCACCCACGTGCAGAAGGCAGATAATTGTGCCGTGAGGGAAAATGGCCATATTTATAATGCAAGGACATGTGACATTCACAGCCTACGACACATGCCCTTGCTCGTCTGTCAAAAAAGTCCACTTAGCTGTGTGTGTGTCTGGGATTGGCTGACATGCTGGCCCGCCACACTGCACGCGCGCTTAGAAAAAAAAATGGCGATCGCCATTCTCCTAGCAGCACAGATCTAAACGCGTCCCCCCTGCACACTATACGCTGAAATTTGATAAAAGTGTGAATCACCGAGTGACTCACACTATTACAGTGAAAAGCCTAACTAGCTAAGCTTTTTGCTGATCGAGCCGTTATCGAACGTAATTCGAGCTGTCGAGATTTTATCAAAAAGCTCGCATTCGAGTTCGATCTCCAGCACCCCCCAAAATCACTCGAACATGAAATTGGCGAACCTCGAACATCGCTAATCTCCAATGATCAGTCAATATATTTTTAATATATTATCTTATGTTCATTGTTCAAGATCTCTTCTTGCTGTCATCCAATTGGAATCTATTGATTACATACAGTGGATAAATATTTTTTCTTGATCATGTGATGAGCATACAGGTGAAAAGCTTTTTAGACCTTATTCACAATTTTTACGGGTAGGATGTAAGGGCATGTAAGGCTCGGCTGTCCCAGACCTGCAAATCCACGGTGTGTAAATTGTAATGTTTGAAGTTGAAATAATGTTTAAACAGCCACTAGGTGGCCACAATGTGTAAACTGCTTCCCTGGTACTCTCGGGCTAGGAAGAGTTAATAAAAGGGTGGAGTTTAGGTAGTAGAAAGGATAGAAAGACAGGAAATAGTAGGAGAGTCCCTAAGGGGGCATAACAGGCTGCATCTGAGGGAGATGTGGTGAGGTGAGAACCCCCGTTAATTCATATTTGGTTGACCTTCAGGGTCAAATCCAGGTGCCGGACACGCACGGTCCTAGTGAGTAGAGGACTGTTGTAATTGCGTCTCAAGGTGTGGATTGAGTCCGTGTGGCCTGGATGGTGGCCAACCCCTGGCGAATACCCAACAAATCACCTCAGTCAGCGGAAGGTCAGTGGGCTCTTAAGAGAAGAGTAGGTCCTGATGAAACCGGGCAGAGGAGTGTTGTCAAAGAAAACCCTGTCAATAGCTTCCAGAAAAATCACTGTGGGAGGGACGAGGGGTGACTGGAAGGACTTTTTGATTCTGACGTGTACAATAAAGCTCAGTGAGGGGCTCAGGAGCTCTACCGGAAGCATGAGTACCAGAGAAGTCGGCTGGCAAAGTTTACGTAAAATCTGTTGCTAATGGTAACCCCTATGGGGAAGAAGCGTGTGACCGCCTAGGACGTGATGAAGAATTGTATCTGAAAATTAAAAATAAAACAGTTTTGTTTAAGAGACCTATGACAGTGTCAGTCTTTGTGTTGCATGAAGAGAAAGTATACATATTGCTGTGTTGCACTAAAGTGGCAATCGGGGTGCAGAGAAATGACACCGGGCTGCGCTGCAGCCGAACAGCAGGCTCTGCCATGACTATCATGCCCCTTGTCCCTTTAACAAGTACATGTACCCATTATTGTATATTGGGCTGTTCAAATGTCCAGGTTTTTTTTGCAGATTGTGTGCCCATGCAAAAATCACAGTGACATGTCCATTTTTTTTTTTTCAATTTAAGCCTAGGGTAGTATAAAAAACAGACAGCACACGAATGGCATCCATGTGCCATACATGTGATGTTTATTTTTAATATTGTAAAGGATATGAGAAAAAGGTAATCTATAGAGATAAACAAGCAGTAAAATGCTCGGGTGCTCGATGCTGGGGTTGAGCATTTTGAAATGCTCGGGGGCTTGACCCGAGCACCGAGCCCAATGTTAGTCTAAAGGAAACTCAAGGATTTTTCCGGCGGCACCCCTGGCTGTCTTGAGAAAGCTCAAAAATGTCACTAATGTATAACAGTGCTCAAATGACATACGAGCAGCATGGGGAAAACCCCTGTAACCATTTCTGACTCCGATATTACTGTTGTGAGCAACGTTGTCTTTGTATTAGCAGGAGGAAGAATCCTGTGTTCCTCCTCCCGTGTGACATGCACTTTCACTTTGCAGCGTATGTGCGACAGGTTCTCTCTGCCTGTACATTCAATGCAAAGCAAAATCAAAAGTGAACAGTAGAAAAAAAAAATGGCATAATCACTTCTGTGCAGAATATATTTACGCTTGACGCTTTTCAGAGAAAGTAGACTCCTTATTCATAAACAACAACTTATTGCTTATGAATAAGGAGTCTACTTTCTCTGAAACGCGGCAAGCGTAAATATATTCTGCACTTGGTTGGAATTACCTTTTTTATGAATTTTGAATAAAGAATTTTTTTTATTACGTCGGTGCTGGATCTTCTCTCCTCCCCTCCTCCTCTTGATGTGACTGATTCTTCAACCCATACAGCTCTGCTATATCACAAAGAACGGGGGAGGAAGAACAGTTCTGCTCCCTGTGCTAGGTAATCACTCAATGAGTGAGCACAGATTGCGGATTGGTAGGCGGTGATGGGCCCGCTGCCACCGTTCCCATAGTAACCGAATGAGCAATGGTGATCTCCGATCAGCTGATTCCTGGCGCCGCTATTCACCGGCTCCTGTATGAGCCGCTGAATAGCTGTGCTGGTAAACAGGGAGTTGACTCCTACGGCTCCTGTAGGAGCCAGTGCATAGCGGTCCTGGTAATCAGGTCATGGGAGATCACCGATGCCATAGTAACCCGCTCGGTAGGTTACTATGGCAACGGTGGTAGCTGTGACGTCATGTCTCCCTACTCTGTACCTAGCTCAGCAACACCTCCCCCTACACTAGCTGACTGTGGATCACACTGCCGAGCACAGCGCCGTCAGGTCTTATATAGAGCTGAAGACGCTGTGCGGCCAGCCAATCACAGGAATGCCACAATCAACATGGCTGTGGCATTACAGTGTGTGACAGCCAATTCCTGCATGTGGGCTGACTCTGTAAACAGCGCTCACATGCAGGGATGGGGAGCCGAGCATCTGCCCGAGCATCTCGCTGGTACTCAGAGCTCGCCGAGTATACCGAGCACTGAGATGCTAGGGCGAGCACCGAGCAGCGGCGAGTCTGAATGCCATGTCTGAATGAAGCTTTACACAACACAGTGCTGAGAGGAAAACGCCTATTGTTTGGTTGCAAAGAGAGATCCTGAAACTTTGAGGGCTGAGAACGGGAAGTGTTACTGTAACGAATCCTCATTTTACAGTACTACACAATGTGACTATCTCAAATGAAGTATAGCAGAATATATCGGAGAAAGAATGGATATCTATTTTCCAAATGAAACTCCATTGATTTAAAGCCAGTTTGTTTTCCCCAAACCATTTAACCTTCCGGCTTTACTTAGTTTAGAGTAGATATTTATTCCAAGGTCACTTAATTAAAATTGCTTCCATTCATTGGGGCATAGTATTTCATTTAGTTGCAATTTCCTTACAGTTTTGATCAATATCCATGCACAGCTGAGTGCTCAATATTCAGTAGTTTGTTAAAACTTCACATTTGTTAAACAGGTAAAAGTGTAAGCGGTTGTTCTGAGGGAAGAAATCATGGCTATTATAGGCGACTTATAATGAGGGCGATATGAGCTACCACCCGAGGCGCATTGTCAGGTTTCCCTCATTATAATAGTTTTTGCGCCACTATTGGCAGCGTTTAGTACCAATGAGCGTTCCTGTGACTCCGTTGCAGCCAGTGAGAAGGTGGAGCTTAGCTGCAGCCTGTCATCTTCCTCTATGACTCTATAATGTCATCACATGGGCTGTGTCATTTACAAGAAGAAGAAGGAAGAAGAGCTACAACGGATCGCCAGGAGACGTACGTTATTCTTTTTTTCTTTAAAGTGAATTCATTGGGGTGGAGGATTGGTAAAAAGCACAGTGTATTATAATGAATTATGGTGGGAAATGGGTGAAGGCATTGCAGATTATAACGAATGAGGGTTGGGGTGGGGGATGGATGAGAGCACAGTATATTATAATGAATTAGGGTGGGGAAGAGCTACAGCAGATCGCCAGGAGAGATAAGTTATTCATTTTTTTTTTTTTTTTTTTTAAAGGGAATAAATTGGGGTAAAGGATGGGTGAGAGCACAATGTATTAGACTGTGTGCAAAATTATTAGGCAAATGAGTATTTTGACCACGTGATACTTTTTATGCATGTTGTCCTACTCCAAGCTGTATAGGCCTGAGAGCCAACTACCAATTAAGTAAATCAGGTGATGTGAATCTCTGTAATGAGGAGGGGTGTGGTGCAATGACATCAACACCCTATATAAGGTGTGCTTAATTATTAGGCAACCTCCTTTCCTTTGGCAAAATAGGTCAGAAGAGAGATTTGACGGGCTCTGAAAAGTCCAAAATTGTGAGATGTCTTGCAGAGGGATGCAGCAGTCTTGAAATTGCCAAACATTTGAAGCGTGATCACCAAACAATCAAGCGTTTCATGGCAAATCGCAATAGCCAAATTGCCAGGGTCGCAAGAAGCGTGTTGAGCAAAAAAGGTGCAAAATAACTGCCCATTAACCCCTTAACAACCACGGGCAGTAATATTACGTCCTAGCGGTCATAGTATTACTGCCCGCGGTCTGATACCAAGAGAAACTGTGGAAAGACAAGGCGCATATAGGGTCTTACCCGATATAACACATGGGGGTGAATGTTAGCAGGAACACTCCCCTGGTAGGGTTGTGCCAGTCACAACCCCTTTGAGAGCATATAAATAACGTGGGAGGCAGCTGTCCCGCAGCGAGGAGTAAATTCAGAAGGCAGGAGAAAAGCAGGTTTAAATACCGCGCCAAACCACAGGAGTCCAGATGATGTTAGTAAATCCCTTTTCTTTATTTTCACAGGTCTATGCCTTTCAGGGACATGTCCGTCCCCTTCCTCAGGACAATGTACAGAGAATACTATGTATTGAAAATTAAAGGGTTAAAAAAAATAAAATATATATACACACATTTGGTAAAGCTGCGTTCAGAAACGCCCGATCTATCAAAATATAAAATCAATTAATCTGATCAGTAAACGGCGTAGCGGAAAAAAATTCCAAACGCCGAAATTACGTTTTTTGGTCTCCACAAATTTTGCGCAAAATTCAATAACAGGCGATCAAAACATAGCATCTGCGCACAAATTGTACCGTTAAAAACGGCAACCTGGAACGCAAAAAATAAGCCATCACTGAGCCATAGATCCCGAAAAATGAGAATGCTACTAGTCACAGAATATGGCGTAAAATGTTCATATATCTCAAAAACAATAGTGATATTGCACTTTTTTTGCAATGTTTCTGCATTTGGATTTTTTTTCGCCATTTTCCAGTACACTATATAGTAAAACTTATGCTTTCATTTAAAAATACAGCTTGTTCCGCAAAAAATGAGCCCTCATATGACCATATTGACTGAAAATTAAAAAAGTTACGTCTCTCGGAAGAAGAATGGCGAAAAAAAACGGAAAGTGAAAAATCAGCCAGTCATGAAGGGGATAATTGAGGAAAATCAAGCGTGAAGCGGTCAAGATACCATTTGCCACTAGTTTGGCCATATTTCAGAGCTGCAACATTACTGGAGTATCAAAAAGCACAAGGTGTGCCATACTCAGGAACATGGTTAAGGTAAGGAAGGCTGAAAAACGACCACCTTTGAACAAGAAACATAAGATAAAACGTCAAGACTGGGCCAAGAAATATCTTAAGATTGATTTTTAAAGGTTATATGGACTGATGAAATGAGAGTGACTCTTGATGGGCCAGATGAATGGGCCAGAGGCTGGATCAGTAAAGGGCAGAGAGCTCCACTCTGACTCAGACACCAGCAAGGTGGAGGTGGGGTACTGGTATGGGCTGATATCATCAAAGATGAACTTGTGGGACCTTTTCGGGTTGAGGATGGAGTTACACTCAACTCCCAGACCTACTGCCAGTTTCTGGAAGACAACTTCTTCAAGCAGTGGTACAGGAAGAAGTCAGTATCGTTGAAGAAAAACATGATTTTCATGCAGGACAATGCTCCATCACATGCATCCAACTACTCCACAGCGTGGCTGGCCAGTAAAGGTTTAAAAGATGAAAAAATAATGACATGGCCCCCTTGTTCACCTAATCTGAACCCCATAAAGAACCTGTAGTCCCGCATAAAATGTAAGATCTACAGGGAAGGAAAACAGTACACCTCTCAGAACAGTGTCTGGAGGCTGTGGTGGCTGCTGCACGCAATGTTGATCGTAAAGAGATCACGCAACTGACAGAATCTATGGATGGTAGGCTGTTGAGTGTCGTCATAAAGAAAGGTGGCTATATTGGTTACTAATTTTTTTGAGGTTTTGTTTTTGCATGTCAGAAATGTTTATTTCTAAATTTTGTGCAGTTATATTGGATTACCTGGTGAAAATAAACAAGTGAGATGGGAATATATTTGGTTTTTATTAAGTTGCCTAATAGTTCTGCACAGTAATAGTTACCTACACAAACAGATATCCTCCTAAGATAGCCAAATCTAAAAACACCCACTCCAACTTCCAAAAATATTAAGCTTTGATATTTATGATTCTTTTGGGTTGATTGAGAACATAGTTGTTACATAGTTACATAGTTACTTAGGTTGCAAAAAGACCTAGGTCCATCTAGTTCAACCTTCCTCCACTAGTTCTACATTTGGTCACTAAGTCATTTATAACCAACAATGTTGTGTGTAGTGAGGAAATCATCCAGCCCATTTTTAAAAGCTGTTATAGTATCTGCCATTACTACCTCTTGTGGTAGTGCATTCCACAGTCTGACTGCTCTAACTGTAAAGAACCCTTTAATATTTAGCTGTTGGAATCGCTTTTCTTCCACTCGCAGTGAGTGCCCCCTGGTCCTTAGTATTGTCTTTGGAAGAAATAAGTCATGTGCCAGTCCTTTATATTGACCACACATGTATTTATACATATAAATGAGATCTCCTCTGAGACGTCTTTTTTCTAAGCTAAGCATATCTAACTTTTTCAACCTCTCATCATATGGAAGGCCTTCCATTCCTTGTAATAGTCTAGTTGCCCGCCTTTGAACTGCCTCTAACTTCTGAATGTCCTTTTTAAAATGTGGAGCCCAAAACTGGTTCCCATATTCCAGATGTGGCCTTACAAGTGATTTATAGAGGGGTAACAATACGTTGGGATCACGGGATCTAATCTCTCTTTTTATACAACCTAAAATCTTGTTTGCTTTAGCAGCTGCTGCTTCACATTGAGTGCTGCTGCTCAGCTTATTTGTAATAAGAATACCCAAGTCCTTTTCCTGTTCTGTAGTCCCGAGCTTACTTCCATTTAATGTATATGCAGCTATAGGATTACTCCGTCCTAGGTGCATTACTTTACATTTATCAACATTAAATCTCATTTGCCAAGTATCTGCCCATTCTGACATCTTATCCAGATCTTTTTGTAATATTGTACTATCAAGGTCAGTTTTTAATATCTTACATAGTTTGGTGTCATCAGCAAAGACTGACACTTTACTATCAATCTCATCCACAAGGTCATTAATAAAGAGATTAAAAAGAATCGGTCCTAGCACAGATCCCTGTGGCACCCCTCTGCTGACTGCAGCCAATTTAGAGAATATACCATTTATGACTACTCTTTGTTTCCTATCTTTCAGCCAATTCCTTACCCAGTTGCATATAGTTTCCCCTAGTCCTTGCTTCTGGAGCTTTAATATAAGGCTATTGTGTGGTACAGTATCAAATGTCTTTGCAAAATCCAAATAGATCACATCAGCTGCATTACCAATATCCAGGTTTGCACTTACCCCCTCATAGAACCCAAACAGGTTGGTTAGACACGACTTATCTTTCATGAATCCATACTGTTTGTCAGTTAATATAATATTATCTGCAATATATTTTTGCATGTCATCCCTTAAAATGCCCTCAAAAACTTTGCATACTACTGATGTCAGACTTACTGGACGGTAGTTGCCTGGATCTACCCTCTTACCTTTCTTAAATATCGGTACTACATCAGCAATCCTCCAATCCTGAGGCACCAACCCTGTTGCAAGTGAGTCTAATAAGATGAGATACAGCGGTCTGTCGATAATGGAGCTCAATTCCCTCAATATTCGTGGATGAATGCCATCTGGCCCTGGGGATTTGTCAATGTTTAGTTTACTTAGACGTAGGCGTACTTCTTCTTGTGTTAAATTAATTATATCGGGTGGTGACCTCTGATTTTTCTCTTGTTGAATGATCCCTGGTACAGTCAGTTGCTTGGTTAACACAGATGAGAAATGCCTATTTAATATCTCAGTCTTTTGTTTGTCCTCTATAACTAACTTGTTATTATATTTTAAGGGGCCAATACTATCCTTTGTTTTCCTTTTGGCATTAATGTATTTATAAAAGATTTTGGGATTTATTTTAATGTCATTGGCGATTTTTGTTTCAGTAGCTAGTTTTGCTTGTTTGATTTCTTTTTTGCATTTCCTATTGATATCTTTATACTCCTGAAATGCTATTTCTGTATTCTCAGCCTTTAAGATTTTAAACACCCTTTGTTTTTGTTTTATTATACTTTGTACAGTCTTATTCATCCATAGTGGTTTCTTTTTATTTCTGGACATTTTATTACCAGAGGGTATAAGCTTTTTACAGGACTCTAGCAGTATATCCTTAAACTTTCCCCATTTATGTTCACTATCTCCAGTTACCATTACTTTGTCCCAATCTACACATTTAAGCTCTTCCTTTAATTTGTTAAAATCAGCTTTCCTAAAATTCCAGGTTTTTGCATTTTCCCTTTGAAATGTTCTATTGAATATTACTTTGAAGCTTACCATATTATGATCGCTGGTGCTCAAGTGCTCCCAGATCTGTAAGTCTGAAATGGTATCCGGTCTATTTGACAGGACCAGATCTAGCAAATTATCTCCCCTGGTCGGTTCATCTACCATTTGAGAGAGGAAATTGTCTTGAATGGTAGATAAGAATTTACAGCTTTTAGCAGAACCAGAAGATTCTATGTCCCACTGAATGTCTGGATAGTTGAAATCCCCCATAATAAGAACCCGATAATTATTATTAGCTGCCTTTTCAATTTGTTCCAGAATTTCACCCTCTATTTGTTTAGGTATGTTAGGAGGCTTATAGCAAACTCCAATTAGCATTTTTCCATTATTCCCATCCCCATGTACATTTACCCATACTGACTCCACATTGTTGCAATTCCCCCCAATGTCGTCATTCAACACAGGTTTTAGGTTACATTTGATAAATATACACACCCCATCACCTTTTTTGTCTTTCCTGTCCTTCCTAAATGTAGTATAACCCTGTATGTTTGTCACCCAGTCATGACTTTCATCCAGCCAGGTTTCCGTAATGCCCACCACATCATAATCCATGGTTGATATAAGAGTCTCTAATTCATTCATTTTGTTTGCAAGACTTCTTAAATTTGCCAGTAGACATTTAATACTATTAACACCTTTATTACTCCTAGCCTCCCTACGTTCCTTGCATACGTTCCTACGTTACTCCATCCTCCCCTAATCCTTCATTGACCCTTACCATCTCACTGTCTCTATCTGCTCTATCTATCCCCTTATTTTCTCCACTACCCTCCCTCCCCCCAGATCCTAGTTTAAAAGCTCCTCCATCCGTCTGACCATTTTCTCCCCCAGCACAGCTGCACCTTCCCCATTGAGGTGCAGCCCGTCCCTACCCTAGAGCCTGTAGCCGACTGAGAAGTCGGCCCAGTTCTCCATGAACCTGAACCCTTCCTTCCTGCACCAATTTCTAAGCCACGTATTTATCTCCCTAAGCTCCCGCTGTCTTTCTAGTGATGCTCGTGGCACCGGTAGTATTTCTGAAAACACCACCTTGGAGGTCTTGGACTTCAGCTTCTCTCCTAGTTCCCTGTAATCATTTTTAAGGACCTTCCACCTGCCTCTAACTTTGACATTAGTACCAATGGGCACCATGTCCGCTGGGTTTTCCCCAGCCCCACCCAGCAATCTGTCTATCCGATCCGCAATATGCCGAACCTAAGCACCCGGCAGACAACACACTGTTCGGCATTCACAGTCTCGGCGACAGATGACCCTGTCTGTCCGCCTAATTATAGAGTCCCCTACCACCAACATCTGTCTGGGCTTTGCTGCACTCCTATTTCCCTCCTTCCTACAGCAGTTGTTCTCCTTGTTGCTAGGAGCAATGTCCTGCTTTAGTGACCCTAGTCCTGGCCCTTCATTCCTGATCTCAGCCAAACAGGCATATTTACAAGGTTGTGCCAGGTCAGGACTAGGCTCACTGATACTTTTCCCCCTACCTCTTTCTCTAACTGTTACCCAGCTACCTACCTGTGGGTCCTGATCTTCCCCACCTCCACCCACCTCCATATCACTGGCCCCAGCCAGAGAAAGCTCAGTGAGCTCTAAACTCCTCTCCAGGTTTGCAATGCCCCTTAGTGTTGCAAGCTGCTTATTTAGATCAGTTACCTTGGCTTCCAAACACGCAACATGCTTGCATCGAGTGCAGACATATTCACCCTCAAACGGCTGCTCAAGGCATGCATACATCTGACAAGATACACACCTGGTAGCATTGTCCATGGAGCTGCTATTAAATGGGGATAGACAGTAAAGTTGAAAAACAATGAAAAGAAAATAATGAGAAACGTATAAGGATAAATTCAAACTATGTTCTTGTGTCAAACTATGTTATTGTGTCAAACTATGTTATTGTGTTTAAACTATGAAGCACTTATCTGTAACCCCGCACTTTTCTGTAGACCGCGCACGCTCAGCGCCTCGCTTGCTCTGGCTGGTTTATATAGTTCTACAAGGACTTCCAGAAGTTGCTAGAAGCTTCTAGAAACAGGTGTGACTAATACTACTGATTAAATCACAAGACAAACTTTTTTTTTTTTCTTTCCTTTTTCACAGAAACAAACAGACACAATTCACTAATGAAATTAAACAATTACAGTTATCACAACTATGTTATTGTGTTTAAACTATGAAGCACTTATTGTTGATCAATAATAAAAAAAATCCTCTAAAATACAACTTGCCTAATAATTCTGCACACAGTGAATTATTAATTTTGGTGGGGGATGGGTGGGAGCACAATATATTATAATGAATTGAGAATGGGTGAGAGCACAGTACATAAAAGGAATTGAGAGTGGGGGATGGTTAAAAGCACATCATATTATAATACATTTGTACTGAGGGGTCGGAAAGAGGACATTGCATAATGAATAGGGGTGTGTTTATCTGTAATGAATTGGTGTGTATGTAATTATACAGAATTGGGAAGTATGTAGTACTAATGATTTGTGGAAAGAAATAGTAATTATAATGAATTGGGGGAGTGAGAGGTGTACAGTGGTGGTGGTGGTGGGGTGGGGGGGTTGGAGACACAGGAGATTGAATGGTAATGAATCAGGGAAAAGAGCACAATTTTTATTGGGCAGTGAAAAGTGGTCATTTATAGTTAACAGGAGCACAATGTTGGATTATTAATTTGTATTTTGGATGGTGCACTGTACAATGGCTAATTATTAGGGATGAGAGGACCCGAACTTTAAAGTTGAGTGTTCGTACCGAATACAGACTTTACTAAAAAAATTCAGTGTCCAAGTTTGGCGTTCTGGTGCTTTACATAAGCTAACCACTCACTCAAGTAGCACTGTACTGGGGGTGCTCAGCCCAGTGCGAGCCAATTCCAGTGCTTGATAGGCACACAGTGGGTTAAAATCAGTGTTATTGGATGTAATGTGTTAAAAAATAATAATAGGCTTTGCCTGGACACTGTGCATTGCACGTATCTGTGTGACTGACGCCCTATATTAGATCTTATTTGTGTGCAGTTTTTTGCCAGCAACCTCCCCCTCCTGTTGTAATAGGCTGGGGGTGGTTGTTTTATAGGCATTCTGCACCTGTGATCTTCCAACCTTTATCATGGGGGGCCGTATGCATCTTGCATGTGCTTTTGCCACTATCTGACCAGTCTTTGGCTGTTGGCTTTATTTTTGGTGAGTTTTTTATGAATATATACTAATGTCCTATGATGAGCTTTTTTTGATGTGGTTAGGGACTCGTAAGCGTGGGGACCCTTGACGTATGGGTTATGAGCTTATATATTATGGCCAAAATATGACCAATACCTCACATTTATTATCAATTTTATCATTTATTATCGCACAATTTTGCAGGATGCAGCCGGTCCCCTGGGATGTCTGTCCATTGTGCCAATGCAGGCGGGATCAATAGGCTTTGCCTGGACACTGTGCATTGCACGTATCTGTGTGACTGACGCCCTATATTAGATCTTATTTGTGTGCGGTTTTTTGCCAGCAACCTCCCCCTCCTGTTGTAATAGGCTGGGGGTGGTTGTTTTATAGGCATTCTGCACCTGTGATCTTCCAACCTTTATCATGGGGGGCCGTATCCATCTTGCATGTGCTTTTGCCAGTATCTGACCAGTCTTTGGCTGTTGGCTTTATTTTTGGTGAGTTTTTTATGAATATTTACTAATGTCCTATGATGAGCTATATTTTTATTGGGCAGTGAAAAGTGGTCATTTATAGTTAACAGGAGCACAATGTTGGATTATTAATTTGTATTTTGGATGGTGCACTGTACAATGGCTAATTATTAGGGATGAGAGGACCCGAACTGTAAAGTTGAGTGTTCGTACCGAATACAGACTTTACTAAAAAAATTCAGTGTCCAAGTTTGGCGTTCTGGTGCTTTACATAAGCTAACCGCTCACTCAAGTAGCACTGTACTGGGGGTGCTCAGCCCAGTGCGAGCCAATTCCAGTGCTTGAAAGGCACACAGTGGGTTAAAATCAGTGTTATTGGATGTAATGTGTTAAAAAATAATAATAATTTGAAAAAACATGCCCACCCTCTCTCGGAAGTGTTCTGTTTATGCTGGCTGCATCTGGACGGAGAGCCGAACGGCCCAATCAGTGACTTCCAATGAGGGTCAGGTCATGTCCGGGTCCAGAACAGAAGTTTAAGTTCCGGCTAAACCTGCAGAATCCGAACTTCCACGGGTCCGCTCATCTCTAGTAATTATTAGAGATAAGGAAACTTGTTCATAAATGCTTGCCAATTTCAAATTCAGTACGAGCTTTGGCTAGCTATGCTTGGGCTGGGATTTCTGAACACTTTTGTCAAAAGTCAGCAATGTTCAATTTTGTTCTGTTACTGTTCAGTTTGCTGAAACTGAAACCATCCACTCCCGGCCCCATCACAGATATTTCAAGTATTGGCATGGTTGTGATTTGCCAAGAAAATCATTGCAGTCAGACTCTCTTCTGGGCCCGTTTATTAAACTTCATGAACTCCCCACCCACCCTCTGTGTATAGCAGTTTGTGTTTGGTAACGCCAGCAGTGAGGGCAGAGTGTGGGACATGCCCGCCGGAAGACAGTGCCGCTTGACGGGCCAGCACCATTTTGGCGCCATTTGGGCGCATGAGAAGAAGCAACTTGCTGACCTGATCACCTGACTTCAGACGATAAAATGAGTCATGCTGGAACTGGAAGACCTCATCCGGCTGGTAACCCCTGGGACCACAGGTGACTAATGTGCTCTTTGAGCAGCAGGCACAGACAACGTGTCCCCCATATATAGTTTGGGCTTTGTCTGCAGCAAGGTTTAGATCCAGCAATGAAACTAGATGGGAGAGCAGCTTCCTGAAGAAAGAACTCTGGTTCCTCCTGCTCGCTCTTCTGCTGCGGTGTTGACCTCTTCAGCTGTGGAATTTTTCATCTTGCATCTGCTCATGATCACCAGGGCCACCTTCTTCCTGCAAGCACATGATGTGGCAGAAACTGCACTACCAACACCAGCATCACCTACTATATCCACACTGCCCCATGGAAGTCTGCAGTTCTCCATCCCCAAAACCCTCTATAGAAAGAGGAAATATGACCCTAGAAATCTAAGAGCCCTGGCCCTGAATGACAGCATTTCCAAAATGCTCGCCCTTGAAATGTTGCTCTTCCGGCTGGTGGAGATGGACAGTTTCCAACAAATGATGTCTGTGGCTGTACCGCAATATAGTGTGCCCACCCGCCACTATTTTTCCAGGGATGCCATCCCTGCCCTGCACACACATGTGGCAAAACAAATCTGTTGTTCACTCCATTCACTAAGAATATGTGGACCAGTACGCACAGGCAAGGACGGTATATCTCTCTAACTGCAGACTGGATAAACATAGTGGTGGCTGGGCATGAGGCACAAAGCGTTCAAGAGCATGTCCAGTCACCAACTTGGATGACTGGATTTTTGTTGTTCAGTGTTGCTTTCTTCTCCTACTCCACTTTCTATAACTCCTCCACCTCCTTCTCATCGGGTCAGAGTAAGAGCTGCACCACCAATTTCAGCACAACCAAGGATAAACAACATCAGGCCATTCTTAAACTCATCTGCCCGGGGGATAAACCTCACACCGTGCAGGACCTGTGGATGGGCATAAAACAACAGAGGAGTGGCTGTTGAAGTTGAACCTACAGCTTGGCCTGGTGGTGTACGATAATGGCTGAATTCTCGTTGCAGCTCTGGGCCTAGGTGGCTTGACACACATCCCTTGCCTGATGCATATGCTGAATTTAGTGGTGCAGTTACCCACATATGTGTGAGCTTCTGCTGAAAGTGCAGGCAGTATGTGTGCACTTTCGGCATTCTCCCCTGATGCTGCTCACCTGTCTTTGCTGCAAAGTCACTTTTGCCTTCCCGCTCACTGCCTAATATGTGAAGTACCATCAAGGTAGAACTCCACCTTGCATATGGCGGAGAGACTGTGCGAGCAGCAGCAGGCAATAGTGGAGTTTCAGCTGCAGCATGCATGGCAGAATCGATTTGTGGACCAACACACTTCACTACCATAGAGGGAGTTTCTATGCAGGATCTGTGTGTCATGTTGCGCTGCTTTGAATTCAAACATGGCTAGCACTGATGATGCCATAATCAGCGTCAGTATACCGATTTTATGCCTCCTGGAAAAAATGCTGGTGGCCATGATGGATGAGGTGTGGCACTGGAGGAAGAGGAACAGGAGGAAACATTGACTAATTTACCTGGGCTGTTGTCCGCACAGGGCTCTGAGGTACGGTTACTGAGCCAAAAGTAGCCATGTCCCCAACTTTCCAGTCTGAGGATAGTTTGATCGTCGTTGTCATCGAAGGAAACGTCTGCCCAGCATGGTGGTTGGGAAGTTAGGTCAGGGGCATCACTGCAGCGTAGCTGGAGGGACACAAAGAAGTCAGTCCACACACTTGCGGCTGAGGAAAGCTCATCATTGACTTTGGGAAGCCTGGCACATATGAGCCAATACATGCTGTTGCGACTGCGCAATGACCCTTGAGTTGCAAGGATTCTGACAGGTGGTGATTACTGAGTGCCAACCCTGCTGGATCCATGCTACAAAGGTAATGTAGCATTGCTACTTTTTCTACTGGAGTGGGATAAAAAAATAGTTGAATAAAAAGCCAAGCTGTGTAACGATGTACTTATGACATTCCCACCAGACATTGGGGGTTAGGTGAATCATCAAGGCGGCGTAGGAAGAGGAGGAAGTGAACAATGCAGCAGTTGCACCAGCCACACCTCTGGAGGAAAGGTAGTCATTGTTGTAAAGTGGCAATAATTAATGTGCAGCCCTCCACAATATCCAGTAACCCCATCTGCTACAGCGTGTATTTCAATGAGTCAGTGTTTAGCATACATAGTGGAAGAGTATGTGTTCACATATATCGCAGTGCTAGCTGCACCATTTAATTTCTGTGTGGCTAAATTTAATACATGGCCTGAGCTTGCACAATACACATTGGAGTTGCTGGCCTCCCCTGCTGCAGGTGTACTGTTTGAATGTGTGTTCAGCACGGTAGGGGGGTCATCACAGACAGGCGCATCAACTTGTCCACAGCTAACGTGGACAAGCTGACTTTCATTAAAATGTATAAGTCTGGATTATACCTGACTTGTCCATATCTTTTGCTGAGTAGACAACTAGACCACCTGCAAACAGACATTGGTTTATTCTGTTTGCCATGCCCAGTGTTTTGGAGACTGCAAAAATATAGTAACCCCTAAATATAATATCACATTGAAAACCTAATAAATGGTTTGCTACCTCCTCCTCCAATATTCTACTTGTCGTCAGTGTGCAGCTGGGTCTGTTGTCTTAATTTATTTTTGGAAAAAAATACCTCTCTCCACTTCTGACCACAGTCTGCAGCCTTAATTTTTGACAAAAACTATATCTTGACACTTCTCATCAAGGTCTGTGGCCTTTAATTTTTTTTCTCCCAAAATAACTCTCACCACTTGTGACCACAATCTGTGGCCTCAAAGTTTGGGAAAACTCTCTCCACTTCTCACCAAGGTTGGTGGCCTTAATTTTTGGGGAAAACTGCTTTTCCCCACTACTCACCAGGGTCTATGGCCTTAATTTTTTTTTTAACAAAATACCTCTCTCCACTTCTAACCAGGGTTTGTGTACTTAAATGTTAGCAAAAACTACTTCTTGTACCTTTTTATCAGAGTCTGGGGGTCTTAATTTTTTGGAAGCAAATACAGTTAGGTCCAGAAATATTTGGACAGTGACACAATTTTCGCGAGTTGGGCTCTGCATGCCACCACATTGGATTTGAAATGAAACCTCTACAACAGAATTCAAGTGCAGATTGTAACGTTTAATTTGAAGGTTTGAACAAAAATATCTGATAGAAATTGTAGGAATTGTACACATTTCTTTACAAACACTCCACATTTTAGGAGGTCAAAAGTAATTGGACAAATAAACCAAACCCAAACAAAATATTTTTATTTTCAATATTTTGTTGCGAATCCTTTGGAGGCAATCACTGCCTTAAGTCTGGAACCCATGGACATCACCAAACGCTGGGTTTCCTCCTTCTTAATGCTTTGCAAGGCCTTTACAGCCGCAGCCTTCAGGTCTTGCTTGTTTGTGGGTCTTTCTGTCTTAAGTCTGGATTTGAGCAAGTGAAATGCATGCTCAATTGGGTTAAGATCTGGTGATTGACTTGGCCATTGCAGAATGTTCCACTTTTTTGCACTCATAAACTCCTGGGTAGCTTTGGCTGTATGCTTGGGGTCATTGTCCATCTGTACTATGAAGCGCCGTCCGATCAACTTTGCAGCATTTGGCTGAATCTGGGCTGAAAGTATATCCCGGTACACTTCAGAATTCATCCGGCTACTCTTGTCTGCTGTTATGTCATCAATAAACACAAGTGACCCAGTGCCATTGAAAGCCATGCATGCCCATGCCATCACGTTGCCTCCACCATGTTTTACAGAGGATGTGGTGTGCCTTGGATCATGTGCCGTTCCCTTTCTTCTCCAAACTTTTTTCTTCCCATCATTCTGGTACAGGTTGATCTTGGTCTCATCAGTCCATAGAATACTTTTCCAGAACTGAGCTGGCTTCATGAGGTGTTTTTCAGCAAATTTAACTCTGGCCTGTCTATTTTTGGAATTGAATGGTTTGCATCTAGATGTGAAGCCTTTGTATTTACTTTCATGGAGTCTTCTCTTTACTGTTGTCTTAGAGACAGATACACCTACTTCACTGAGAGTGTTCTGGACTTCAGTTGATGTTGTGAACGGGTTCTTCTTCACCAAAGAAAGTATGCGGCGATCATCCACCACTGTTGTCATCCGTGGACGCCCAGGCCTTTTTGAGTTCCCAAGCTTACCAGTCAATTCCATTTTTCTCAGAATGTACCCGACTGTTGATTTAGCTACTCCAAGCATGTCTGCTATCTCTCTGATGGATTTTTTCTTTTTTTTCAGCCTCAGGATGTTCTGCTTCACCTCAATTGAGAGTTCCTTAGACCGCATGTTGTCTGGTCACAGCAACAGCTTCCAAATGCAAAACCACACACCTGTAATCAACCCCAGACCTTTTAACTACTTCATTGATTACAGGTTAACGAGGGAGACGCCTTCAGAGTTAATTGCAGCCCTTAGAGTCCCTTGTCCAATTACTTTTGGTCCCTTGAAAAAGAGGAGGCTATGCATTACAGAGCTATGATTCCTAAACCCTTTCTCCGATTTGGATGTGAAAACTCTCATATTGCAGCTGGGAGTATGCACTTTCAGCCGATATTATATATATAATTGTATTTCTGAACATGTTTTTGTAAACAGCTAAAATAACAAAACTTGTGTCACTGTCCAAATATTTCTGGCCCTGACTGTACCTCTCGCCTCCCTCTCTGGTCTGTGGCCTTTGTTTTTAACAGAATTTTACTTGTCACCAGTCTGTAGGTAGGTCTGTGAATTTAACTTAAAAAAACAAACAAAAAGGAGTCGCTGTGCACCAGGTATGGTGGGCTTAATCTGTCACAAACCTGTAACTGCGCTTTGAAAACCATCTGTATTAGAGCACTGTGCAAGAGTGTTGGATCTCAGGCAATCTTGGCAGTGAGGGTATCCGGGTAAAGAGGCAGTCTAGGGGCCTTTTTTAATATAAGTTTTCTGGAGGAGGGTGGTGGATTCTGTAAATTTTAAACTACAATACATCTCCAGCTGAAGACAGCTTGTTGTTGCAACTGGTCAGCATGGCTAATGTGAGCAAATCCTTGCTGTAGTATCTGCCAAGTGACCACCAAGTTCCCTTGACTGTTACCAGTGATGATTACTGGGTGACCACTACAATGTCAAAGTGCCATGGTTACTTCTATCACTGAAGCGTGGCCAAGTCCCCTCTTGATCAAGGCCACAGTACCACCAAACCCAAAAATGGAAACAGAGTCTTATTCCATTATTCAAAGCTGTCGTATTCAGACATAGCAGACTGCCTTGAACACATTTTTTTTCAAAATAAATGCTTCTGATAGACACTGAGCAGGTTGAATGAGACTCTTCAAGTATAAATGGTTGGAACTGGCAGAAGTGGGTCTTGCTGGTATACCTCGGGCTGGATTCTAAATCCAACTGTGAGCTTTTCAAATACAGCCACTGGACTGTCCAGCATTGGAGAAGAAAATTGTCTCCAGTGTGGAACTGTTAAAACAGGCAGTCTAAGAATCGGTGCCCTGCTGAACGTGCAGAGTTAGCACCTGAGGAGCATGGGCAGTATTCGTCAACATAACCTTCTTGAAAATGAGCAAAGCAGTGGAACTTCAACAACCTGTTACTTATTATTATTGAGCACTCTGTTCGATGGGGTTTCATGGCCCATCTTTGTTTTAATTGGGTGCTGTGTGTTGGCTCTCAGTCAATGAGAGCTGTGAGGGTCAACTGGGTCAGACGTAACCCTGATGTAGAAGATGCCACTGCAACCCAGTGATCTAGTATTGCTACAAATGACGTGCCCTAGGGGCTATTTGAATTACAGTTAGGAGGTAATTCCACATTTAGGATGGATTCTCCTTATTACTCAAATTCTGGTGTATGAATTTCAATGATAAGGGGAGGAGCAGGTCCTAGGAAGGGTGTTACAGTGTAACATGCTCTGTCCCTGTGTATCTGAAGGGGAGCGAATGGCCGAACCACCACTAATCATATGGAAAATAGTTGCAAGTCAAAATTATGTATGAGATAGCCAAGATGATTGTCTATAAAATGAAGGTAATCTCACACTCAAAGCTCTAGTGCAGGGTTCCCCAATTCCAGTCCTCGAGGGCCGCCAACAGTGCATGTTTTCAGGATTTCCTTAGCATTGCATGGGTGTTTGAATCATCAACTGTGCAGGTGATTAAATTATCATATGTGCAATACTAAGGAAATCCTGAAAACATGCACTGTTGGCGGCCCTCGAGGACTGGAATTGGGGACCCATGCTCTAGTGGATGGTGAGATATGGAACTTGAAACTCAAAAGTTTAGAACATTGTTACCCTTTTGCATCCTGAAGTGTAGCAATACATTTCATCAATTGTTATGCTGAAACTGGCTCTCATGAATTCCCTTTGGAAGCAAGACCAAAAATTACCTGTGCTGCTAAGGATTAAATCAAAGTTTCCAGTATCAGCAGTTGATAGCATCTCAGAGAACAGTCGTGATAAATAATGATCAGTGGAAATCTGTACTGTGGTCTGAAGAGTCAAAATTAGATTTTTTTTTTTTAACAGCAATTACCATGTCTTATGCCTGCTTTACACGCTTCAATAAATCTTTCAATCCGTCGTCGGGGTCAAGTTGTAAGTGACGCACATCCGGCATCGTTCGTGGCGTATTTGCGTGTGACACCTACGTGCAATCAAGATTGAACGAAAATACGGTGATCGCATACACGTCGTTTATTCCTCATACTTTGGACGTTTTGTTGTATGAACCTAGTCAATTGAATCGTGTGACATCCCTCATACGATTGTGATGTCTGAGGCTTTGTGCGCAGGTGTGCGCTCTGCACCGCAGCTTAAAAAAGGTCCGCTTCAGAGCGCAGCTGAAAAGCTGCATTCTGAAGCGCCTCACAATGCCTGTCATTCACTAATCTCTGTCAGTCGGTCACTATCTCTGTCCCTCTCTCTCTGTCCATGTCAGTCTATCCCTCTTACCCCCTCTCTCATACTCACCGATCCCCGATCACCGGCGCGGTGCTGCACGGCTTTCTCACTGCTCCGGCGGCTTTTACTATTTTGAAAAAGCCGGCCGCTCATTAAACAATCTCGTATTCCCTGCTTTCCCCGCCCACCGGCGCCTATGATTGGTTGCAGTGAGACACGCCCCCACGCTGAGTGACAGGTGTCTCACTGCACCCAATCACAGCAGCCGGTGGGCGTGTCTATACTGTGCAGTGAAATAAATAATTTAAAAAAACGGCGTGCGGTCCCCCCCAAATTTAATACCAGCCAGATAAAGCCATACGGCTGAAGGCTGATATTCTCAGGATGGGGAGCTCCACATTATGGGGAGCCCGCCAGCCTAACAATATCAATCAGCAGCCACCCAGAATTGCCGCATACATTAGATGCGACAGTTCTGGGACTGTACCCGGCTCTTCCCGATTTGCCCTGGTGCTTTGGCAAATCGG
Organism: Anomaloglossus baeobatrachus; assembly: GCF_048569485.1. Taxonomy (NCBI): domain Eukaryota; kingdom Metazoa; phylum Chordata; class Amphibia; order Anura; family Aromobatidae; genus Anomaloglossus; species Anomaloglossus baeobatrachus. The sequence continues at coordinate 502,197,680 of NC_134355.1, read as the reverse complement.
GGTAATAAGGAGTTATTGGCAGCCCATAGCTGCCAATAAGTCCTAGATTAATCATGTCAGGCGTCTCCCCGAGATGCCTTCCATGATTAATCTGTAAGTGACAGTAAATAAACACACACACCCGAAAAAATCCTTTATTAGAAATAAAAAAACACAAACATATACCTTGGTTCACCACTTTAATAAGCCCGAAAAAGCCCTCCATGTCCGGCGTAATCCAGGATGCTCCAGCGTCGCTTCCAGCTCTGCTGCATGGAAGTGACCGGAGCTGCAGAAGACACCGCAGCTCCTGTCACCTCCACGCAGCAAATGAAGACAGCCGCGCGATCAGCTGGGCTGTCACTGAGGTTACCCGTGGCCACCGCTGGATCAGTGACAGCGGGTAACCTCAGTTTTGACTGTTTTACACTTATTCCCGTTCTTGTTTACATCTGTGTTCCTTCGTGCATTTGCTGCCTCCAACTTGAATCTACAATGTTTCAATAATATTTATTTCATGAAGAAAATAATTCAGTTTACAAAATTAATCAAGATTAAATAGATATAGCGGTAAATTAATGTAATTTCATAGTAATATGTTATCATGGGGTGAAGGGATAGTGGGAAGGAGAAAATAAGGAAAGGCCTTTATTAGGGGGAATCAAAAAGCAGGCATGGAGAGCGAACGGAGGGAAAAGGGAAAGGGAGAACATTCAAATCATATTATTTACAGAGATTGTATGAGATCAATAGTATCTATAAACTCATAAATGTGAATACAATATACTGTAATATAACATCTTCAGTAATGCGTTTCAAAATTCAGATGTATTTGGCTACCTAAGTAAGAAAAGGAGAGGAGAGGAAAGAAAGAAGAAAGAGAAGGAAAAGAAGTCCTTTACAATATTGTAGTAGTGTTACTAAAGTCAGAAGGCCAAGAATCCCATCTTCTATAAAAAAAAAGGGCCAAAGAGGTTGTTATATAAGGCATGATGTAACAAATCTACAATGTGACCATTACAATAAAAACAAGGGAAACCATTGCATCAACATGTGTCCAAACTTTTGACTTGGTACTGTACATGTGTAGCACCCAGCGGGCAGGGGGGTTAACCATACTCGTCACCGGGCAGGTGGTGTCAATTATGGGGATGTCACATGTGGCCCTGCCCGGCTTTGTGCCTCGAGGTGTCCACAATAAAAGGCGAGTTAAGAAGAGGATGTTTGTCGTGACGCCATCTGTGGTGTGCGGCCAGGGTTTAACTGCCGCTGCTGTTGCTGTCCACCGGGGCGGATGGTTATAGCAGCTGAGATGGTGTCGCTCCCCACAGGTGGAGTGGACCTCGGGGAGGAGGATGAGGGGAGTAGTAGTAGTGGTGGCCGTTGCCACCGAGGCATGGGGCGCCGGTAATAACAGTCCGAGTCGGCCACTGCAGTTCCGGGTGTCTTTACTCACAGTTCTTTAAGTAACCCGGTCGCTGCCACAGTAGCACTGGTCACCGCTGTGATGGGTCCAGTTGACCTCGGATAAGTTTGAAGAAGCCACCGGTGTTTGGAAAAGGTTCTTTGTGATAGTTTCCCCTCCAGCAGTGAGGAACCCGGGCTGAGCGTTTTGCTCCAAGTCTATGCCCTGTGAAAGAAAAAGATGAAGAGAAGATTGGGGTGTCGTGTCACCAGAACTGATGTTCTGGGTAGACTGACTGAAGATTGTGTGAGTTGCTCCTACTTCTACCCCAAGTGGAACCCGCTCCCCAGGTGGTTGTCCTAGTGACCGGGAAATTCCCATGCTTCGTGATGGCCAACCCCCTGCCTACCCTATTCCAGCTCCCCAGTGAGAAGACTCCTAAGCTGTATGTAAAGTGTGAATGTGGAACACTGGTGATTAACCCCCTCCTTACCCGAGGCGAATACCACACCTTAAGTGAGGCGCAATACTCTGTGGCGACTGGAGCCGCAGTGGCGCCACACATGCGGTCATATCATAGATTCATGTGTACATATATAAACACTCACATATTTTATACATACACAAAATCAATTTATTTTAAATTATTGTTTGGAGCAATTATCAATTATGTATTGGCTGCCCATGGTCTAAAGTAATAGCTCTGTTATCTAAACACAAATGTCCATATGCTGTGGTATATACTGTATATTTATAAAGTAAAAGATACATGATCCAGAAATAAATACATACCTATATACATTACAGCTTATTTTAGCTGTAAAAAGTTATATGTCTGTGAGAGCGTCATTCAAGTGATTTACAGGTCGCTCCTGTTCAGAGGAAGAGACATGTGAGAGTAATCTATATTTCCAGTTGATGTTTTCGGCTCTTCTCGCTGACCTGGACCTTTGTAGCCAATTCGCTGTGATCGCCTTCATCTATATGAGCTGCACTATTTCCCATGGAAAGGTTTTAGAAAGAGCTGACACCTTCTAATATCAAGGTCAACTGTAGCACAATGGAAGCTGTTGACACACGCAGGACTTGAGAAATTAAAATGTGAGCAGGAACTGGCATCTTTCAAGGGATGATTCCGAAATACTATTGTGAAGCTTCCGACAAATGTCAGCAATGTTGTAGAAATTGTTAACCACTTAATGACTGAACAGTAAGCCCAAATCTATTAATGTTTTAATGTTTCTTATTTTTTTACAGGCTTTTTTTTTAGTATTTCATGCAATAAAAGAACAAATAGTTTATTTTATAACACATAATTATTAAAGACAAGCAAATCAATTCACAGTACTCTAATTCAACAGCCATGTCAGGAGTCCTTAAAACCACAAAATAATAGAAATTCGAGGTAGAATGACCAGAAAACCACATAAACTAAACCTCAAAATAAATATCTTTATTAATAATATTGATTTAAAATATAGACACCATATGTCTTCCAAACAACAATAAACAAATACAAGGTGAGTGAAGCTTAGTTGAAAAATAGAAAAGCGTGAGAGAATGAGTAAAAGATCAGTGGTAGGTAACGGGTTTCATAGAACCTAAGCTATATCTCAATGACCCTTCCTACCAGCGGAGGGTGTCATAATGTTTAGGACCCCCCCCCGCTCCAGATGGCTGGCCCTCACTATCCCTATTTCCAACTGGCTTGTGTCCACCACCAACATCCAGGTGCAGAGTGTGTTAAAGACAAAACTACATGTAATACACAATAGCGTTAAATGTAGGTTTTTTCACTGAATAGATATTCAATCTGAAAACTTGATATTTGTTAGAAGGGAGCGACAGGGTCTGCCACGCAAGGTGAGCTTCACTCACCTTGTATTTGTTTATTGTTGTTTGGAAGACATATGGTGTCTATATTTTAAATCAATATTATTAATAAAGATATTTATTTTGAGGTTTAGTTTATGTGGTTTTCATGTCAGGAGTCCTGCAATTCTCCTACCGGCTGGATTCTTCGTCGTCTCTTCTGATTACTAGGCTCTGCACAACGTCATGTTAGCTTCATGCAATGATTTGCACGTGGTCTAGAAATCAAAAGAGGTGGATGGGGTTCCAGCTGGTAGAATGCACTTTGCAGGGCTCAAATCCAGCGGCATTGGACCGCTCACATAACCGTTGAACCAGGTTCCAGCAAATCGATTCTCTAATCTGTAATAATTATCTACAGTGAGGAAAATAAGTATTTGATACACTGCCAATTTTTCAAATTTTCCTACCTACAAAGAATGGAGAAGTCTGTTATTTTTATCATAAGTACCACTTTAACTCTAACACACAGAATCCTCCCAAAAATCCCGAAAACCACATTGTATGATTTTAAATAAATAATTTGCATTTTATTGCATAAGATAAGTATTATATACAATAGAAAAACAGAGCTTAATATCTGGTACAGAAACCTTTGTGTGCAATTACAGAGGTCAGACATTTTCTCTAGTCCATGACCAGGTTTGCACACACTGCAGCAGGGATTTTTGCCTACTCCTCTATACAGATCTTCTCCAGATCTTTGAGGTTTTGGTGCTGTCAATGGGCAACATTGAGCTTCAGTTCCCTTCAAAGATTTTCTATTGGGTTCAGGTGTTCTACTGGTATTGGGTTCTACTGGCTAGGCTACTCCAGGACCTTGAAATGTTTGTTATGGAGTGACTCTTTAGTTGCCCTTAATATGTGTTTTGGGTCATTGTCATGGTGGAAAACCCAGCGATGACCCATCTTCAATGCTTTTACTGAGGGAAATCTCGCAATACATGACCCGATACATCTTCCCTTCAATATGGAGCAGTTATCCTGTCCCTTTTGCAGAAATGCACCCCTAAAGTATGATGGTTTTACCCCCATGCTTCACGGTGGGACAGTTCTTGAGGCTGTACTTGAAACGCTGGGGCTTACAGGGCTCACACGGTCACCATGCCAGTGGTATTCAGGGTCAGGCTGTGAGTGGCCCGACCCGGCGTCCGTGACCCCCGGCGGGTTTCAATAAAAGGAAAGTTCCAAAGTCAGTCCGGTGTTACAAGGGGGATGGAAGGAGGGTAACAGGGTTCCTGGGGAGCTTGCCATCGCTCTCCCCCAGGAAACGGTACAGGACAGGGACGGGGGATGCTTGCAGCGCCACCCGGGGTTTGCGGCCAGGTGTTCAGCCGCTGCTGCGCAGTCTCTCTCCGGGGCAGGTGTTACGGGCAGCCGGATAGAATCGCTCCCCACGGGTGGAGCGTGGTAGCCCCGGGAGGTTTAGGAGACCCAGGGCAACAGTCCTCAGGGACAAAGGGGGCACAGGGCAGCAGCATTACTCACACCAGTCACAGAGTGTGGTTCCAGTTGTTCTTTATTTAAAGTCTGTTCCACATCGCAACCGGGTGCTGGTCCTCGCCGCCTGAAGCCTTTGGTCTGTCCAGGCCAGGTAGGAGGAAGGGGGGTCCGGTGAGGTGTTCTGGGGGGTCTCTCCCTTTTGTGTGCGTTAGTGCCGTCCCCGTGGCATGGAGCATCTTGGGAACTTGCCGCCCCTCTGTCTCTCTCATCCCGGTAGTGGACACCACCAACCGCCACTGGGTACAACTTTCTCCAGGGATCCCCAGTCCTCCGCTCCATTCCCTTCCTGTAGGTGTTATCAGCCCTGGTCTCGTGGCATCTCCTCAACAGGAGCTGTCCTGTGGACGTCTGCACTCTCCTGCAGCCTCTGACATTCTGCTAAACTTTCTGTGTGTTCTGCACTAAACTCACTCCTATTCAGGCCCCCCTCCCCTTGAGTTGTCATGGAAACCTGCCTGTGTGCAGCCACCTGCTCATTAAGGAGACAGGATGAGTCATAGGCTCAAAACTACATGCTGCAAAAGCTATTGTGATGCCCTGGACCTCAGGGATCACAGAATAACATCAAACACACACACACACACACCCTTCCCTGGTAGGGAACACCCATCAAACAAAACCCTTGTTGCCTCCCTCAAGGGTCTGATGTCCACACCAGGTGGGGCGGAGCCAGGCAGTTGGCCCCACCCACCGAGGAGTTCACAGGCCTGGAGGCGGGAAAAGTAGTGAGTTTTAGAAAAGTCAAGCTCAGGAGTGGAGTGGAGGAGTTGAGAGGAGTGGAAGTAGAGACTGTGTGTGTCTGGGTCGGAGCCCAGGCACAGTCAGCAAGGTAGGCAGACAGTGGGGTGGCCGTCTGTAGGAGTTAGTGGACATCTGCGGAACCGTAGGACCGGGGTCGGGCAGTGGCCCGCCGGTACCGAACCGGGGAGTGGAGTGAAGCTAAGCACCAAGGCAGGGTACTCAGACCCCGACTAGGCTCGGAAGCCACCGTAACGGTCAAATTCTCTGATTGCGGTCTGGACCTCAGGGGTTCATTCCCACCCAAGTCCCGTCAGAAGTCAACAGCCCAATCCGTCCAGATAAGAGCCACCGCCAATGGCCAGAGATCCAAGGGCCAGTGCTTGTGGGCAAAACGGGCTCTCCCGACACGTACAAGCCAGGGAGCGGACCACCCATGGGAATCCATAGGGGTCAAACACTTACACACTGGTACAGGGAAAGACAGCTGCCATCAACCCATCCGGGGAGAGTGAAGATTCCGCAGCCGACTGCGGGCCCCGTCCATCCAGCCATTTGGTTTACCAGAGACTCTGTTATTGACTACCTAAGTGAGTACACCAGTGCCATCCGGCACAGCGCTGCACCGTATCGCTGCCCTGCTTCCGCGCTGCCTCCCCGCATCCGCACCTGCACTTAGCCCCGACCCACCAACATCCAACCAATCCTCCCAACCGGGGCCCCGGGACCAACAGCCCTTACACACGGAGGGGCCAACACCTCAGCTGCTCCCCGCCATCACTCTCGGGAACCCCTGTCACCAGCAGCGGTGGTGCCCACCATCACCACAACCCCGTGGGTGGCGTCACAACCGACATCCCACCACCAAACCTTCCCCTTTCACTCGTGGGCGAGGAGGCGCTGCTCGAGCCCCCGAGGAGCAGAAGCACCGGACCCGAGCGCCAGAGATTCCCCAGGCTAGCGGCATTCCCAAAACCCCTCTCCGCCCGCGACACTATCAACTCCTTCCTGCCAGTGTGATGTGAGTGTGTGTGTGTGGATTTCACCCCTCCTGCCCGGTAAAAAATGGGGTAACATTTAATACCCTGTAACGACCCAGTTGCACAGGCGTTACATACTCATCCTTCTTCCTCCAAACAAGGAGAGTGGAGTTCATTCCAAAAAGTTCTATTTTGGTCTCATCTGACCATATGCCTTGTCTGGATCATCCAGATGGTCATTGGTGAACTTCAAACAGACCTGGACATCTGCTGGTGAGGGCATGGGGACCTTGCGTGCCCTGAAGGATTTGAATCCATGACAACGTAGTATGTTACTAACTGTAATGTTTGAGACTGTTGTCCCAGCTCTAAACAGGTCATTGACCAGGTCCTCCTGAGTAGTTCTGGGCTGATTTCTGACCTTTCTCCCAATCATCCTTACCCAAGAAGGCAAGATCTTACATGGAGCCCCAGACCGAGTAAGATTGATAGTCATCATGTGTTTCCTCCATTTTTTTTTAATAATTGTGCCAACCGTTGTTGCCTTTTCACCAAGCTTCTTGCCTATTGTCCTGTAGCCCATCCCAGCCTTGTGCAGGTCTACAATTTTGTCCCTGGTGTCCTTAGACAGATTTTTGGTCTTGACTATGATGGAAAGGTTGGCGTGTGATTGATTGTATGGACAGGTGTCTTTTATACAGGTAACAGGTTAAAACATGTGCAATTAATATAGGTAATATACAGGAGGGCTTTGTAAAGAAATAATAATAGTTATGTGAGAGCCAGAATTCTTGCTGGTAGGTAGGTGAACAAATATTTATTTCATGCAATACAATGCAAATTAATTATTTAAAAGTTATAAAATATGATTTTCTGGACTTTTGTGGGATTCTGTCTGTCACAGTTGAATTATACCTATGATAAAAATTACAGACCTCTCCATTCTTTGTAGGTGGGAAAACTTGCAAAATCGGCAGTGTATCAAATACTAATTTTCCTCACTGTGAGTAGCTTCAAAGCCACTATAAGTATTTATATACAATAAAAACATTAAAAAATAATATTAAATATTTGTACTTTCATTTAAACCATAAGGAGATGTAACTAAATACAGTTTATTTTGCACATTTTCCCAACAGTTTCCAGTATCTGTTAAAATTAAAAACAGTGTGGGTGGATGTAGATCAGCAAAGAAGTTTGCAGGCTAATGTGTTTTTAAAAATAAGCTTTAAAAAGCTAAAAAGATATGCAGCTCTATTTGCAAGTATTTACTAGTATACAGTGGGTACGGAAAGTATTCAGACCGCTTTAAATTTTTCACTCTTTGTTTCGTTGCAGACATTTGGTAAATTAAAAAAGTTCATTTTTTTTCTCATAAATGTACACTCTGCACCCCATCTTGACAGAAAAAAACAGAAAAGTAGAAATTTTTGTACATTTTTTAAACAAGAAAAACTGAAATATCACATGGTCATAAGTATTCAGACCCTTTGCTCAGACACTCATATTTAAGTCACATGCTGTCCAGTTCCTTATGATCCTCCTTGAGATGGTTCTACTCCTTCATTGGAGTCCAGCTGTGTTTAATTAAACTTATAGGACTTTATTTGGAAAGCCACAAACCTGTCTATATAAAGGCCCCGTCACACTAAGCAACATCGCTAGCAACATCGCTGCTAACGAACAACTTTTGTGACGTAGCAGCGATGTTGCTAGTGATGTCGCTGTGTGTGACATCCAGCAACAACCTGGCCCCTGCTGTGAGGTCGTTGGTTGTTGCTGAATGTCCTGGGCCATTTTTTAGTTGTTGCTGTCCCGCTGTGAAGCACAGATCGCTGTGTGTGACAGCGAGACAGCAACAACTAAATGTGCAGGCAGCAGGAGCCGGCTTCTGCGGACACTGGTAACCACAGTAAACATCGGGTAACCAAGAAGCCCTGTCCTTGGTTACCCGATATTTACCTTGGTTACCAGCCTCCGCCGCTCTCACTGTCAGTGCCGGCTCCTGCTCTGTGCACATGTAGCTGCAGGACACATCGGGTTAATTAACCCAATGTGTGCTGTAGCTAGGAGAGCAGGGAGCCAGCGCTAAACATTGTGCACTGCTCCCTGCTCTGTGCACATTTAGCTGCAGCACACATCGGGTAATTAACCCGATGTGTGCTGTAACTAGGAGAGCAGGGAGCCAGCGCTCAGTGTGCGCTGCTCCCTGCTCTCTGCACGTGTAGCTGCGTGCGCTGGTATCAAAGGTAAATATCGGGTTGGTTACCCGATATTTACCTTAGTTACCAAGCGCAGCATCTTCCACGCGGCGCTGGGGGCTGGTCACTGGTTGCTGGTGAGCTCACCAGCAACTCGTGTAGCGACGCTCCATCGATCCCTGCCAGGTCAGGTTGCTGATGGGATCGCTGGAGCGTCGCAGTGTGACATCTCACCAGCAACCTCCTAGCAACTTACCAGCGATCCCTATCGTTGTTGGGATCGCTGGTAAGTTGTTTAGTGTGACTGGCCCTTAAGACCTCACAGCTCACAGTGCATGTCACACCATATGAGGATCATGAAGTCAAAGGAACTGCCCAAGGAGCTCAAAGACAGAATTGTGGCAAGGTACAAATCTGGCCAAGCTAACAAAAGAATTTTTGCAGTGCTCAAGGTCCCTAAGAGCACAATGGCCTCCATAATCTTTAAATGGAAGAAGTTTGGGACCACCAGAACTCTTCCTTGACCTGGCCGTCCGGCTAAACTGAGCAATCGTGGGAGAAGAGCCTTGGTGAGAGAGGTAAAGAAGAACCCCAAGATCACTGTGGATGAGCTCTAGAGATGGAGTAGGGAGATGGAAGAAAGTTGCACAAGGTCAACTATCACTGCAGCCCTCCACCAGTTGGGCCTTTATAGCAGAGTGGCCGACGGAAGCCTCTCCTCAGTGTAAGGCCTGAAACACACATCCGTGAAACACGTGCGTGTTTGGTCCGTTTCCGTGTATACTGGAGACACGGCCAAACGTGCACCAATGTTACTATATCTCTGCGGTTACAATTGCGTTTTTGGTTATGTCCGTGAGTCCGTCTCCGTGATGCGTTTTTTGGTCTGTGTCTCACGCCAGCATGTCCGTTTTCTGCACGCAACACGCAGCACGGACCCAATGAAAGTCAATGGGTCTGTGCGCACGTCCGAGTGACACGGACGCATCTCTGTTTGCTCCCTGTACGTTTTGTGCTTTTTTCATGTGATGTCGGTCTTTTTTCTTTTTCTGTTTCGTTCTCTCCCTCAGCCCGTCAGTCGGTCTCTATGTCTGTCGGTCGGTCTCTCTGTCTTATCTGTCCCTCTAGCTGTCTGTCGGTCAGTTTCCCCCCCTCTCTCATACTTACCGCTCCCCGATCTCCGGCGCGGCGCTGCACTGCTGTTATAAAAACTTCGGCGGCTTTTACTATTTTGAAAAAGCCGGCCGCCCATTAATCAATCTCGTATTCCCTGCTTTACCCGCCCACCGGCGCCTGTGATTGGTTGCAGTCACACACGCCCACCACGCTGAGTGACAGCTGTCTCACGTGCAGCGCCGGTGATCGGGGAACGGTGAGTATGAGAGAGGGGGGGACACTTCAGTCACTCGGGGGATTAGCGGTCACCGGTGAATCCTTCACAGGTGACCGCTAATCAGTACACGGCACACAGACAGAGCCGCAGCATGACTATGAAGTCGGGTGAAGTTCACCCGAGTTCATTCTCATCCCGCTACTCTGTCTTCCGACATGTAGTAATGACATTTTGCATCACACACGTACATTTCACACGGACAACACATACACATGTCAGTTATTTCACTCACGCACACACGGACATTCCACACGCACATACGGCTAGCATACGGGATACACACGCAGGCCACACATACCATAAAAACGGACCTAAAAAACGGAAAACGGACCCGAAAAACGGCCCGTTTTACACGGACGTGGTTTTCACGGATGTGTGGCGGAGGCCTTAGACATATAAAAGCCTGCATAGAGTTTGCAAAAAACACATGAAGGACTCCCAGACTATGAGAAATAAGATTCTATGGTCTGATGAGCAAAGATAGAACTTTTTGGAGATAATTCTAAGCTGTATGTTTGGAGAAAACCAGGTACCTCATCACAGTGAAACATAGTGGTGGCAGCATCATGCCAGGGGGGTATTTTTCAGCTACAGGAACAGCACACCTGGTTGAAATTGAAGGAAAGATTAATGTGGCCAAGTACAGAGATATACTGGAAGAAAATTTTTTCCAGAGTGCTTTGGACCTCAGACTTGGCCGAACTTGCTTCAGAACAACTCTTTGACCATTCTTGACCGGCCCAGCCAGAGCCCTGACCTAAACCCCATTGAGCATCTCTGGAGAGACCTGAAAATGGCTGTCCACCAGTGTTCACCATCCAACCTGACAGAACTGGAGAGGACCTGCAAGGAAAAATAGCAGAGGATCCCCAAATCCAGGTGTGAAAAACTTGTTGCATCATTCCCAAGAAGACTCATGGCGGTACTAGCTCAAAAGGGTGCTTCTACTCAACACTAAGCAAAGGGTCAGAATACTTATGACCACATGATATTTGAGTTTTTCTTTTTTATAAAATGTGCAAAAATTTCTAAATTTCTGTTTTTTTTTCTGTCAAGCTGGGGTGTAGAGTGTACATTATTGAGAAAAAAAATGAACTTTTTTGTATTTACCAAATGGCTGCAATGAAACAAAGAATGAATAAAGGGGTCTGAACACTTTCCGTACCCACTGTATACGGCATTTTCAGGTGTTTCTAAATCCAAGACTTCTATTCTTCATGGTGTTCATGTTCTACAGCTATTAAATGCATGTTGGACCATGCCTGCCAACAGGACGGTCCTATTATTAATTTTTAATTTATTATTCCTAAAAATGAATAGTCAATAAATTAAATTGATGAGCAATAAATAACTATCCATCAGATCCCAAGTGTAAAACTAATGAGAAAATAATAAAGGATAGGAGGATTAGAGTCAAAAGTAATCACTGTTTTCTGGAACTAGTAAAGAGGAATTCAGAACTGTTCTGTCCACCCTAGGCCTGGTTTGCACATTAATGGATGCCAATACTCGTTTTACAAGGCAGCCTGTATATTGTATATGTAGTGCCCCTGAGCCACTCAGGGCACTACTAGGTACTACATCCCCACAAGGATGCAGGGCCTATCCTCTGGGACCTGGAACACCAGTGCCAGTAACACCTGCACACACCAAAAATCCTAGTTACCACTCCACACCATTGGGCACTGCTAGTCAAATAAGGGGAAGGCCACCCAGTGGGCAGAGCTTGACTAGGGAACTAGGCAGCCTGGTGGGAGGGGAGAGCAGTCTGTGAGAATGTAGTGAAGGGAGCAGACATGCTTCGAGCTGGGTCTGTGTAACTGTGACCCAGGGGCACAGGAGTAGGTTGCTTGAATAGGAGCAAACGAGTCCCTCTGAAACTCGCCACAGGGTATTACACCACTTTTAAGGGGTAATATATATCCTGGGTCAGGAGGGGGGTTAACCTGCCGCTGCCGTCACAAAACACACACAAACAACAGTAAGGTGCTTACTCACAAGGGGTTGGACTAGGGCAGACAGGATAGTTAGCCATCACGAAGCATGGGACTCTCACAGTCGCTAGGACAACCATTGGGGCGGGCACCACATGGGGTAGAAGTAGGCACAACCAACACACTTACAGCAAAACCTTCCTGGGCACAGCTTGGGATAACATCTAGCATTGACAACTGGACTTAAGGTACCGTCCCACTTAGCGACGCTTCAGCGATCCCACCAGCGATCTGACCTGGCAGGGATTGCTGGAGCGTCGCTGGTGATCTGTCAATCAGGCAGATCTCCACATCGATCAGAGATCAGCCACCAACCATCAGCGACATGTGTAACGACGCTGTGCTTGGTAACCATAGTACACATCGAGTTACTAAGCAAAGCGCTTTGCTTATAGTTACCCGATGTGTACCTTGGCTACGTGTGCAGGGAGCAGGGAGCCGGCTTCTAGAAGCTGCGGACGCTGGTAACCAAGCTAAATATCGGGTAACCAAGCAAAGCGCTTTGCTTGGTTACCCGATGTGTACCTTGGTTACCAGTGTCTGCAGAAGCTGGCTCCCTGCACATTCAGATCTTTGCTCTCTCGCTGTCAAACACAGCGATGTGTGCTTCACAGCGGGAGAGCAACAACCAAGAAATGGTCCAGGACATTCAGCAATGACCGACGACCTCACAGCAGGGGCCAGGTCGTTGCTGGATGTCAAACACAGCAACATCGCTAGCAAGATCGCTGTTGCGTCACAAAAACCATGACTTAACAGCGATGTCGCTTAGTGAGATGCGGTCTTTAGTGTTTCTCTCTCTTCGTGGGCTCATGGCTTGGAGCAGGAGGCTAAGGCCGGGTTCTGGAGAGCAACTGTACCGCCCCGGGGCTCGGCCGGCTGCCGAGCCGCTCGGATCCATGCTCGTCGGTGGGTGGCTCGAGCTCCTCACGGACACGGGGGTCCCGTTGCTCTGCAAGGGGGTTGGGCTACACGTAGGGACTTCGGTGTGGAGATCCACGGCCGGAGCCGTGGTTGTTTGTAGGTGATTTGAGTTCGTGATGTCACCCACGGGTTATGGTGAATGGATGGACACCACTGCTGCCATTGACTAGGCTCCCGGGGACAGTGTTGCGCAGCTTGCTGTTGACCCCATCCGTGGGTAGGGGGGAATGATGGTACCGGGGGCCTGAGGAAGGTGATGAGGCTGGGGAATGGATGGTACTGGCGTGTCGGTGCGGTGCGGCGTGGTGCACGTCCCGAAGGCACTGTTGTACTCACTATTACAAACATGCCGGAGTCTCTGGTAAACCAAACAAGATGGTGAACGGTGCCCGCTGCCGGCTGCGCTTTTCTCTTTTCAGGTTGGTGGTTTTCGCCTTTCTCATGCACCTCACTTGTGTAGAAATGACGACTCCTATGCCTCAGCAATGGTAGTCCGCTCCCCAGCCTGGTGTGTGACGGGAGAGCCCTTTTTGCCCGCAGAAGCTGGCTCATTGGGTCTCTATGCCTGGGCAGTGGCTTTACCCTTATGGTTGGGCTGTTGTCTTCAGTCGGGTCTTAGGTGGGAAAGGGCCTACATTCTAATCCTCAATCAGTTGATTTGACTCAGCCCAGTTGTTTCTGGGCCTCGTACTAGGTCTGAGTACCCCTCCTGGTGCTCCGGTTTCCAATTGGTTCCCCGGTTCGGTACCGGCGGGCCACCGCCCGTCCCCAGTCGCTACGGTACCACCGGCTGTAATCCCAGCTCCTGCAGGCAGCCACCACAGTCTGCCTCCTTACCAGAGGTGACTAGGCTCCAACCCAGACACCTGTTGTAGACTATGGCAGACCTAGACACAGGTCTGCCCTTAAACTTCACTCCACTCCACTTCACAGTCAAGACTAATCTAGACTACTCTTGTGCTCCCCACGAGGAACTGCACTGTTTTTCCAGCCTCGTGGCCTGTGAACTCCTTGGTGGGCGGAGCCAACCACCTGGCTCCACCCCCCTGGTGTGAACATCAAACCCGAAGGGAGGTGACAAGGGTTTTGTAGTTTGGCTGCTGTCACCTTATTAAGGGGGGGAGGTGTTTGTGTAAGGGCCTACCTGTGACACCATGGCTAGTCCAGGGCGTCACACAACTGAGGGACACTTCACTAAAAGACTTTCACAGGCACTGGTGGTGACCGCCGATTATTCAGGATTGGCTGGAGCCCATCGTGGCAGAGAACGGTACTCTGAGGCAGTGCCTGAACTACTTGTGAGTAAAAGACCTGGAACCGCAGCCCCTGCCTCTGCCTCTCCTTTACCATCGCCGTCGCCCAGCGCTGCGGTGCCATCGGGGACTACCACCACCGTGTCCAACCTCCATTATCCTCCCCGGGGAGCGACACCATCCCAGCTGCACCCAACATCTGTCCCGGTGAGAGGTCTTGCAGCGGCGGCCCCATCCCTGGCCGAGTACCACAGGTGGCGTCAGGATCATCTAATAGACTTTCCTAACAGTCACTTCCACACCCATCCTCCTTCCTGCCTCCCTGCCACCCTCAAATCCTCCATTCCGTATGCCTCGGGGCAACGGAACTGGGCCAGGGCACCCCGTGACGATGCAGAGGATCTGCACCCCCGGCCCGGCAACGAGTAGGTTAAAATATCTGCTCCGTGGGGCGCTACACATGCGCTAAACAAGATTTTGGCTCAATGATGTCTTCAGTAAGCTGATATCTCGATCTACGCATGCACCACTTTCAGCATCATTTTATTGAAGACCTTAAAACTAGCTGTGGAATCAAACTGTGCATGTGCCACTGACACCATGTCACACAGAATTTTGCACAAATTTTACAGTCTGGCATGGTGGTGTACCGCCCCCACGTCAGCAGCCAGGGCTGCTGGGATCCATACCCGCAGTGGGTCGAGGGGCGTCCGGATCCGGGGGGTCGTGCGGCCACTCGAATTATAAGGGGGAAGTATTTACAGGTGTGTTGAATAGTTTGTGATGCCACCCGTGGTGTGTGGTAAGATAGAGTACCACCACTGCAGCTGGGCGTACCTGGTGGCGATGGAGTGGGCAGCTAGGTGCTTAACCCCTCCACGGGTAGGGGGGATGCCCCGGGACTCGGTGATAGTGGAGTGGCATGCCGTTGGGAATATAGGGGTCATCTGCGTACTCACTCAGTCCATAAAGCTGACACAGACAACTTAGTAAAGTTCTGGATACCGCTGCCGCTGAGGGGGAGCACGTTTGAGTCCCGTTTCTTCTGGTGTTGCCTGTTGATCTGTGACCTTTTTTTTAGCAACTTGTTTTCTTCTAGTTGGCCCCTATAGCTTGAAACTAATCGGGTCCCGCTCCCCAGTATGGCTAACTGAGGGAGCTTGCTCTCAGGGTTCACGGTTGGGATTTCCTGGACTATATTTGTGGAAAGTCCTATCCCCCTCGTTGCGCTAGTACCATGATTTTAGAGCGGGTGGAGAGCGGATCTTGAAGGCTCCATTCTCGTCGGGTAAATTGTCAGGTTGCCTGAAGCTACTCCCTGACCTAGGGTCCACATACCCCGTCGTGCCCTGGCCCCTGCCCGGTGATGGTACAAGGCAGCCAGCTGTCCTCCACGACAATGCCGTGCCTCTTGTTACGATCACCTGCAACCGGGGTTCCAGCTCCTACCAGGCCCAGACCAACGTTTGCTGCCTAGTTCTTCCAAGGAGCCCGGCTCCTGACCTCCTCACTCCTTCACCTCCAACACTACACTCTCCTCTGGGAGCTCCTTATCCCCAGCTCCTCTCTCACTGGGAGCTACTTCTGTTCTCTTCTTGACACTCCTGACCTCCCCTTAACCAATCCCCCAAGTGGGTGACCCTATTCCACTCAGGCCATCCACTGGTGTGTCTGGTGGGTGTGGTGCAGAGTGTTCCTAGGATTTTGATTAGCTGGTATTGGCAACAGGGACCCCTAACTAAGGAGGAAGTGGATATTGCACAGAAGGGCAGATTGCACAATACCGTGTGACGACCTGATAGGCTAGGTCGTCACAGTGGCATTACACCGTGTTCAGATTGCAGATTCTGACACTATGCCTGATGGTACCCTGGAAGAGCCAGGTAGTAACACAGTAGGTCCCCGTACCTTCCCTTACAGGGTAACACACAGCCGACCTGAAACCCTAGCCACCCCCCTCAGGGAAAGACAGACACACCAGTGGGCCGGACCAGGCAGATGAGAAACGACCACTTAGAGGTCTAGACAGCCAGGGGCAGGAAAACAAACAGATTAAGTTTAGTCCAGTTCTGACAGATGAAGTCTGAAGTTCAAGTTGAGAGGACTGGAAGCAGGGGCTAGGTGTAGCTCCAGCAGGAGGAGAAGCTCAAGTTGACAGGCGCCGGGGTTGGAGCCCTGGTGTTTTGGCTAGGTGGCAGACGGTGGTCTCCGCCAGCAGGCGATGGGAAGATGGCAGAAGGAGATCCGAGGTGGACCGGGACAGGTTTGGAGCCCGCCGGTACCGACACCGGAGAACCGACCTGGAAACCGTGCACAGAGTGGGTACTTGGACCCTGAAGCCAGGACCGGAACCAATGGCCTAGCTAATTAATCAATTGAGGGCAGGATTTTAGGTCCCGAAAGCAGACAACCACCAACAGAGAAAGATAGGGAATCCGCCAGGACCCGGTAGATCCCACGGGTCAGCATCAGCGGGCACGGCTCCACAGGTATACAAAACATCGGGAGCGGACTCTTGCGTTCCATACCAAGAAGTCTACACAAATACAAAAGCAGTGCAGAAACGGCGACCACCAGCCCAGGTGGTGGACCCGTGTACAACCGGCCACGGCGGCTGGCCACCAGCACCTTTGGTTTACCAAAAGACTCGTGTGATTTATTGACTGTGAGTAACCAAACATCCCCTGATACGTCTGAGCATGCGGGCCCCTGCCACCGCCATCCCTTGCACGGAACCACCGGGTCCCGGAGCAACCATCCCTACCCACAGAGGGGTTAACATCCAGCTGCCATCACATCTCCCTCGGGTATCCCGCAACATCAGCGGTGGTGTCACACTTCACTACACACCGTGGGTGGCGTCACGAACGGAGTATGGCCAAGCCCGTACAACTACGTTTTTCCCCTTTTTCATTTGGCGTGTCTGAGTGACCCCCGGGTCCGGAGGATCCCTCGAGCCACACACCGGGTCCGGACCTGAGCAGCTCGGCAGCTACAGGCGTGGGGGCGGCACAGTTTCTCTGCCCCCCTCTTATTTATGCTGGTCTCTGATGTGTGGTGTCCTAGACTCTCTAGCGAAAGTTGTGATTAAGTTGTATTTATTGCTTGGAGCGGTTTTAGAGTTTACCTCTGTTGTTTTGTACTTCCTTCCTGCTCGTTTTTCCTCCTGAATCTTGTATTGTCTTTACCTTTATGTGCATACTGTGTGAATGAGTTTTGTTTTTCCCTTGTCTGTCCTTGTGGGTTTCTACACATTCCTGTCCTATACCTCGCTGGGGGGAAGGATAATCAGATCAGGACTGGTGAGGAGCAGGGCTGAGAAGGAGCCCAAGCCTCTCTACCATCAGGAGTATTTCTGAGATTAAGGACAGCCTAGGGTTCCCTAGCTTGATGGGCAGCCTAGGAGTCCAATTCCCCGCTATATCAAAGTCATTGTGACACGTCAATGATGGCGGCAAGCAACATTTAAAAAGGTAGGAAGGTTACTAAATGTCAGTGAACAAAGAAAGCCAGCTCACCTATGATGGTATGTTGCTTGTGCAGCACGAAAGCCACTCTGAGTAGCAGGAAAATCCCAAACTAGCAGAAGAATCCAGCTCCCAATTGTAAAATTTAAATCCTTTATTGAGAGACTAAAATCAAAATTCAAAATGACAAAAATAGTGAAAAAATTCTAAATGAGATCCATGATGATGAAAACACCAATGTCCATGAGGGGCAACAAGCTACATACAGTTAGGTCCAGAAATATTTGGACAGTGACACACGTTTTGTTATTTTAGCTGTTTACAAAAACATGTTCAGAAATACAATTATATATATAATAGGGGTGAAAGTGCACACTCCCAGCTGCAATATGAGAGTTTTCACATCCAAATCGGAGAAAGGGTTTAGGAATCATAGCTCTGTAATGCATAGCCTCCTCTTTTTCAAGGGACCAAAAGTAATTGGACAAGGGACGCTAAGGGCTGCAATTAACTTTGAAGGCGTCTCCCTCGTTAACCTGTAATCAATGAAGTAGTTAAAAGGTCTGGGGTTGATTACAGGTGTGTGGTTTTGCATTTGGAAGCTGTTGCTGTGACCAGACAACATGCGGTCTAAGGAACTCTCAATTGAGGTGAAGCAGAACATCCTGAGGCTGAAAAAAAAGAAAAAATCCATCAGAGAGATAGCAGATATGCTTGGAGAAGCAAAATCAACAGTCGGGTACATTCTGAGAAAAAAGGAATTGACTGGTGAGCTTGGGAACTCAAAAAGGCCTGGGCGTCCACGGATGACAACAGTGGTGGATGATCGCCGCATACTTTCTTTGGTGAAGAAGAACCCATTCACAACATCAACTGAAGTCCAGAACACTCTCAGTGAAGTAGGTGTATCTGTCTCTAAGTAAACCGTAAAGAGAAGACTCCATGAAAGTAAATACAAAGGGTTCACATCTAGATGCAAACCATTCATCAATTCCAAAAATAGACAGGCCAGAGTTAAATTTGCTGAAAAACACCTCATGAAGCCAGCTTAGTTCTGGAAAAGTATTCTATGGACAGATGAGACCAAGATCAACCTGTACCAGAATGATGGGAAGAAAAAAGTTTGGAGAAGAAAGGGAACGGCACATGATCCAAGGCACACCACATCCTTTGTAAAACATGGTGGAGGCAACGTGATGGCATGGGCATGCATGGCTTTCAATGGCACTGGGTCACTTGTGTTTATTGATGACATAACAGCAGACAAGAGTAGCCGGATGAATTCTGAAGTGTACCGGGATATACTTTCAGCCCAGATTCAGCCAAATGCCGCAAAGTTGATCGGACGGCGCTTCATAGTACAGATGGACAATGACCCCAAGCATACAGCCAAAGCTACCCAGGAGTTCATGAGTGCAAAAAAGTGGAACATTCTGCAATGGCCAAGTCAATCACCAGATCTTAACCCAATTGAGCATGCATTTCACTTGCTCAAATCCAGACTTAAGACGGAAAGACCCACAAACAAGCAAGACCTGAAGGCTGCGGCTGTAAAGGCCTGGCAAAGCATTAAGAAGGAGGAAACCCAGCGTTTGGTGATGTCCATGGGTTCCAGACTTAAGGCAGTGATTGCCTCCAAAGGATTCGCAACAAAATATTGAAATTAAAAATATTTTGTTTGGGTTTGGTTTATTTGTCCAATTACTTTTGACCTCCTAAAATGTGGAGTGTTTGTAAAGAAATGTGTACAATTCCTACAATTTCTATCAGATATTTTTGTTCAAACCTTCAAATTAAACGTTACAATCTGCACTTGAATTCTGTTGTAGAGGTTTCATTTCAAATCCAATGTGGTGGCATGCAGAGCCCAACTCGCGAAAATTGTATCACTGTCAAAATATTTCTGGACCTAACTGTATCTCAAACACTCCTGCGTCCTTTGGCAAAGCTATAGTTCTCTTTTGATATACTCTTAAATGTAATCTAATATCCAACCCAGCATATGGAAGAACATGTGGTTCCCTTAAACTCCTTCAAGAACCAAGGACGTACGTGTGCATCGATGGTCATGTCTCTGACTTTGATGTGAGCGCAGATGCTGCTCGCATCTTTCCCTGCACTTGGTGACTGATCTGTTCAGGCGACGTGCAAATAACAGGCGCGGGTGGATCTCTAATGCAAAGAATTTTTGTCATCACATGCCGTAAGTCACTAAATTAAATAATTTATAAATTATGACTCCCACCATGTTGTCTAGTGCATTAGGTACAAGGTGTGCCGCAAATACTACAGAGGCTGCACTGCACAAAAATGAAAAAAGTGTTGCGGAACACATTGCCAATATAGCTAACTCAGATAGCACATATTCAGGTGCAGTCAACCAATTTGTGAATGAACATAATTCAGACTTTTTGTTCTTTTCTTACTATGGCATTAAAAAAGTATATCTCCCTAAAAGGAGGGGGTGGGGGGAAGCAGGGATTGCTCATGTTACAGGAAGCATATTGGTTTTTAACTTTGCATACAAATTTTCTAAGATGAATGAATCAGAAAAATGTTTGTATTATATATATCTGCTTTCCCCCTTGTTTATAGTGCTAGAAGATAGAAGCGTTGATAGGGTTTTACCCGATAAATAACAGGTTAGTAATGTGAATTAATACACTCACCCAAAATGGTTGTGAAGGGTCACAACCACCATAGATAACATAGGATAATGGCGGCTGCCGCGGTCCCACGTGCAGAAGTCTTCAGTATAGTAGGAGAAAAAGGATTTAAACCCGCGCAATCTGCCAAAGAAGATGTAGAGATATTGATAGATTAATCACTCTTTTATTCCATAGGTCAACGTGATGTTGATTTTCTGGTCCTGAGGAAGAGGTCTCTGTACCTTGAAACGCGTAGACCTATGGAATAAAAGAGTGATTAATCTATCAACATTTCTACACCTTCTTTGGCGGATTGCGTGGGTTTAACCCCTTTTTCTCCTCCTATACTAAAGATTTCTCCTTGTTTAGAAATAGTTACTATGTTTGCTCCCTTGCTAGGATATACCGTATTTGTCAGATTATAAAACTCACTTTTCCTCCCACAAATTTGGGAGGAAAATGAGGAGCGCGTCTTATATTCCGAATGTTGCTTACCAGGCGTTTTGGAGAGGGGTTGCAGGAGCAATTCTGCAGGCACTGTGCTGGGGCTGGAGGCAGCGGGCACTGTGCTGTTCTGTGCTGTGCTAGTGCTGTGGGCCGTGGGCTGCGGGCACCCTCCTGAAAATATTAGTAGTGCAGACTTCAAATAATGGCACCCGGAGTCAGCACGTGAGCAGATGGAGCTCTCGGCTCAAGGTCTCATCTGCACATGCGTCACCTTTGGCCCACTGATCTTTCAGCAGCGCACCTAAGGAAAATGGCACTCGGAGGTCGTGCATGCGCAGATGACATCTTGGGCCAAGAGCTCCATCTGTGCACGCGCCGACTCCAGGCACCATTTTTTTAAAGCTCGCACAGCCCACAGTTTCTGGAAGTTGCCTGCGTCATCTGGGACATCTGCCGCACCACCTGCAGCATCACCACCCCTGCTTCCTGTGACACCCGCTCCACCACTGCTGTTGCTCACTCCCTGTAAGACACCACCAGACTGTAAAATGGACCCCTCCTTTTTTTTTTTTACTTTTTTTTGCCTCTAAATTTGGGGTGTGTCTTATAATCCGGTGTGTCTTATAACCCGAAATTTACAGTAAATCTACCTGTTTTTTTTTTTTAAATAACAAGAAAACCTTTTTTCAAAATTTCATTAGAATTAGGTACAGTGCAAGGGCTTGTAAACGTCTTAATTATGTTGCACATCGTGGACAAAGGTTCATAAAGATCTTTGAAGATGGACTTATAAACTTGAAATTGTTGATCTTTTTCAACAATTTTGGTTCTCAAGTCCTCAGACAGTTCTCTTCTCCTCTTTCCGTTCTCCATCCTTAGTGTGGCACACACAGACACAATGGAAAGATTGAGTCAACTGCTCCCCTTTTTAACTGGTTAAAGATGTGATTTTCATATTGCCCACACCTGTTACTTGCCACAGATGAGTTTGAATGAGTGTTATATGCTTGAAACAGAGTTGTTTACTCACAATTTTATCCTGACCATTTTTTGTGTGAAATGATGTTAAATTTTTTTGTTCAGGTTTTGTTTACTGTTCCAATGCACATAAAGGAAATAGACAGGTGTATTACAAAAAATGTGAAATAGGATTCATTTTATGAAACAATTTCAAGGGTGCCAACACATTTAGCCATCACTGTATAAGTTAGTTGTCCAGCAACAGGTGTGTAAGATGTTAAATACTGTTTGTGTCCCTGACATGTCCCGCCCCAGAAGCGGTCGAACCACTTGGATCCGGACGTTGCTACTCATGGCTCGAGGGTCTCCGGACCAGGGGGCTCGGGGCAGACCGGATCCCGCAGCTGTATAGGCTGGGTCAACCGGAACTAGGTAGCTGCTTACACGCTCCTCGCGTGGGACTTCTATTTCACGGGCTCGCAATGCCATTGCCAGGCTCCTCATCTCTTCCCTCCAATGATCCAAAATGAAGAGGAACTGCGTCTGCATCCTCCTGCAGAGTTGCTTGGTCTCCTGTTCTATCCAGGCCGCGATCCCAGGAGCAGCGTGCTCTGGTGACCATTCTCATGCTGCCACCATCTTGCCTCTGTGGTGCCCAGGAACTTTATCGCAGAGTCCTGGCGTCCCTGCTTCACTTCTGCTGCTACATCCCGTCACACCCTCTTGGTTTTCGCCAGCCACTCACTTTCACATTGGGGCACTCTGCAAACTTATGGTTCCAGCCACACTCTCAGGACGAAGGGCGGGGCTTCAGCATTGCACGCTTCTGGTCTGGAAGATGGCGTTTTGGTGCCAAAGATGGCGGAAAATGGCAGGAACTGGATTTTGACACCGCAGCTTGGATTCTAAGGTGCACATCACCCAGGTTAGTGGGTCCTGTCCGAATCTTGTTCGAAACGCTAAAGTTGTCCCGGATGTGTCCCGCCCCAGAAGCGATCGAACCACTCGGATCCGGATGTTGCTACTCGTGGCTCGAGGGTCTCCGGACCCGGGGTATCGGGGTCACGCTGAAACATGATGAGGGGTTATTTACAGGGGAGTTAGGTAGTTTGTGACGCCACCCGTGGTGTGCGGTATAGGGATTACCGCCACTGCCGTTGGGAGTAGCCAGGGTGATGGAGTGGGGCAGCCAGATGACGTTACCCTCCATGGGTAGGGGAAGGCCCCAGGAATCTGGATGAAGGTTTGGGGTGCAGGGGGAGCGCAGGCTCTCTAGTTTTAGGGGTTAATCAGGTACACACTCATAAAGAAAGCAGAAGCTGACAATGTGGTAAACCAAGTCTCCGGGTGCCGCTACCCTCTTGGGGAGCTCGTCCGGGTCCCATCCCCTGCAGCACTGCCTGGTGGTCTGTGGCCTGCCTCAGGGCACAGTATTTTTAGAGTGTCTAGATGGCCCGTCAGCTTGGAGCATTCCGGGCCCCGCTCCCTAATAAGAGTAGCAGAGGAGCTTGCTCTCAGGAGCTCACGCTTGGGATTTCAGTGGGCTGCTTTGCTTGGAAAGCCCTATCCCCCTCGTTGCGCTAGTGCCCCTGATCTCTGAGCTTCATGGGAACAGTCCATATAGGCCCTGTCCTCCGCAGGTTAATTGCCAGGTTGCTTGAAGCTTCTCCCAGACCTAGGGTCCATGTACCCCGATATGCCTTCGGTCCCTGCCAGGCTATTGAACTGCTGGCTATCCTCCAAGACTAGCCAAACACCCAGTCCCAATCTCCCGCGACTGGGTCTCCGACTCCACCGGGTCCAGACCACCATCTGCGATCTAGTCTGTTTCTCCCCTGGGAGCTCCGACTCCCAGCTTCCTCCGAGCTCCTCACAGCTCGAGGGATACCACCATTCTCTTTGCTCCCCTGGAGCCAACTCTTTGCTCCTCTCTCCTTGCTCCCCTGGAGCCGACTGATTTGTCACCTACCACCTCCCTGCCTGACCCCTAGGTGGGCGGCCTTATTCCAGTTAAGCAGCCCACTGGTGTGCCTGACAGGGTGTGGTGCGAGGTGTAACTAGGATTTGTGGATGCTGGTGGAGGCAGTACCGCAAGGTAGGGACCCAGAACCATGGGGGTTTGAGCCCTGCACGGGGAGAGAAAGATTGTGCAGAACCCTATGACGACCTGACTAGTCCAGGGCGTCACATATGTATAGAGTCTAGTGCAAGGGTACAAGGGAAGCACAGGGACACAGGTTTGGTAAAGAGTTCTTGTATTACTTCATACAAGTGCACAAAACAAAAGAAGGGTTAAACAGTTGCAGGGTGCAGAGGCTGGGAACAAATTAATCAGAAATAGATCCTCAAAATTCAGAAGAAGTCTCAAGGTATAATTCAGTCTCTCTTACTGTACTTGTAAGTGTCCATGGCAGAGCAGAAGGGTTCCTGTGTGGACACGAGTTCCAGGGATCCAAAGCAGAGGATGGCACAAAGGTTGTTCTCCAAAGACTTCAGGAGACCAGGTTACAAGGAGGCTGCAACAGGATTCAGAAGCACTGGTCCATCAGCTAAGGTGGCTTAAGCAGGTGATTGGCAGGGAACAGGGCAGAAACATACAGTAGAAGCTGAGGAATCCATATTGTCTAAGGGCATCAGAACAGGAAGCAAGATGGCTAATGGAAAAAAACAGATTAAAGCAAAATGACAGAAAACAAGACAAAAAGTCTGAAAACCTCACAAGGTGTTCCAAGATGGCAATGGAGACTGGAATGGAGATGTATCCTCTTTTGGCTTCGATGCAATGTTCGCTGGAAAGTGGCCTGGAGACTATATTTGCAATGCCAAAGACAGGTCACCACAAAAGAACATCACACCAGTCCTACTTCTGGGATTGTGGTGTTGGGTGGCATAATGTATGGTAGCCACAACCATTTAGTCTTCATTTGAGGTAGAAAAACAGCTTGGTGTTACGCTGCTTTGGTCATGCAACCAGTTGTACAGACATTTATCCGAAGCAACCCAGGAGCCGTTCTTCAACATGAGAACACCACACTATATGTTACTGTGTTATTGAGAGCAGCATGCATGGACGAAATGTGCTACATTGGCCTGCAATGTCTCCAGTCTTGTCTCCCATTAAGCACATCTGGGATGTCATTGATCAGCAATTGAAGGGAGCTCCCTGCAGTGGATATTAATGATTTGCATGCCCAATATTCTCACTGATCGCATACCAAAGCGTGTAGGTGGCTATATTGCTGCACATGGTATTCATTCTCGATATTGAATAAAGTGAGATGTTTTGAATATGTGATTTCCATTTTCTCATCATTTCCATGTCATTAACATGTCTATCAGTCCTGTGATTTCCATAACTCCAGGACTTTTCCATCTTGGTGTCGAAATGTCAATGTTAAGGAGCATACAATTATATTGAAAAATAGCATACTCCAATTCTCTAATATGAGACGGAGTGTACCGTAAGTCTCATATCCAGATGTACTAACTCAAGTCTCTCAATGTATAGTCATACAAAATACTCCTGAGAAATTACTGCAGACAAAATAATAAATTGAGGTAAATGCATTAACAAATGTGAATATCACCTTCATTAGTTTAAACTTTCTGATTTTTCCCATTAGACTGCTATATTTCATAAAGCTCGTGGAAGTAGAAGAAAATGGAATTTTCATTACAAGTGATGAATATTTCAAATTCCTATTTTTAAATACATTAATGTTCATTCAAGTGTATTATTCATTATTTGTAACTCAGTAGACATTGATTGCAAATAAACCATTTTCATTATCTGCTAGCAGTAGGTAGTGCAAGTTTCAGGTTCACTTTTATGACTAAGGTCTGGTGATGGCTGCCATACTAATATATTCTTCCTATAAATAACCCAATAAAGAGAAATATTGCATAGTTTGGCAAAAATATAACTATTACAGACATGTACCTGCCAGTAAAATTACTCAGTCATAAACCATACAGACAGATACTATTGCGCCCATTTAGCATATCAGAAGATTATTTTAACTAGTTATGGGCGAGCTCACAGATAACCGGGACCGGTGGATCTAAGCGGATTATAAAAAATCCGGTTCTGGCTCAGAATTGATCCCGGACATTTAGACGGACGCTGGTCACCATATAAGTCTATGGGGATGAGAATTCGGCATGTAAAATTGATGGTAGAAGGGATAGGAGAATTGGAGCAAGCGCTTCATATTTACCGAGTCTCTGGAGCGGCTGTAAAGGGGGCTTTACACGGTAGCGATATCGCTAGCAATTTGTAGCGATAGCGAGCGTTTAAGTACCCGCCCCCGTCGCGCATGCGATACTTTGTGATCGCTGCCGTAGCAAACATTATCGCTAC
The DNA here is from genome assembly GCF_048569485.1 of Anomaloglossus baeobatrachus. Taxonomy (NCBI): domain Eukaryota; kingdom Metazoa; phylum Chordata; class Amphibia; order Anura; family Aromobatidae; genus Anomaloglossus; species Anomaloglossus baeobatrachus. Next base: position 502,171,556 of record NC_134355.1, on the reverse strand, counting down.
GGCAGCGTCACACATACTTACCTGGTCGGCGGTGTCGCTGTGACTGCTGAACAATCCCTCCTTCAAAGGGGAGGGACGTTCGGCATCACAACGACGTCACCACAACGTCACTAAGTGGCTGGCAAATTAAAGCAGAGGGGCGGAGATGAGCAGGACGTAACATCCCGCCCACCTCTTCCTTCCGCATTGGGGCCGGCGGCAGGTAAGGAGACGTTCCTCGCTCCTGCGGTGTCACACATAGCGATGTGTGCTGCCGCATGAGCGATGAACCACCTGGATAAACAACCCTTACCAATTTTTGAGTTTGGGACGACCTCTCCATAGTGAACAATTTTCACCATTTTTGAGGTCGCTTAAGGTCGCTGGTCAGTGTCACACGCTGCGATATCGTTAATGACGCCGGATGTGCGTCACTAACAACTTGACCCCGACGACAAACCATTAACGATATGGTAGCGTGTAAAGCCCCCTTAAGTGTTCCTGCGGCCACTCATTCTTCTTCTGGGACAACTCATTATTGCTCATCCATATTCACTTCTTCCCCAACCCACCAGGATCATTAGCAGGAATTCCACATGGGTATGATTGAAACCGCGTGGATCCTGACTTTTACAATACAGGTCTGCTCATCAATAGTTTTAACTCTTTCTTTCCCAAGTTTATGGTTTATGGCGGACCCCAGTCATGAATATTTCACATATTTTGTTCATTATTTCCTCTCAACAAACTGCACAAATAAAAAATAGAATAAACTATAGAGAATATCTTTGTAATAAGTCTTATCAGAGAAATGTACATCTTTCATCACGTATGAGCTATTCTTCTCATCCCTCCTCCTCCTGACTTCACTGAAAAACAAGATAGACTGCCAGCACAGTGAATCTTCAGATTAAAGAATCTATTAAACTCTATGGAAAGGATCCAGAGGAGGATTGAGGAGCATTCAGCGCAACAAGAGGCAAGACAAACTCAGGCAGGTCCAGCTACAGTTTTCAGTAAATGCATGCAGGATGCAAGTCATTCAGGTTCTGATTCATCAAGACTGGGATTGTTCACACCGGGCTAAGCCTGCTTTACACGTTGCAATTAGTTGTACAATCGCATTTGCGATGTGACACGCCCAGGTTGCATACGGGATCTTATGAGATTGCACGTAGGTCGTTCATTTGCTGTCACACGAGCGTTAGTAGTCTATATTAAATTGATCAATTTTGTGTGCGATCCTTTAGATCATGTGTTCTGTGACGTATGCATTGGGCACCCTTTTTTTATTTTATTTATTGACTTGCCAAGCGTGTGTAATGTGTAGGGATGCGTTTTTACTATGTCATCTGCCATTCAGCTCTGCTACATAGCCGCTGACAGCAGACACAGACAGCCATGTAGCAGAGCTGAATGGCAGATGACAGCAGACACAGACAGAGCCGCACTGTCAGAATGAACTCGGGTTAACTTCACCCGACTTCATGGTCATGCTGCGGCTCTGTCTGTGTCACGCCCTGATTAGCGGTCACCTGTGAAGGGCTCACCGGTGACCGCTAAACTCCTGAGTAACTGAATTGAGCAGCCCTTTCTCATATACTCACCGATCCCCGATCCCCGGCGCTGCACGGCATTCACACTGCTCCGGCGGCTTTTACTATTTTGAAAAAGCCGGCCGCCCATTAAACAATCTCATATTCCCTGCTTTCCCCGCCCACCGGCGCCTATGATTGGTTGCAGTGAGACACGCCCCCACGCTGAGTGACAGGTGTCACACTGCACCCAATCACAGCAGCCGGTGGGCGTGTCTATACTGTGCAGTGAAATAAATAATTAAATAATTAAAAAAAACGGCGTGCGGTCCCCCCCAATTTTAAAACCAGCCAGATAAAGCCATACGGCTGAAGGCTGGTATTCTCAGGATGGGGAGCTCCACGTTATGGGGAGCCCCCCAGCCTAACAATATCAGCCAACAGCCGCCCAGAATTGCCACATACATTATATGCGACAGTTCTGGGACTGTACCCGGCTCTTCCCGATTTGCCCTGGTGCGCTGGCAAATCGGGGTAATAAGGAGTTATTGGCAGCACATACAGTTAGGTCCAGAAATATTTGGACAGTGACACAATTTTCGCGAGTTGGGCTCTGCATGCCACCACATTGGATTTGAAATGAAACCTCTACAACAGAATTCAAGTGCAGATTGTAACATTTAATTTGAAGGTTTGAACAAAAATATCTGATAGAAATTGTAGGAATTGTACACATTTCTTTACAAACACTCCACATTTTAGGAGGTCAAAAGTAATTGGACAAATAAACCAAACCCAAAAAAAAATTTTTATTTTCAATATTTTGTTGCGAATCCTTTGGAGGCAATCACTGCCTTAAGTCTGGAACCCATGGACATCACCAAACGCTGGATTTCCTCCTTCTTAATGCTTTGCCAGGCCTTTACAGCCGCAGCCTTCAGGTCTTGCTTGTTTGTGGGTCTTTCCGTCTTAAGTCTGGATTTGAGCAAGTGAAATGCATGCTCAATTGGGTTAAGATCTGGTGATTGACTTGGCCATTGCAGAATGTTCCACTTTTTTGCACTCATGAACTCCTGGGTAGCTTTGGCTGTATGCTTGGGGTCATTGTCCATCTGTACTATGAAGCGCCGTCCGATCAACTTTGCGGCATTTGGCTGAATCTGGGCTGAAAGTATATCCCGGTACACTTCAGAATTCATCCGGCTACTCTTGTCTGCTGTTATGTCATCAATAAACACAAGTGACCCAGTGCCATTGAAAGCCATGCATGCCCATGCTATCACGTTGCCTCCACCATGTTTTACAGAGGATGTGGTGTGCCTTGGATCATGTGCCGTTCCCTTTCTTCTCCAAACTTTTTTCTTCCCATCATTCTGGTACAGGTTGATCTTGGTCTCATCTGTCCATAGAATACTTTTCCAGAACTGAGCTGGCTTCATGAGGTGTTTTTCAGCAAATTTAACTCTGGCCTGTCTATTTTTGGAATTGATGAATGATTCGCATCTAGATGTGAACCCTTTGTATTTACTTTCATGGAGTCTTCTCTTTACTGTTGACTTAGAGACAGATACACCTACTTCACTGAGAGTGTTCTGGACTTCAGTTGATGTTGTGAACGGATTCTTTTTCACCAAAGAAAGTATGCGGCGATCATCCACCACTGTTGTCATCCGTGGACGCCCAGGCCTTTTTGAGTTCCCAAGCTCACCAGTCAATTCCTTTTTTCTCAGAATGTACCCGACTGTTGATTTTGCTACTCCAAGCATGTCTGCTATCTCTCTGATGGATTTTTTCTTTTTTTTCAGCCTCAGGATGTTCTGCTTCACCTCAATTGAGAGTTCCTTAGACCGCATGTTGTCTGGTCACAGCAACAGCTTCCAAATGCAAAACCACACACCTGTAATCAACCCCAGACCTTTTAACTACTTCATTGATTACAGGTTAACGATGGAGATGCCTTCAGAGTTAATTGCAGCCCTTAGAGTCCCTTGTCCAATTACTTTTGGTCCCTTGAAAAAGAGGAGGCTATGCATTACAGAGCTATGATTCCTAAACCCTTTCTCCGATTTGGATATGAAAACTCTCATATTGCAGCTGGGAGTGTGCACTTTCAGCCCATATAATATATATAATTGTATTTCTGAACATGTTTTTGTAAACAGCTAAAATAACAAAACTTGTGTCACTGTCCAAATATTTCTGGACCTAACTGTAGCTGCCAATAAGTCCTAGATTAATCATGTCAGGCGTCTCCCCGAGATTCCTTCCATGATTAATCTGTAAGTGACAGTAAATAAACACACACACCCGAAAAAATAATTTATTAGAAATTAAAAACACAAACACATTCCCTCATACACCACTTTAATCAGCCCAAAAAAGCCCTCCATGTCCGGCGGAATCCTGGATGGTGCAGCGTCGCTTCCAGCGCTGCTGCATGGAGGTCACAGGAGCTGCAGCAGACACAGCCGCTCCTGTCACCTCCACACAGCAACTGAAGACAGCCGCGCGATAGGCTGAGCTGTCACTGAGGTTACCCGTGGTCACTGGATACAGCGGTGACCGCGGGTAACCTCAGTGACAGCTCAGCTGATCGTGCTACTCACCTCAGTTGCTGCGTGGAGGTGAGAGGAGTGGCGGTGAGTAGCGCGATCAGCTGAGCTGTCACTGAGGTTCCCCGCGGCCACCGCTGTATCCAGTGACAGCGGGTAACCTCAGTGACAGCGGGTAACCTCAGTGACAGCTCAGCTGATCGCGCTACTCACCTCAGTTGCTGCGTGGAGGTGAGAGGAGCGGCTGTCTCTGCTGCAGCTCCGGTCACCTCCATGCAGCAGCGCTGGAAGCAACGCTGGAGCATCCTGGATTACGCCGGACATGGAGGGTGGGCTGATTAAAGTGGTTAACCAGGGTATATGTTTGTGTTTTTTATTTCTAATAAAGGATTTTTTCGGGTGTGTTTGTTTATTTACTGTAATTTACAGATTAATCATGAAAGGTGTCTCATAGACGCCTGACATGATTAATCTAGGATTTAGTGGCAGCTATGGGCTGCCAATAACTCCTTATTACCCCGATTTGGCAACGCACCAGGGCAAATCGGGAAGAGCCAGGTACAGTCCCAGAACTGTCGCATCTAATGTATGCGGCAATTCTTGGCGGCTGCTGACTGATATTGTTAGGCTGGGGGCTCCCCATAACGTGGAACTCCCCATCCTGAGAATACCAGCCTTCAGCCGTATGGCTTTATCTGGCTGGTTTTAAAATTGGGGGGGACCGTACGCCGTTTTTTTTAATTATTTATTTTACTGCACAGTTTAGACACGCCCACCGGCTGCTGTGATTGGGTGCAGTGTGACACCTGTCACTCAGCGTGGGGGCGTGTCTCACTGTAACCAATCATAGGCTCCGGTGGGCGGGGAAAGCAAGGAATACGATATTGTTTAATGAGCGTCCGGCTTTTTCAAAATTGTAAAAGCCGCCGGAGCAGTGTGAATGCCGTGCAGCGCCGGGGATCGGGGATCGGTGAGTATGAGAGAGGGGGTAAGAGGGATAGACTGACATGGACAGAGAGAGAGGGACAGAGATAGTGACCGACTGACAGAGATTAGTGAATGACAGACATTGTGAGGCGCTTCAGAACGCAGCTTTTCAGCTGCGCTCTGAAGCGGACCTTTTTTAAGCTGCGGTGCAGAGCGCACACATGCGCACATAGCATCAGACACCAAAATCGTATGAGGAATGTCACACGTTACAATTGACTAGGTTCGTGCAACAAAACGCTCAATTCTAGACAAAGATACGATGTGTTTGCGATCAACGGTTTTGCGTTCAATCCTGATCGCACGTAGATGTCACACGCAGATACCTCACAAACGATGCCGGATGTGCGTCACTTACATCTTGACCCCAACGACGGATTGTGAGATATATTGAAGCGTGTAAAGTGGGCTTTAATGAGGGGGCATATTGGAATCAGAGGCACATGCCTCTTAATGAATCTGGGGCATCTGAAAAGTTACATGTGCCATAACTCATCGTAAATTAGATGAGCTGTTGTCGTCACAACCCCCCATCTCATCGCTTTTGGTGTAGTTGGGTGAAACTGGTATGAAAACATCAAAAGTTGCAACATTTTTGTGCAAGCTCAAGTTATGTAAAAAATAAGCAAAATCTTTGAGACTTATTCGGTGATCTGGAGAGCTTTAGATCAACTCTAGGGATGAGTGAACTCATGGATGTTCGGTTTCACCAGGTTCGGCCAGGCTTTTTAGTTCAAATTTTGGTTTGTTACCTTTAGGGATAAGCAAACCTGAACTGTAAAGTTTGGGGTCCATTGTCTGGTGCTGAACGCTGAACACAGACTTTATACTGTACGTCCAGATCCTATTCAGGTTTGTCACCCAAATAAAGCTTGTTGAAATCTTGCAGAGCAGCCAATCAGCAAACTTTTAGGCTGTTGGCACTGCTGGAGCCATTACAGCCATTCCAAGTATTGGCATGGCTGTGATTGGACGGCACACCCTGTGACTTGGCCTGTATAATGGTTGGACCATGAGTTGTGCTGCCATTTTGCCTTGACTAGAATATGGAGATTACCCAGTGGGAGTGAGGGACATTGATAGGAGTAGTTTGGAAAAAATCAAATACATTGTAGGGATAGAATGCTGTAGGAGTGAATGACAGCGATGGCTGCTTTGCGTAGCAGTCAAAAACAGCAGCATACAGGCAATGTAATTTATTAGCCCAATCTTCCAAAAAAAAGTGTTTTCCGGCGTGCCTTTCTGTGTGAATATCTCTGAAACCTCATACTGCATTGCATCATACTACTCCGCTGTGTCCACCTCCTCCTCAGCTGGTCAGCGTAACATCTACACAACCAATGTCAACTCAGCACAGCCAGGGAGAAACAACAGCAGGCTGTTCTGAAACTTGGCTATGGGGTTGCAATTCCCCACCAAGCTGGAGCTGTGGACGGACTCCATATAGGCCTTTTTAAAATTGTTGCGTGATAGAAGCCATTTTAGTCATTTACCAATCCACTTTTTGTTTTCAGGGCAATTGGCATGGTCTGACCCCCGTTCTTTTTGAAGCTGCCTAGCCCTTACTATGACCACTTTACAGCCCCGAACTGCAACTCCCCATTGACTTGTATGGGGTTCGTTGTTCAGGGTAAAGTTCAGTGTTTTAACAAGCACTGCAATTTTAACTATTAGTGATATTGAGGATATGCCTTTAATTCTTTGCTCAACTATTATTGACAACATGTAATTTTCAATTTTTTTTTATCATCTATAAAGTGGATGTGCTATGCTATAATGGACCAACCCTGAGAAAGGTGAAGTCCAGCTGCTGAAACCTTCTCCCAACCCTAAACAATTGCTCACAATGGACAGAACTACAAAGCCAAAGCAAATCAGGGAAATAACCCTTTTTATATGCAACAATGTGAAATATGCTTAAAGAAGTGGTTCACCCATATTTATTATTGTCCAGAATGGTATTATGTTGTGAAAAAAAGTTTCTCTAAAATACTTTGTATTGACAATAGTGCTTGTTAGTAGCGCTATTGCAGTCCGATCTGTCCAATCGCCTGAACCACGGGCTCCGTGACTCTGGGGATCGGGTGATGTCACATGAACGCCCTGCTCACCTGATGACATCACCGTGGCTGGGCCCAGTCTCCATGAGTGACTGGGCTGTGGGCAGAGTTTCACCGCTCATGACAGCCCAGCATCCCTCCTGCTTGCGCGCTCTGCAGTGAAGGAGGAGTGAGCAGGGAGATGCAGCGCTGCGACGCTGGGTTGTGTTAAGCGAGGGAAATGCCACCCACTCATGAAAATTGGGGCCGGCCGCGGTGATGTCAGGTGAACAGGAAGTTGACTTGACATTACTGGATCCCTGAGGTCACAGAGCCCCGGGTATTGTCTGTGAGTGGCGGACTGCAATAGCGCTGCTTACAGGCACTATTGGGAACACAAGAAATTTGAGAGAAACATTTGTGCCACCCCCTACGTCAGCAGCCGGGCTGCTTGGATCTGTATCCGCGATGGCTCGAGGGGCATCAGGACTCGGGGTTCGTGCGGCCACTCAAATAAAGGGGGTATTTACAGGGGATTATATAGTTACAGTTCGTGACGCCACCCATGGTGTGTGGTGAGCTGGAGTACCACTGCTGCCATTGGGGAGTACCTGGGGTGATGACAGGGGCAGCCAGGTGTTGCGACCCTCCACGGGTAGGGGGAGTGCCCCGGGACTCGGTGATGGAGTTGGGAATTGCCGTCGGGAGTGAAAAGGTCAAGTGCGTACTCACTCAGTCCATAAAGCTGACACTGACAACTTGGTAAACCAAAGTTATGGACACCACTGCCGCCGAGCTGAGCTAGTTTGGGTCCCATCCCCGATGGTGTTGCCTGATGATCTGTGACCATCTCCCTGGCACTTTGTTTACTTCTTAGTTGGCCCCGGTAGCGTAAAACTAATTGGGTCCTGCTCCCCAGTGTGGCTAACTGTGGGAGCTTGCTCTCAGGGTTCACACTTGGGATTTTCTGGACCGTTTTTGTGGAAAGTCCTATCCCCCTCATTGCACTAGTACCCCGATTTTGGAGCGGGTGGAGAGCGGATCTTGAAGGCTCCGTTCTCGTCGGGTGAATTGTCAGGTTGCCTGAAGCTACACTGTACCCCATCATGCCCTGGTCGCAGACCAGTGATGGTACAAGGCCGCCGGCTGTCCTCCTCGACAGTTCCGTACCCCTTGTCACGATCCCCTGCGACCAGGGTTCCAGCTCCTACTAGGCCCAGACCACCGTCTGCCACCTAGTTACTTCCAAGGAGCCCGGCTCCTGACCGCCTCTCTCCTTCACCTCCAACACTACACTGGCCTTCTCCTGACACTCCTGACCTCCCCTTACCAACCCCCCAAGTGGATGACCCTATTCCACTTAGACCGTCTACTGGTGTGTCTGGTGGGTGTGCTGCAGAGTGTTCCTAGGATTTTGATTAGCTGGTTTTGGCAACACCAGAAGTTGGGGACCCGTAACCAAGGAGGAGGTGGATATTGCACAGAAGGGCAGATTGCACAATAGCCTGTGATGACCTGATAGGCCAGGGCGTCACACATTGTTTCTCAACATAATATTGTTGTGGCCAATAATGAAGAGGGGTGAACCACTTCTTTAAGTATAGCAAGCTAAACGGTCTAATCAAAGTAGAAGTCTTAAGGCCGCTTTACACGCTGCGATATCGAATGATGATGATATAATGAACTACATCGTACACACAGCAGCAACGATAATTGGGAATAGGGGGGCATGTCACCGATTAGCGATTTTGCACGTTTTTGCGAAGATGCAAAAACACTCATAGGTGTGACATCGCTAAAGCGTCCGGATGTGCGTCACAAGTTCCGTGACCCCAACGAGATCGCTTGAGCGATGTCGTAGCGGGTAAAGCGGCCTTTAGGCTGTGTTCACAACAGCATAATGTGTTCCTGATGTGTTTTTTTTTTCCCAAAACACTGTAAAATTGCTTTATTTTTACTGCTTTTTCTTAATATTGCATCAAAAAAACCCCAAAGTCTTCTTTAATGCCTCTGCTTGTGAACATACTCTTATATTACCTGTGTTTATCTCACATGTTCATCTTCATTTAGTGTTTCTTATTGTTTCTGGGAATGTATTTCTATAAATTCCACTTCTTGGCAGTACATCTCAGATTTCCACCCTGCAGCTTTGGAGCATGACCTCTTCTTCCAGCACTTCTCTCCCTCTGAAGTCTGTGCCCCTCCTGGTATATTTTGGATTCCTTTTATATTTCAGTAAATGTTTGGCACAGTCTTAGCTCTTTGCTGCTTTACTCTATGGCCATCATTAAACGACTTCTATAATAGGAAACTAAGCTTGCTGGGATTTCAGTCCCATGGCTAGCAGTAAATGTTCCAAATATACATTGTATATTTTCCTCCTAAATTAACAGTTTTCCTAGATGAAACCCGCTTTACATACATAGACCTGCACCTGCTGTGGTTGGGTTGGTATTTTTGCTCTTTTAGAATGCATTCAAATCTTATTTTTTTTATTATATGGTCTTTTGTTTAGCTCTGTTTACAATATAATGCAGTTTGGGTACATGTCTCTCCATAGTCAATAATTTTCAGCATGTTGAATGTTCAAATATAGACACTTAAAGCACCACTCCAGAATCTTTCTTATTGCACCACTAGAGTGGTGCTTTAAATCTAAGTCTCCTGCCCCCTGTCTTATACTCACTTTCTAGCGGCTTCATCTTCTATTGCTGCCACTCAGGTCGGTCTCCAGCGATTTGTGACTTGAGGGTTGCTCCAGTGTTGGTCATCACTCAATACAAGTCTATGAGAACCTTGTTCTGGCCTCGTTGTGGCTCTTGTCGAGATGCATTGAAAGCTCTTGGTGTAACTTCTGACTTCTGGCTAATGAGAAGTTACAGGCACAAGATGGCACATCGGGACCAAAAGAGTGTTGGTAAAAGGAGAAACCACCGGAAGGTGAGTATATGACAGGGTGAAGGTGACTTAGATTTAATGTGCCACTCCAGCTCTGAAAAAAATGCTGGAGTGGTGCTTTAAAGAAATTGTAAACCATAAGACAAATAAAACTCATATGAAGATATTGTGGCACATTATGCCTGATCACAACTCAGCTTTTGCAAACTTAACTGTTCGTCATCTGCTTCACTCAGCACATGTAGTGCTTCCCTTTTTTGTAATATGCAGCATATATTTTACAGGAGATATAAATGAGTACGATGTATTTGAACAAATATTAACAACCTCTGACTCCTCATTTCTTGTAAAAGAAAAAAAATCTGCACAGTAAATGTGACGCCCTGGCCTATCAGGTCATCACAGGGTATTGTGCAATCTGCCCTCCTGCACAGTATTCACCCTTTTTGGTTATGGGTCCTTGTCCTTTTGGTGTTGCTAATAGCTGAGCCAATCAAATCCCTAGGAACACTTTACACTGTACCCACCAGACACACCATTGTGGGGCCTGAAGGGAATGGGGCCGCCCACATGGGGGGTTGGTAGGGGAGAGTGGGAAAGTGAGAGGAGAAGTGAAGTGGTAGTGGAAGGAGAAGGAGGTGAAGTGACTCGGGAGGAGAGGTCACAGGAGGAGCAGGGCTCCTGAGTACTAGGTGGCAGACGTTGGTCTGGGCCTGGTAGGAGCTGGAACCCCGGTCGCAGGGGATAGTGTCAGGGGGCACGGACTGCCAAGGAGGGCGGCCGGCGGCCTTGAGCTATCACCGGGCAGGGGCCAGGGCACGACGGGGGCCGGGAAGTAGCTTCATACGTCCTGGTAATTTACCAGACAGGGGTGAAGACTTCAAGTGTCATCCCCAACCCGCTCCAAAATCGGGGTACTAGCGCACTGATGGGATAGGACTTTCCTAATACAGTCCAAGAAATCCTACGCATGAACCCTGAGAGCAAGCTCACTCCGTTAGCCATACGGGTGAGCAAGATCCGAAAAGTTTCAGACTTGAGGGTCCAAATAAGAAAACACAGGTGCCAAGGAAACGGTCACAGACTAACCGCAACACCAAGGACACGGACCCAAGCATGCTGCCTCCCAGCTGCAGTGGTGCTCAGAACTCTGGTTTACAAGCTGTCGGTGTGGTTATTTCTAGACTGAGTGAGTACACTGAAAAACCCTTCTCCTACCCCCAACTAACACCCCTACACCATCATCACCGGGCCCCCGGGGCAAAAACCTCCTACACACAGAGGGGTTAAAACACCTTGCTTCCATACCACCGCCACTGGGCGTCCCCAACAGCAGCGGAGGTACCCTATTTTACCATGCACCGTGGGTGGCGTCACAAACTTTCCTAATCCCCTGTATACACTCCCCCACTCATTTTTAATTCGAGTGTCCACTCGAGCCACCGCGGCTCCGGATCCAAGCAGCTCAGCTGCTGCTACAGGGGCGGTACATAAATTACACTTGTAAACTTATTTTTGATCTGCAGTAGACATTGGAAAATATGGTTTTTTTTGCATCAATATTCTCTTAGTTTAATTTATTTCATCCCACCTCAGTTACATCTATACATTTCTACCCCTTCATGATAGGAAGCTGGGTCATCTGAATGCCAGACTGACATCCAGTCCGCTACATGTGCCAATGTGTAGGATACATTGAGGCTTGTCTGTATATATCACAAATGATACACTCGGAAAGCTGTGTAAATCACTTTGGATACTCTGATACTGCTGTATATATCACATAGAATACACTGATATTGCTGTATAGAGGTGCATACAAAATACACCCAAACTCTGCTGTATATATTACATGGGATAATCTGAGACTCTGCTGTATATATCAATTAGTATATAGTAAGACTTATCTGTAAACATCACACAGGATACACTTAAGGCTGCTTTACACCAGACAATCTATCGTGCGATAGCTCGTCGGGGTCACGGTTTTTGTGACGCACATCCGGCATCGCTGGCGATGCTGGCCTGTGTGACACCTCCTAGCGACGCAGTATCGCTCACAAATCGTGAGTCATGTACTGCTCGCTAGGTTCCATAATATTGTTTAATTTAGTTGTTCATCGTTTCCGGGGTAGCACACGTCGCTCCGTGTGACACCCCGGGAACGATGAACAGCAGCTCACCTGCGTCACGCGGCCGCCGCCGGCTATGTGAAGGAAGGAGGTGGGCGGGATGTTTACAACCCGCTCATCTCCGCCCCTCCGCTTCCATTGGCCGGCGGCCGTGTGACGTCGCTGTGACGCCGAACGTCCCTCCCACTCCAGGAAGTGGACGTTCGCCGCCCACAGCGAGGTCGCACGAGAGGTAAGTATGTATGATGGGGGTTACTGACTTTGTGCGACACGGGCAGCGATTTGCCCGTGACGCAAAAAGGACGGGGGTGGGTACGATCGATTGTGAAATCGCACAATCGGTCGTACCATGTAAAGCAGCCTTAAGACTTCTGACTACATCACATGGGATACTCTGATACTGTGTATATATCACAATATACAACAAATACTGTTGTATACATTACACTTGATACAATGAAATTGCTGCAAACATCACATATTATACACTGAGGCACTGTTCTATATATTACATAGAATACACTGAGACTACTGTAAACATCTCATAGGATACATTAAAACTCTGCTGTATATATTACACAGAATACACTGGTACGCTGCTGTATACATCACAAAGGATACTCTGAGACTCTGGTGTATATAGCTCATAGGATACATTATTATTGTCTCACACATAAACTGGTTACAATGTTTATGAGATGCAATGTCTTTAAATACGCTGAAACTTTAATTTAACACTGCATGTTACATTTTTTCTATAACACTGTCAATAAAATCAGCATAGCATAATGAAGGTAATTAGAGCACTAGATGTGTTCCCCTCCAGTCTCCACTGCATGTAATGTCTACATGTAGAAACAAGTTACATAGTTACCTAGTTACATAGTTACTTAGGTTGAAAAAAGACCTAGGTCCATCTAGTTCAACCTTCCTCCACCAGTTCTACATTTGGTCACTAAGTCATTTATAACCAATAATGTTTTGTGTACTGAGAAAATCATCCAGCCCTTTTTTAAAAGCTGTTATAGTATCTGCCATTACTACCTCTTGTGGTAGGGCATTCCACAGTCTGAGTGCTCTAAGAGGGGCTTTGCACACTACGACATCGCAGGTGCGATGTCGGTGGGGTGAAATCGAAAGTGACGCACATCCGGCGTCGCAGTCGATATCGTAGTGTGCAAATCCTTTTTGATACGATTAACGAGCACAAAAGCGTCGTTATCGTATCATCGGTGTAGGGTCCGACATTTCCATAATGCCAGTGCAGCGACAGGTACGATGTAGTGCCTCGTTCCTGCGGCAACACACATCGCTGTGTGTGAAGCCGCAGGAGCGAGGAACATCTCCTACCTGCGTCCCGGCTGCAATGTGGAAGTAAGGAGGTGGGCGAGATGTTTACATCCTGCTCATCTCCGCCCCTCCGCTGCTATGACGCCGCACGACCCGCCCCCTTAGGAAGGAGGCGGATCGCCGGCCAGAGCGATCTCGCAGGGCAGGTGAATGCATGTGAAGCTGGCGTAGCGGTAATGTTCGCCACGCCAGCAAACACGAGATATCGCTGCTGCAACGGGGGCGGGGACTATCGCGCTCAACATTGCAGCATCGGCTTGCGATGTTGCAGCGTGCAAAGTACCCCTAACTGTAAAGAACCCTTTCCTATTTAGCTGTCTGAATCGCTTTTCTTCCACTCGCAGTGAGTGCCCCCTGGTCCTTAGTATTGTCTTTGGAAGAAATAAGTCATGTGCCAGTCCTTTATATTGACCACACATGTATTTATACATATAAATGAGATCTCCCCTGAGACGTCTTTTTTCTAAGCTAAACATAGCTAACTTTTTCAACCTGTCATCATATGGGAGGCCTTCCATTCCTTGTAGTAGTCTAGTTGCCCGCCTTTGAACTGACTCTAACTTCTGAATGTCCTTTTTAAAATGTGGAGCCCAAAACTGGATCCCATATTCCAGATGTGGCCTTACAAGTGATTTATAGAGGGACAATCAAAAATTTCAAGGTGACAGATGGGGTATATAATAGAAGTAAAGTACGGCCACTCCATAAAGGCATCAATAGAAGGCAAAAGAGAAGGAGTATTAAATGGCCAACCATATAGTCAGAAAAAATCATCAGGACCATTGTCATTATAATATAAAAACTAAGAAAGTTTATTAGATACAAATTCAGACAATGGTAAAATCACATTAATAGGAAAAAACATGATAGATAGGAGAACAGTCCCAGACAAATAATCCCAAAACAGGAGGACATCAACCCAATGTAGTAAAGGCATATACAAAGAATGGGCAAGCAGCACCCAGAAGATGTAGTAGAGGAAGTTCCTCTGACTGCAAATACAAAAAATTGTCCCTAGAGCAAGGCTGCTTACCCATTACAAAGTGCAAAAGTGCTTAAATAGTGCCAGGGCAGAAGTCCAGATATTAGTGCTTCTCCCACTAATATCTGGACTTCTGCCCTGGCACTATTTAAGCACTTTTGCACTTTGTAATGGGTAAGCAGCCTTGCTCTAGGGACAATTTTTTGTATTTGCAGTCAGAGGAACTTCCTCTACTACATCTTCTGGGTGCTGCTTGCCCATTCTTTGTATATGCCTTTACTACATTGGGTTGATGTCCTCCTGTTTTGGGATTATTTGTCTGGGACTGTTCTCCTATCTATCATGTTTTTTCCTATTAATGTGATTTTACCATTGTCTGAATTTGTATCTAATAAACTTTCTTAGTTTTTATATTATAATGACAATGGTCCTGATGATTTTTTCTGACTATATGGTTGGCCATTTAATACTCCTTCTCTTTTGCCTTCTATTGATTTATAGAGGGGTAACAATACGTTGGGATCACGGGATCTAATCTCTCTTTTTATACACCCTAGAATCTTGTTTGCTTTAGCAGCTGCTGCTTTCTCATTGAGTGCTGCTGCTCAGCTTATTTGTAATAAGAATACCCAAGTCCTTTTCCTGTTCTGTAGTCCCGAGTTTACTTCCATTTAATGTATACATAGCTGTAGGATTACTCCGTCCTAGGTTTATTACTTTACATTTATTAACATTAAATCTAATTTGCCAAGTATCTTCCCATTCTGACATCTTATCCAGATCTTTTTGTAATATTGTACTATCAAGGTCAGTTTTTAATATCCTACATAGTTTGGTGTCATCAGCAAAGACTGACACTTTACTATCAATCCCATCCACAAGGTCATTAATAAAGAGATTAAAAAGAATCGGTCCTAGCACAGATCCCTGTGGCACCCCACTGCTGACTATAGCCCATTTAGAGAATGTACCTTTTATGACGACTGTTTCCTATCTTTCAGCCAATTCCTCACCCACTTGCATATAGTTTCCCCTAGTCCTTGCTTCTGGAGCTTTAGTACAAGGCTATTATGTGGTACAGTATCAAATGCCTTTGCAAAGTCCAAATAAATCACATCAGCTGCATTACCAATATCCAGATTTGCACTTACCCCCTCATAGAACCCCAACAGGTTGGTTAGAGATGACTTATCTTTCATGAATCCATGCTGTTTGTCAGTTATTATATTATTTTCTGCAATATATTTTTGCATGTCATCCCTTAAAATGCCCTAAAAAACTTTGCACACTACTGATGTCAGGCTTACTGGATGGTAGTTGCCTGGATCTACCCTCTTACCTTTCTTAAATATCGGTAGCACATCAGCAATCCTTGAATCCTGAGGCACCAACCCTGTTACAAGCGAGTCTAAAAAGATGAGATACAGCGGTCTGTCGATAACGGAGCTCAATTCCCTCAATATTCGGGGATAAATGCCATCTGGCCCTGGGGATTTGTCAATGTTAAATTTACTCAGACGTTGGCGTCTTCTTGTGTTAAATTAATTATATCGGGTGGTGAACTTTGATTTTTCACTTGTTGAATGATCCCTGGTACAGTCAGTTCCTTGGTGAACACAGATGAGAAATGCCTATTTAATATCTCAGTCATATGTTTGTCCTCTATAACTAACTTGTTATTATATTTTAAGGGGCCAATACTATCCTTTGTTTTCCTTTTGGCATTAATGTATTTATAAAAGATTTTGGGATTTATTTTAATGTCATTGGCGATTTTTGTTTCAGTAGCTAGTTTTTCTTGTTTGATTTCTTTTTTGCATTTCCTATTGATATCTTTATACTCCTGCAATGCTATTTCTGTATTCTCAGCCTTTAAGATTTTAACACCCTTTGTTTTTGTTTTATTATACTTTGTACAGTCTTATTTATCCATAGTGGTTTCTTTATATTCCTGGACATTTTATTACCAGAGGGTATAAGTTTTTTACAAGACTCTAGCAGTCTATCCTTAAACTTTCCCCATTTATGTTCAGTAGAGTTGAGCGCGGTTCGCGGTTCGTGGTTCTCCAGTTCGGGGCTCGAGTGATTTTTGGGGCTGTTCGAGACCGAACTAGAACTCGAGCTTTTTGCAAAAGCTCGATAGTTCTAGATACGTTCGAGAACGGTTCTAGCAGCAAAAAGCAGGGCTTTTTACAGCTACAGTGAGCAGGAGCCATTGCTGGCAGCCTGCCACAAGCTGGTAACCAAGATAAACATCGGGTATCCAAGCAAAGCGCTTTGGTTAGTAACCCGATGTTTATCTTAGTTACGTGCAGGAAGCCCACACTTTCCCGCTCAGCTCGCTCCGCCCCCTCCTGCCCGCGGCATGTACACATACACACACACACACACACACACAGAAACACCCCCCCCGCCCGCTCGGCTTACCTGCGGTGATGAAGTCCCGCCATCCCGACCTCAGCGCTGTCACTGTCCTCCATGGCCGCCGCTTGTCACATCACCTCTCGCTTCCGACCCGAGACTGACTAGCGGTGACGTCACGGACCTCTCGCGATACTTGATGTGAAGGCGCCGGTCATTGAGCTCAGTGACAGGGGCTGTCAGTGTGCTGGAGATCAGCGCAGGTAATGTACCTCGCTGACAGCAGCACTTGTCACCCCCCTGCAGTGACCTGGGCTGACCCATTGATGTTAGCTCAGGTCACTGCATTGCTCTCCCAGCCAATGGGGAACATCCTGCTCTTCATTGACTGGGACAGTGTGGATCGTCATGGCAACCCCTTGGATTACACCAGACCTGGATTTGTTTTTCAATCTAATAAATTGGTTAAAGAGGGAATGTTTTGGGGAGTGTTTTTTCAAATAAAAATGTGTTTGTCGTCTATTTTTTTTTATTACTGACTGGGTTGGTGATGTCGGGTATCTGATAGACGCCTGACCTCACCAACCCCAGGGCTTGATGCCAGGTGACATTACACATCTGGTATTAACCCCATATATTACCCCGTTTGCCACCGCACCAGGGCGCGGGATGAGCTGGGGTGAAGCACCAGGATTGGCGCATCTAATGGATGCGCCACTTCTGGGGCGGCTGCGGCCTGCTATTTTTAGGCTGGGGAGATTCCAATAACCATGGACTTCCCTAGTCTGAGAATATCAGGCCCCAGCTGTTTGCTTTACCTTGGCTGGTGATCCAATTTTGGGGGACCCCTACGTGTTTTTTTTTTTTAATTATTTATTTAATTTAAAATAACAGCGTGGGGTGCCCTCAGTTTTGGATTACCAGCCAAGGTGAGGTTGCCAGCTGTGGTCTGCAGGCTGCAGCCGTCTGCTTTACCCTAGCTGGCTACAAAACTAGGGGGAACCCTACGTCATTTTTTTTTTCATTTTTTTTTGGCTAAATACAAAGCTAAGCACCCCTTAGTGCCACATGAAAGGTACCAAAGGGTGTTCCACTTTTTCTCCATTTTTTTCTCCACTTTTTCTCCATTTTTTTCTCCACTTATTCTCCACTTTTTCTCCTCTTAATCTCCACTTTTTCTCCTCTTATGCTCCACTTTTTCTCCACTTTTTCTCCACTTTTTTCTCCACTTTTTCTCCTCTTGTTCTCCACTTTTTCTCCACTTTTTCTCCACTTTTTCTCCACTTTTTCTCCACTTTTTCTCCACTTTTTTCTCCACTTTTTTCTCCACTTTTTCTCCTCTTATGCTCCACTTTTTCTCCACTTTTTCTCCACTTTTTCTCCACTTTTTCTCCACTTTTTTCTCCACTTTTTCTCCTCTTATGCTCCACTTTTTCTCCACTTTTTCTCCAGTTTTTCTCCTCTTATGCTCCACTTTTTCTCCACTTTTTTCTCCACTTTTTCTCCTCTTATGCTCCACTTTTTCTCCACTTTTTCTCCACTTTTTCTCCACTTTTTCTCCTCTTATGCTCCACTTTTTCTCCACTTTTTCTCCACTTTTTTCTCCACTTTTTCTCCTCTTATGCTCCACTTTTTCTCCACTTTTTCTCCACTTTTTCTCCTCTTATGCTCCACTTTTTCTCCACTTTTTTCTCCACTTTTTTCTCCACTTTTTTCTCCACTTTTTCCTCCACTTTTTCTCCACTTTTTCTCCTCTTTTTCTCCACTTTTTCTCCACTTTTTCTCCACTTTTTCTCCACTTTTTCTCCACTTTTTCTCCTCTTATGCTCCACTTTTTCTCCACTTTTTCTCCACTTTTTCTCCACTTTTTTCTCCACTTTTTCTCCTCTTATGCTCCACTTTTTCTCCACTTTTTCTCCACTTTTTCTCCACTTTTTCTCCACTTTTTCTCCTCTTATGCTCCACTTTTTCTCCACTTTTTCTCCACTTTTTCTCCACTTTTTTCTCCACTTTTTCTCCACTTTTTCTCCACTTTTTCTCCTCTTATGCTCCACTTTTTCTCCACTTTTTCTTCACTTTTTCTCCTCTTATGCTCCACTTTTTCTCCACTTTTTCTCCACTTTTTCTCCTCTTATGCTCCACTTTTTCTCCACTTTTTCTCCACTTTTTCTCCTCTTATGCTCCACTTTTTCTCCACTTTTTCTCCACTTTTTTCTCCACTTTTTCTCCTCTTATGCTCCACTTTTTCTCCACTTTTTCTCCACTTTTTTCTCCACTTTTTCTCCTCTTATGCTCCACTTTTTCTCCACTTTTTCTCCACTTTTTCTCCACTTTTTCTCCTCTTATGCTCCACTTTTTCTCCTCTGATGCTCCACTTTTTCTCCACTTTTTCTCCACTTTTTTCTCCACTTTTTCTCCTCTTATGCTCCACTTTTTCTCCACTTTTTCTCCTCTTATGCTCCACTTTTTCTCCACTTTTTCTCCACTTTTTCTCCACTTTTTTCTCCACTTTTTCTCCACTTTTTCTCCTCTTATGCTCCACTTTTTTCTCCACTTTTTCTCCACTTTTTTCTCCACTTTTTCTCCTCTTATTCTCCACTTTTTCTCCACTTTTTCTCCACTTTTTCTCCACTTTTTCTCCACTTTTTTCTCCACTTTTTTCTCCACTTTTTCTCCTCTTATGCTCCACTTTTTCTCCACTTTTTCTCCACTTTTTCTCCACTTTTTCTCCACTTTTTCTCCTCTTATGCTCCACTTTTTCTCCACTTTTTTCTCCACTTTTTCTCCTCTTATGCTCCACTTTTTCTCCACTTTTTCTCCACTTTTTCTCCTCTTATGCTCCACTTTTTCTCAACTTTTTCTCCACTTTTTCTCCTCTTATGCTCCACTTTTTCTCCACTTTTTCTCCACTTTTTCTCCACTTTTTCTCCACTTTTTCTCCACTTTTTCTCCTCTTATGCTCCACTTTTTCTCCACTTTTTCTCCACTTTTTCTCCTCTTATGCTCCACTTTTTCTCCACTTTTTCTCCACTTTTTTCTCCACTTTTTCTCCTCTTATGCTCCACTTTTTCTCCACTTTTTCTCCACTTTTTCTCCACTTTTTCTCCTCTTATGCTCCACTTTTTCTCCTCTGATGCTCCACTTTTTCTCCACTTTTTCTCCACTTTTTTCTCCACTTTTTCTCCTCTTATGCTCCACTTTTTCTCCACTTTTTCTCCTCTTATGCTCCACTTTTTCTCCACTTTTTCTCCACTTTTTCTCCACTTTTTCTCCACTTTTTTCTCCACTTTTTCTCCACTTTTTCTCCTCTTATGCTCCACTTTTTTCTCCACTTTTTCTCCACTTTTTTCTCCACTTTTTCTCCTCTTATTCTCCACTTTTTCTCCACTTTTTCTCCACTTTTTCTCCACTTTTTCTCCACTTTTTTCTCCACTTTTTTCTCCACTTTTTCTCCTCTTATGCTCCACTTTTTCTCCACTTTTTCTCCACTTTTTTCTCCACTTTTTTCTCCACTTTTTCTCCTCTTATGCTCCACTTTTTCTCCACTTTTTCTCCAGTTTTTCTCCTCTTATGCTCCACTTTTTCTCCACTTTTTTCTCCACTTTTTCTCCTCTTATGCTCCACTTTTTCTCCACTTTTTCTCCACTTTTTCTCCACTTTTTCTCCTCTTATGCTCCACTTTTTCTCCACTTTTTCTCCACTTTTTTCTCCACTTTTTCTCCTCTTATGCTCCACTTTTTCTCCACTTTTTCTCCAATTTTTCTCCACTTTTTCTCCTCTTATGCTCCACTTTTTCTCCACTTTTTCTCCACTTTTTCTCCTCTTATGCTCCACTTTTTCTCCACTTTTTTCTCCACTTTTTTCTCCACTTTTTTCTCCACTTTTTCCTCCACTTTTTCTCCACTTTTTCTCCTCTTTTTCTCCACTTTTTCTCCACTTTTTCTCCACTTTTTCTCCACTTTTTCTCCACTTTTTCTCCTCTTATGCTCCACTTTTTCTCCACTTTTTCTCCACTTTTTCTCCACTTTTTTCTCCACTTTTTCTCCTCTTATGCTCCACTTTTTCTCCACTTTTTCTCCACTTTTTCTCCACTTTTTCTCCACTTTTTCTCCTCTTATGCTCCACTTTTTCTCCACTTTTTCTCCACTTTTTCTCCACTTTTTCTCCACTTTTTTCTCCACTTTTTCTCCACTTTTTCTCCACTTTTTCTCCTCTTATGCTCCACTTTTTCTCCACTTTTTCTCCACTTTTTCTCCTCTTATGCTCCACTTTTTCTCCACTTTTTCTCCACTTTTTCTCCACTTTTTTCTCCACTTTTTCTCCTCTTGTTCTCCACTTTTTCTCCACTTTTTCTCCACTTTTTCTCCACTTTTTCTCCACTTTTTCTCCACTTTTTTCTCCACTTTTTTCTCCACTTTTTCTCCTCTTATGCTCCACTTTTTCTCCACTTTTTCTCCACTTTTTCTCCACTTTTTTCTCCACTTTTTCTCCTCTTATGCTCCACTTTTTCTCCACTTTTTCTCCAGTTTTTCTCCTCTTATGCTCCACTTTTTCTCCACTTTTTTCTCCACTTTTTCTCCTCTTATGCTCCACTTTTTCTCCACTTTTTCTCCACTTTTTCTCCACTTTTTCTCCTCTTATGCTCCACTTTTTCTCCACTTTTTCTCCACTTTTTTCTCCACTTTTTCTCCTCTTATGCTCCACTTTTTCTCCACTTTTTCTCCAATTTTTCTCCACTTTTTCTCCTCTTATGCTCCACTTTTTCTCCACTTTTTCTCCACTTTTTCTCCTCTTATGCTCCACTTTTTCTCCACTTTTTTCTCCACTTTTTTCTCCACTTTTTTCTCCACTTTTTCCTCCACTTTTTCTCCACTTTTTCTCCTCTTTTTCTCCACTTTTTCTCCACTTTTTCTCCACTTTTTCTCCACTTTTTCTCCTCTTATGCTCCACTTTTTCTCCACTTTTTCTCCACTTTTTCTCCACTTTTTTCTCCACTTTTTCTCCTCTTATGCTCCACTTTTTCTCCACTTTTTCTCCACTTTTTCTCCACTTTTTCTCCACTTTTTCTCCTCTTATGCTCCACTTTTTCTCCACTTTTTCTCCACTTTTTTCTCCACTTTTTCTCCACTTTTTCTCCACTTTTTCTCCTCTTATGCTCCACTTTTTCTCCACTTTTTCTTCACTTTTTCTCCTCTTATGCTCCACTTTTTCTCCACTTTTTCTCCACTTTTTCTCCTCTTATGCTCCACTTTTTCTCCACTTTTTCTCCACTTTTTCTCCTCTTATGCTCCACTTTTTCTCCACTTTTTCTCCACTTTTTTCTCCACTTTTTCTCCTCTTATGCTCCACTTTTTCTCCACTTTTTCTCCACTTTTTTCTCCACTTTTTCTCCTCTTATGCTCCACTTTTTCTCCACTTTTTCTCCACTTTTTCTCCACTTTTTCTCCTCTTATGCTCCACTTTTTCTCCTCTGATGCTCCACTTTTTCTCCACTTTTTCTCCACTTTTTTCTCCACTTTTTCTCCTCTTATGCTCCACTTTTTCTCCACTTTTTCTCCTCTTATGCTCCACTTTTTCTCCACTTTTTCTCCACTTTTTCTCCACTTTTTCTCCACTTTTTTCTCCACTTTTTCTCCACTTTTTCTCCTCTTATGCTCCACTTTTTTCTCCACTTTTTCTCCACTTTTTTCTCCACTTTTTCTCCTCTTATTCTCCACTTTTTCTCCACTTTTTCTCCACTTTTTCTCCACTTTTTCTCCACTTTTTTCTCCACTTTTTTCTCCACTTTTTCTCCTCTTATGCTCCACTTTTTCTCCACTTTTTCTCCACTTTTTCTCCACTTTTTCTCCACTTTTTCTCCACTTTTTCTCCTCTTATGCTCCACTTTTTCTCCACTTTTTTCTCCACTTTTTCTCCTCTTATGCTCCACTTTTTCTCCACTTTTTCTCCACTTTTTCTCCTCTTATGCTCCACTTTTTCTCAACTTTTTCTCCACTTTTTCTCCTCTTATGCTCCACTTTTTCTCCACTTTTTCTCCACTTTTTCTCCACTTTTTCTCCACTTTTTCTCCTCTTATGCTCCACTTTTTCTCCACTTTTTCTCCACTTTTTCTCCTCTTATGCTCCACTTTTTCTCCACTTTTTCTCCACTTTTTTCTCCACTTTTTCTCCTCTTATGCTCCACTTTTTCTCCACTTTTTCTCCACTTTTTCTCCACTTTTTCTCCTCTTATGCTCCACTTTTTCTCCTCTGATGCTCCACTTTTTCTCCACTTTTTCTCCACTTTTTTCTCCACTTTTTCTCCTCTTATGCTCCACTTTTTCTCCACTTTTTCTCCTCTTATGCTCCACTTTTTCTCCACTTTTTCTCCACTTTTTCTCCACTTTTTCTCCACTTTTTTCTCCACTTTTTCTCCACTTTTTCTCCTCTTATGCTCCACTTTTTTCTCCACTTTTTCTCCACTTTTTTCTCCACTTTTTCTCCTCTTATTCTCCACTTTTTCTCCACTTTTTCTCCACTTTTTCTCCACTTTTTCTCCACTTTTTTCTCCACTTTTTTCTCCACTTTTTCTCCTCTTATGCTCCACTTTTTCTCCACTTTTTCTCCACTTTTTTCTCCACTTTTTTCTCCACTTTTTCTCCACTTTTTCTCCACTTTTTTCTCCACTTTTTCTCCTCTTATGCTCCACTTTTTCTCCACTTTTTCTCCAATTTTTCTCCACTTTTTCTCCTCTTATGCTCCACTTTTTCTCCACTTTTTCTCCACTTTTTCTCCTCTTATGCTCCACTTTTTCTCCACTTTTTTCTCCACTTTTTTCTCCACTTTTTTCTCCACTTTTTCCTCCACTTTTTCTCCACTTTTTCTCCTCTTTTTCTCCACTTTTTCTCCACTTTTTCTCCACTTTTTCTCCACTTTTTCTCCACTTTTTCTCCTCTTATGCTCCACTTTTTCTCCACTTTTTCTCCACTTTTTCTCCACTTTTTTCTCCACTTTTTCTCCTCTTATGCTCCACTTTTTCTCCACTTTTTCTCCACTTTTTCTCCACTTTTTCTCCACTTTTTCTCCTCTTATGCTCCACTTTTTCTCCACTTTTTCTCCACTTTTTCTCCACTTTTTCTCCACTTTTTTCTCCACTTTTTCTCCACTTTTTCTCCACTTTTTCTCCTCTTATGCTCCACTTTTTCTCCACTTTTTCTCCACTTTTTCTCCTCTTATGCTCCACTTTTTCTCCACTTTTTCTCCTCTTATGCTCCACTTTTTCTCCACTTTTTCTCCACTTTTTCTCCTCCTATGCTCCACTTTTTCTCCACTTTTTCTCCACTTTTTTCTCCACTTTTTCTCCTCTTATGCTCCACTTTTTCTCCACTTTTTCTCCACTTTTTTCTCCACTTTTTCTCCTCTTATGCTCCACTTTTTCTCCACTTTTTCTCCACTTTTTCTCCACTTTTTCTCCTCTTATGCTCCACTTTTTCTCCTCTGATGCTCCACTTTTTCTCCACTTTTTCTCCACTTTTTTCTCCACTTTTTCTCCTCTTATGCTCCACTTTTTCTCCACTTTTTCTCCACTTTTTCTCCTCTTATGCTCCACTTTTTCTCCACTTTTTCTCCACTTTTTCTCCACTTTTTCTCCACTTTTTTCTCCACTTTTTCTCCACTTTTTCTCCTCTTATGCTCCACTTTTTTCTCCACTTTTTCTCCACTTTTTCTCCACTTTTTTCTCCACTTTTTCTCCTCTTATGCTCCACTTTTTCTCCACTTTTTCTCCACTTTTTCTCCACTTTTTCTCCTCTTATGCTCCACTTTTTCTCCACTTTTTTCTCCACTTTTTCTCCTCTTATGCTCCACTTTTTCTCCACTTTTTCTCCACTTTTTCTCCTCTTATGCTCCACTTTTTCTCCTCTTATGCTCCACTTTTTCTCCACTTTTTCTCCACTTTTTCTCCACTTTTTTCTCCACTTTTTCTCCTCTTATGCTCCACTTTTTCTCCACTTTTTCTCCACTTTTTCTCCTCTTATGCTCCACTTTTTCTCCACTTTTTCTCCACTTTTTCTCCACTTTTTTCTCCACTTTTTCTCCACTTTTTTCTCCACTTTTTCTCCACTTTTTCTCCTCTTATGCTCCACTTTTTTCTCCACTTTTTCTCCACTTTTTCTCCACTTTTTTCTCCACTTTTTCTCCTCTTATGCTCCACTTTTTCTCCACTTTTTCTCCACTTTTTCTCCTCTTATGCTCCACTTTTTCTCAACTTTTTCTCCACTTTTTCTCCTCTTATGCTCCACTTTTTCTCCACTTTTTCTCCACTTTTTCTCCACTTTTTCTCCACTTTTTCTCCACTTTTTCTCCTCTTATGCTCCACTTTTTCTCCACTTTTTCTCCACTTTTTCTCCTCTTATGCTCCACTTTTTCTCCACTTTTTCTCCACTTTTTCTCCACTTTTTCTCCACTTTTTCTCCGTTCTTTTTCTATGGTCGGTCTACCCATTAGCTCTGCCATGCATACTGTAGCTCTACACCTACTGCACATGTTACTTTATGATTGACATCTCTTTCGTACCAGAGCTGTCTAAGCCTACTCTGACCCCATATTTGTCATTACTATATTGTCCTTGTACTGTATTATGACATTTGTATCATGTGTTTCATTTCTTGCTGTGTTGCAATTTTTTTGCTGCATCCCAATTGTACCTCTACATTGTTCGAGTTTATGTTATTGTTCTCTCACTCTTATGTGATACTGATTATTGTCATTTTTCATGTTTACATGCAGATAAGTCCAATCTGACGAAGGCTCAGGCCGAAACGTCATTTGTAACTTGTTTTGGACAAAAACATATATGCTTATGAAAAAAAAAATTTCTTAATACGGACCAATAAAGAGTGATTTTGCATTACTATCCATTGTGACTTACTGACTTAGTCTGGGAGATATAGAGTGCCGAGGTTACTCACTAATTTTATCTATTATTACCTCTGAGCACCTATATACCAGTGAGCAGAGCTTCCTCTACAGTAGTTCTCCTGATTAGGCATGCCCTTACCTCATGAGCAGGGCATTGCAGCTTTCGTAGCAACCATTACGACATGGACTCTGCTGCTGTGGACCCGGGGAGAGTGAGTGCAGATTCATTGCACCCACACTCCTCACATGAAGGGTCCGCACTCCTAGAAAATGGGGGATACGTTCCCTGAGTGTCTCCCCCCCATATTCTAGACGGTCCAGAGTCGTCGTGGGACCCCTTTATTTTTTTTCTTACAATAAATTGGTGAAAGAGGAAATGTTTTGGGGACTGTTTTTTCAAATAAATTTCTTTTGTCGATTTTTTTTTTTGTAGTACTGACAGTTTATGATGTTGGGTATCTAATAGACGCCATGACATCACAAACTGCTGGGCTTGATCTCAGGTGACTTTACAGCTAGTATCAACCCGATTTATTACCCCGTTTGCCACTGCACCAGGGCACGGGATGAGCTGGGGTGAACGCCAGGATTGGCGCATCTAGTGGATGTGCCACGTCTGGGGTGCCTGCGGCCTGCTATTTTTAGGCTGTGAAGGCCCAATAACTATGGACCTTCCCACCCTGAGAATACCAGACCACAGCTGTCCGCTTTACCTTGGCTGGTGATCCAATTTGGGGGGGACCCTACTTTTATTGTGTAATTATTAATATTTATAAAATAATTATAAAAAAGAGCCTGAGGGGACCTCCACATTGGATCCCCAACCACGGTAAAGCTGCCAGCTGTGGTTTTCAGGCTACAGCCGTCTGCTTTACCCTAGCTGGCTATCAAAAATGGGGGGACCCAACGTAATTTTTTTTTTTTAACTATTTTTTAAATAGAAAAAATTAATGGGCTTCCCTGTATTTTGATTGCCAACCAAGGTAACGGCAGGCAGATGGGGGTGGCAACCCATAGCTGTCTGCTTTATCTGCGCTGAGAATCAAAAATACCGCGGAGCGCTACGTCATTTTTTTAAAGATTTATTTTTACAGCACTGTGATGTCCAGCAATCAAAATACAGGGAAGCCCATTTTATTTTTAGTTATTTAAATAAATAATTAAAAAAAATATATATGGGCTCCCGCTGCATTTTTAGTATTACTAGCTAAGGGTAATCCAAGCAGCTACTGGCTGCTAACCCCCACTGCTTGGTGTTACCTTCACTGGCAATGGAAAATCCAGGGAAGCATTTTTTATTTTTTTTGCCAAAAAACTACAAAAAAAGGACGTGAGCTTCGCCATATTTTTGTATGCTAGCCAGGTATAGCAGGCAGGTGCTGGAAGAGTTGGATACAGCGCCAGAAGATGGCGCTTCTATGAAAGTGCCATTTTCTGAGGTGGCTGCAGACTGCAATTCGCAGCAGTGGGGCCCAGAAAGCTCAGACCAACCGGTGGTGCGGATTCCAATCCCCAGCTGCCTAGTTGTACCTGGCTGGACACAAAAATGGGGCAAAGCCTACGTCATTTGTTTTCTAATTATTTCATGAAATTCATGAAATAATAAAAAAAGGGCTTCCCTTTATTTTTGGTTCCCAGCCGGGTACAAATAGGCAACTGGGGGTTGGGGGCAGCCGTACCTGCCTGCTGTACCTGGCTAGCATACAAAAATATGGCGAAGCCCACATAATTTTTTCAGGGGGCAAAAAACTTCTGCATACAGTCCTGGATGGAGTATGCTGAGCCTTGTAGTTCTGCAGCTGCTGTCTGTCTGTATGGAGAAGAGCAGACAGCAGCTGCAGAACTACAAGGCTCAGCATACTCCATCCAGGACTGTATGCTGTCACAGTATATTTGGCCGGCCGCTTGATGCTTTATTATTGCTGTGTGTGATGATGGGGGCCCAGTGCCGCCGCTGCTGACACCGGGCAGGAGAGCACGGTATCAGTGGCGGCGGCATCGAGTCATATAGGGGCCGTGTGGTCTGAGGCAGAACAGCCAGCTCCTCTCTTACAGAAAGGAGCTGGCTGCTGATCTCCAGGGTGGCAGCGGGCCCCTAACCTCCCAGGCCTGGTCGCAATGGTGACTCCTGTGACCACGGTAGTTATGCCACTGGTTGTATACATCACAGAGGATACAATGAAACTCTGTTAAGAAAAAACAAAAAAGCCAGCTCTACTCATGTATTATAAGATGTGCACTGCACTAAAATTCCAAAATGTACTATTTTAAAATTTGAGATTTTTGGCAAACAAATTGCAATTTCTTGAGCTACCCTGCCACAACAATTGATCAGTTGGTTGCAAAAAATCTCATTTTGCATCATAGTACAGTAGGAATGAATTTGTGAATTTTACACTTTTAATTGTTGCATGCCATTCATAGGCAGTACTGGCTCCCCCCTCTCTATAATAATGAAACTCTGTTGTATACAGCACATAATAAATACTAAATGCTGCATAACACGCAGCGACATCGCTAGCGATGTCGCTTGTGAAAGCACCCGCCCCCGTCGTTTGTGCGTCATGGGCAAATCGCTGCCCGTGGCGTACAAAATCGCTAGTACCCGTCACATGTACTTATCTTCCTAGCGACGTCGCTGTGGCCGGTGAACAGGCTCTTTTCTAAGGGGGCAGTTCGTGTGGCGTCACAGCGACGTCACACGGCAGGCGTCCAATAGAAGCGGAGGGGTGGAGAGCAGCCGCATGAAAGTCACGCCCACCTCGTTGCTGGAGGACGCAGGTACGGTGTTGTTCGTCATTTCTGGGTTGTCACACGTAGTGATATGTGCTGCCTCAGGAACGACGAACAACCTGCGTCCAAAATCAGCAACGACATTTGGGAAATGAACGACGTGTCAACAATCATCGTTTTGGTGAGTATTTTGCATCGTTAGTGGTCGCTCGTACGTATCACACGCAACGACATCGCTAACGAGGCCGGATGTGTGTCACAAAATCCGTGACCCCCAACGACATCTCGTTAGCGATATCGTTGCGTGTAAAACCCCCTGAAGACCCTGCTGTATACATACACTGAAACTCTGCTGTATACTATGCAGAGGATACCCTTATACTCTGTTGATTAAACAATACAAACAATATTTGGCCTCCCATATTTGGGGCTGAGGATGATGAAAATTTCGCAGGCACATAATGGCTAACATAATTCTTAACATGTAAGCATGATACACTGTATTTGAAATCTAAGTCATATTTCAAACATATACAAACTCTCATGCTACACTCTATGTGACTTGTGGTTTTGGTGTTTTTGAGCATCATGGCAAGTGTAGTCTGCATTACGGGAACTACTGTATATCAGAGTGAAAGAAGGAATCGAGATGGCAGACAACCCCAGCATGGCATACCAACACACACAGGCACACACACTGGAGCCTTTACATTATTCTTTTATAATAGCCCCAAGAGAAAAAATATATCTGGAGTGTTTATTTTAGTATATACATTTTTTGTTGTTTGAACTCATAATAAACCCATAGTTGGTTGTGATAAGTCCAAAATGGAAATAGATTACCTGGAAATAAAAATATGACACAGCGTTATAAAAAACCCATTAAAATGAAATGATACAATATCATTTACTTTTTGACAAGTGTGTTTATCGCTTTTTTTTACTTAAAAATTTCAGTTTGCAAATTGCATGAAAAATTGGTTTCATGGCCATAAAATGAGATCAGTTTCAGCGTGTTGTAAAGTAACGATTATACAGAACATTTGCATATTGCAGTATTATCCTGCGAAGCTCGATGGGAGTATTTGTTTTTCGCCATAATTCCTCTATTGTTATTGATGATTGACTCGTATAGAGCAATCATTTCTCCATAGTGCGCTGACTTTAACTAGGTAAATGGACGATTTTACAAAGAGGAATTTCTCTGGTTATTAGTCTGTGTTCTTTCTTTCTGTTCTGGAACATTTTTAGATGAATGTTTTTAATTACTGCGGAAACCTTCTTCCCAGACGAGATGAAAACAGCAGAAAGAACACAACATCGAGGATTCCTACAATACGGCTCTGATCTGGCTGTTTTCAGTATGTCCAAGCAGTAAACAAATTTGGTAAGTATGGCAAGCGCTAATTATTCTGACACCATGCTGTTTTGCTGCAACAATAGATACACAAATTGCCTTAGTGAAACATCTTAACGTTAATGCAAATGTTTAGATTAAAATGAGGAGGTTGGCAGTATTGAGGGTGATTGGTGCCAATATTCTCAAATGTTTGAAGTGGTTCCAATTATCCTGCATGGTCCGCAACAAACAGAGGGGAAGTGATGGAACGGTCCCACATATATTAGATGGATTAGTGGCACACATCGTTTTATGTCTATTTCAGTATATAGGTCATTTTTTATTTTGAAGCTGAGATAATGATACTTGCAATGTTACACAATGCCAGTAATACAGAACTGTATTGTGATGGTTAATAGTTATTTTTTATGATTTTAGTTCTAAGCTTTGTTTTGTTGCTTAGAACGAAATGGCTTGTAAGATTAGTTTGACTGTTTTATCTACATGATACAGAGGTTTTATTATCCATCAACTAACTTTTTCAACTTGTGCTGCTTGCTATACTTTTACAATTTTAGTTTAAAAAAAATGCAAAATGAGATCTTAAAATGTTATTCTCATTTCCAAGATCCTATCCCAACATGTAGTAGGTATAGTAATAAGAATATTAGCGAATACCTCCAATACAATACACCCCATACTTTGCACTGACGAGGGGCAAGCACCCCGAAACACCGTGTCTGCAAATTGGGATTCTGATCTGGCATATATATCCTAAGTTATATGTAAAGGATTGTTAAAAATCCACATTTAACTTTTAGGATCGCTACTTCCAATAGGTGGCGCTGCGCTAGAGTTTGTCTCCAGTCCTGGAGAGACAATTTGAATACCTCCAATTAGAAATTTATTTAACCTGATTCACTATGTCGCTTACCTCATGTGCAGGCCACTGCAGGTCCTTAGCTATCCATGGTTATGACGATGAGCAACTAATTGTCAGTATATGTGTGGTCATAACCATGGATACCTAAGGTCCTGCAATGCCCTGAACATGAGGTAAGCAACATAGTGACTCAGGAAAACTACCGTATTTTTCGGATAATAAGACGCACTTTTCCTCCCCAAAATTTGGGAATAAAATGAGAGGTGTGTGTTATAATGCGAGTGTAGCTTACCAGGAGGTGGAGAATGGGGGCTGTGCTGGCTGCAGTGGGGGCTGTGCTGGCTGCAGTGGGGTCTATGTGGAGCAGGGCGGTGTGGTGGGTGAGATGCTCCGTCGGCGGTGCGGGTTTCAAATAATGGCGCCTGGAGTTGGCTCGTGCGCAGATGGAGCTCTCGGCTCAAGATCTCATCTGCGCATGCGCCGACTCTGGCCCATTGATCTCCTAGCAGTGGACTTAATGAAAATGGCGCCCGGAGATGGTGCATGCGCAGATGAAATCTCATCTTGTCATTGAGCCGAGAACTCAATCTCCACACGCACCGACTCCGGGCGCCATTTCTTTTAAGCCCGCACCATTGACAGAGCACCTGTGACATCCACCACACCGCCCTGCTCCACACAGCCAGCACGGCACCCGCAGCCAGCACAGTACCCACCGCAGTCAGCACAGCCCCTATCGCAGTACCTCCAGCATCGCCCTACTCAAGCACCCCCCCTGCCACTGCTGCCACCCGATTTATATTTTTTAATACCTTTTTTATCTCTAAATTTGGAGTGCATCTTATAATCTGGTACGTCTTATAAAACTAAAAATACGGTGTGCTACATTTCTAATTAGAGGTATTTCCTAATATTCTTCTTATTACATCTACTACATATTGGGTTAGGATCTTGGAGATGGGAATCACTCTTTAAGGTCCCCATGAACACCAGACTAAAGGCAGCTAAACTTTCTGATATCGGCCGACAATCTACTGTAGTGTGTACGGAGGCCTCGAGGGAGAAGGATGTGGCTAGCTAAAGGTCAACACTTGCTCCTTTTGTTCTGCCTGGGAACAAGCCGTCCCAATAGTTGACTTGAGTTCACTGTAGGTGGAAGTAGCTAGAGCTAATTGTCTGACAAACGTGTATGGCTGTACTTTTATATTTAAATTGAATAATGGCTATAGAAACATTTTTTTTTACATTTTATTCATTAGCAATAAAAGGTGACAGGTAGTGAAACAGTTAAATGGGTTGTGTGGAAAAAATAAATTATGACTTATCCAAAGGATGACTGATAAATTATTAACTGGTGGGAATCTAACCACTAAGATAGACAAGATAGGCAGAATAGGAATTTTTCTATCCGCAATGGGGCACTGTTATCACCATTACAATGGAGCAGCGGTGCACATACCCGACAGCTGCTCCATATATTCTCTATGGGGGGCTGTTCCATAGGAACTGAATGACGTTTTGGCACAACATTGTATAAGGGATGAAAGTACCCCCTTCTGCCAACTATTGTGGGTCCAATGGTCGGACAACCTCCAATCACGTTATTATGTATCCAGGGCTATACCTTTAATAATAACATTTGTGGTGGTCTGGGATAGTAAATGATTTATATAATGGACCTGTTTTTCTCTGTCTGCTATAAGATACGGTGTGAGAGAACAGGACACTCAGTCTATTGAATCCTGGACTATGCTATGAATTTTAGCACTGTCCCGGCTCCTGAAGTCTTAGGTTTACAGCTATAGAAACCTTTTGGCTTCACTGCAATATATTCTGTATGAATAATTGAGCTGACATTGCGGCTTTGACCTTCCTTTACTCCTAAGGAAGAAGACTTTGCCAATGTAAAAAATGTGGAAGATTTATAAACAGGACTGTTTGTTCCATAGTTTTACTTTCTGTCCTGGTACGCTTCAGTAGAACAATTTAGAAGCCAATTTTAAGTTAGAATTTTATTTATTCAGCAGGGTATTTATAACAACAAATTGGAAGTTTTACTATCAGAAAGTTCATTATATACTAACCTTTATTTTGTATTGATTAATGTTACATTTATAGGAGACCTCTTATTTCATATAAAATATTTAAGCAGCGAGAATAAAGTATATTAGCTAAAAGTTTATTAACCTTATGTATCTCATTGTATAGAATGAGCACAGGAGTTCCTTTTAGTCTCTTCATGTATTGACAGGAAGCCCTAATTCAATAAGGCCATGTTCACACACTGCCGGCATGCTGTACCTTTAAACCACAACAGCCTTTGCCTCTTTTTACTGTTTCCTTCCTCAATCACGTAATCACACAATCACTTAATCTTGCAGGAAAATAGCTGCTTCACTTACAGTTGAAACCAGATGTTTACATACACTAAACACATATGCATGTTTTTCTCACTATCTGACATGAAATCAGAATAAACTTTTAAGGTCAATTAAGAACCAAAATTATTTATATTTGCCAAATGTCAGAATAATGAGAGAGAGAGAATGTTTTAAGGCATTTTTATTACTTTGTGCAAAGTCAAATGTTTACATACACTAAGGGGTACTTTGCACACTACGACATTGCAGGTGCGATGTCGGTGGGGTCAAATTGAAAGTGACGCACATCCGGCATCGCAGGCGACATCGTAGTGTGTAAAGCCTAGATGATACGATTAACGAGCGCAAAAGCGTCGTAATCGTATCATCGGTGTAGCATCGGCGTAATCCATAATTACGCTGACGCGATGGTCCGATGTTGTTCCTTGCTCCAGCAGCAGCACACATCGCTGTGTGTGAAGCCGCAGGAGCGAGGAACATCTCCTACCGGCGTCACCGCAGCTCCCGTAGGATATGCGGAAGGGAGAAGGTGGCGGGATGTTTACATCCCGCTCATCTCCGCCCCTCCGCTCCTATTGTCCACCTGCCGTGTGACGTCGCAGTGACGCCGTACGACCCGCCCCCTTAAGGAGGCGGGTCGCCAGCCAGAGCGACGTCCCAGGACAGGTGAGTCCATGTGAAGCTGCCGTAGCGATAATGTTCGCTACGGCAGCTATCTCAAGGATATCGCAGCTGCGACGGGGGCGTGGACTATCGCGCTCGGCATCGCAGCATCGACTTGCGATGTCGCAGCGTGCAAAGTACCTCTAAGAGTACTATGGCTTTAAACAATATGGGACAGCCCATATGATGGTGTCTTGTCTTTGGAAGCTTCTGATAGGTTTATTCGCAACATCGGAGCTAATTAGAGACACACCTGTGGATGTATTTTACACCTGAAACTCACTGCTTCTTTGTGTAGCATCATGGGAAAATCAAAAGAAATCAGCCAAGATATCAGAAGAGAATTGTGGACTGGTTTATCCTTGGGTGCTATTTCCAAATACCTGAAGGTGCCTCGTTCATCTGTACAAACAATTATATTCAAGTACAACTAAAATGGGAATGTCCAGCCATCATACCGCTCAGGAAGAAGATGAGTTCTGTGCACCAGAGATGAATGTGCTTTGGCCAGACATATGCATATCAACCAAAGAACAAAAGCAAAAGACCTTGAGAAGATGCTGGCGGAAGCTGGGGATATTGTGTCATTATTCACAGTGAAACGAGTACTGTATTAACATGGGCTGAAAGGCCACTCTGCTAGGAAGAAGCTATTACTCCAAAAGAAACATAAAAAAGCCAGATTAATGTTTGCAACTGCATACAGAAACAAAGGCATTCATTTTTGGAGACATGCCCTGTTGTTATGGTCAGGAGATCGCAAAAGATCTTGCAAAAAACCCATAAAAAATGATGGAAGATAATGCACAAGAGTAGCTCGAAACTTAGCTGGCTGCAATCCACTAACTGCATGAACACAACTAGAAGTAGCAGTGGAGCATTCCTAACCAACCTAGATGCTTCGTCACTGCCAGAGAGCTAACTAACCTCAAAGATGAAATGACTTTCCTCAGAATAGCCCCAAAGGAAAGAGATAAGCCCCAACATATAACGATGGTGATATAAGAAAAAACAACACACAGATGGAAAGGGTAGGGTTAAGCAAAGTGAGGCCCTGCTAGCTAGATACAAAAGGATAGGATAGATTTGCTGGTTGAAGCCAGTAAAACCCCTTAAAAAAGAAAAATGCTGCAGAAACCATTCCTGGAGAGTCCAAAAAGGAGCAGAAAAAATGCAAAAACAGAACCTACAGGGAAAGGCAAAAGCCTCAAAGCTGGAGGACAAAATTCAGGACATTTTCTCATGGAGCAGAAACAGTTATCCCCGGCAAAGGCTTGACAGAAACAGTCTATCTTTATTCCCCCAGGCTGGATTCCATAGGCTTCCTGGAACAGCAATCATCCCTTGCACCTGTCTGAGCGACAGATGCAGAATCAGACTCACTACCAGTACTAGCCACCAGAGGGAGCCCAGAAACACTCTCAGGAACAGCGCCACTTCTGATGATATTCACAACACCTGTGGTCTGACAAAACTAAAATTGAACTGTTTAGCCATAGAGCGTAATGTTTGGAGGAAAAAGGGAGACACTTTGAAGCCTAAGAACACCATCCCAACTGTGAAACATGGGGATGGCAGCATCATGTTGTGGGGTTGTTTTGCTGCAGGAGGGACTGATGCACTTCAGAAAATAGATGGCATCATGAGGAAAGAAGATTATGAGGCAATACTGAAGCAACATCTCAAGACATTAGCCAGGAACTTAAAGCTTGGGTGGAAATGGTTTCATAGTTTTCTCAGCAAATAGGAGGCAGTCGGCCCTTACATGGAATGGCTCCTGGCATTACCAGCAGACTATTGGAGCACGTTTCCAGTGGGATGCATACTGAGCAGTCAGTCCTCCTTGGCTCTGCCAAATAGGATGGAGGTGGGGACGTTCAGGACTTTCATGTCACCCTCCCTCAAGCTCCTCAGTTACCCTGTACTGCTCTGTAAAGTCGACCATCTGGAACACATTATTAGAGGATGTCTGCCTGATTCAGCACTAAGGAAGTAAGGTATGGGGCTGTGGTGGACATAATACTTCAAGTGGGGCTGTGGTGGCATCATAGTATATATTGGGGGCTGTTGTGGAAATTATATTGGTATGAACGACTGTGGTGATCATCATACCATGCAGGTTGAAACAACTTCAACTTAAACAAAGAGAATATTGATGGAGAAGACCTTATTTTCCAATATCTACTGCAGATCAAAAATAAGTTTACAAGTGTAATTTATTGAGCAGATTTTTTTAAATTTTATATTTACACAGCTTTGGTATGCTCAACTGCAGGATGATATTATACATGTTATACCGTGTGATATTAGATTTGAGGGCAGCAGCCTTTGGTACTCCACCTATTATTAAACTAAAACTCATAACATTCTCTTCAATCCATAGACTGTCAGATGTCTGTTCTGCTTGGTGGGAGTCGTACTTTTACAGAGTTGGAGGAGTCAGAGGTTGTTAATTTTTGTTCAAATACATCAATACTCAATTATATCTTCTGTGATGAAAAATACAAAGCACATTACAAAAAAGGGAAGCACTACATGTGCTGAGTGAGGCAGATGACAAAGAGTTCAGTATGTAAAAGTGGTAATGCTGAGTTGGTGATCAGGCATAATGTGCCACAATATCCTTGTATAAGTGTGCCGCCCCATGCTCGGCGGTAGCTGAGCCGCTCGGGTCCGGACTAGAGTTGAGCGTGGTTCGAGGTTCTCCAGTTCGCGGCTCGAGTGATTTTGGGGGCTGTTCTAGATCGAACTAGAACTTGAGCTTTTTGCTAAAGCTCGATAGTTCTAGATATGTTCGAGAACGGTTCTAGCAGCAAAAAGACAAGCTAATTATTAGCTGGCTTTCCGCTGTAATAGTGTAAGTCACTCCGTGACTCACACTATTATGAAATTTCAGTGTATAGTGTGCGGGAACAGCGCATTCAGATCACTGCTGTTTGTATAATGGCGATCGCCATTTTTTTTTTTTTCATTGTCTTCCTTCCCTAAGCGCGCGCGTGTAGTGGGGCGGGCCAGAATGTCAGCCAATCCCAGACACACACACAGCCAAGTGGACTTTTAGCCAGAGAAGCAACGGCATGTGTGATAGGATGTCCATGTCACATGTCCCTGCATTATAAAAACGAGTATCTGCCCGTCCGGATGCCATTATCTCTTCTGCGTCTTGGTGTCAGTCACCGCCGGCGTAGCTCCTGTCTCCGATACTGCTGTGTATGCTCTATACACAGCGCTATACAGAATAGGGATAGAAGTTTCTTTCAGCCCTTCTAAGGGCTAATACCGGCAGGGTCAGAGCCATAGGTGACAGTCAGGGCAGTGAAAACAGATTTTAACAGCTACACAAGATGACAGCGTCTGTGTAGCTAAGGTCAGGGATTTCCTCGCTGCATTTCCCCATTAGGAGGGATAGAAAGGGAGGCTTCCTTTCCTGTACCCAGACCCACAACGCTGGCACTGTACCCTCCTGCCCTTTGCACACTCAAACTCATTGTTACTAAGCCATTTTACTAGCAAACACTGAGTAAACTTAGTGGCATCCTAAACGTGGCTGTTGGACTTCTGTATTGTCCCACTAGTGCAAAGATATTTGCAGCACGTCTGCTTGCATTGCACACTCAAACTCATTGTTACTAAGCCATTATACTAGCAAACACTGAGTAAACTTAGTGGCATCCTAAAAGTGGCTGTTGTACTCCATTAGTGCCCCACTGGTGCAAATCTATGTGCAGCACCTCTGCATGACACCCTCCTGCTCTGTTTTTAATAAGCTATAATGATAGCAAAAAATGCTGCCATTTAGTGGCATACAAGAAGTGGCTGTTGTACTCCATTAGTGCCCCACTGGTGCAAATCTATGTGCAGCACCTCTGCATGACACCCTCATGCACATTTTGCTACGCTAATTTTATAGCAAACTCAGGGAATTCCTTGCTGCATTTGATCATTCGGAGGGATAGAAAGTGAGGCTTCCTTTTCTGTCCTGGTACCCACAGAACACGGCCACTGTACCCACCTGTCCACTTTTGCCACGCTATTTAATTTGCCCAAAGAGCTGACTCTTTTTCTGCCTTCCTAAAATTGTCTGTAATACTAAGTTAGTGTTCCTTTGCTGCCAAGCAAGGTACAACACATGTGCATTCTACACTCCTTTCCATTTTTGGAATGCAATTATTAAATGCAGGTAGTCCAGCCAATCTGTGACGAAGGTGCAGGTGTGGATATAATGTAGCCTGCATCCAATGTTGGTTTTCTCGATGTGTGACAGCTCAACAATACCATCTGTTTCCACTTCCAAAACAAGTGATGAGCTGCCAATCACACTTCCTTTTGCGTGTAAAGGGGTGGAAGTTCAGTGTGAAAAACCATGTGAGACTGCTGTCCCCACAGTCACAGAGGATGAAGAGCACGCAGATGCACTTGATGGGGCAGGCGGTGGTTGCACAGGCACGCTAGGCCGCATTGTAGCACAGTGAAATTCACATTGCGACTTATGCTTCATTTTAAGTCGTGTACAGGGTGGGCTCCCCAGTATGCAGCAAAACCAGGCAACAGGAAAAGGACTCTAGTCAGTTGGGTTGATAAATGATTGTTTAACTTTTTACCAAAACAAACAATAAGAACCATGCATACAATTTAAATAATTGAACAATCTATTCTGTTGCCTACTACCTGCTAATCCCTCTGCGTAGCAGTAATTGTGTGTTTGTGCGTGTGTGTGTGTGCGAACACGACTTACCAGTGGCGCATCACAAGAGCTTCCCAGTTATCTACGTAAACATAGACAAAACACATTACCCACCCCCCTGAATACCCTTGTTAGCTGAAGCCTCACAGATAAGGCAGATAACAGTGTGAATGCAAACCACACAGCTCTGCAACACCGTCATGGAAATCTTGAAAATCAACAGTCAATGCAAACATGTGTCGCTGACCCTCAATAATTTTAACTGTACGTGACAATTTGACAGTTTAGAGGCAGCAAATCTTATTGTCTATAAAAAGTCGGCCTACCCAGAACAGATATGTGTTTTGCTAATAAAACAAAGTGTTGCGTGCCCGCATTATTGTCTGGGCACAGCCTACCGTACCCGGGTACTGTGATGTCCAGTTGCCAGAAATACAGACTTTACGCGCCTCTCACGGTAAGCAATATAGACAGCACCGTAAGAATGTTGGTCTGTGGCACAGAATGCTGCTCACTGGCGTTACGGTATTCCTCACCAAACTCCAAAATGACTCCCCTCACAATTGAACGAAGTGTTTCCGCGGTGGCTCCTTGCTGTAACACACACCTTTAGCTTTTCCTTCTGTTCATAGACAGCATCTCCAAGTCCACACCCGAAGAGCAATTTCTCCTCCACGTCTAAGTGTGGAGAGGCAGCAAGTGCGCATGCGTGTACCGATTTACCCCAGCCGCAGCCTAACTACAGTGTTTCGCCTAGTGAGTATGCTCAGCCTGACTGTGCCATTTCTGAGGCTACGTCTTCATTTCGGGATACAGCGCATGCTCCCACACTTAGTGCGAAAAGCCTCTTTGCACAGGTACCCTGCATTCCGTGCCGGGTCTAAGTCCTGTTTTGTGCCTAGACACCATGCTAAAGCTGATAGTCTTTTTTCAGAGACTGTATTTCATGCTACTGAGCATGCTCAGGCACTTACTGCATCAGAGACTAGGTCCGGTAATGAACTCTTTGGCCCTGCCCCTGATGTGGGGGGCCCATATAGACCACAGGGCATCAGGTGTCCTGACGATGTGGCCAGGCCACTCCCAAATGGCTTGCAGAGGCCCGCCCCTATGACTTGTCACCTCATTATTGATGGTCAGACGATGACTGGTGAGGTGTTTGTGTCGTGGCAGCCATGAGGTCATTATTGAAGTTGCGGTTCCAAATAGGACTCTAGTTATGCCACTCATGACATGTCACTCTGCTTTTGTCTCCAGGAGGTGCATTGTGGTCCACCCTTGTTTGGGGCGGACCCAGGTTATAAAACGGGCTGGAGCCAACAAGGAGGTGCGCAGTCTTCTATTATGCTCTGAAAGAGCACACCTCTATGTGTTGAACCCATTGCGGCTTTAGGCCAGAGGTAGGCAGGGATAGGGCGTCGATGCAGGCCGCCACCAAAGTTGGTAACGCAGAATGGTTAAGACCAGCTCCTGTCCTACCAGTCCTGCTTGTGCAGCCCAGTGGCATTAACAGGCCTGCTGCTGCTGATGCGCCTGCTGTCCACAGGTGTGGCCCCAATGCACACGGTCAGCGTACTCAATGGCCCCTGTGATGTTAACAGGGAGTTCCTGGGCTGGGTGGGCATGTGGACCCTGTGACGGTAACAGGGCTCCCAGTCTCCAGATCCGAGTGGCGTCTAACTCGGTTCAGGCTACTATTAGTTAGCCACACAGCTCTGTATCCTCCACCTAACCTTCCAGTTGCCAACCTCTCCTTTTCCATCTGGGAGCATGGTGGACACTGACTGCTGATGGGGATATATACCTTTCTCTTTCTTTTCTTATTAATTTTCGTTATATAGCGGTAACATAGTATATACCACCTTATCCAAATCTGCCAGTCCCACCGTAACAGATGGTGTTTCTTCAGCAAATGTTACTTTTGCTTAACCACCAAACCCACGGACAAAAACTTTTTTCGCCTTTCCAACACACCTGTTCCCCTTTCCACCAGCATCTGTCCTTTTTCAACTCATTTTGTATATGACCAAAAGTGCAACTCTGCAGGGACACCGTACTCAATGCCATCTCAGCACAGCAGCCAGCCCTCGGTCCCTCAGATGTGGACAAGTAAAAGACCATTTCCTCCTATCCATGACAAAGCGTTGAGATTCACTCTGTGTAGCACTGGTGTTTACTGGAAAAGCAGATCTAAGATTGCGTACCACCTTCTGCAGATACTCCTGTATACGTGCGTCCCTTTCTATGGCAGGAATTATTTCACCAAATTTTGTCTTGTACCGGGGATCTAACAGTGTGGCAACCCAGTAGTTAGCATTACTTCGAATTCGTACAATCCGAGGGTCATGTTGTAGGTAGTGCAGCAAGAAGGCGCTCATGTGTCTTGTGCACCCAGGAGGACCAAGTCCTTGGTGTGTTGGTGGCAGAGAGGTGAGAATCGTGCCTACTTCCTCTGCCCTCTCCCCCCAACCTCACACAACCGAAATGTGAGCAAGCTCTCACTCATCTGCTGAGTCTTCCATGCCCATCGCCAGTTCGTCCTCCATTTCTTCATGGGCTCCTGCACCTTCCTCAACACTTTTTGCTGATACTATGCGCCCTTGTTAATCCCTCTCCCCCACCATGACTGCCGCCTAGGTGCCGCTAACCATCTGGACCTCGTAGATCTTGTTATCCCTTCCGCATATGACTCCTCCTGTACTTCCTCCCCTTCCTCTTGTCCCAACACCTGACTCCGAATAATGCTTACAGTGTGCTCCATCATGTAGATGACCAGAATTGTCACGCTGAGAATGGCATTGCCAGTGCTAAACATCTTTGTCGACATTTGTAAACTGTGTAGAAGGGTGCATAGGTCCTTTATCTGACACCACTCCAGCAGCGTAATCTGCACCACCTCTGGATCAAGTTAGGCCAGGCTATATGTCATAACGTATTGCAGCAGCGTTCGGCGGTGCTGCCACAAACACTGCAACATGTGCAGATTCAAATTCCTGCTTGTCGGCACATCGCATTTCAGGCGTTTAACCACCAGACCTAAAGACTTTTGGAGCGACGAAAGTTGTTGAGCTGCTGTGTGCGAACGATGGAAGTGAGCACATAGCGAGCGTGCCCGCTGCACAAGGCCATGTAGGCCGGGATGGTGTTTTAAAAATTGCTGGAGAATTAGATTCAACACGTGAGCCACACAAGGCACATGTGTCACATTGTCATGGCGAAGGGCCGCACCCATGTTTGCATCATTGTCACACCCAGCCTTCCCTGTCTGCTGGTTGAGTGGAGACAACCATTGATGAAACTTGGTCTCCAGAGCTAACCGTCCACAACTTCTCAGCGGTGTGACTCACATTTCCCCTACATTTCAAAGTAAACATTTGACCGCCTGATGGCCTTGAGCTCTGCTGCCAGCATAGTAAGGAGGTGTGTGGGATTCCTTGGGCGCAGTTACAAGGAAGGGTGGCCTGACCACAAAGGGTTTGGGCTGAGGTGCAGGAACAACACGAGGTTGATGAGGCAGAAGCAGTGGAGGAACTTGTACATACAGAGGAAGGATTAAAGCACACAACTCGTGGGGACGGAAAGACTTGTACAGCAGACCCTTCTCCATCTCTCACCATAGTTACCCAGTGCCCAGTCAGCAACATGTAACTCCCCTGTCCATGCTTACTGGTGCAAGTATCTGTGGTGAAATGCACCCTGTCACACAGAGTTTCTCGAGGAATCGGTGATGTTGTGTGCTACCTGCTGTGGTAGCGCGGGCACGCCTTTCTTGGAGAAGGAGTGGCGAACGGCCATCGGCTCTTGGGGCACTGCAATAGGCATAAGGTCTCGAAAATCCTCAAGTCTCAAAAGGGTGTAAAGGCAGCCTTTCTGTAGCCAACAAGTTGCAGATGCTGAAACTCAACCTCTTAGGCATGTCATGCCCTTCGAAAAGCATGTAAAACACAGCGAGGGGACTCCAACCACAGTCTCCCTCGTTGCCACTAATTGGGCCACACACACCCCACTTGACTGGCATCAGTTGATGCCCCTTTTCAAAATGAAACAGTTGCTTTTTTATGAAGCACTCTCAAAAATACGCGTGCCCTTCAGCTCCCCTGGCTGAGCCAGGGGAAGAAAAGTCCTCTGAGAGCCATGACTGGTTCATCTTGGTTCTTTTTTCAAAAGCGAGGGGACTCCAACCACAGTCTCCCTCGTTTCCACTAATTGGGCCACACACACCCCACTTGACTGGCATCAGTTGACCCCCATTTTCAAGATGAAAAAGATGCTATGCATGAAGCACTCTCAAAAATACGCGTGCCTTTCACCTCCCCTGGCTGAGCCAGGGGAAGAAAAGTCCTCTGAGAGGCATGACTTGTTCATCTTGGTGAACGTTAGTCTGTCCACATTGTCAGTGGACAGATGCGTGTGCTTAGCTGTCAGCACACCCCCAGCAGCACTGAGGACACGTTCCGAGAAAACGCTGGCTGCGGGATACAACAAGATCCCCAAGGCATACGTGGTGAGCTCAGGCAATTTATCCAGATTGGAAGCCTAAAATGAGCAGGGCTCAAGTTGCACAGTAATGGCATCGACGTTCCCTTGCATATACTCATATCTGTGTCTCCTCCTCTTTTTCCTTGTCCTGCTCTTTTGTTTTCGCATGAGTATATGTCCTTGTCACTTTCCCATGTGTTTGTGTTGTGAGTTGTTTGTCACCTTTTGGACACCTTTGAGGGTGTTTTCTAGGTGTTTTTATGTGTTTGTGTTTGCCTGCCATTGTTTCCTATGCGATTCGAGTTCGGTTCGTCGAACGTTCGCCGAACTGAACTCGAACGAGACCTCCGTTCGACGAACCGAACTCGAGCCGAACCACGGCCGGTTTGCTCATCTCTAGTCCGGACCTTCAGTGTGTGGCTCGAGGGTCTCCGGACCCGGGGGTCCTGCGGTCACCTCGATCAAAAGGGGTTTGGTGGTTTGGGGACGTAGGTGTACAGCCGGAGCCGTGTTTTAGTTTGTGACACCACCCACGAGATGTGGTGAACGTGGACACCACCGCTGCAGTTATGGGGCACCCGGGGGAGATGTTATGCCTCAAGTTGTTAACCCCTTCGTGGGCAGGGATGGTGGCCCCGGGACCCGTTGGGGGTGTTTGGCGGTGCAGGGAGATGGGCGACCGGAGGGCACTGATGTACTGA
Source organism: Anomaloglossus baeobatrachus (assembly GCF_048569485.1). Taxonomy (NCBI): domain Eukaryota; kingdom Metazoa; phylum Chordata; class Amphibia; order Anura; family Aromobatidae; genus Anomaloglossus; species Anomaloglossus baeobatrachus. The sequence continues at coordinate 502,127,981 of NC_134355.1, read as the reverse complement.
CTATTAGTAAACACACGAGTCTCTGGTAAACCAAGGTGATGGTGGTCGGTGCCCGCAGCCGGCTGCAGTCTGGTCCCCCACCCGGTTGGTGGTCTCTGCCTTTCTCCTGCACCTGTTTGTGATGGTGGACTACCTGCGCTTGTGTACCGCCCCGCGGGCTCGGCTGCGACCGCCGAGCCGCTCGGATTCGTGCTCGTACTGCGGGTGGTGGCTCGAGCCTCTCACGGACCCGGGGGTCACGTCGCTCTGTAAGGGAGTTGGCGCTACACGCGGGGATTTGGATGTTTGATTTGGAATGACAGTTCGTGACGCCACCCATGGGTTGTGGTGATTGTGGACACCACCGCTGCGGTGAAGGTACAGGGATCTCTGGAGCTGTGTAATGGCGCAGCTAAGTGTTGACATCTCCGTGGGTAGGGGTTGTGGGTCCCGGGGCCTGGTAGGCGAGGGCCGGGGTACAGGGTGAAGTGTTGCGGTGCAGTGCGGTGAGGTGCCTGAGGCACTGGTGTACTCACTCTGACACAAGACACTGGAGTCGCTGGTAAACCAAACGGAGTGATGAACGGGGCCCGCAGCCGGCTGCAGCTTCTTCCAGACTAGGTTGGTGATCTCCACCTTTCTCCTGCACCTCTGTGTAAATGTTTTGACTCCTGTGCCTAGACACCAGTAGTCCGCTCCCCGACTGGTATATGTCGGAGGAGCCCGTTTGCCCACAGATGCTGGCCCTTTGGGTCTATATGCCTTGGCGGTGGCGTTACCCGGTATGGTTGGGCTGTAGTCTTCTAAAGGGACCTGTGTCGGGTAGGTCCTTAAGTGCAGCCTGCAATCAGTTGATTCGACTTGGCCCTGTTGGTTCAGGGCTTTGTTCTGCGTTTGAGTACCCTGCCTGGTGCTCCTGTATCCAGTTGGCTCCCCGGTTCAGTTTCAGCGGGCCACTACCCTGATCCAGTCTCTTACGGTTCCGCCGGTCATATTCCCGGTCTCCTGCAGGCGGCCACCACCGTCTGCCTCCTTGCCAATGGTGACTGAGCTCCGACCCAGCCACCAGGTAGTCTATGGCAGGCCTGAGCGCAGGTCTGCCTGTGTACTTGTGTGCACTCGGCTTGCACTTGAACCTGACTCCTCGAGAACCTGAACTTGACTACTGTGTTTCCCGCCTCCAGGCCTGTGAACTCCTCGGTGGGTGGAGCCAACCGCCTGGCTCCGCCCCCTGGTGTGGACATCAAACTTGGAGGGTGGTGACAAGGTTTTTAGGTTGGCTGGTGTTACCTAACCGGGAAGGGGGTGTGGTGTTGTGTGTGTGACTACCTGGGACGACCTGGATAGTCCAGGGCGTCACACTTGCAACTTCAGGAGTCCGCTCCCCGGCTTGTGGTTGCCTGAGGAGCCCTTTGCACGCAGACGCTGGTCCGTGGGATCTCTCTGCCGTGGCGGTGGCTTTCTATCCCTCTCATTGGGCTGTTGCCTTCAGTCGGGACTTTGGGTGGGACAGGACCTATAGTCCTGGCTGCAATCAGATAATTATCTAGCCCCCATAGCGTCTGGACCTAGCTTCAGGGTCTGAGTACCCCCTTTGTGCTCCGGTTTCCGATTCGGTTCCCCGGGTCGGTACCTGTGGGCCACTATTCTGCCCCGGTCCACCTCGGTTCCACCGAGCCGTCTTCCCGGCTCCTGCAGACAGAGGCCTCCGTCTGCCTCCTAGCCAGCAGTTCCTACCCTGGCACCAGTTCAGTTTACTTCAGGCCTGTCACACACAGGCCTGATCTCCACTTCTCTTCAACACTAAAACTGATCTGAACTTTCACAGTGAACTGTTACTTTCCCGGCCCAGTCTGAGACTCCTCGGTGGGCGTCTTCCAACTGCCTGGTTCTGCCCCCTGGTGTGTCCATCAAGCACTGAGGGCGGTGACTAGGGTTTTAATGTTTGGCTACTATCACCTTGTTAGGGCCCCGCACTACACCAGTCCCCTATCTGTAACTACCTGGCCCGGCCAGGGCATCATATAAGTTTTATATGTCTTATGGTTTACAGTCTCTTTAAAGCACCACTCTAGCGTTTTGGTTTTTTTTAGCACTGGAGTGGCGCTTTAAATCTAAGTCCCCTTCCCTTGTCATATACTCACTTTCCGGTGGCTTCTCCTTTTACTGACACTGCTGTGGTCCCACTGCCTGTAATTTCTCATTAGCCAGAAGTTACACCGCAAGCTTTCAATGCATCTCTACGAGAGCCAGACGAGGCGAGAACAAGGCTCTCATAGACTTGTATTGAGTTGTGACCTCCAGCGAACTCCATGAAACACTGGAGCATCCCTGAAGTAAAAAAATCACTGGAGACCGTCCGGACTGACAACAATACAAGATGAAGCCGCATAAAGGTGAGTATAAGAAAGTAGTCAGGGGACTTAGATTTAAAGCAGCACTCTAGTGGTGCAATAAGAAAGATGCTTCAGTGGTGCTTTAAGTGTCTATATTTGAACATTCAACATGCTGGAAAGTATTAACTATGGACAGAAATTTACCCAAACTGTATTATATTGCAAATAGAGCTAAACAAAAGACCATATAATAAAAAAACAAGCTTTTAATGCATTCGTAAAGAACAAAAATACGAACCCAACCACAGCAGGTGCTGGAATATGTTTGTAAAGAGGGTTTCATCTAGGAAAACTGTTAATTTAGGAGGAAAATATACAATGTATATTTGGAACATTTACTGCTAGCCATGGGACTGAAATCCCAGCAAGCTTAGTTTCCTATTATAGAAGTCGTTTAATGATGGCCATAGAGTAAAGCAGCAAAGAGCTAAGACTGTGCCAAACATTTACTGAAATATAAAAGGAATCCAAAATATACCAGGAGGGGCACAGACTTCAGAGGGAGAGAAGTGCTGGAAGAAGAGGTCATGCTCCTAAGCTGCAGGGTGGAAATCTGAGATGTACTGCCAAGACAGTGTGAGGAGGGGGTACAGTTTGGAGAGGACAACGTAACGGGCAGTATGAAGGCATAGCGTGAAAATGAATCACAGAATGGATATGGAGAGATGCAGTGAGAAATGGAGGCACAGTATGGAGAGAGGTTATCATGGTGGGGGGACAGTGTGGAGATATAGAGTGTAAGGGAATACAGTAGAGAGGAGAAAGCCATGATATTGGCTGTGGCTCATAATGGCGGACATTGTGGTGGTTGTAGCTGATAATGGCAGAAAGTGTAGCAGTTAGGGTATGTGCCCATGATCAGGACTCACTGCGTCCTGGATGCAGCGCGTCCTGACCTGAGGGGCTACGAGTCTCCTCCGCAGGAGAACGCAGTAAACTGCAGCTGACTGTGCCCATGATCAGGGTTCAGTGCGCTGCGGTCTCTTTCTTGTGTTCTCCCTACAGAGGACGCATGCAAATCCGCAGCAAACAATTGACATGCTGCAGTCTGGAAAGACGCACCGCAGGTCAGTGTTTGCTGCGGAAAAAACAATCTCAATGGGCACGGGATTTCTAGAAATCCCATCCACTAAGCTTCTACTGTACAACGCAGCATTTTGGATGTAGCGAAAACACGCTACATCCAAAACGCTGCAAACACTGATCATGGGCACGTATCCTTATAGATCATTAAAGCAGACAGTGTGGAGGCCATATATGTGATGCCCTGGCAAAACCAGGTTGTCACAGTTAGGCCCCTGCATAACACCTTCCCTCATTAGGCAACACACAGCCAACCAGAAAACCCTAGTCACCCCCTTAGGGAAAGATAGACACACCAGTGGGCATGACCAGGTGGTTGGAACACGCCCACCTAGTGGTCTAGACAGCCCGGGGCGGAAAAGCAAGCAGAGAAAGCTTTAGCATTCAGTTTGGAGAGGAGTGTGGGCTGGAGCTAAGTGTAGCTCCAGCAGAGAGTTCAAGTTGAACGGTACCAGGGTAGGAGCCCTGGTGCCACTGGCTAGGAGGCAGACGGTGGTCTCTGTCCGCAGGAGACGGGAAGACGGCTCGGCGGAACCGATGTGGACTGGGACAGGGTTGTAGCCCGCCGGTACCGACACGGGGAACCGACCCGGAAACCGTAGCACAAAAGGGGGGTACTCGGACCCTGAAGCCAGAAACCGGAACCAAGCGGACTGGTTAATTAACCAATTGAGGCCAGGAGTAGTGGTCCTGTCCATCCCCAAGTCCCTCATAGAAGACAACAGCCCACCGATTAGGGATAAGAGGTCACCGCCAGGGCCCATAGATCCCACGGGCCAGCGTCTGCAGGCACAGCTCCTTAAGCCATATCCAGCCAGGAGCGGACTCCTGTGTGTCACGCCAGGAACGTCCACCTTACAAAAGAAGTGCAGGAAAGGAGATAGAGACCACCAGCCGGGTGGGGAACCCTGAATGCAACCGGCCACGGCACTGGCCACCATCACCTTGGTTTACCAGAGACTTGTGTGTTTTACTAACAGTGAGTACACCAGCACTCCCTGCGGTCACAATCCCCTGCACCGAGCCAACGGGCCCTGGGGCCACCATCCCTGACCACGGAAGGGCTAACAACTTGCAGCACAACATCTCCCCTGGATGCCCCATAACAGCAGCGGTGGTGTCCCACCTCACCACACACCGTGGGTGGCGTCACGAACTTATCACGGCCTAGCCCGTACATCTACGTCCCCCCATTTATTCGGCGTGTCCGCGAAACCCCCGGGTCCGGAGACCCTCGAGCCACCACCCCTGAAGGCCCGGACCCGAGCAGCGCCGGCTGCTCGCACGGGGGCGGAACACCCCGAAACTTGGCGTCACAAACAGGATACTTACCCATCCACTTACCTTGTGGAAGTGCGCCTTGTAATGGACAGTCAGCGGTGATCCATTGCAAAATTTTCAGAAGTCGCCATTTTTGGTCGCGAAAACTGCAGCCCAGAGTCTTGTACCCCGCGAAAAGGGCGCGAAAGCCGAAGCCCCACCCCCTGGGAACGCGGCCGAAAAGCGAGGCCGGAAGTCAAAAAACGAAACTAGCAGGCTGCATGATGAAGTGCCGGCAAGAGACCGAGGGGGAATAGCGAGAAGATGTCTGCCCCTAAACCTGATGCTGGCGCTGCGCCGACCGCTGGAGTGGCGGAGCCCCGAGGCGGAGCGGAGCTCCCTGCGGAGGAACGCGACGCAGATCACTTACCGATGGGGACCGCTGCCTGGCTGGAGCGGGAGCTGGCGAGATTCTGTGTCCGGGTGCGATCACAGTCACTGCAACAGGTGCTGGAGTGGAAAGCGGCGGTCCTGAGAATGGTTGCCGTGGTGTGGGCCCGTGAAAGCCAAGTTACCCGCACAGTGTCGCGACGGGAGGAAGGTACCCAGACCGTTTCGTCCTCGTTGACCTGCTGAAGCCTGTTTCCTATGTGATGGGAGAGTGCCGGCTGGCACCGCTCCCTGGAGCAGTGGCATCACCTGCTATACCACCTCCGTTCCCTATGGAAGTTCAAAGTTCCAGGATGCATTGCAGCTGGTCCTGGAATGCCGGCCCCGGGGGCCAAGTGAGCCATGCGGCTCCATGCAGTAGTGGTAGCGGTTCCCGGCTACCTCACCTGCAAAGTCCCCATTGGGATCGTCTGTTAATCCCGTTGAAGTTATGCCTCCCCGTTTATAGTTAAAACAAAGACAATAGCTTCGAGCCAACCCATAAACTTTTGGGTCTTGAAAATAGCCCCAGACCTACCTTCTCACCAAGCCACAGTCTCCGGAGAGGCTGATTGGAGGAAGGGTCTGCGGTAGAGTCGGCCGAGGCCCAGTCACCATTGGGACTGGTGACTATCCTCCGGGTCAGGGATCCCCTGGACGTGGGGTCCCTGAAAAGGACTGCCGGGTAAGGAACTTTTTACCCGGCCCATTTGGGCAACACCCGGACCTAACCTGGACTTGGGCAAGAGGTGCCAACCTGTGTTTTAGAGGTGGCATCAGGGCTAGGTTGTTTTGGGTAAGTGAGGTGAGAAGAACCCAGTCCGTCCCCTCCCGGTTGTTTATATGTGCAACGCTTAAGCAAAATGCCTCCCATAAGGGAAGAGTTAAAACATACTTCTATTTAAATATGTTATTATAATTGTAAAATGTTTTACCGGTTTTATCTCCTTTTTTCTAGTTAAATAAACAGTGGTAGTCGGACAGCCCGCGGACAGTCTGTATTTAACCAAGGGGGAGTGTGATGCCCTGGCAAAACCAAATAGTCACTGTTAGGCCCCTGCATAACACCTTCCCTCATTAGGTAACACACAGCCAACCAGAAAACCCTAGTCACCCCCCCTTAGGGAAAGATAGACACACCAGTGGGCGTGACCAGGCAGTTGGAACACACCCACCCAGGGGTCTAGACAGCCCTGGGCGGGAAAGCAAGCAGAGAAAGCTTTAGAGTTCAGTTTGGAGAGGAGTGTGGGCTGGAGCTAAGTGTAGCTCCAGCAGAGAGTTCAAGTTGAACGGTACCAGGGTAGGAGCCCTGGTGCCACTGGCTAGGAGGCAGATGGTGGTCTTTGTCAGCAGGAGACGGGAAGACGGCTCAGCGGAACCGAGGTGGACCAGGACAGGGTTGTAGCCCGCCGGTACCGACATGGGGAACCGATCCGAAAACCATAGCACAAAAGGTGGTACTCGGACCCTGAAGCCAGAAACCGGAACCAAACGGACTGGTTAATTAACAGATTGAGGCCAGGCGTAGTGGTCCTGTCCCACCCAAAGTCCCTCATAGAAGAAAACAGCCCACTGATTAGGGATAAGAGGTCACCGCCAGGGCCCATAGATCCCACGGGCCAGCGTCTGCGGGCACGGCTCCTTAAGCCATATCCAGCCAGGAGCGGACTCCTGTGTTTCACGCCAGGAACGTCCACCTTACACAAAGAAGTGCAGGAAAGGAGATAGAGACCACCAGCTGGGTGGGGAACCCTGAATGCAACCGGCCGTGGCACCGGCCACCATCACCTTGGTTTACCAGAGACTTGTGTGTTTTACGAACAGTGAGTACACCAGCACCCCCTGAGGTCGCCATCCCCTGCACCGAGCCACCGGGTCTCGGGGCCACCATCCCTGCCCACGGAGAGGTTAACAACTTGCTGCACAACATCTCCCCTGGGTGCCCCATAACAGCAGCAGTGGTGTCCCACCACACCACACACCGTGGGTGGCGTCACAAACTTACTACGGCCCAGCCCGTACATATACGTTCCGCCTTTTTTTCGGCATGTTCGCGAGACCCCCGGGTCCGGAGACCCTCGAGCCACCACCCCTGAAGCCCCGGACCTGAGCACGCCGGCTGCTGGCACGGGGGCAGCACATATACACCATAGGAGGCTTATTTAGGGCATAATGTGGACAGATATTGTTATTCTGAGGGCATTTTAATAAGACTTATTTTTTAGGGCACAGTGTCTGGAAGTGCTGCAGAAGACCGGAGAATAGGGATGTGTGCAGAGAAGAGTTGTGGATGTGAAAAGTCATCATGGCATCTGGACAAGATGGAGACTAATAGAAAGAAACAACTCAATCAGAGAAGATGTCCTCTATAAGGTAACTGGATTTACATTTTTACTTGTTGATACTGACTATGTCTCATCAGTACTGTGGTTCCTGTATGGTCCACAGTGTGATGATAGCTGGTAACAACAACTCCCAGCATCTCCTTACCATAGATAAGGACATACTGGGAGTTTTACGTTCATGAGATTCAAATATATATGGGACTTACTTGACATTACAAATGATTGCTAAGCTTGGTTATGTATTCATGTACTGATGGTGGTTACGGTGATGTATTCATGTACTGATGGTGGTTATGGTGATGTATTCATGGTGGTTCTGGTGACAAACACATGTACTAATGATGGTACTGTTGCATTTATTTATTGACTTTTTTTGTGATGTATTCATGTACTTATTGAGGCTCTGGTTTATGCATCAATGTACTGATGGTAATTCTGGTGATATATTCATGTACTGATGGTGATTCTGGTGATATATTCATGTATTAATGGTGATTCTGATGACTGTACAGTAATACAGCACCAGAAACATCAACGATTTTGTTGAAAACTGTATTAGTCGCATGACGGATATTAAAAACCATCATACATACCGTATTCCTTTATCTGTAATGGAGTCTGTTAAGTTTTCAATATTGTATGGGTCAAATGCTGGCCACCTTAATTGAAACCAACTGGCATTCATTATAATGAAGTTATATTAGTGTCCATGACTGAACTTGGGTCTGACATTATAATATAGGATGTCAGACATGGATGTTGCTATTTGTCCCTTTCAATGTATACAAAAGGCATTTTTTCCCTCAAATATTGTTCACAAATTTGGACCTTTTATATACATAAAAAAGTCTTAGGTCTTTGAGTTCAGCTCATAAAAAATGGAAGCAAAAACAAAAGTGTTGCATTTATATTTTTGTTCAGTATATAACCTACAAACTATTAACAGAGATTTTTCACTGGGAGTGTTTACTTTGATACAGCCAGGACGCGTCATACAGTAAAAAGAAAAAAAGAAAATGCCTGCAGAGAATGTAAGAACTGGCTTTCTCTGTGTGATAAGTTGATTGTCAGGTCACACAGATCTAACTGCCAGTAATTAAAGGGCTTGTCCACTACTTTGACATTGATGACATGCTGCACTCTCGACGATCAGCTGTTCTCAGTCCCGGCGGTGGCAGCAGGCTGCTGGAAATGCTCAGTTCCGAAGCTGCTCCATCTTCTGATAGCGGCCGCCGCCGGGTACTGCACATCTGCATCCTATTGATTAGAATGGGAGGAGGATTTGCAGTACCCAGCTATGGCCACTATCAGAAGGTGGAGCAGCAATGGAACTGAGCATTTCCGGCTGCCTGCTGCCGCCTCTAGGTCTGGAAACAGCTGATCGTCTGGGGTGCAGCATGTCGGACCCAGGCCAATCAGACATTGATGACCTATGCTAAGGATAGGTCATCGATGTCAAAGTAGTGGATAACCCCTTTAATGTGCAGGAAGAGAGCCGAGCTGTTCATTATTTCCTGTTCTTGGAATAAATGCGGAGCAGTGTATGTGCAAGCACTGCTTACACACTATAGCTCAGATCTCACAGCACTGTCATGTGCAAGTATTTTCCATTATTTACCGATGCAATGTTTTTAATTGCATACTGTTCTACTGTCCTCCCTCTGGAGTGATCACTAACCTGTTTAGACATAAGTGTGGTGCCCCTGAACACATCAGGGTGCCACAGGGTACTGCATCCTTACCCAGGGTGCAGGGCCCACCCCCCATTGTTCCAAGTACCCAACAAACCGATGTCACTCCCATCTGCACTACAAAACCCAATCACCTCATAGCAGTCACTGCCAGACACACCAGAGGGGTGGACAAACTGGAAATGGGCCGGCCACTGGGGCACTGAGCAGACTGTTAGAGGGAGACAAGAGAGAACAGAAGTAGGCTCCAAAGACAGACGAGCTGTTGGATTGAGTTGCTGGGGAGCTAGGGACACTGGTTGGGTCGCAAGCGGTGATCCGGGTCCAGAGGTGTCGGGGACAGGTAGCAGTGATATTGGACGAGGGTGTGACGGACATAGTCTTGGAGGACTGTCGGCACCAAAAAGCTCAAAAGAACTGACCGTTACCGAGCACGACGGGGTACAGGACCCTAGGTAGGGAACCGATTCAACGTCCTGGCAATTCACCTGTAAGGGAGAGGACCTCCAAGGACTTCCCTATGAGCTCAGGAGTTGAGGGCATCAGCACAACGAGGGGGACAGGGGTGCCAGCCCTCAAGAGCACAGCCACACTACAAATAGTGAGCAGGGCCCCCAACAGCTTCAAGCCATGGGGACCACCAACAGACCATAACTTGTGCACGGAGACAGGCTCCGGACCACTAAGTGACATCGGTGGGACTGGGTACCTGGACGGGCTCATGGCAGCGGCAGCTGTACACAGAGACTTTGGTTTACCTGCAGTGTGTGTGTCTCCTTTATAAACTTCATCCAGCACCACGACTACTCACAGTGAGTACCCTGGTCCCCTGCACCCTGTCCTCCCAAAGCACCAACACCCTGAGTCTGGAGCATTCCCTACCTGCGGAGGGACTGACACCTTGCTGCCCAACACCATCTGCCCCAGTACTCCTTCCAGCAGCGGCGGTACTACCATTACTGCAACCTGCAGGTGGCGTCACAAACTATTCCCCTCTAAATACCCCCCTTTCACAGATCAGAGTGTCCGCGAAGCCGGGTCTGGGCCCCTCGAGCCACCACGATCTCGGATCCGAGCAGCCTGACTAACACCGGAGCGGTACATAAGTCTTACTGTATCACACAGAGAAAGCCAATTCTTATTTTCTCTGGGGCATTATCTTATTCCCCTGAGCAACGTCATGCAGGGAAAAACGTATACACCCCCATAGGAGAATCTCTGTCAAAGCCCCTTGTTTATAGTGGCAGTGGAAATTAGCGCATTCATTTTTTATGATAATATCTCCGGAAGGAAAATATGAAATAAAAGTAGAACATATATATTTTTTTCAAATCTTCAGCTACTTAATCATGATGTGGTCATGTTTAGCATTTTCAATGTGGTGCAAGATGAAGACCTTTACCACATTGACATATACTAGCTGAGAAAGGAATGGATGATAAAATAATGCCTTTGTCCAACTTTTACGGTTTGTAAGTCATTAGAAAATGAGGAGTTAGTAATGCATACTAGAAGCTTCTGTTACAAATTTCTATATGAAGTCAATCAAAAGCTAAAATAATAATAATAATAATAATAATGATGATGAGGATGATGATGATTAAATTCCCGTTTCTTTTCCAGCAGATCTAACTTTTGTCCTGTCCAGCAAACAGTAACCCTTGTGATTCTAAATAGGCTAAATAATTACACCCCGAGCGGCAGCATATGGCAGATGCAAAGCCTTGTAATTAGGATCGTTTATCATTTGTATTCTGGATACATCATTAAGCAACTGGATATTGTTAGAAAATCTGTTACATTTTTACATCTCCTGATCTTTTTTGCAGGTTTGGTTTTTATTATAGAAGCACTAATAGTTTTAATTATCTGCAATCATCAAATTATTTTCTAAATTTAATGGCATAATTTCACATCTTAATTTGTAAATCATTTCTTCTTAATTTGACTCTACTCAGTCTATTAAAGCACTTTGTATAAACCTGAATGTACAGTGTTTGCCGGAAGGCAGAAGTGTGACTGGCAGGCGGAGGAAAAGCACTGCATGACTGAATGGCGCCCTCTTGTGGTAGGAAACTGACGCGCACTTATCATTTTTTTAGAACATAGACAAGAATTGTGGAGTTTTTATGTATCTGTCTGTCTGTCTATATATCCTAGAACCAGGCATGAATATCCTACTTGGCAAAGACACAATTTTTTTCCCCAATGGGGAAACCAAATGGGTTCACTTTGGCCACAGAATTAATATATGGTGCTGTTAAAGTAAACTAACCCTTTGCCTTAGGAAAAAAAAAGCTTAGAGATGGTTCTGATCCATTCTAAAATAAGTTTACACATATGGATGACCCTGGAGGATATTTATATAATATATATATATATATATATGAAAAAAAAATAATAATAAAAAAATAGCAGTCTTTATAGACTATATATAAAGTTAAAAAAAAATTGCAAGTATGTGTGCTACATACGGTATGTAGAAAAGTATTGGAACACATACACATGACACTTGCAGGAACATACATGACAACCCATTTTAAAGCTATAGCGTTATTATGTAGGGGATACAAAACAATTATGAAGTCCCATAGCAAGAGTATGTCTCTCAGCCCCACTCCAAAAACCAAAAATATTCAGTGGAATAGGTGGGGCCGCAGCTCATAGGCACAGTCACAGCAGGGCATATCTCCAAACTTTTAAACACAGGGAGAAGGACATGTATTACTGCATGTACACCTACTGAAACCCTTTAGTGTTCTCGCCCTTTAAAACCCCTTTCCTAGCCCCCACACATTGTAATACGTTAAGGGCCCCAAACAGGGGAGGACATATGATTGGTGCAGTCTGTGCAGCCGCACAGAGGCCCAGGAGATAAGTGGGCCCATTTCTACCTCCAAAGCAGGTGAAATTGTGCATTTTGATGTGTTCTTGGGCTGCAAAGGGGCTCATATATTGTGTGTGTGACGCCCTGGACCCCAGGGGTCACAGAATAACACCACATACACACACCCCCCTGCCCCGGTCAGGAACACCAGTCAAACAAAACCCTTGTTGCCTCCCTCCAGGGTCTGATGTCCACACCAGGTGGGGCGGAGCCAGGCGGTTGACCCCACCCACCGAGGAGTTCACAGGCCTGGAGGTGGGAAAAGTAGTGAGTGGAGTTGGAGTTGAGTGAAGAGGAGGCAAGTTGAGGAGTTGTAGTGGAGAGGTGGAAGTGAGAGGAGGAAAGTCTGTGTGTGTGTCTGGGTCGGAGCCCAGGCACAATCAGCAAGGTCGGCAGACGGTGGTGGCCGTCTGCAGGAGTTGGTGGAGGTCAGCAGAACCGTAGGACCGGGGTCGGGTGGTGGCCCGCCGGTACCGAACCGGGGAGCAGATTGAACTCAAGCACCAAGGCAGGGTACTCAGACCCCGACTAGGCTAGGAGCCACCGTAAAGGTCAAATTCTCTGATTGCGGTCTGGACCTCAGGGGTTCATTCCCAACCAAGTCCCGTCAGAAGGCAACAGCCCAACCCGTCCGAATAAGAGCCGCCGCCAACAACCAGGGATCCAAGGGCCGGCGCCTGCGGGCAAAACGGGCTCTCCTGACATGTACAAGCCGGGGAGCGGACTACCCGTGGGAAGCCATAGGAGTCAAACACTTACACATAGGTGCAGGAACGACAGCCACCATCAACCCGTCCGGGGAGAGTAAAGACACTGCAGCCGACTGCGGGCCCCGTCCATCCAGCCGTTTGGTTTACCAGAGACTCTGTTCTTGTCTACCTGAGTGAGTACACCAGTGCCATCCGGCACCGCGCTGCACCGCAACGTTGCACCCGCTTCCACGCTGCCTCCCCGCATCGGCACCTGCACCTATCCCTCCTCCCTACTCCCCAACCTGGGCCCCAGGACCAACAGCCCCTACCCACGGAGGGGTCAACACCTTAGCTGCTCTCCACCATCGCTCTCAGGATCCCCCGTTACCAGCAGCGGTGGTGCCCACCATCACCACAACCCGTGGGTGGCGTCACAACCGACATCCCACCACAAATCTTCCCTCCCTTTTCACTCGTGGGTGAGGAGGCGCTGCTCGAGCCCCCAGGTCCGGCCCCGTGCTCTAGCCACCGAGGAGCAGCAGCACCGGAGCCAAGCACCAGCGATTCCCAGGCGAGCGGCGTTCCCAACCCCTCCGCCCGCGACAACTTGGCGTCACGAACAGGATCCTACCCATCTACTTACCAGTAGAAGTACGCCTTGCAGTCCCCGCCGGCGGTGTCCGGCCAAAAATTTTGAAAGTCCGCCATCTTGGGCGCAAAAAGTTCCCGCTCGAGTCGTCTTCCCCGAGCAGGGAAGGCGCAAAAGTGAAGCTCCGTCCCCAGGAGAAGGAGGTGCCGGAGAGAACCAAGGGGGGGCGGGTGAAGGCCTGCCTGATGTAACCGAGGGGTTAAAAGGCAGGTACGCCAGGACTCTGCCATTCATCCGGTTTCTGGAAGCATATGCGCAAGATGTCCGTCCCGTCTGGCAATCCTGAGATCCCGGAGCCCGCGCCAGGAACAGCGGCGTGGGTAGAGGCCCGGACAGCGCAGATGTGTTGCCGCCTGCAGGCTCAAGTCCGGTTCCTAATGGAGCGATGGGCGGCCGAAATGGAGGATGTGGCGGTGGCTGTGCGGAAGCGCGAGGCAGAGGCAGTGCTGGAGGAGCGGGTAAGCAACCCATGCCCCTGTGTCCCGGAGGGACCGGTCGCTGCGGCTGAGGGGCCTGGTCTGTGACCGTTTACCCTGCTGCCTCCTCAGCCACCCGTATCGGCTTTCGCTGCCCCGTCAATTGGTCCGCTGCCCCCAACACCAGCAGTGGAGTCTAACTCGCCCACCCCAGAGGAAAAGCCTGTAAGCGCAGCCAGCGGACGACCATATGAGCAACCCGCACCTATCCCGTTACCGTGGAAGGTCCCGCGGGAGGTGTCCGTCCGTGAAGTGAAGCCGCCAGTCCCGGAAGAGACCGCACCCAAGAGAGTCCCAGCTCCGACAGTCCGCCTGGCCGCGGAAGTAGTGGAGGCCGCCAGCAGGAGGGCCCAGCAGGTGAGGCCTGCCGTCCCTGAAACCCACACCTCGGCTGAGGCAGCGCCGGGTTGCCGCTGTAAGGCAGCATCCCAGGCCGCGTCACCGCAGGACTTCCCAGCGAGGGTATTGGTCGTAGCCAGTACGGGGGAGATCCGGCGGGGCCTGACCCGCCCACAGCAGGGGCACTCAGGTGCTCCATTTTGGGATAGGCAGCCGAGCCAGCTGGGCCGCGAGATTGCCGCCAGGGAGCAGCAGAAATCCGAAGTGCTGGCCAGCACAATCCGGGAAAAGGATAACCTGCGGATCGCCACCTATCGGGTGCGGGGCCCGATCTACGAGGGCCAGGTCAGGCGATTCAATCCCCAACGTGGGTATGGATTCATATACGAGCCGGGCCTGGAGGCTGAAATCTTTGTGGCCCACCGAGACGTAAATTCTCATCTCCCAACAGGCCACCCTGGCCGTGACTTGCAACCGGGTGATCTGGTGACGTACACTCGACACTACGGGGAGAGGGGCTGGTTCGCCCTTGATGTGAAGGATAGAGAAAGCCGCAGTGTCCCGAGGCGGCCCCAGTCCCCTCCCCCACTATCTCGTCCGGTTGTAGAGCTGGAGGCATATGAGGAAGGCGACCTCAAGTGATTGGCAGCGGATCCCCGTTGCAAAAGAACCGTTGTCCCCGTTGGGACCCTCAGTATGTTGTTGTCCCCTTTTTGCCACGTTACCTCCCTAAAGCAGCCCACATGAGAAACTGCTCATGAACACAGCCGAGAACTAGCAGGCCACCCACAAACTTGTGGATTTGTAAATAATTCCGGGCTGGAGTTCCGTTAACCGCCTCCGGAGAGGCAGGTTGGAGGGAGGACCCGCAGCAGAGCAGGCTGGGGTCCGGTCACCACCAGGACCGGTGACCATCCTCCGGGGTCAGGGGTCCCCCTGGACATGGGGCCCCCTGAATGACAGTCGGGTGCGAGCTACCGTACCCGTTCCCGCTTGGGCAACCTGAACCAGGTTCTGTTTTCCGGACTGGGGAAAAGGGGTGCTGCCCGCTTCTTAAGGGCAGCATCAAGGTTTAGGTTGTTTGGGTGGGGAAGCGGAAGAACTGGGACCCGTCCGTTGTTATTAAAAGTGTTTTTATTAATGTTTGCAACGTTAAAGTAACATGCCTCCCGTCAGGGAAGATTTGACAAAAATGCATTCCATTGTTTTTCCCTGTTATTTATCTTTTACAGAAAATAAAACCGGTGATGGACGGGCAGCCCGTGGACGGTCTGCGTTTTACCAAGGGGGAGTGTGACGCCTTGGACCCCAGGGGTCACAGAATAACACCACATACACACTCCCCCCCTGCCCCGGTCAGGAACACCAGTTAAACAAAACCCTTGTTGCCTCCCTTCAGGGTCTGATGTCCACACCAGGTGGGGCGGAGCCAGACGGTTGACCCCACCCACCAAGGAGTTCACAGGCCTGGAGGCGGGAAAAGTAGTGAGTGGAGTTGGAGTTGAGTGAAGAGGAGTCAAGTTGAGGAGTTGTAGTGGAGAGGTGGAAGTAAGAGGAGGAAAGTCTGTGTGTGTCTGGGTCGGAGCCCAGGCACAATCAGCAAGGATGGCAGACAGTGGTGGCCGTCTGCAGGAGTTGGTGGAGATCAGCAGAACCGTAGGACCAGGGTCGGGGGGTGGCCCGCCGGTACCGAACTGGGGAGCAGATTGAAGACAAGCACCAAGGCAGGGTACTCAGACCCCGACTAGGCTAGGAGCCACCGTAAAGGTCAAATTCTCTGATTGCGGTCTGGACCTCAGGGGTTCATTCCCAACCAAGTCCCGTCAGAAGGCAACAGCCCAACCCGTCCAGATAAGAGCCACCGCCAACGGCCAGAGATCCAAGGGCCAGCGCCTGCGGGCAAAACGGGCTCTCCCGACACGTACAAGCCGGGGAGCGGACTACCCGTGGGAAGCCATAGGAGTCAAACACTTACACATAGGTGCAGGGAACGACAGCCACCATCAACCCGTCCGGGGAGAGTGAAGACACCGCAGTCGACTGCGGGCACCGTCCATCCAGCTGTTTGGTTTACCAGAGACTCTGTTCTTGTCTACCTGAGTGAGTACACCAGTGCCATCCGGCACCACGCTGCACTGCAACGTTGCACGTCCACGCTGCCTCCCCGCATCGGCACCTGCACCTATCCCTCCTCCCGACTCCCCAACCGGGGCCCCGGGACCAACAGCCCTTACCCATGGAGGGGTCAACACCTGATGCTCTCTGTCATCACTCCCGGGATCCCTCGTCCCACCATCACCACAACCCGTGGGTGGCATCACAACCGACATCCCACAACAAACCTTCCCTCTCTTTTCACTCGTGGGCGAGGAGGCGCTGCTCGAGCCCCCGGGTCCGGCCCCGTGCTCTAGCAACCGAGGAGCAGCAGTACCGGACCCGAGCGCCAGCGATTCATAGGCGAGCGGAAGTTCCCAACCACTTCGCCCGTGACATGTGTCTAGCAGTGGCCCCAAACACACAATATAATACCCTACAGGGAATTCTGTCACACAGTACTCCCACATATATAGTATGATGACCCTGCAGTATGATGCCGACCCCCTGCATTGTAATGCCCACACAGTGATCTCCACCAAACATGTGGTGCCTCTACAGTCCATCCACACATTATCATGGCACTAAAAGTTTGATTGTTACCATACTCACCCCAACACAGTATGATGGCAGCCACAATTCTCCACATAGTGTGACGCCCTGGACTATCCAGGTCGTCCCAGGTAGACACAGCAACACTACACACCCCCCTTCCTAGTTGGGTAACAGCAGTCAAACTAAAATCCTTGTCACCACCCTCCAGCTTTGATGTCCACACCAGGGGGGGTGGAGCCAGGTGCTTGGCTCCACCCACCGAGGGGTTCACAGGCCTGGAGGCGGGAACCTAGTAGTCAAGTTTAAGTCAGTTGAAAGTGTGGTTTTGACCGTGAAGGAGGGAGGTTGTGTCCAAAAGCAGACCTGTGCTCAGGCCTGCCAAAGACTACTCCGGTGGCTGACGGTAGTGGCCACCTGCAGGCGACCGAGAAGATGAACGGTTAAACCGTAAGGGACCGGGACAGGGTAGTGGCCCGCAGGAACCGAACCGGGGAGCCAACTGGATACCGGAACACCAGGCAGGGTACTCAGACCCCGAACTAGGCTAGAAGCCACCACCATAGTCAAATTAACTGATTGCGGTCTACACCTCAGGGGTTCATTCTCACCTCCCGATTGAAGGCAACAGCCCAACCATTCCGGATAAGTGCCACCGCCAAGGGCCAGAGATCCAAAGGGCCAGCATCTGTGGGCAAACGGGCTCCTACGACAGATACACGCCGGGGAGCGGACTACCGGTGCTTAGGCACGGGAGTCAAGATTCACATACAAAGGTGCAGGAGAAAGGCGGACATTACCAACCTAACCTGGGAAAAGCTGCATCCAGCTGTGGGCCCGTTCATCACTCCGTTTGGTTTAGTGACTCCAGAGTCTTGTGGCAGAGTGAGTACACCAGTGCCATCAGGCACCGCGCCGCGCGGAACCGCAACCTTACACCCTGCACCCGGGCCTCGGCCCACCGGACCCCGGGACCAACATCCCCTACCCACGGAGGGATCAACACCTAGCTGCGCTACTACATCGCTCCCAGGGGCCCCTACACCTTCACCGCAGCGGTGGCGTCCACGATCACCACAACCCGTGGATGGCGTCACGAACTATCACCTCAAATTCAAACACCCCACATCCCTGCGTGTAGCGCCAACTCCCTTGCAGAGCAACGTGACCCCCGGGCCCGTGAGAGGCTCAAGACACCACCCGCAGTGCGAGCACGGATCTGAGTGGCTCGGCGGTCGCAGCCGAGCCCGCGGGGCGGTACAATAGTATGATGATCTGCTCAGTCCCCCCACAAAGTATAGGCTGACTGGTGGAAGAGGCTCCTATTCCACCCTTATATTCAGGGATATATGCATCTTGTACTTGATACTGTCTATTGCTACTTATCATGCATGTAGTAAGATGTCCTCTTTTATTCTTATGATCAGCTAAAGGATGAGAACATAGCTGTTTATTAATGGTGAAAGTGAACCTGACATCTGATACATGTTCAATCTAGGAGCAGCAGGTATCAGGCACTGGTTGTAAGCCGGTTCGGCTCGAGGTCGGTTCGCCGAACGGAGGTCCCGTTCGAGTTCGGTTCGTCGAACGTTCGACGAACCGAACTCGAACTGCAGAGGAAACAATGGCAGGCAATCACAAACACATAAAAACACCTAGAAAACACCCTCAAAGGTGTCCAAAAGGTGACAAACAACTCACAACACAACACAAACACATGGGAAAGTGACAAGGACATATACTCATGCGAAAACAAAACAGCTGGACAAGGAAAAAGAGGAGGACACACAGATATAGGCATGGCACGCCCTTCTAAAGTCATGTAAAACACCGCAAGGTGACTCCAAGCGGAGTCTCCCTTTTTTCCAAAAATTGGGCCCCACACACACCCACCCCTTCAGTGGCAGCAGTTGTGCCCCAGTTGTACACTTCACAGCTAGATTTGCATCAAGCACATTCAAAAATACGTCATTCTTATCCGTCCCCAGGATGACACCGGGGTAGGTAGCAAAGTCTTTCCTGATCCCAGCTCTGTTCATCTTGGCGTCTTTTAAAAACACAGCAAGCAAGGGTTACTCCAAGCGGAGTCTCCCTTTTTTCCAAAAATTGGGCCCCACACACACCCACCCCTTCAGTGGCAGCAGTTGTGCCCCAGTTGTACACTTCACAGCTAGATTTGCATCAAGCACATTCAAAAATACGCCATTCTTATCCGTCCCCAGGATGACACCGGGGTAGGTAGCAAAGTCTTTCCTGATCCCAGCTCTGTTCATCTTGGCTTCTTTTAAAAACACAGCAAGCAAGGGTTACTCCAAGCGGAGTCTCCCTTTTTTCCAAAAATTGGGCCCCACACACACCCACCCCTTCAGTGGCAGCAGTTGTGCCCCAGTTGTACACTTCACAGCTAGATTTGCATCAAGCACATTCAAAAATACGCTATTCTTAACCGTCCCCAGCATGACACCGGGGTAGGTAGATAAAGTCTTTGCTGAACCATGACTTGTTCATCTTGGCTTCTTTTAAAAACAATGTAAGCAAGGGTTACTCCAAGCGGAGTCTCCCTTTTTTCCAAAAATTGGGCCCCACACACACCCACCCCTTCAGTGGCAGCAGTTGTGCCCCAGTCAGGGCTGTATTTTGCCTTCGTGCTGCCCTAGGCACTTTAAGTGGTCGCGCCCCTTAGTGACAACGTAAAACTGAGTTTTCGCACACGACATCTGTTTAAGGCAGATCTACTCTGTAAAACACTTGAAAAAGTATCAATGAGAAACGAAGGGCACTAACCCCCCCCAATGGGGATCACCACAGGCACATCAAACATCAAAACATAGCATGAGTATAAAATATTCCCACCATCCCCACTTATATACTGTGACTGTCACACTGCCCCTAATATACTACACACTGCCCTCCCTTATAAATTATACCCACCACACCTTCCTCAATTATGAAATATGATCTGCACATTGTCCTCACATCATGCTGCCCCCTCCTCACAATGTCCCATGCATGCTGCCCCCTCCTCACAATGTCCCATGCATGCTGCCCCCTCCTCACAATGTCCCATGCATGCTGCCCCCTCCTCACAATGTCCCATGCATGCTGCCCCCTCCTCACAATGTCCCATGCATGCTGCCCCCTCCTGACAGTGTCCCATGCATGCTGCCCCCTCCTGACAGTGTCTCATGCATGCTGCCCCCTCCTGACAGTGTCCCATGCATGCTGCCCCCTCCTGACAGTGTCCCATGCATGCTGCCCCCTCCTCACAGTGTCCCATGCATGCTGCCCCCTCCTCACAGTGTCCCATGCATGCTGCCCCCTCCTCACAGTGTCCCATGCATGCTGCCCCCTCCTCACAGTGTCCCATGCATGCTGCCCCCTCCTCACAGTGTCCCATGCATGCTGCCCCCTCCTGACAGTGTCCCATGCATGCTACCCCTCCTGACAGTGTCCCATGCATGCTACCCCTCCTGACAGTGTCCCATGCATGCTACCCCTCCTGACAGTGTCCCATGCATGCTGCCCCCTCCTCACAATGTCCCATGCATGCTGCCCCCTCCTCACAATGTCCCATGCATGCTGCCCCCTCCTCACAATGTCCCATGCATGCTGCCCCCTCCTCACAATGTCCCATGCATGCTGCCCCCTCCTCACAATGTCCCATGCATGCTGCCCCCTCCTCACAATGTCCCATGCATGCTGCCCCCTCCTCACAATGTCCCATGCATGCTGCCCCCTCCTCACAGTGTCCCATGCATGCTGCCCCCTCCTCACAGTGTCCCATGCATGCTGCCCCCTCCTCAGTGTCCCGTGCATGCTGCCCACTCCTCACAATGTCCCATGCATGCTGCCCCCTCCTCACAGTGTCCCATGCATGCTGCCCCCTCCTCACAGTGTCCCATGCATGCTGCCCCTCTCCATGAGCTCCTAATGCTGCCTTCCGCTTTTCCATAATGACATCTCCATGCTGCCCCACTCATCATACTAAGACCACCACACTAGAGCTTATGCTGAGACCCACACACACACACACACACACACACACACACACACACACACACACACACACTACCCCACTCTTGATATTGACTCCCCTACATTGCTCCACTCCATACTGAGCCCACACATGCTGCCCCTTCTCCATAATGAGCTCCCAATGCTGCCCCCCTCTTATTCTGAGTCCTTACACTGCCCCCCATCGATATTGTCATTGCTCTATCCCTCAACCCTTGTCCTCTGTCTCTAGCATTGGCCCCTCTCTTCCATTCCCCCAGCAGCAGCCTCTCTCCCCCCGCCTCCAGCAGCAGCCTCTCCCCCAGCATCAGCCTCTCTCCCCCCACCCTCCCCCAGCATCAGCCTCTCTCCCCCCAGCCTCCCTCAGCATCAGCCTCCCTGCTCCCAGCTTACCCCAGCATCAACCTCTCTCCTCCCATCCTCCCCCAGCATGAGCCTCCTCCAGCATCAGCCTCTCTCCTCCCAGCCTCCCCCAGCATCAGCCTCCCTCCTCCCAGCCTCCCCCAGCATCAGTCTCCCTCCTCCCAGCTTCCCCCAGCATCAGCCTCCCTCCTCCCAGCCTCCCCCAGCATCAGCCTCCCTCCTCCCAGCCTCCCCCAGCATCAGCCTCCCTCCTCCCAGGCTCCCCCAGCATCAGCCTTCCTCAGCATCAGCCTCCCCCAGCATCAGCCTCCCTCCTCCCAGCATCATCCTCCCTCCTAGCCTCCCCCAGCATCAGCCTCCCTCCTCCCAGCATCAGCCTCCCTCCTCTCTCAGCCTCCCTCCTCCAAGTCTCCCTCAGCTTCCCTCCTCCAAGCCTCCCCCTCCCAGCCTCCCCCAGCATCAGCCTCCCCCAGCATCAGCCTCCCTCCTCCTAGCCTCCCCCAGCATCAGCCTCCCTCCTCCCAGCATCAGCCTCCCTCCTCCAAGTCTCCCTCAGCATTAGCTTCCCTCCCCCCCCTCCCAGCCTCCCCCAGCATCAGCCTCCCTCAGCATCAGCCTCTCTCCTCCCAGCCTCCCCCCCAGCCTCTCTCTCTCCCCAGCCTCCCCCTCAGCCTCTCTCTCTCTCTCTCCCCAGCCTCTCTCTCTCTCTCTCCCCAGCCTCCCCCCCAGCCTCTCTCTCTCTCTCTCCCCAGCCTCCCCCCCAGCCTCTCTCTCTCTCTCCCCAGCCTCCCCCCCAGCCTCTCTCTCTCTCTCCCCAGCCTCCCCCCTCAGCCTCTCTCTCTCTCTCCCCAGCCTCCCCCCCAGCCTCTCTCTCTCTCTCTCCCCAGCCTCCCCCCCAGCCTCTCTCTCTCTCCCCAGCCTCCCCCCCAGCCTCTCTCTCTCTCTCCCCAGCCTCCCCCCCATCCTCTCTCTCTCCCCAGCCTCCCCCCCAGCCTCTCTCTCTCCCCAGCCTCCCCCCCAGCCTCTCAGCCTCTCTCCCCAGCCTCTCAGCCTCTCTCTCTCCCCAGCCTCCCCCCCAGCCTCTCAGCCTCTCTCTCCCCAGCCTCCCCCCCAGCCTCAGCCTCTCTCTCTCTCTCCCCAGCCTCCCCCCCAGCCTCAGCCTCTCTCTCTCTCCCCAGCCTCCCCCCCAGCCTCAGCCTCTCTCTCTCTCTCCCCAGCCTCCCCCCCCAGCCTCAGCCTCTCTCTCTCTCTCCCCAGCCTCCCCCCCCAGCCTCAGCCTCTCTCTCTCTCCCCAGCCTCCCCCCCAGCCTCAGCCTCTCTCTCTCCCCAGCCTCCCCCCCAGCCTCAGCCTCTCTCTCCCCAGCCTCCCCCCTAGCCTCAGCCTCTCTCTCTCCCCAGCCTCAGCCTCTCTCCCCAGCCTCAGCCTCTCTCCCCAGCCTCAGCCTCTCTCCCCCCAACCTCCCCTTGCATGATTATAGTGGACAAAAAGAGGCATCGCAACGATCATCAACTAACCTGTAAGGAGCCCATACATTCTAGGCTCTGCCTCTGCCTTACCTGCTCCGGTGCCCGCCTCTCTGCTCTGGCTGGCTCCGCTTCTGGCTGGCTCCAGGTTCAGACGCGTCCTCCTCCGCGGCGTGTCATCTGCAGCATTGGACGCTGCAGCACGGGGCAGTCAGCTGATTGACGCGCCCGCGCGCCTCTGACCCGGAAGTGCAGGCGATGGAACTTCCGGGGTTAATCACTATGCCTATGTAAATAGACCGAAGTGCGCCTCTCCTCCCTCTCAACCCCCCCCCCCCCTAACACAGCCGAGTGTAACGGAGGGAGGGACAAATGGCGGGGATGTAAAAAAAAAAAAAATTTTTATATAATTTTTTTTTTTTTTTTTTTTTTTTTTTGCTGCCAGAAAGTGCCGCCCCCCGCAACGTGCCGCCCTAGGCACGGGACCACGGGTGCCTAGTGGCAAATACGGCCCTGGCCCCAGTTGTACAATTCACAGCTAGATTTGCATCAAGCACATTCAAAAATACTCCATTCTTATCCGTCCCCAGGATGACACCAGGGTAGGTAGCAAAGTCTTTCCTGATCCCAGCTCTGTTCATCTTGGCTTCATTTAAAAACACATCAAGCAAGGGTTACTCCAAGCGGAGTCTCCCTTTTTTCCAAAAATTGTGCCCCACACACACCCACCCATTCAGTGGCAGCACTTGTGCCCTAGTTGCAAACAGGATGTTTTGATTTGCATCAAGCACATTCCAAATCCACAAGCATTTACTCTCCCCAGGATGACACAGGGGTAGTAAATTCCTTCTGGATCCATGACTTGTTCATTTTGATGAACGTCAGTCTGTCCACATTGTCACTGGACAGACGCGTGCGCTTATCTGTCAGCACACACCCAGCAGCACTGAAGACACGTTCAGAGACAACGCTGGCAGCTGGACACGACAGAATCTCCAAGGCGTAACTGGAGAGCTCTGGCCATTTTTCTAGATTTGAAGCCCAAAAGGAGCAAGGCTCCATTTGCAAAGTCATGGCATCGATGATCATTTGGAGATACTCCTGTATCATCCTCTCCAGCCGTTGACTATGTGTCAGACTTGTTGTCTCTGGTGGCCTTGCAAAGGAGGGTCTAAAAAAATTATGAAAAGATTCCATAAAATTGCTGTTACCAGCACCAGATACGGTCCTACTGGTACGGGTAGACTGTTGAAGATGACGAGACCGTCCCATGTTTGTAAAGTTACAACTGGGAGATTCACTCCCTGCACCTGCACGGTTGTTTGGTGGAAAAGCCGATCTAAGATCGAGTAACAGCTTCTGCTGATACTCCTGCATACGTGCGTCCCTTTCTATGGCTGGAATTATGTCACAAAATTTGGACTTGTACCGGGGATCTAATAGTGTGGCAAGCCAGTAGTCATCATCACTTCTAATTTTGACAATACGAGGGTCATGTTGGAGGTAGTGCAACAAGAAGGCACTCATGTGTCTTGCGCAGCCATGCGGACCAAGTCCACGCTGTGTTTGTGGCATAGAGGTGCTAACCGTTCTTTCTTCCTCTGACATCTCCCCCCAACCTCTTTCAACTGAAATTTGACCAAGGTCTCCCTCATCTGCTGAGTCTTCCATGTCCATGGACACTTCGTCCTTCATTTCTTCATGTCCTCCTGCACCTTCCTCAACATCTCGCCTGCTACCATGCGCCCTTGTTGATCCCTGTCCCCCATGGTCCCATGCCTGGCGCCTTGGTGATGATGAACATCTGGACCTTGGTGATGTTGTTGTGTCTTGCGCATGTGAATCCTCCTGTAGTTCCTCCCCTTCCTGTTGTCCCACCCCCTGACTCCGAATAGTGTTTAGCGTCTGCTCCAGCATGTAAATGACTGGAATCGTCATGCTGATAATGGCATTGTCAGCGCTAAACATATTCGTCGCCATGTCGAAACTCTGCAGAAGGGTGCATAGGTCCTTGATCTGAGACCACTCCATCAGGGTGATCTGCCCCACCTCTGCATCTCGTTGGCCCAGGCTATACGTCATGACGTATTGCACCAGGGCTCGGCGGTGCTGCCACAGTCACTGTAACATGTGGAGAGTCGAATTCCAGCGTGTCGCCACATCGCATTTCAGACGATGAACCGGCAGGCCGAAAGACTTCTGGAGCGATGCAAGTCGCTCAGCTGCGGCGCTTGAACGGCGGAAGTTAGCAGACAGTTTTCGTGCCCTGGTCAGAAGGCCATCTAGGCCGGGATAGTGTGTTAAAAATTGCTGCACGACAAGGTTCAACACGTGAGCCATACAAGGTACGCGTGTCACCTTGCCCAGGCGAAGGGCCGCACCCAGGTTTGCAGCATTGTCGCACACGGCCTTACCAGGCTGCAGGTTGAGTGGAGACAACCATTTATTAAACTCGGACCGCAGAGCTGACCACAACTCCTCAGCTGTGTGACTCTTATTCCCAAGACATGTCAAGCAAAAGACCGCCTGATGCCGTTGTGCTCTGCTGCCAGCATAGTAATGAGGGGTGCGTGATTCCTTCTGCGCAGTGAGAACGCTGTTGGCCTGACCAGGCAGGCTTGGGGCGGAGGTGGAGGACCCAGATGAGGTGGAGGATGCAGAAGCAGTGGCGGAACTTGGACAGACAGAGGATTGACACACAAGTCGTGGGGACGGCAAGACTTGTGCAGCAGACCCTTCACCATCTATCACCATAGTTACCCAGTGCCCAGTCAGCGACATGTAACGTCCCTGTCCATGCTTACTGGTCCAAGTATCGGTGGTGAAATGCACCCGTTGACACACAGAGTTTCTCAAGGAAGCGGTGATGTTGTGTGCGACATGCTGGTGTAGCGCGGGCACACCTTTCTTAGAGAAGTAGTGGCGACTAGGCATCTGGTACTGGGGCACAGCGACAGACATAAGGTCTCTAAAATCCTGTGTGTCCACTAGGCGGAAAGGCAGCATTTCGGTAGCCAAGAGCTTACAGAGGGATAGAGTCAACCTCTTAGCTTTGTCATGGGTCGCAGGAAGTGGCCTTTTATTTGACCACATCTGAGGGACAGAGATCTGGCTGCTGTGTGTAGACGGTGTTGAGTAGGGTGTCCCTGGAAAAATGCAGGTTTGTGAGGAAAGTGCAGGCGGAGTCATGATGTTGCCTTCATCCAACGTTGGTGCTATCGATGTCTGAGAGAGCTGTACACACTCACTTGTTTCCCCTTCCAAACCAACTGACGACCTACCAAGCAAACTGCCTGTTGCGGTTACAGTGGTGGAAGTTGTGGGTGGAAAAACAGGTGTGACAGCTGTCCCCACAGTCCTAGAAGATGACGAGCGCGCGGATGCACTGGAAGGGGCAGGCGGTGGATGGTTCGCTCCGCTAGGCCGCATTGCAGCACGGTGAGCTTCCCACCGGGCCATATGATTATTTATTCATGTGACGATTCATGGAAGAAGTTGTCAAACTGCTGACGTTTTTGACCTCTACTAAGAGAACCATGACAAATTTTACAGATCACATAATTTGGGCGATCTTTTTCTATGTCAAAAAAGGACCAGGCTAGGCAAGGCTTAGAGGCTATGCGACCTGTTGATCCACCCCGAATAATGCTCAGAGGCAGAGTGGTCAGAGTGGTGGCTGAGGATGCAGTTGTAGACGTGCTACCAGTACTCCGACTGTGTCCAGGAAGGCGCAAGGTAACTTCGTCATCAGTTGCATCCTCCTCCACCACCTCTGTTGACCTCCTTGAGTGCCTGACTGTGGGTTGACAGTAGGTGGGATCTAGAACTTCATCATCAATTGTTGTGTTTGCACTCCCCTCCCCCTCAGACCGAGCCTCTTCTTGCCCTGACCGAATATTTAAGTTGTCATCCCAATTGGGTATCTGCGTCTCATCTTCATCAGTATGTTCCTCATTGTCTATAACCACAGGTGTTATAGTTTGTGACAAAGGGTCAACATTATGCTCAGAAACTTGGTCCTCACGGCCTGAATCAGAGTCACAAAGGTTCTGGGCATCACTGCAGACCATTTCCTGTTCTGTACTCACTGTAGCTTGGGAGCAGACCTCTGATTCCCAGGCTATAGTGTGACTGAACAGCTCTGCAGATTCAGCCATCTCAGTTCCACCATACTGTGCAGGGCTGATGGAGACTTCAGAGCTGGGAGAAAGCAAGTTTGATTGGGATGACAACTCAGAGGACTGGTGTTTTTTGGATGCGGTACTTGAAGTGGCAGAGAGGGCACTTGTTGGACCACTTGAGATCCATTCAAGCATTTTCCTTTTTTGGCCATCATCTACCTTTGTTCCTGTTGTTCGTGTCCGTAAAAAAGGGAGCACATCGGATTGTCCACGGTAAGTAGTAGACATCTTACTTTTGCTGGTAGATGGTCTATCTTCAGCAGATGATAATGGAGCTTTGCCACCTTCCCCACGGACAAAACCTTTTTTGCCTTTTCCACCACGCCTCTTCCCCTTTCCACCAGCATCTGTCATTTTGCCACTCATGTTGATTGCGACAAGATTGTGCACTGAAAATGTGGTAGTAAAAATTGAGAGGTGGTGTAGATTGCAGTGGTGGTCTAGCTTTATTAACAGCAGAATAATAAAGAATAAATATCCCTGACAATGCAACTACATCCCTTAAACTGGCAGCAAAAATACTAGTATAATGGCTTAGTTATAATGAGTTGGAGTGTGCAATGCAGGCAGACGCGCTCTGCAAATGTCTTTGCACTAGTGTGACTATAGCAAAGTCCAATAGCCACGTATAGGATGCCACTAGGTACACTGAGTGTTTGCTAGTATAATGGCTTAGTTATCATGAGTTTGAGTGTGCAATGCAGGCAGACGCGCTCTGCAAATGTCTTTGCACTAGTGTGACTATAGCAAAGTCCAATAGCCACGTATAGGATGCCACTAGGTACACTGAGTGTTTGCTAGTATAATGGCTTAGTTATCATGAGTTGGAGTGTGCAATGCAGGCAGATACGCTCTGCAAATGTCTTTGCACTAGTGTGACTATAGCAAAGTCCAATAGCCACGTATAGGATGCCACTAGGTACACTGAGTGTTTGCTAGTATAATGGCTTAGTTATCATGAGTTGGAGTGTGCAATGCAGGTAGAGGTGCTGCAAATGTCTTTGCACTAGTGTGACTATAGCAAAGTCCAATAGCCACGTATAGGATGCCACTAGGTACACTGAGTGTTTGCTAGTATAATGGCTTAGTTATCATGAGTTGGAGTGTGCAATGCAGGCAGACGCGCTCTGCAAATGTCTTTGCACTAGTGTGACTATAGCAAAGTCCAATAGCCACGTATAGGATGCCACTAGGTACACTGAGTGTTTGCTAGTATAATGGCTTAGTTATCATGAGTTGGAGTGTGCAATGCAGGTAGAGGTGCTGCAAATGTCTTTGCACTAGTGTGACTATAGCAAAGTCCAATAGCCACGTATAGGATGCCACTAGGTACACTGAGTGTTTGCTAGTATAATGGCTTAGTTATCATGAGTTGGAGTGTGCAATGCAGGCAGACGCGCTCTGCAAATGTCTTTGCACTAGTGTGACTATAGCAAAGTCCAATAGCCACGTATAGGATGCCACTAGGTACACTGAGTGTTTGCTAGTATAATGGCTTAGTTATCATGAGTTGGAGTGTGCAATGCAGGTAGAGGTGCTGCAAATGTCTTTGCACTAGTGTGACTATAGCAAAGTCCAATAGCCACGTATAGGATGCCACTAGGTACACTGAGTGTTTGCTAGTATAATGGCTTAGTTATCATGAGTTGGAGTGTGCAATGCAGGCAGACGCGCTCTGCAAATGTCTTTGCACTAGTGTGACTATAGCAAAGTCCAATAGCCACGTATATGATGCCACTAGGTACACTGAGTGTTTGCTAGTATAATGGCTTAGTTATCATGAGTTGGAGTGTGCAGAGGACAGGAGGGTACAGTGCCAGGATTTTGGGGCTCTGGGTAGAGGAATGGAAGCCTGCCTTTCTATCCCTCCTAATAGGGAAATGCAGGGAGGAAATCCTTGACCTTGGCTACACAGACGCTGGCGCTGTTTTCAGGACCTGTCACCTTAACTCTGACCCTGCCGGTTTGAGCCCTTAAAAGGACTGCTAGAAAGTGCTATCCCTAAGCTGTCCAGCGCTGTGTATGGAGCGCATACAGCTGTATCAGCGATAGGACTCAAGACGGAGCTGCGACAGTGATGTCTGACACCAAAGACGCAGAAGAGATAAAGGCGTCCTGGAGGAAAATGTCCGTTTTTATAATGCAGGGACATGTGACATGGACATCCTATCACACATGCCGTTGCTTCTCTGGCTAAAAGTCCACTTAGCTGTGTGTGTGTCTGGGATTGGCTGACATGCTGGCCCGCTCCACAAGACGCGCGCGCTTAGGGAAGGAAGACAAGAAAAAAAAAAAAAAAAAGGCGATCGCCATTATAGAAACAGCAGTGATCTGAAGGCGCTGTTCACGCACACTATACACTGAAATGTCATAATAGTGTGATTCACAGAGTGACTTACACTATTACAGCAGAAACCAAGCTAGGATTTAGCTGGTTTTTTGCTGCTAGAACCGTTCTCGAACGTTTCTAGAACTATCGAGCTTTTGCAAAAAGCTCGAGTTCTAGTTCGATCTAGAACATGCCCCAAAATCACTCGAGCCTAGAACTGGAGAACCACGAACCACGAACCGCGCTCAACTCTAGTAAGAACTCAGATGAGGTATTTCAGAAAAAAAATATATATTTTTAATAGCCGCACTGCAGAGTAGTTAGACAGTCAGGTTCCCAGTGAGTTCTCACCTCCGGTTGCCTTTAAGTGCCTTTTACTGACAGGGCTCTGCTTACTTGCACGTATGAAGTGGTGGAGGTTATACCAGCAGTGTCAGCATCTGTCCACCAGATAGCTCTGTTCAGGCTGGTAAGGAGATTCTTTGGTAGGTCTGGTGGTGTAGGTTAGTTTCCTGGAAGGACTCAAAGAGTGTGGCTGTATTGAGAATCAGTTCCTTCCCACTACAGAGAACCCTAGATCTTGGACTTAAAAAAAACCCTTTCCTAACTCCAGTGTAAATTGTACCAGGACAACAAGCTCTTTAAGCAGTATGTCTGCTGTGGAGAAAGACTGATCCTGAGGGGGTCTCTATTTTTTGTTTGAGTTATACCCCCTCAGGCCCCTTGCATTAACCTGTCCTGAGGGCCATCATTAACTTGATAGGAGTCATCCCGTGCTTGTGGCAATTTGAAGCATCTTGCTTAACCTTCAAGATGCAGAGTGATAGAGATGTTAAACCTTCCCATGTAAGACCTGAGCTCAGACCCACTGTGAACATCGTTGGCAGGAAGCGTGCACACAAAGATAGTGTTTGGTAACAAAGTAAGTTAGGAAGGCTACAGCTTTTTTAAAGGGGACCAGACACTCAAAACTGCAAGTTAATACCCAAGTAAGATTGTTGTCAATGTCTATGTTTTGTGACCAGACATTCTTTCTCTGTGTGCGGGTTCAGGGGGAGGTATATGTGACGCCCCTGGACTATCAGGTCATCGCAGGGTATTGCACAATCTACCCTCCCGTGCAGTATCCACCTCCCTGTTGGTTATGGGTCCCTAACCAAATGGTGTTGCCTACAACAACAAATCAAATCCTAGATACACCCTGCACCACACCCACCAGACCCACCAGTGGATGGCTTGAGTGGAATATAGTCGCCCACCTGGGGGGTCGGGGAGGGGATGGGAGGAGTGTAGTCAGTGGTCATTTGTGAGGAGTGAAGTAGTGAGGTGGTGGAGCGTAGCCCTCGAGCTCTGAGGAGCTCTGAGAAGGTCGGGAGCGGTGACTCCAATAAAGGAAACTGTCAAGGTTGCAGACGGTGGTCTGGGCCTAGACCCCCGGTCGCAGGGGATCGTGGCAAGGGCCTTGGATGTTATGATCCGGAACCATGGAAGACCACCACAAATCATTGGCAAAAAAGGTGACAAGAGCATTGGCAACTAATCTGGACGCCATCCCCTTACTAACTAACACAACTAGAAGTAGCCGAGGGGTGAACTAACATCCTGTGCACCGCGAACCCAGCCGGAGAACTAGCTATCCTAAAGGTAGGAAAGATGAATAACTCTCTGCCTCAGAAAATAGACAAGAATAGCAAGCCCCCCACATTCAAAGACTGCGGTGATATAGGAAAAACACAATACACAGGTAGATGACAGGATTAGCAAAAGGTGAGGCCCCCGCTGACTAAAATAGGAAAGTACAGGAAAGGAACTGATGGTAGCCAGAGAAAAACCCTACAAAATACCAACTTCCTGATAGTACAAAAAGGCCCTCAGATCGCTTGATCTGAACTCCGTCCTATACCAGGTGCCCTTGTCATACCAATGAACAGAAAACAAGAATTATAACAAATTCAACAAGCCATAAACACATGGACCCAAAGGAGCTAAACTCCACACAGAACTGCAGGGAGTTCCTCAACAATCCCCTGAGGGGGAAAATCCCTGGAAGGAAATAAACTGAAACCAACCACAACAAATGACAAACCCAGATAAACAAAAGAACCAGACAATAAATAAAGAGCAAGCACTTATCTGGGGAAGATGTGGTGTAGAGCAGGATTAAGCAGGCTGAAAATACAAAGTACAACTGACATCCGGCAACAGCCTGCAATCAGACCAAGACTTAAATAAACAGAGAATTAGGAAAGGAAACACCCACTGCACAACCCACCTGGTCTCTGTCCAAACCCTTCCTGGCCACCAGAGGGAGCCTCCCAGCAGCCAAGACATAACTAACATTCACAACAGTACCCCCCCCTTGAGGAGGGGTCACCGAACCCTCACCCACGCCACCGGGTCGCTCGGGATGAGCATGATGGAAGGCGCGAACCAACCTGTCCGCATGAATGTCAGAAGCCACAACCCAAGAGTTATCCTCCTGCCCATAACCCTTCCATTTCACAAGGTACTGAAGCTGACGCCTACTGCGACGGGAATCCAGAATTTTTTCGACCTCATACTCCAGTTCCCCTTGTACCAAAACAGGGTCAGGAGGCGCTGCTGCAGGAACTGCCGGCTCCACATGTTTCTTCAACAAGGACTTATGGAAGACATTGTGAATCTTAAATGACGCAGGAAGAGTCAAACGGAAAGATACAGGATTAATAATCTCTGAAATCTTATAAGGTCCAATAAATCTGGGCTTAAATTTAGGAGACGGAACTCTCATAGGAATATTTTTAGAGGACAACCACACCATGTCCCCTACTTTAAACCAGGGACCAACAGTCCGACGCCGGTTGGCAAACTTTTGGGCAGTTTCTTGGGACTGAAACAATTTATCCACTACCTGCCCCCAAATCTGCTGCATTCTGTCGACCACCGAATCCACCCCCGGACAGTCAGACGCCTCAAGCTGCCCTTAGAGGAACCTAGGGTGATACCCAAAATTGCAGGAAAAGGGGGACACTAGCTCTATTGTTAAGGGCAAATTCAGCCAAAGGCAAAAACGAAACCCAGTCATCCTGATCCGCAGAAACAAAACACCGTAAATAGGTCTCCAGGGTCTGGTTAGCCCTTTCAGTCTGACCGTTTGTCTGGGGATGAAACGCCGAGGAGAAAGACAGCTGAACACCCAATTTGGAGCAAAAAATCCTCCAAAACCTGGATATAAACTGCACCCCTCTGTCAGAAACAATGTTTTCGGGAATACCATGCAAACGGACAACATGTTGCAAAAACAAAGGCACCAACTCTGATGAAGACGGCAACTTAGATAGGGGAACCAAGTGGACCATCTTGGAGAATCTGTCACAGATCACCCAAATCACAGTCATTTTCTGAGAGACGGGAAGCTCTGAAATAAAATCCATAGAGATGTGCGTCCAAGGTTTCTTAGGTACAGGCAAAGGCAATAATAGCCCACTAGAACGTGAACAACAGGGCTTGGACCTAGAACAAACTCCACACGACTGCACAAAATGACAGACATCTCGGGACAGGGAAGGCCACCAAAAAGAGCGTCTCACAAGATCCCGAGTACCAAAAATGCCAGGATGACCCGCCAAAATAGAGCAATGAACCTCAGAGACAACTCGGTCTCTCCATTGGTCTGGGACAAACAGTTTCCCTGTAGGACATCTCTCAGGTTTATCCCCCTGAAATTCCGCAAGTGCCAACCGCAGATCAGGCGAAATAGCCGAGAAAACTACACCATCATTCAGGATAGTAGACGGTTCGACAACCTCCAAAGAGTCGGCGCAGAAACTCCTGGAAAGGGCATCGGCCTTAACATTCTTGGTGCCCGGCAAAAAAGAGACCACAAAATTAAACCGGGTAAAAAACAAAGCCCACCTGGCCTGCCGAGGATTCAACCTCTTGGCCGATTCCAGATAGATGAGATTCTTGTGGTCCGTAAGCACCACAACTTGATGCCTAGCCCCCTTCAACCAATGCCTCCACTCTTCAAATGCCCACTTCATAGCCAATAATTCCCGGTTCCCCACATCATAATTCCGTTCAGAAGGAGCAAACTTCCGAGAGAAAAAGGCACAGGGCTTAAGTTTACCCGAAGTAGCGTCTCGTTGAGACAGAACAGCACCTGCTCCGATCTCTGAGGCATCGATCTCAACTTGAAATGGGCGAGACACATCAGGTTGCTGCAGAACTGGGGCAGAAGTGAATCGCCTTTTAAGCTCCTGGAAGGCCACAATAGCCTCAGGGGTCCAATGCTCAGCATCAGCTCCCTTCTTTGATAAATCTGTCAAAGGTTTGACAATGGCAGAAAAATTGGCTATAAATTTATGGTAAAAATTAGCAAACCCCAAAAACCGCTGCAGGGATTTTAGAGAAGTTGGTTGCACCCAGTTGTAAATAGCCTGAACCTTAACCGGGTCCATTTCAATAGCGGAGGGAGACAGGATTAAGCCCAAAAAGGAAATCCTTTGCAGCCCAAAGAGGCACTTTGACCCCTTAACGTACAGTGAATTATCCTTAAGTAACTGAAAAACCTCCCGTACTTGCCCCACATGAGAGTCCCAATCATCAGAAAAAATCAAGATGTCATCCAAATACACAATCAAAAATTTACCAATAAGGTCCCGAAAAATATCATTCATGAAGGCCTGGAAGACGGAGGGTGCATTAGTGAGCCCAAAAGGCATCACTAGGTACTCAAAATGCCCCTCAGGAGTATTAAAAGCCGTCTTCCATTCATCACCCTCCTTAATACGGATGAGATTATACGCACCCTTGAGATCCAGTTTCGTAAACCATTTGGCACTCTGCACTCTAGAGAACAGATCAGACATCAGAGGCAAAGGGTACTGATATTTGACTGTAATTTTATTAAGAAGACGGTAATCAATACAAGGCCTCAACGAACCATCTTTCTTAGCAACAAAGAAGAAGCCAGCACCCAAAGGAGAAGATGAGGTCCGAATGTGCCCCTTCTCCAATGATTCTCTGATGTATGACCGCATGGCATCATGTTCGGGCACAGACAAGTTGAAAATCCGCCCCTTGGGAAATTTACAACCGGGCACCAACTCAATGGCACAGTCACAGTCCCGGTGTGGGGGCAGAGAATCAGATTCCTAGTCATTAAATACATCACGGAAATCAGACAAGAAAGCTGGAACATCAACTGCCTGAGCAGACGTGGATGACACGGAAAGGTCCTGATGCAAATTTTGACAACCCCAACTAACTACCGATAAGGATCTCCAGTCAAGAACCGGATTATGGGTCTGCAACCACGGAAATCCCAGTACCAAGGTATCCTGTAGATTATGCAATACTAAAAATGTACAAGTCTCCTGATGCGCTGGTGCAACTCTCATAGGCACCTGGGTCCAAAATTGGGGTTTATGTTCTGCCAAAGGGGTAGCATCAATGCCCCTTAAAGGAATAGGAGTTTGCAAAGGAACTATGGGAAAACCACAATCCCTAGTAAACCCAAAATCCATCAAATTGAGGGCTGCCCCTTAGTCCACAAAGGCAAATGCAGAAAAGGAAGACAAAGAGCAAATCAATGTGACAGACAAAAGAAACTTTGGTTGCAAAGAACCCACAGTAACAGAAGTAGCCAATCTCCTTTCACGTTTAGGGCAGACAGAGATGTTATGAGAAGCGTCTCCACAATAGAAGCACAGTCTATTCTTCCGTCTGAACCCCTGCCGACTAGCATTAGAAAGGACCCTATCACACTCCATAGGCTCCAAAGGCTGTTCCACAGGCACAAAACCAGCAGGTATCTTCCTGCGCTCACGTAAACGCCTATCAATCTGAATGGCCAAGGTCATAGAGGCATCAAGACCAGAAGGGACGGGAAATCCTACCATTACATCCTTCACAGCATCCGCAATACCCTTGCGAAAAAGAGCCGCAAGCGCATCATCATTCCATTTGGTAAGGACCGCCCACTTACGAAATTTCTGACAAAACATTTCCGCAGAATCCAAACCCTGAGTTAAGGACAACAAGACTTTTTCTGCTTGGTCCACAATATTGGGTTCGTCATATAATAATCCCAAGGCCTGAAAAAAGGAGTACACATCATTGAGAATCGGATCATCAGACGCTAAAGAGAAGGCCCAGTCCTGAGGGTCACCACGCAGCAAGGAGATGACAATCTTAACCTGCTGTACGGGATTCCCTGAGGACTTAGGGCGCAGGTCAAAAAATAATTTACAATTATTTTTGAAGCTCAAAAATGTCGATCTATCTCCCGAAAAAAATTCAGGAACAGGAATCTTAGGCTCTGCAAGGGGAGTCTGTGCAAGATAAGACTCTATATGACGAACCTTAGCATCAAGATGAGCAACACGCTCCTCTAATTCATCCATGCTAGACAAAAGAAATCTTCCATAGAACCCAAAGAAGAAGAGGAAAAACACCAAAAAAAAAAAAATTCTCAGCAGGTTTTTTTTCTTTTTTTTTTTTTTCCTCTTTCCCCTTCCTTCTTAAGAGTACCCTTTAAATTTGTAGGCCAGATGTACTGTTATGATCCGGAACCATGGAAGACCACCACAAATCATTGGCAAAAAAGGTGACAAGAGCATTGGCAACTAATCTGGCCGCCATCCCCTTACTAACCAACACAACTAGAAGTAGCCGAGGGGTGAACTAACATCCTGTGCACCGCGAACCCAGCCGGAGAACTAGCTATCCTAAAGGTAGGAAAGATGAATAACTCTCTGCCTCAGAAAATAGACAAGAATAGCAAGCCCCCCACATTCAAAGACTGCGGTGATATAGGAAAAACACAATACACAGGTAGATGACAGGATTAGCAAAAGGTGAGGCCCCCGCTGACTAAAATAGGAAAGTACAGGAAAGGAACTGATGGTAGCCAGAGAAAAACCCTACAAAATACCAACTTCCTGATAGTACAAAAAGGCCCTCAGATCGCTTGATCTGAACTCCGTCCTATACCAGGTGCCCTTGTCATACCAATGAACAGAAAACAAGAATTATAACAAATTCAACAAGCCATAAACACATGGACCCAAAGGAGCTAAACTCCACACAGAACTGCAGGGAGTTCCTCAACAATCCCTGGAAAATCCCTGGAAGGAAATAAACTGAAACCAACCACAACAAATGACAAACCCAGATAAACAAAAGAACCAGACTATAAATAAAGAGCAAGCTCTTATCTGGGGAAGATGTGGTGTAGAGCAGGATTAAGCAGGCTGAAAATACAAAGTACAACTGACATCCGGCAACAGCCTGCAATCAGACCAGGACTTAAATAAGCAGAGAATTAGGAAAGGAAACACCCACTGCACAACCCACCTGGTCTCTGTCCAAACCCTTCCTGGCCACCAGAGGGAGCCTCCCAGCAGCCAAGACATAACTAACATTCACAACACTTGGATCTGTCGAGCTTGACAGCTGGCGGCCTTGCATCATCACCGGTCCGGGATCGAGGCACAACGGGGTACATGGACCCTAGGTCGGGGAGTAGCTGCATGCAACCCGATAATTTACCCATGGAGAATGGAGCCTTCAAGATTTGTTCCCAACCGTTCCAAAATCGGGGCACTAGCACAACGAGGGGGATAGGACTTTCCACCCAAAACGGTCCAGAAAATCCCAAGCGTGAGCCCTGAGAGCAAGCTCCCACACTTAGCCACAGTGGGGAGCGGGACCCGGCATGTTTCACACTACCAGGACCACCAGAGAAGTTAACTTAGTGCCAGGAGGCAGGTCACAGATCACCAGGCAGCACCACTCGGGACGGGACCCGAACTAGCTCCCCTCAGCGGCAGCGGTGTCCAGAGATTTGGTTTACTCAGTTGTCGGTGTCTGCTTAATGGACTGAGTGAGTACAAGAGTGACCCCTGCATCCCACGGCCTTATCCCCACACCGAGCCCCGGGGCATTCCTCAACACCTTGCTGCCCCGTTCCATCATCCCCGGGTACTTCCAACCGCAACTCCTAATTACCACACACCATGGGTGGTGTCACAAACTCTATAATCCCTTGTAAATACCCCCTTCATTTGAGTGGCCGCATGACCCCCGGGTCCGGAGACCCTCGAGCCACTGAGGATCCGGATCCGAGCAACTCTGCTGCTTCCACGGGGGTGGCACATATAGAGCATTGTATAAGTTTGTCAACCGCTATGGTGTGCTTTCGGCAAGTCATTTGAAACCCCAAGAAATTTACACTGCATCATTGGAGTAATTCAAACGCTTCTGCGCTAGGCAGGCCATTTCACTGATAAATTGCTGCTTACTTCCTGTAACATCTTGGGCCAGTATCGTTGGGGCAGCACGTTGGTCCTGGTGAGTTCTGACTGAACATATGTTATATAGTTTTGGCGGTTTTTGCTTGTTGCATTGTCGCAGACCCCTGTCTAAACCCTTCTAGTAAAAGCTTAAGAGTTGTGCGAATAGTGAAATATTTAAATTCGGATTATTCATGCTGAATAATTTGTATTATTTGTGTATTCGTCACGAATAATGAACCCAATGCAAGTCAGTGGGAAACTCGAAAAAATTTTAGGAGGACCTTGAAAGTAGGTCTGGAAGGGCTTTAAAAATGCTGAAATGGATAGAAAAGTGTTGAAATTGAATGGGAACAGCATGAGGAAGATACCTGGATGCATTTCTGATTCACAATAGGTTTCTGGGAATAATGTTGTAAGAGTATTATGTGGATTAAAACATGAAAATAACACTGAGATTCTCCACGGCTGTCGCACTACTTCCGAGTCTTCTCATTAGATCTCATACATATTCACTGATTTCCCTGCCCTCCCAATCTGCTGGGGTCTGTGATTGGCTGCAGTCAAACTGCTGGCATCTCTGATTGGCTGCCCTCACAGTAGCTGTCTGCATTCCCTAATAGAGTATAAAAATAAATTTTAAAAAGTTGCAGGGTCCCCCGTATATAGATACCCAGCACACATAAAGCTGACAGCTACAGGCTGCAGCCATCAGCTGTGTGCATTATCTTGGCTGTGTATCAAAATAAGAGGCATTCTAGAGGCTTTTTTGAAATTATTTAAATAAGTAATAATTTTAAAAAAGTGTGCATCCTCGCCCCTGAATGTTAATACCTAGCCAAGATAAAGATGACAGCTGGGGGCTGAAATTCTCAGGCTGGGGAGGTCCATGGTTATTGGACCCCCCAGCCTAAGAATAGCAACCTGCAGCCACTTAGAATTGTTGCATCCATTAGATGAGACAATTCCGGCGCTTTACTTTGCTCAACCCGTTTGCACTGGTGCCGTGGAAATTGGGGTAGTATAAGGGGTTAATGACAGCTGTGATTTGTCAAAAAAAATCGCAGCTGCTGTAAAATTCTGGATTAGTAAAATAGAGGGGTTTATGAGGCTCCCCATTTGTAATCCGGTAAGTCAAAGGAAGAAAACCACAGGCACACAAAAAACTTTATTTTAAAAAATGAAAAAACACATCTTTTTTCACATATTCATTAACCCGAAAAATACAGCTGCAGGTCCATCGGAATTCCCAAAAGGTCCCACGATGATCCCGGCTCTGCTACATCCCGAGTCTGCAGTGACCGATAACATGACTGATCACTGCAGACTTTGGGAAACATTGACGGCAACAGGGGGATCCTGTGGTGAGAAGCGGTGATGTCAGTCAGGTCACCAAAGGTCACACTCAGGGCTCCCTGCTGCTCTCAGTAAAAGTGGAACCCACTGCCGGATTGCTCCTGTGGCCATGTCCTGCAATCCAACAGTGGGTCTAACGTTCACTGAGAGCGGTGGGGAGCCCCAGTGTGACCTCTGGTGACCTGACTGTAGGATTGTCGGATTGCTGTGGCACCGTGTACCACAATCCGGCAGCTGGGATGCCTGGAAAATTTAAAGGAACCTTTAGAAGAGCCTTTACATTTTTTGAAGTTCCGAGCTGTTGGGACACCTGAAGGTTGTGAACTGTAAGAGATCACAGTTTTCAGATACCCCAGCAGCTGGGAACTCAAGGAACAATAAAGCCTCTCTTAAAGGTTCCTTTAAGATTTCCTTTACCTTTAGGTTACTGGAGCTCACAACCACTGGGTCTTGCAGCAGCTGTCAACCTGGTAACTTTAAGGGTGCCTTTAAGAAAGATTTTAATGTTCCCTGAGTTCCCAGTTATTGGGACATCATCTGGAGGCTGTGAATTGTTACCAGAGTTCACAGCTTCCAGGTGTCCCAACAGCTGGGAACTCCAAGAAACATAAGGGCTCTCTTAAAGGCTCCTGTAATGTTTCCAGGCCTCACAGCTGCAGGGAGTTCCAGTGGTTTTGAGCTCCAGTAACCTTTAGGTTACCAAAGCTCACAGCCACCGGGTCTTGCAGCCTTTAAGCTTTTAAGAAAGCCTTTAATGTTCCTTGAGTCCCCAGCTGCTGGGACATCTGGAGGCTGTGAACTGTTACCAGTATAAATTTCAGCACCAAATCTGCATCTCTTAGCAAAAGATGCACGAAAGCAGTATTGACCGTTTTGGTTCGGTTATCTGTCAGGAGATGCAAATTTGGTGTGTGACGCCGTGGACTAGCCAGGTAGTCACAGACAGGCCCTTGCACAAACACCCGTTCCCTAAAAAGGTCTTGACATTGACACCAGGGGGTGGAGCCAGGCGATTGGCCACGCCCACCGAGGAGTTCGGATAGTTTGAGGTGGGAAAACACAACAGATGAAGTTAGGGAGGAGAGGAAAGTAGTAGAAAAGAGAAAACATCTGTCAGGGATCTGGGTCATAGCCCAGATTCCCTGTGGCCAGGAGGCAGACGGTGGTTGCCGCCTGCAGGAGCCGGGAAGATGGCTGGTGGAACCGTAAGGGACCGGGACAGGGTAGTGGCCCGCTGGTACCGAACCGGGGAACCAACTGGAAACCAGAGCACCAGGAGGGGTACTCAGACCCAGAACAAGGCCCAGAAACCACTGGACCGAGTCAAATTCACTGATTCGGGTCTGGACCTTAGGTTCTTTCCCACCCAAGTCCTGACTGAAGACAATAGCCCAACGAGGGGGATAGAAAGCCACCGCTCAGGCAGAGAGATCCCACGGGCCAGCATCTGCGGGCAAACGGGCTCTCCCGGCACACACAAAGCCGGGGAGCGGACTACCGTCGCTGAAGCATAGGCAGTCAAAATCTACAAAACGAGGTGCAGGAGAAAGGCGGGAACCACCGAACCGGGTGGGGGACCAGACGCAGCCAGCTGCGGGCACCGACCACCATCCTTTTGGTTTACCAGAATCTCCGATGTATCTGTCATAGTGAATACAAAAGTGCCCTCGGGCCGTGCACCGCACTGCACTAACACGCCCGCACCTCGCAACCACCAGGCCCCGGGACCATCACCCCCTGCCCACGGAGGGGTCAACACCAGGCTGCACAACACCGTCCCCGGGAGCCTAGTTAACGGCAGCGGTGGTGTCCACACTCACCACAACCCATGGGTGGCGT
The DNA here is from genome assembly GCF_048569485.1 of Anomaloglossus baeobatrachus. Classification (NCBI taxonomy): domain Eukaryota; kingdom Metazoa; phylum Chordata; class Amphibia; order Anura; family Aromobatidae; genus Anomaloglossus; species Anomaloglossus baeobatrachus. The sequence goes on along the minus strand of NC_134355.1, from coordinate 502,087,287 downwards.
CACGAACTTAAAGCCCTAAACACCACTGCCCCACCTGTGAACCTCCCCACCGAAACCCCTCACGTAGCGCCAGCCTTTCTTCAGAGCGACGTGACCCCCGGGTCCAGAGGCGCTCAAGCCACCCACCGACGAGTCCGGATCCGAGCGGCTCAGCTGCTAGCCGAGCCCTGGGGCGGTACAGGTGCAGTAATATAATGCAGGCATTTCAGCACTAAATTGGCATCTCCTGGCAGGAAGCTGCATCGAAGTGGCATCAAAACTATTTTTTGTGTATTTTTTTGCCAGATATGCAGATTTGGTACAGAAATTTATACACCATATTCCTGCACCAAATCTGCATCTCCTGGCAAAAAAAAGGGAGGTCACTGTGTTCAATGAGGTAACCTGAGGTCAGCTGTGACCGAAGATAAACAGAGTGACGTCACCACTTACAGCTGCGGCTCACTCAGTCTCTGCCTGAAGCCACAGCGTGAAGACATGTTTTGTGCCTGCATGCTGTGACTTCAGTATGTAGCTGAGGCAGAATCATTGTGGGTCCTTGTATGGATTACGTCGGAGCAGGGTGTTTGGGGTTAGTAATATTGAGAAAGAAAGTATTTTGCTTTGTATGTTATTCAAAATAAAGAATTTTTTGGGTGTTTGTGTTTATTTCTTTATACTTACAGATTAGTAATGGGGGTGTCTCATAGATGCTTTACATTACTAATCTATTGCTTATTGGCAGCTGTGAGCTGTCATTAACCCCTTCTATTACCCTGATTGCGAACTCACTAGGGCAATCGGGATAAATCGGGTAAAGTGCTGGGATAATCACATCTAATGGATGCTACAATTCTGAGAGACTGCAGACTGCTATTTTTAGGCTGGGGTGGCGCAATAATAATGCATCTCCCCAGCCTGACAATATCAGTCCCCAGCTGTTGGCTTTATCATGGCTGGGTATCAAAATTGGGGGGAAACCGCAGCCGTTTTTTAAATGATTATTTAAATAATTTAAAAAGCTGCATAGGGTCTCTCTTATTTTGATACACAGCCAAGATAATGTATGTGTGTCTTTACCTGTGGATTTTCTGCATCTAATGCAAATCCATGGGGAAAATCTGCAGATAAAACTGAACAAAAGAAATTGACATGATGCGGCTTTGAAAAACACACCACATGTGAGTTTACGCAGCATAAAAAGAAGCTCAAAGAATATAAGATTTCTGTTAATTGCATCTACTTTGCTAGTACTGTAAAATGCAGCATTTTGGACGCAGTAAAAATACACAATGTCCAGAACATGAGTAACACTGATCGTGGGAACGTACCCTAATACAAAGTTGGAGAATAGCAATTCCTTAGTGGTCTAGTGACTCCTTCTGCAGTAGCTGTTGGAAACATTCACATGATGGTTCATGTAGTTCAAATAAAATTGTAACAATAATAACAACGGTAAAGTGTATATAGCGCCAACATATTTCTCAGAACTTTACAATTAAACAGGGGCATGAACAGACAATAAAAGCAAAACAAAGTAGAGCATAGTTCAACAGTTACAGGGGGAGTGAGAGCCCTACTCGCAAGCTTACAATCTATGAGGAAATAGGGGCGCACAATAGGAAGAACATGATTATAGTGTCTGGTCCGGCGATCATTATAGTAAATAATGGATTTCATATAAAATTGAATGATCCAGTCATCAGACAGTAACAAGAAGTATAACACTACGGATTGAATAGATGATAGAGCTGTCAGCAAAGGAAGGAGGCACTAAATCAGGTAGACCGCTGGTGGACACCGACAGAAGAGGGCCCCTGTGCAAGAACAATAAGTGGGTCCTTTAAAGTAAAATGTCTCATCATAATGCACCTGCTTTGGAGGTGGGTATGACTCCCTTATTTCTTGGGCTCCTGTGTGGCTGCACAAGCTGCACCAATGATTTGTCCTTCCCTGAGTTAGACCAACTCTTAGGAGTGTTTTGACCACTGTTATTTTGGGGCACCTTGAAAACTCTTGCAATGACAGCTGTTAAACAATTCTTTAGCCATTCAGAGCAACTTTAAAAAGGCACTATCCTCAAATGAAAAACTGAAAAAAATGTGCATTTTCCTTTTAGTTTCCTTGCATCCTAGGTGGATGTTAGGTCAGCCTGGCCCAAGTCCTTGAATGTATAAACAAAAAAATTCAGCTGCTCTCTGAAATGCTATAATATGAAAACATTGACTACATGTGATTGGAATTGCATTACTGCTATAGAAACTATGTTAAAAAATAAAGGTACTTAGCGCACAAATTGGCCAATTCAACAGTCAGTGACAAGGCTAACCTTTTTATGCCCCTATCTGGGCTGAATGCCTACAAGTATAAGGGTAGGCAGGATCCAGCTCTAATTAAAACTGTCCTAGGTTGATGGGAGGAGTGTCCAATCAGAAGGGAGTGTACTATAAAGCTCAAAAAACTGACCAGCACCTCCTAGAATAAGACAAGTGTGAACAGGTGCAAGCTGAGTCAACTAATCAATATTACCAAAAAAAATCATCTGCACTCTGAAATGCTATAACATGCAAACATTGTATATATGAAATTGGAATTGCATTAATGTGAAACTATGTTAAACAGGAGGTACTTAGCATATACATTTGTTGGATCATGCCTTCCCTTAAATTTGCAGGATTTCAGCCCAGGAGAAGCATATTTGGTTAAGGTCATAGCAAAAGGGTACGCCTTGTCGCTGATTCTTGGGCTCTCATTAATTGTCCAATTTGCGCTCTAAGCATCTAATTTTTTTAACATAGTTTCTATAGCAGTAATGCAATTCCAATTTCATATATTCAATCTTTAGATATCAAAGCATTTCAGAGTGCAGCTGTATTTTTTGGTTATATTGACTGGTTGTCTCAGTGTGCACCTCGTCACACTTGTTCTAGTTTTGGATGTGCTGGTAAATGTTTTGATACTTAAAGGTATAAAAGCCTGAAAACAAGAAAAAAGACCAAATGCGATCAAACGTCCATAAATGTATTTTCATTAAGAATAATAATGGAGAAAGGAGTATGGTAAAAAGACGCAGTAAAACAGTGGTGGAAAGAGGCTGCAAGCCTGCAAAATATGTAGGTTTATAACTATACCACCAAAAGGTATGCTGCCAAAACCGACAAAAGATATATGTCAATTAAACACTATTATGTACGAATAAATATAGTGCATATATTGAAAAATGCATATAAAATTTGTACAATGCAGCATACATAAGGAGGAAAAAATATTATACACATATAACTCTCACACCAACACCTGGTGGCTATATTCTGAAGACTTGTCCATATAACTAATAAAGGTATAGATATATCGTGATATTATACATTGCCAGTATGTGAATAAGCAATTTGCCAATGCAATACTTATAGAAATATATGTCACTAAAAAGCACCAGTGGCTACTAGCAAATAGGCAGAAAACAACTGATAAGCAACCATAATATGAGGACAAGTAGTCACCTGGATGTAGCAGCGAGAGGAGGCAGGGAAGCAGCCGGCAGCCCAACGACCGTATCGGTGAAAGACCTTTGACAGGGGGCGGTATAAAGGCCTACATAGTTCTTTTAGCAATTATTGCTATGACCGCTGTGCTCGTCATTAAAGAGGTTATCTCATTTTCTTAAATAGATAAAGTTACAAAGTGTTTATACAATATAAAAATAAGCAACTTTTTAAATTACTTCTCCCGTTCATAAAGATGGAGATCTTATGTTACTGGGCCATCCATGCTCTGTATAAGTGGTGGCTGGTCTACTAGGAAAGAGTACAGCATTAATGATAGATTTGGCAAGAACTGGTCTAAAGCTGAAAATACACCTCCTGAGGAAGCTTAATACGCGAAATGCACATTAGGGATAGTGGCTGGAGCATGGCTGGATGCTAATATGGGTATTATATGATTTTATAAGCTATGCTGGTTCTTTATAACTTTATATGTGCCTATGCATGTGATATGTGTCATACGAGTTATATAATTGTTTGATACACTGCCGATTTTGCAAGTTTTCCCACCTACACAGAATGGAAAGATCTGTAATTTTTACTATAGGTACTTCAACTGTGACATGTTGAATAAAAAAATCCAGAAAATCACATTGTATGATTTTTAATTAATTTTAAATAATTGGTTTGCCTTTTATTGCATGAAATAAGTATTTGATACAATAGAAAAATAGAACTTAATATTTTGCACAGTCACCTACACTGATAAACTTTAACCAACATTAACAAACTTTATGATTTTTTGAATATCTAATACTGTATATGTGGGCACCTTGGTTATACAACATATATTGACTATTCTCAGCCATTTTTTCTGGGATCTTTCATTGTATAAATTTCTGGTATGTGATTTTATAAAAATCTTTCAATAAATGGTATTTGTTAATATACTATAGCTTTATGACTCATGGTTCTCCCTTGTTTTGATATTATTTCTGATTTACTATGCTGAAAGGCATGTACAGTAGTTTGATGGATATGCAAATCTGGAGTTATATTCTATATGCCTGCTCTGAAAGTGGTAGGATCACTAGATCCACCCAGCTGCAATGACCACGTGCTCCTCCGATCTGTAAAGGTTCCTCTGCTTGCAGTGTCGAAGAGTGAACAAGTCTGACCAGTGGATCTCTTCTGAACGGTCAATCAGCAGGAGAATACAGTCCTACGGCAAGCAGGAACTAGAAGGCTGTGGAGCGCTACTGAAAGCAAAACATGGGGCAAACACTTTTAATAATCTAATACCAACATTATTTCCAAAGACTTATCTATATTACTGTAGACGGAGTAGCGTTTTGGCCCTGGGTTTCTCATGGGGCTCAACCGTCACTCTTTGATTTGAAGGCACACTAGTACTGGTAGGTGACCTTCTGACAAGTTTTGCATTGGGGAGCAGGAGTTTCAAGTTATGCTTCTGCCTATATATTATTAAGCAAAGTCGAAATGAAATATTCTCTTACAATTTTTAAATCACTTCAGTCTCTACAAGCACTTTGACTCATTTGAAACATGTTTTGAAGACCTCTGGGTGACATATTATAATCAATAAGATGCTCTGTTTTCGGATATCCCTTGAAACCACTGTTCTGGTGCTTAACAGTCTGTATTTGTGCGGGTGAGTTACTTTGTAGTTTCATTTACTGTCTCTAAGGACTGCTAGTACAATGTATCAACTTTGTTTCAAGTTGAGTCAAAGACTTTGGTAAATTATAATTAAGGACCCAATGGATAAAAGAATAAATGAGGGCATGGGCAAGTGAATTACTTTTTATAAGTAGATCTCATATTACAGAGAACTAAATAAATGGAGACTTTGTATATTGAGTATATTGATAATTGGAGACTGTTGCAGAATAAATGACTGTGTTAATTCACTAAAACATAAGCAGTTAAAGTGGACCTGTGTACTCTCCAGACGTGTCTATTTTAGTATGTTTCTTTTCTTAGAACATTACAATTTGTTGTTCCTCTTTTATTCCTTTAAGGAATGTATATGAATAAACTGAATAAACAGGTTGTTTCGAGTTGGCAGTATGTCCTTACACAGCCTGACACTGTCCGGTCACTGCTCCCAATCAACCTACGTACAGACACACTCGTATAGTAGAAAAAAGTTATTCATTTATTTGTACATTAACAGGAGAAATAACATAGGAAATGCATACTTCTGTGATCTAAGAAATGATACTCAAAATATTTTTTGAAAAAGGGGAGCACAGGTATTTACTAAAACAATCAGGTTAGCAGTTTGAATGCTAGAACCACCACTGTTCTTGGGAATTTTGGTACCAAATCCTATATGTGAACAGAGCAGTAATGAGCATGTGCAACCAATGACCCCTTCACTGTTTATAATAGTGGTCCTTGCACATACAGTGCCTACAAGTAGTATTCAACCCCCTGCAGATTTAGCAGGTTTACACATTCGGAATTAACTTGGCATTGTGACATTTGGACTGTAGATCAGCCTGGAAGTGTGAAATGCACTGCAGCAAAAAAGAATGTTATTTCTTTTTTTATTTTTTTTTTAAATTGTGAAACGTTTATTCAGAGGGTCATTTATTATTCAACCCCTCAAACCACAAGAATTCTGTTTGGTTCCCCTAAAGTATTAAGAAGTATTTCAGGCACAAAGAACAATGAGCTTCACATGTTTGGATTAATTATCTCTTTTTCCAGCCTTTTCTGACTAATTAAGACCATCCCCAAACTTGTGAACAGCACTCATAATTGGTCAACATGGGAAAGACAAAGGAGCATTCCAAGGCCATCAGAGACAAGATCGTGGAGGGTCACAAGGCTGGCAAAGGGTACAAAACCCTTTTCAAGGAGTTGGGCCTACTTGTCTCCACTGTTGGGAGCATCATCCGGAAGTGGAAGGCTTATGGAACTACTGTTAGCCTTCCACGGCCTGGACAGCCTTTGAAAGTTTCCACCCGTGCCGAGGCCAGGCTTGTCCGAAGAGTCAAGGCTAACCCAAGGACAACAAGGAAGGAGCTCCGGGAAGATCTCATGGCAGTGGGGACATTGGTTTCAGTCAATACCATAAGTAACGTACTCCACCGCAATGGTCTCCGTTCCAGACGAGCCCGTAAGGTACCTTTACTTTCAAAGCGTCATGTCAAGGCTCGTCTACAGTTTGCTCATGATCACTTGGAGGACTCTGAGACAGACTGGTTCAAGGTTCTCTGGTCTGATGAGACCAAGATCGAGATCTTTGGTGCCAACCACACACGTGACGTTTGGAGACTGGATGGCACTGCATACGACCCCAAGAATGTCATCCCTACAGTCAAGCATGGTGGTGGCAGCATCATGCTGTGGGGCTGTTTCTCAGCCAAGGGGCCTGGCCATCTGGTCCGCATCCATGGGAAGATGGATAGCACGGCCTACCTGGAGATTTTGGCCAAGAACCTCCGCTCCTCCATCAAGGCTCTTAAGATGGGTCGTCATTTCATCTTCCAACAAGACAACGACCCAAAGCACACAGCCAAGAAAACCAAGGCCTGGTTCAAGAGGGAAAAAATCAAGGTGTTGCAGTGGCCTAGTCAGTCTCCTGACCTTAACCGAATTGAAAACTTGTGGAAGGAGCTAAAGATTAAAGTCCACATGAGTCACCCAAAGAACCTAGATAACTTGGAGAAGATCTGCATGGAGGAGTGGGCCAAGATAACTCCAGAGACCTGTGCCGGCCTGATCAGGTCTTATAAAAGACGATTATTAGCTGTAATTGCAAACAAGGGTTATTCCACAAAATATTAAACCTAGGGGTTGAATAATAATTGACCCACACTTTTATGTTGAAAATTTATTAAAATTTAACTGAGCAACATAACTTGTTGGTTTGTAAGATTTATGCATCTGTTAATAAATCTTGCTCTTGTTTGAAGTTTGCAGGCTCTAACTTATTTGCATCTTATCAAACCTGCTAAATCTGCAGTGGGTTGAATACTACTTGTAGGCACTGTATGCACTTCCACTTTATTCTTAGGGAGGACTTTGGACTCCTGTTCTCAGGATCATTCAGGCTCACGGCAGCTGACCCACCAGGAATCATTCATTTTTATTTATCCTGTGGATAGATGATAAATGTTTTTTATGGGGCATCCACTTCTGTAGTGAAATCCTCCAAATAAATTGTGCCATGCATTTAATGCCCAAAATACTGTGTCCCCAAATAACGAGCATCTCACAGTGTTTTTTCAGTATCATATACAAAAGGGCTCCCCAAAGTTAGACAGTATAAATAGTGATACAGATAGTGCCTAGCAAAGTACCATATAATCGTTATACAAATAATTCTCCTTTAAAGTATACAAAAATAAATAGTAAATTTCTTTGTCCAGCTCACCTGCTTCTCACCGGAGACTGCTTATCCAGGACCGTGCACGGAAAGGAAGGTAGCAGAACTCATTTCATGATAAGAAAAATATTCCAGCAAACAAGTCCACGGAAAAAATCTTCATTAAAACTTCATTTTTATTTATAAATCCTTATAAAACAGTCCATGTTAAACAACTGCCCCACTTGAGGACGCGTTTCGAACGACCATGTTCTTAATCCGTCTCTAATGAGACGGATTAAGAACATGGTCGTTCGAAACGCGTCCTCAAGTGGGGCAGTTGTTTAACATGGACATATTACTCACCAAGTGCCTACTAATAAATAATGATACGTTAGGTTACAAGTTAAACTCAATAAACTTATGCCTACTTTCTGCCTTCGAAGACTGAAATGAATATAGTCCCAACAAAATTGTCCATAATAATAATTTGATATAGCTGGAGTTTCCCAAAATTCCCCCCAACAAATAGCAAAATTGAGCAAATAGTAGTCCCAAAATATTGATGAATATACAGTGCTATAAATATTGTGACGCCAACCAAATTGAAGATAGCGTGTGCTATCTAGGTTTTATTCCCTTAATCGGAATATCGTTTAAGGCTGCTTTCACACTACGTCTTTTTAACATGCGTCCTGAACGTTTTTTTGCTGCAAAAGCGGATCCTGCTTTTACAGCAAAAAATGCATGCAAACGCATGTCTTATTTTGCAGGATCCTGTCACTGGATGTTTAGGGGCGGGCATTGGAGTCATGTGATCGGGAGTGAGGGGAACTAAACGTGCCAGACTGGGAGCCGGCATCTGACAGCTGCGAGGCTCGTGACCAAGGTAAACATCGGGTATACTTGCTTGGATACCCGATATTTACTTTGGTTACAAGCGTCTGCAGCTGCTAGGAGCCGGGCTCCCTGCACACGTTACCAATGTAAACATCGGGTAACTAAGATAAGTGGTTACCCGATATTTACCTTGGTTACGAGTGTCCGCAGCTCTCAGGTGGGGGAGAGGGAGGGGGAGAGACAGAGAGAGAGGGAGGAGAGAGACAGAGAGGTAGGAGAGAGAGAGAGACTGATCACGGAGGCTGGCTTCTGGGCATGCTCAGTAGAGTAAGCAGGATCCTATCAGCATGCCAGCATTCACATGCGTTTGCGTGCTGTTTAGTCAGGATCCAGCAATTTGCAGAAGTTGGACGCAGCTCAAAAACGCTACAAGTAGCGTTTTTGAAAGATGCTAAAAAACTGCAAGTCGCTGGATCCTCACTATAACGCACGCAAACGCAGGTGAACGCATGTTAACGCGAGTCCATTGCAAATGCATTCAAATGAAAACGCATTTGCACTGGATCCGTTTCTGCGTTAAAAAAACGTTCAGGACGCATGTTAAAAAGACATAGTGTGAAAGCAGCCTAAGCTGTATACAAAACTCCTGCCCTTACATTTTGGAGCACTGCAGCTGTGGATATCATCTGAGGAAATCTCATCTGAGGTCAACTGGTTTGTGACAAGGGCAGCCTGGTGCATGTAGGTTTGTGTTTCAGAGGTGCCCGCTGCTGCACTCATTACTGTCAGACAGAAGCGGATGCTTGACCAATCACCGTTTACTCATCTTAATGGGTAGGAGGAGCATTGCTTCATTCCTTGCCTCACTGAATTGTATTGTCGCGGGCGGGGAGGACGCTGCTGCGCTGTGCTCGCTAATGCTCGAGTCCGGGGCTGCTGCGATGGCTGCTCGGTGGCTTGAGCGGTGGGCCGGATTCAGGGACTCGAGCGGCGCTCCTCGCCCGTGAGTGAAAGGGGGTAGTTTGGTTTGGGGATTTGGTCCGTGACGCGACCCACGGGTTGTGGTGAGGTTGGGCACCACCACTGCTGGTGATTGGGATCCCGGGAGCGATGGTAGGGAGCAGCTGGGATGTTGTTTCCCCCCTCTGTGGGTAGGGGTTGGTGGTCCCGGGGCCCGGTGAGGTGACGGGGAGGCAGGGTTGGCAAGGTGCAGGGTCGCCTGGACTGCGCAGCGTGGTGCCGGACGGCACGGTTGTACTCACTCAGCCACAAATGTACACAAAGTCTCTGGTAAACCAAACGGCTGGATGGACGGGTCCCGCAGCCGGCTGCTGTGACTTCTCTCGGATGGTTGGTGGTGGCTGCCTTTCCCTGCACCTTTGTGTATGTTCGGTCCCGATGGATTCCCACCGGTAACCCGCTCCCCAGTGTGTATATGTGCCGGAGGAGCCCTTTTGCCCGCAGGCTCTGGCCCTTGAAACTCTAGCTGTGGCGGTAGCTGTATTTCCTTTTGCTGGTTGGATGGTTGCCTTCAATTGGGCCTTGGCTGTTAGGAAACCCCTGGGGTTCCGGTCATTTGACCTCTAATGGCGACTCCAAGCCTGGTCGGGGTCCACAGGCCCTGCCTGTGTGTGCTGGCTTCACTTCGCTCCCCGGTTCGGTACCGGTGGGCCACCGCCCGTCCCCGGTCCTACGGTTCTGCGTTGATTCGCCTCTCCTGCAGACGGCCACCACCGTCTGCCAACCTTGCTCTTAGTGCCCGGGCCACACACCCGGACACGGTCAGTTTGCGCCTCACTTCTACTCCACTCCTCACTCCTTTACCTTACTAACTGATCTTTCTTCCTTTTCCCGCCTCCAGGACTGTGAACTTCTCAGTGGGTGGGGCCAACCACCTGGCTCCACCCCACCTGGTGTGGACATCAGCCCCTGGAGGGAGGCAACAGGGATTTTGTTTCTGGCTGATGTGCCTGTCTCAGGGTGGGGGTGTGTGTTGCAGTACCTGTGACGACCTGGCTAGTCCAGGTCGCCACATTCTCCCTTGGTTAAATGCAGACCGTCCGTGGGCTGCCTGTTCATCACCGGTTTTATTTTTCTTTTTAACTGCAAAAATATAAAAACATCAACAGTTTATGCATTTTAAATCTTCCCTTATGGGAGGCAGGTCACTTAAACGTTACAAACCACATATATATACACTTTCAACAATAACGGAAGGACGGCTTCCGCTCTCCCACCCAAGCAACCTAGCCCTGATGCTGCCCCTAAGAAGTGGGCAGCACCCCTTGACCCCAGTCCAGATCCAGGCTGCCTGAGCGGGAACGGGTACGGTGACTCGCACCCGGCTGTCACTTCAGGGGACCCCATGTCCATGGGAGACCCCTGACCCCCGGAGGATCGCCACCGGTTGTGGTAGTGGCGGGCCTGGGCCATCACTTTCCTCCAGGCCCATCCTCCAAACCTGCCTCTCCGGAGGCGGCAACGGAAAACATGCCCCAACTTATTTACAATCCCACCAGTTCGTGGGTGCCCTGCAAGTTCTCAGGCATGTCCATGAAGAGTTCCTCATGCCAACGGTACAAAGGGTCCCTACAGGGACAACTTGCCGGCAACGGCCGGGTCAATCACTGTGTCAATCAGGTTATTTTTCTGGTTTGATTCATTCATTTACTTAACAGGGTAACGGTACTGGTGGTCCCAACGGGGACAACAGTGCCACGGAGGGACCACTGCCTTACTTCAAGTCCACACCACAGGACGAAGGAGGGGGCTGGGCCGGTTCTTGGGCCTCCTGGCCTCCTCTCAGCTTGGCATCCAGGGCAAACCAGCCCCTCTCCCCACAGTGCCGCGTGTATGTCACCAGATCGCCTGGGAGCAAGTTACGGCCTGGGTGGCCCTCTGGTAGATGGGCATCGACATCCCGGCAGGCCACAAACACCTCAGCCTCCAGGCCCAGCTCGAAAATAAATCCATACCCCTGGCGGGGGTCAAATCTTGGCACCTGACCCTCGTATACCAGGCCCCGTACCCGGAAGGTGGCTCTGCAGAGGTTTTTCTTCTCCTGGATTGTGCGGGCTATCATCTCGGCCTTCCACTTCTCCCTCTCCGCGATTTCCCGACACAGCTGGCTATACTCCCTGTCCCAGTAAGGGGCGTCTGCCTGCCCCTGCGCGCGGGTCGGGCCCCGCAGGGCCTCCTCCACACTGCCCACTACTGGCGTCCTCTGTGGAAGGTCCTGCGGTGTCATGGCCTGGGGTGCTGCCTCACAGCGACGACCCGGCGCAGCCTCAACCGAGGCATTTGGTATGGGTACAGGGGTCCTCACCTGCTGAGCCTCCTCCTGGATGGGACGGATCACCGGAGCCGGGACGGTACTGGGTGTGGTCACTTCCGATGCCACCGGTGTGTCTTCGCAGACTGACGCTGCCCTCGGGAGCATCCAAGGAAGCGGTGCGGATCGTCTGCGGACCTTTATTGCAGGCTGGTCCGCTCGGGCGGACAGGCAGGGTTCCGCTACCGGTTGTAGGGGTAGCGGGCCTAGTGGCGGGGCGGCAGCAGCCAACACGGGTAGCGGGGGAGGCAGCAGGGTGAGCGGGCGCAGACCGGGCCCCTCAGCCGCAGCGACCGATCCTGTAGGGACACAGGAGCGTGGGTCGCTTACCCGCTCCTCCAAATCTTCCTCCACCTCGCGTCTCCGTATGGCCGCCACCACATCCGCCATGTCGGCCTCCCACTCCTCAAGGAGGAGCTGCACTTGCACCTGCAGATGGCCGCTCAGACGGGTGGTCCAGATCTCTACCCACGCTGCAGTGCCGGGCGCGGGCTCAGGGACTGCGGGGCTACCGGACGGACGGTGCATGCTAGCCGCGGTATCTTCCATGAACCAAATGGCGGCAGAGTCCTGGCGTCCCTGCTTTTATGGCCTCGGTTTACATGCGGCCGGACGCCATCCGTCCCACATTGGTCTTTCCTCGGCACCTCCTCTTCAGGGGCGGGGCTTCGGCTTTCACGCCTCCACTGCTCGAGAAGACGCTCGAGCGGGAAAATCTTCGCGCCCAAGATGACGGACTCTGAAATTTTTCGGCCGGACACCGCCGGCGGGGCACAAGGCGCACTTCTACCAGCCGGCAGATTGGTAAGATCCTGTTCATGATGCCAAGTTGTCGTGGGCAGGGAGGACGCCGCTGCGCTGAGCTCGCTAATGCTCGGGTTCGGCGCTGCTGCGATGGCTGCTCGGTGACTCAAGCGGCGCTCCTCGCCCGTGAGTGAAAGGGGGTAGTTTGGTTTGGGGATTTGGTCCGTGACGCCACCCACGGGTTGTGGTGAGGTTGGGCACCACCGCTGCTGGTGACGGGGATCCCGGGAGCAATGGTAGGGAGCAGCTGGGATGTTGTTTCCCCCCTCCGTGGGTAGGGGTTGGTGGTCCCGGGGCCCGGTGAGGTGACGGGGAGGCAGGGTTGGCAAGGTGCAGGGTCGCCTGGACTGCGCAGCGCGGTGCCGGACGCTACGGTTGTACTCACTCAGCCACAAATGTACACAAAGTCTCTGGTAAACCAAACGGCTGGATGGACGGGTCCCGCAGCCGGCTGCTGTGACTTCTCCCGGATGGTTGGTGGTGGCTGCCTTTCCCTGCACCTCTGTGTATGTTCAGTCCCAATGGATTCCCACCAGTAACTCGCTCCCCAGTGTGTATATGTGCCAGAGGAGCCCTTTTGCCCGCAGGCTCTGGCCCTTGGAACTCTAGCTGTGGCGGTAGCTGTATTTCCTTTTGCTGGTTGGACGGTTGCCTTCAATCGGGTCTTGGCTGTTAGGAAACCCCTGGGGTTCCGGTCACTGACGGATTTGACCTCTAATGGCGACTCCAAGCCTGGTCGGGGTCCGCAGGCCCTGCCTGTGTGTGCTGGCTTCACTTCGCTCCCCAGTTCAGTACCGGCGGGCCACCACCCGTCCCCGGTCCTACGGTTCTGCGTTGATTCGCCTCTCCTGCAGACGGCCACCACCATCTGCCAACCTTGCTCTTAGTGCCCGGGCCACACACCCGGACACGGTCAGTTTGCTCCTCACTTCTACTCCACTCCTCACTCCTTCACCTTACTAACTGATCTTTCTTCCTTTTCCCGCCTCCAGGACTGTGAACTCCTCAGTGGGTGGGGCCAACCACCTGGCTCCACCCCACCTGGTGGGGACATCAGCCCCTGGAGGGAGGCAACAAGGATTTTGTGTCTAGTTGATGTGCCTGTCTCAGGGTGGGGGTGTGTGTTGCAGTACCTGTGACGACCTGGCTAGTCCAGGGCGCCACAGTATGGACCCTAATAGTGATGAGCAAGCGTGCTCACCACTCTTCGGTATTTGATTGAACATAGGTGTGCTCGGGTACTCATGGAGCTCTGATATTGCGAGTGCTCGATATTTCATCCATAAAACAATGACCACAATGAACAGGCATGCTTCATTTTATGATGTGTACAAGCACCCCAGGGAAAGCCATTCACATTCTCTGAATGGCTCTCACTGGGAGAAAAGCAACGTTTTCAAATGTAGTGTGTCAAAAGAAAAAAAACCCGCCCTTACTGTCACAGAAGTGCTGTTTATGGCTACCTGTATGTGGGCAAAGAGGCGAACTGTTGAATCATTGGTGTCCATTATTTTGGTTACTCGAGTTGAGCACTTTCAAAGCGTCTGACCTGCTCAACTCGAGGACCAAGCGCCTGAGCATTTTAGTGTAGAGCTAAAATAACAACCCTTTGTATAAGAAGAGAGGATATCCTACATATAGGCATATCCCCTTGAATCAATATATAATGTCAGGAGACGTGCACAAATATATATATATATAAGAGCAGGTTCCCGCCTTAACTGATGCGCATTTCGCACTGAAATGCGCCACCTGTGCTCCTCTTTTTTGTTTTTATGCACTATGTGTTTGGGGATCTCCTCTCTAATTGTTTACATTTTAAGTGACTTAAATGCAATTGAATATTTTTATTATTTGGGCTTGCATTTTTTCTTCTTTTGGGATTATTTTGGCTCCCAAGTAAAGTTAGAAGAAGACTAAAGCGGGCTTTACACGCTACGATATATCAAACGATATGTCGTCGGGGTCACGTCTTTAGTGACGCACATCCGGCCTTGTTTGACATATCGTAGCATGTAACACAAATGAGCGACTGTGAACGAGCAAAAATTCTCACCTTATCGTTGCTCGTTGACACGTCGCTCATTTTCAAAAAATCGAACGTCCTTCTGTGCTCCGGTTGTTCATCTTTCCCGAGGTAGCACACGTCGTTCCGTGTGACACCCCGGGAACGATGAACTGCAGCTTACCTGCGGCCGCCAGCAATGCGGAAGGAAGGAGGTGGGCGGGATGTTTACGTCCTCCTCATCTCCGCCCCTCCGCTTCTATTGGCCGGCCGCTTAGTGACGTCGTGGTGACGTCGCTGTGACACCGAACGTCCTTCCCCTTCAGGAAGTGGATGTTTGTCGCCCAGAGCGAGGTCGTTCGGGAGGTAAGTACGTGTGACAGGGGTTACTGACTTTGTGTGATACGGGCAACAAATTGCCCGTGCCGCACAACCGACGGGGGCGGGTGCGATCGCAAATGCGATCGCACGAGATATCGACGCGTGTAAGCAGCCTTTAGACAAACCAAGGTCTGCCAAGAGAAGGAAGCTTTCCTTCTCTTGGCAGATGCTGGTTTATCTAAGCCTTCTTCACACTTTGACATAGGCCTCCTCTGAAAACCAACTCAAGCATACCCACTACAACTGGTGGAATTTTGTACAGCTTTTTCTAGCAGATCTCATAACATTGAAGAATTTGCCCAGTCATATTGTTGAACATATAATTTTCAGAAATGTATGCTTTTTTTAATCATATTGTTGACACCGCTCCCCCCCTCAAAAAAATAAGAACCTCTATTATGTTAATATTTCAAAACTCTACTTGACTGTGCACATATGTGTAAATGGACAAATATATATTAGTTATATGCTCCCAAAACAAATGTACTTTAAACATACAGTATTCAGAATGCAAAATGTCAGCGCATATACAGTCATTTAATATGGTTCTATAATTGATAGCTTGCAGATCACTTGTACAAGTTCCTGGAAAATTATACGCTTTCCTTTCAGTGTAACAGAGAACATTTCTCTACTAATGGAAGAGTATTAATAGTTCCGTAATAACAATTGTAATTACAGACCAAGGAACAGTAGATGGGTTACATTAGGACCTCCAGATACTTACATCAGAAGTCCTGTTAAGTATTATGATTATACTTATTTATATGAGGCAGGTAAAGGGGCACCGTTTCGCCGCTCACTACAAATGGCCTTTGTTCATCATCCATTATTTAATGCCACTCAATCCAATGTGCAATTCTACCAAGAAGAGTGTCGCTTTAGAAGGTCAAACATTTTCTTACAGGTAAGGAAAATGATATGGGGGCTGAAAATTGCCAGCAAATAGTTATAAAAAAAATCATTAGAAACCATAGAAAACCAAACTAAGAAATATATAAAAGAATATTTTTTTTTTTACAAAATGTCCTTACTTGTTTTTACTACTCCATGTTGTGTATTAATTTGATTTCTTGGATTCCAGCACTTTCTATGTTCTTCATTGCTCCTTTGAATCTATAGTTTGTGGGAAGGATTTTGTCGCTGATCACATGAGACTTTCGGCTCTTTCTTTTCTGCTGTGGTCAGTTTATCCTGTCTCTAGCCCAGAATTACTTCTACCAGTGGGAGACACAATGTCTGCTGCTCGAAATGATATAAGATGATAAAATATGCGATTCCTCAGCTTTCTGATAAATCAGGAGGTCCTCAGGAATTGTCTAGCTAGGTGGAGCGGAGATTTATGATAATGATCATTCTTTGGCATACAGTTAAAATATTTTTCGTTAATTAATCACTTGACCGGTATTTTATATTATTCTGCCTTTTAGAATGGATATCTATCTACAGTGTGTGGACCTTCATTAAAGACATAGTACAATGATAGCTGGCTTAATAAAAGATAATATTGAAACTTAAAGGGTTTGTTCACTGTATAACCCAATGCTAGATGAAGGAATAGATTACAGGGACTCCTGCAACTATTATCAAGTTTTTAATCTCCACTTTAGAAACATCGTCATCACTGTCCCCATTGGGTCTCACAATTTAAATCCCCTATCAGTAGGTCTACAAATTTGGAAGAAAATCCTCACAAACATGGGGAAGGGGACACACAATTTCGCTGCAGCTTTTTGATCCTGGTGCGATTGGAAACCAGGACTACAACACTGCAAAGCAACAGTGTTAACCACTATGCCCCCCCCCCCACCCCCGGTTACAGATTACAGATTGCATATCCCAAGAGGTGTGGTTTGAGATTAACAGCTATAAAACAATAATAGTTTTGCAATATTCTGTAACGAGATGATTATGCTACTTATGGCCACCCAATGGTTGTGTGTCAAAGCAATATTGTATTCAATTTTTGTTGTGCACATAATAATCCTATTAAACAAACAAATACATCTCTATCCATGTAATCTACCAACATAGAAATCATGGTAAGCGAGATCATCCTCATGGCTCATATCACATACATAGCTCCATTACATTACAAATGTGTAGAAACCAGTGGGCTGTCTATGTACTGACATGCTGTGTACTCCACAGAGAAAATCCCTTTTGGCAGCTGTACTCTATATTGTTAACTGAATGGAGGAGACCTCGATTAGATCTGACTTTCCTGATCAGATACTTGACAATTGTTTTATTTAAACCTTATTTTCTTTAATCGAACCTATGAAGATGGTATTCTAAGCCCTATGGCCAGTACAATTTTACTAATAAAACTAATGGTATGCCAGTATAGATCATAGAACAGCAATAAAGATGGTCTCTTATTAGTCCAATGGGCCAGTGCTGAGAAATCTTACATTGAAGCCACATACTAATTAGTCTAGAATTGTACTGGAGACCTGTAGTGATAAAGAAAGAGGGAGAGGGAAGATCTTCCGGAAAAATGCTTGAGTCCCCCCTTGACTTCCATTATATTCGGGTGCTCGAGTGGTGCCCATCCGAATGTCCGACTACTGGTTATGAGTACCGAGCACCCGAGCATGGTGGTGCTCACTTACCACTAGAGACCTGTCCTTGTACTTCCAGACTAATCCTAGGGCTTGAGTTCTCAGCCCTGGCACCTTGGATTACTAAATTGGATTATTTGTCACATATATAGCCATACCATTAGATTGATTAGTAAGATCGTCCTGACAGGTTCCTTTTAGCCTGCAAAGTCTGGCTGAATGTCTTGGGACACAGTGTGATCCTTTATTATGATTAATAATAATAATAATAATAATAATAATAATAAATAATAATAATAATATGGCTATAGGTTTCCTAGGTTTTCAGACCCATCTAAAAATACACAAAAAAAAGTGCTAAGTTATTTGTAAGAAAACACACAAACATATTTCAATATCTTAGTAAGTGGACACATATTACATCTTTCTTTTCTACTTAAAACACTTTAATCTGTGTTCTTTAAAATGATTTACCGGTGAGGGAACTATTTGCTATAAAGACTGGGATTAGTATTTTGCATCTATTAAATATGTAAACATTTAGGAATGGAAATGTTTGTTGCAGTGACTTTTCTTTCTCTCTTTTGGAGGCTATGATGCTGTTTGTCGTGCTACAAGTCTTACTATGGGCTCCGCGAACCTTTGCCATATTGAGCCTTACATCTAACCCAATCTTTACAATGGAATTCCTGAATGGTACTGAAATGGAAGATGCCAAACAGACATTTACTGTTCCTCTTGATCTAGACCTCGAAACCATTGAAACTGATCCTGTCACAGGTGGTGGGACTCAAGTAAATTCCCAGGATGCTGTAACATCAACTGCGACCCCTGTTTTAAGCAATGTGACAGATGGAAAGAAGAACAATACTCGACTTCCAGAACTATCTACGAGTATTGATCCTAAGCAACCAATTACTTTGGATGTATTCAGCATGGCCAGCACTACTCCTGCCGCAGGCAGTGCTTCTAAAGAGACTGGGGACAATAGCACCTTAATCCCATTACTAGACGTTAACAAAGCCTATCCATTTGATGAACAGTTAGAATCTGTCTTGGAAATACCGATGGGAAACAGTACAGAAGGAAAAGAGTGCTTCTGTAATATTCCCGGACCTGCCGGACAAAAGGGAGATAAAGGTGACACAGGGGATCCAGGTAATTTTACCTGTTAATGGCATCATGTATCACGCCTCCATAGTCCATGAGAGATAAGTAGTATGTTACAGTCATTTGATCACATGGGAATTTGCTATAGGTTATATGTCAGTGAGACATCTAGAAGACGGTTACAAGACTTTTACATTGGTGTATTTACACTACAGACATTAAAATTAGGAACCTTAAACACAGCCGTATGGCTTTTTTTTCCCAGGTAACTGGTTGTACAATACAGATGTACGAGGGCTTAGTTACACTAATGTAGGAAATGCTGAGTTTGTTACTTGATGCAACTTCTTAAGTTATCTGTGGTTTTTAATTAGATGATAGATAATCTGATGCTTTTTTAATTGATAAAAGTAAGAAGATGATTAAATGATGCAAACTCAAAGACGTAAAGCGGTATTCCTATCTCCAAGCTCTAATCAAAATATGTAGTAGGTGTAATAATAATAGCAAATACCTCCAATTAGAAATGTTTTATAGTTTTCCGGATATAGCTGTGTCTCTTACCTCATGTGCAGGGCATTGCAGCTTAGGTTTCCATGGTTACATCCACTCATTTAGTGACAGTTATTTAGATGCTCATAACCATGGCTACCTAAGCTGCAATGTCCTGCACATGAGGCAAGAGAAATGGCTATATCCGGAGAACTATACTATATTTCTAATTGGAGGTATCAGATAATATTATTATTACACCTACTAGATATTGGGATAAGATCTTGGAGATGGGAGTACCCCTATAAAATTACACAAAAGAGTGTTACATCTGTACCAGGGGCATTGCTAGGGTCCTAAAAGATCAGGACCCAAGCCCCAAAAACATGTCTCCCTATACGACCTCCCTGCCACCTATAACAAGATGTATACATATATAATTACAGTATACCACTGCTGATAACACTAAAACCCAGCATACAAAGACCAATATTACCAAAATTACTACTATACAAAGCCTAAATAATACCGCTACACAATGTCCACTACCATTACCAGTGCATAGAGCGTACATAATATTATAATATGATCATTACCTCTACAAATCAACACACATTATACAAAGACCAATAATACCAGCATACACCTACCACTACATAATGGCTGAAATGCATTAGGCTGTTACTAAACTATAAAAAGGAGAAAAGTGCAATTAAAAAGACTGATATCAACACCATTTGGTGACTGTACATTGTTGGATACCATTCCTGCCAACCATATTACACAGATTACAGATATATACAATATAGAGACTTACAGCTGACGATCTTTCGGATGGAGTTGTCTACTTTTCTAGTCTTTTTCATCTGGTTCGACACAACAATCTCATCCAGACAGGACTCATCTGCAGAGATTACAACAAAGACATATTTGACTCCTTACAATTTCGGAGCTGTCCTCATTGATTCCCAACCTGCACAAACTCGTTATCCTGGTTACTCTTCCAGTGTAGAAGAGTAACCCTAATACTCTAATAATGATGTCATCACTATGATTACCCCAAGATAGTGGGTAATCATAGTTAACGCAAGATAGAGGGGGACTCTAAAAATAATCGTGTCCCTTGAAAGTAGTAAAGCCCCCTCTGTGCTACCTAGGAATCATATCATAAACAAAGAGGAAATGTGAAGTATGAAGGCTAAAAATGACGTTTTATTGATATACAAATTTAAAACATTGATAATACAGACATTAATGAAAGGATGACAGGATCAGCAAAGTGTTGGCCTTAAACTAAGCGCATAAAGTGTATGCTAAAAAGAATGCCCACAAACGTACTGCAAGGAATGTACAGATATGTACTACAAGGAATGTACACATAGTTATAATGGACACAAAGGTCATTTACATTAAATTCTAAGATATATAAATAATCACATATAGTGAATCATACCAGAGAGATCCAGCACCAAAAAGGACCGCAAGGAACCCCCGAAGCGCTTTGTGCGTGTTGAAATCCAACATTTGTTCATGCAGGTGGTCTCTCCCTTTGCCCTTACAGGACCTTAAATTACCTTTCAACAGTCATGTGACCAGAGCGGTGGCATATTAAAGTGATATAATTGGCGCATACGCACCCACTATGGCTGTCCTGCCATACCCTGCCTACATCAAGACAAGACAAGTATTAATACCCAATATGCTCCCTAGAAAATGTTACAATCCAAAGTGCCCTCTTTAAGCAACAAATACCCTTGTGTATCCCCTTTAAGGAACAATTCCCCCTGCAAAAAAAAACCCTCCAGCAGTAATTCCCCCTGAAAACCACAATCAAAACTAGTAATGCACCAATTTAAATCAAATAAATATTAGAGTGCCCCTACAGGCCACATGTACACTGTATGATGGTCCTACAGCTCCGTAGATACTGTATGATGCTCCTGATATCTCCCTGTACACTGTATGATGGACCCTATATCTCCCTGTACACTGTATGATGGTCCCTACAGCTCCCTAGATACTGTATGATGCTCCCGATATCTCCCTGTACACTGTATGATGGACCCTATATCTCCCTGTACACTGTATGATGGTCCCTACAGCTCCCTAGATACTGTATGATGCTCCCGATATCTCCCTGTACACTGTATGATGGACCCTATATCTCCCTGTACACTGTATGATGGACCCTATATCTCCCTGTACACTGTATGATGGTCCCTATATCTCCCTTTACACTGTATGATGGTCCCTATATCTCCTTGTACACTGTATGATGGTCCCTATATCTCCCTTTACACTGTATGATGGACCCTATATCTCCCTGTACACTGTATGATGCTCCCTATATCTCCCTTTACACTGTATGATTATCCCTATATCTCCCTGTACACTGTATGATGGTCCCTATATCTCCCTTTACACTGTATGATTATCCCTATATCTCCCTGTACACTGTATGATGCTCCCTATATCTCCCTGTACACTGTATGATGGTCCCTATATCTCCCTTAACACTGTATGATGGTCCCTATATCACCCTTTACACTGTATGATTATCCCTATGTCTCCCTGTACACTGTATGATGCTCCCTATATCTCCCTGTACACTGTATGATGCTCCCTATATCTCCCTGTACACTGTATGATGGTCCCTATATCTCCCTTAACACTGTATGATGGTCCCTATATCTCCCTTTACACTGTATGATGGTCCCTAAAGCTTCCTATATACTGTATGATGGTCTCCACAGCTCCATATACACTGTTTGATGGTCCCCACAGCTCCCAAAACACTGCATGATGGTCCCTATAGTTCCCTATATATAGTATGATGGTCATTACAGCTTCCTATATAAAGTATGATGGTTTCTACAGCTCCATATCCTGTATATTGGGTCTCACAGCTGCCTACAGTTCCATAAACACTGTTTGATGGACCCACAGCACCCTATATACAGTATGGTGGTCCATGCAGCTAAACCAAAACAATAATAAAGGGGTAATAATGACTTAATAAAAAAATGAAAAGAAAAAACCCCAAAACACAAATTTTATTCTAATGTACATTAAAAACAGGTGAATACTCAAAACATACAGAACATATAGTTATGTACAGTATGTTTTGTGTATTCACCTGTTTTGATATACATTTGTGTTCTTGAGATTTTTTTCTTTAGTTTTGTTTGGTCTCTACAGCTCCCTATATACTGTCTCATGGTCACTACAATTCCCTATATATTGTATAATTGTCCCCACAGAGCTCTATATAGACTTTATTTTGGCCCCCACAATCTCTTATACTCCTATATCCTGTATCCTATTTTTTCCTCCCCTAATTCCAAGAGCCATAACTTTTTTATTTTTTCATCCACATAGCTGCATGAGGGCTTATTTTTTGCCAGATGAGTTGTACTTTAGAATGACACCATTCATTTTATCATGTGGTGCACTGGAAAGTCCACATTTGGTTTTTTTCATTTACCATGTTCATTATATGGTAAAAATGATTCTCTTGGCCATTATGATTACGCAGATACCAAACCTGTATAGTTTTTTTTCTTCTGAGTGGTGAAATTTTTTTTTGCAAATTTGTAAAAAAAAAAAAAATTCCTTGTGTCCTGTAACATTTTAATGTTTGGGGATATGGGGCTGTGTGAGGGATTATTTTTTACACCCTGAGTTGATGATTGAACTGACAGCATTTTGGGGTAAATATCGTGGGGAAAATAAGTATTTGATACACTGCCACACATTTGCCCACCTATAATAATGGAGAGGTCTGTAATTTTTATCATTGGTACACTTCAGCTGTGACAGACACAATAAAAAAAAATTCTCAAAATCACATTTTATTATTCTTAAATAAGGAATTTGCATTTTATTGCATGAAATAAGTATTCGATACAATAGAAAAACAGAACTTAATATTTGGTACAGAAACCCTTGTTTGCAATTACAGAAATCAGACATTTCCTGTAGTTCTTGACCAAGTTTTCACACACTGCAGCAGGGAATTTAGCCCACTCCTCCACACAGATCTTCTCCAGAACTTACAGGTTTTGGGGCTGTCACTGGGCAACATTGAGTTTCACCTCCCTCCAAATATTTTCTATTGGGTTCAGGTCTGTAGACTACTCCATGACCTTGAAATTATGGAACCACTCCTTAGTTGCCCTGGCTGTGTGCTTTGGGTCATTATCATGCTGGAAGACCCAGCCCTGACCCATATTCAATGCTCTTGTGATGCCCTGGCGAAAACCAGGTAGTCACAGATAAGCCCCCGTATAACACCCTTCCCTCACTCAGGTAACACACAGCCAACCTGAAACCCTAGTCACCCCCCCCTTAGGGAAAGATAGGCATACCAGTGGGCGGGACCAGGTGGTTGGACACGCAAAACCCTAGGGTCTAGACAGCTCAGGCCGGGAAAACAAGCAGATTAGTCTGAAGTTCAAGTTGAAAGGAGTGTGGGCTGGAGCTAGGAGTAGCTCCAGCAGAAGAGGTTCAAGTTGAACGGTACCAGGGTTGGAGCCCTGGTGCCTTGGCTAGAAGGCAGATGGTGGTCTCCATCGGCTGGAGACAGGAAGACAGCTCGGCAGAACCGAGGTGGACTGGGACAGGGTTGTAGCCCGCCGTTACCGACGCGGGGAACCGATCCGGAATCCATAGCACAGAGGGGGTACTTCAGGACCGGAAACCAGCGGCCTGGTTAATTAACCAATTGAGGCCAGGACTAGAGGTCCTGTCACACCCAAAGTCCCTCATAGAAGACAACGGCCCACTGATAGGGATAGGAGGTCACCGCCAAGGCCCATAGATCCCATGGGCCAGCGTCTGTGGGCACGGGCTCCTTTGGCAACATCCAGCCGGGAGCGGACTCCTGAGTTTCAGACTAGGAAGTCCACCATACACAAACTAGTGCAGAGGAAAAGGACAGTGACCACCAGCCTGGGTGGGGAACCAGAATGCAACTGGCCGCGACAACCGGCCACCAGCACCTTGGTTTACCAAAAGACTCGTGTGATTCATTTATTGGGAGTAACCAAATCTCCCCCTGCATGTCCGGGGCGCAATGGCACTTGTCATCGTTACACCCTGCACAAAGACACTGAGTCCCAGGGCAATCATCCCTACCCACGGAGTGGTTAACATCCAGCTGCCACTACATCTCCCCGCGGGTGCCCCATAACAGCAGCGGTGGTGTCCCACCTCACCACACAACGTGGGTGGCGTCAACAAACTTAATATGGCCTAGCCCGTATATCTATGTCCCCCCCTTTTATTCAGCATGTCCGCGAGACCCCTGGGTCTGGAGACCCTCGAGCCACCCACCAAAAGGACTGGGCCAGAGCAGCAAGCAGCTGCTGGCACGGGGCGGCACACTCTTACTTAGGGAAGGAGGTTGTTGTCCCAAAATCTTGCGATACATGACCCCATCCATCTTCTCTTCAATATGGTACAGCCATCCTGTCCCTTTTGCAAAAAAGCACCCACAGAGTATGATTTTTCCACCCCTATGCTTCACGGTTGGAACAGTGTTCTTGGGGTTGTCCTTCTTCTTCCTCTAAACACAGCGAGTGGACTTGATACCAAAAAATTCTATTTTGGTCTCATATGACCACATGATCTTCTCCCATGCCTCCTCTGGATCATCCAGATGGTCATTGCTGAATTTCAATCAGACCAGGATATGTGGTGATCAGGGGAACCTTGTGTACTCTGTAAGATTTTAAACTATGATGGTGTAATGTATCACTAATATTAATCTTAGAGACAGTGGTCCCAGCTCTCTTTTTAGGTCATTGATCAGATCCTCTTGTGTATTTCTGGCCTGATTCCTGACCTTTCTTAGAATCATTCTTACCCCACGAGGCAAGATCTTGCATTGAGTCCCAGACCGAGTAAGATTGACAGTCATCTTCCATTTTCTAATAGTTGCACCAACAGTTGTTGCCTTCTCACCAAGCTGTTTGCCTATTGTTCTGTACCCCATCCCAGCCTTGTGCAGTCTACAATTTTGTCCCTCGTGTCCTTAGACAGCTCTTTGGTCTTGGCCATGGTGGAGAGGTTGGAGTGTGATTGATCGCATGTGTGTACAGATGTCTTTTACACAGGTAATGAGCTCAAACAGGTGCAATAATAAAGGTAGTGAACGCAGCCTAGAAGGGTTTCTTAAGGAAAAAAGGACAGGTCTGTGGGAGCCAAATTTTATGCTGGTTTGTAGGTGATCAAATACTTATTTGATACAATAAAATGAAAATTAATTATTTAACCGAATAATGTAATTTTCTGGATTTTTTTTCTTTCTGTCACAGTTAAATTGCACCTACGATGAAAATTACAGACCTCTCCATTCTTTGTTGGTGGAAAAACTTTCAAAATCAGCAGTTCAAACATCAAACACTTATTTTCTCCACTGTATGATATTTTGATCACATTTTGTTGCAACGTTGCAGTGGACAAAAAAGACGTAATTCTTCTTGATTTTAACTATTGTGTTTTTGTTTTTGTTTTTTCAGATTTTTAAAGACCTTTTTCCCATTTTTTTATTGCAATAGATACCCTAGGTGACTTGAAGCTGTGATCGTCTGATTGCCTGTGACACATATAGCAGTGCATCAGCACTGCTATGAATAGCAGAAAAAACAATCTCCTATGAACGCCAGCCATGGGCCGGTGTCCACAGGAGACTAATAACGACAGACACAGACAACTCATTGATGCCCAGCAATCACATCACGAGGGCGCAGATGGGAGCAGTAAAAGCAGGAAATGATGCGCCCTTTTGCCGGGGCGTGCTAAATGCTGCTGTCAAAGATTGCTAGCAGTATTTAAATGGTTAACAGCCACTGGTGAATCTCTAGTCCAGGTGCAGCTGTTAAGAGGCACATAATCGTCCATTAATCAGCCACTGTGTGTGTGGAAAGATGCTGGCTGGTGTGTGAGCTCACATCAAAGGCAGAGATACAAGTTCTTACATAACTGTACGTTAAAGGTCATGAAGAGGTTAATAGCTCCAAACAGCTCCCTTCATACATTATGATGTCCCTCACAACCTCTTGCATACTTTATTATAGCCCCCACTTTCTCCTATATATAGTATGATTGCCCCCATAACCTCATAAATACTTTATTATGGCCTCCCATTCTTCCTATATAGTATGATGGCCCCACAAATGTATAATATCAAAAAATAAAAACAATCAGTTATAAAGAAACCCCTAAAAATAATGCTTACCTAATCCTGTTTCCTGGTATGTAGCCTCTGTCTGCTCTTCTATGGTGGGCCTGCAGAAGTGACACGATGCAATGATGTCATTGTGCTGCCTGCATGAGCATGCTGACATCTCGTGAGCCATAAGCCTATAGCGGTCTGCCGCTTCGCAGATGGACAGTGGTAGAGGACGGAGCTTTTGCTTCTTACTCTATTACGGTACTTGAACAATGTTGGTGTCATGTTGAAAATGGCCACATTGTACCCAATTACATATTTTCCCTCTATGTTTTCATGTGACTCCATAGTGTTACAAGGTTTGAGGTGTGAATGGGGAGCAGGTGTGTTGAATTTGGTGATATCACTCTTAAAATGGTCACTGTAAGGTCAACATGGCACCTCATGGCAAAGAATTCTCTGAGGATCTGAAAAAAATAATTTGTTGCTCTACATTAAGATGGTCAAAGCTATAAGAAGATTGCCAACACCCTGAAACTGAGCTGCAGCATGGTGGCCAAGACCATACAGCAGTTAAACAAGACAGATTCCACTCAGAACAGGCCTCGCCCTGTCCTTGCCATAGTCGACCAAAGAAGTTGAGTGCCCATGCTGAGCATCATATACAGAGGTTGTCTTTTCAAACTATACATATGAATGCTGCCAGATTTGCTGCAGAGGTTAAAGGGGTGAGGTAAGGGGTCAGCCTGTCAGTACTCAGACCATACACCGCACACTGCATCAAATTAGTTTGCAAGACTGTGTCCCAGAAGGAAACGTTTTCTAAAGATGATGCACAAAAAAGCCTACAAACAGTTTGCTGAAGACAAGCAGACTAAGGACATGGATTACTGGAACCATGTCCTGTGGTCTGATGAAACTGAGATAAAATTTATTTAGTTCAGATGGTGTCAAGTGTGTGTGGTGATAACCAGGTGAGGAGTACAAAGATAAGTGTGTCTTGCTTACAGTGCAGTATGGTGGTGGGAGTGTCATGATTTGAGGCTACATGAGTGCTGCCGGCAGTGGGGAGCTCCAGGTCATTGAGGAAACCCTAAATGCCAACATATACTGTGACATACTGAAGCAGAGCATGCTTCTCTCTTTGGAAACTGGGTGTAATGATATGACTATGGGAAAGCGAGGAACAGGGGCTCCTATAATGTCCCTCACACTAGAGGACCCTAGGCTATCTCTGTTCTCAGGGAGGACGAGGAGGGAGGAGGGAGCAGGGAGCAGATGGGCTGTGACAAGCGGTGAAACACCGCTCACAGCTCAGTGAGTCAGGAAGATTGCAGCCGGCCGCACGGATGTGACGTGTGCAGAACTTGACGTGACATCACCGGAGCGGGGAACAGTGGTCTGCAAAAGCGTCTCTCACAGGCCATATTGCTAACACAAGGTATTTGAGAGAAACATTGTTTCTCAATAGAATATCGAACTAGACAATATAAAATATGGATGAACCACCTTTTAAGATGGTATATAGACATGGAAGAATTGATTTGCAGGACTCTCGTCCATAGGCCAAGCTAGCAATCTGAGACCGATGTGTAGGAGCCCTGAGAATTTCCTTACCTCTTAATATTGCTAACTCC
Source organism: Anomaloglossus baeobatrachus (assembly GCF_048569485.1). Taxonomy (NCBI): domain Eukaryota; kingdom Metazoa; phylum Chordata; class Amphibia; order Anura; family Aromobatidae; genus Anomaloglossus; species Anomaloglossus baeobatrachus. Next base: position 502,059,149 of record NC_134355.1, on the reverse strand, counting down.
CTTTTCATTATCTGGGCATTTTGTGTTCATCACACCTCAATTATGACCTCATTCCAGCCTGGATGTGTCGCGGGCGGGGAGGAGGGTGTCAGCACTGCGCTCACCCCTCTGCTCGGGTCCGGCTGCTGCTGCTGCTCAGTGGTGGCTCGAGTGGTGGGCCGGATCCCGGGGGTTCTCGAGCGGCGCTCCTCGCCCGTGAGTGAAAGGGGGATTGGGTTGTTGGGATATTGTCTATTGTCCGTGACGCCACCCACGGTTGTGGTGATTTAATAGCACCACCGCTGCTCGGTGTGGGGATCCCGGGAGTGATGGTGTGAAGCAGCAAGTTGTTGTGTTGCCCCTCCGTGGGTAGGGGTTGGTGATCCCGGGGCCCAGTGATGAGTTGGGAGATGCAGGGCCTGGTGGGCGCAGGGACGCGGGGGCAGCGCTGTGCCTTGCGGCACTGTGGTACTCACTCAGCCTGAGACGTTGACACAGTTCTCGGTAAAACACACGGCTGGAAAGACGGTTCCCACGGACGGCTGCACTTGCTTTCCCCAGTAGGTGACGGTGATGTCCCTTTTCCTGCACCTAATGTTGTTGATGGTCTCGATGGGTTCCCACCGGTAACCCGCTCCCCGGCTTCAAGCTGGACCGGAGGAGCTCTACTCTTTGTCCGCAGGCGCTGGCCCCTAGAAACTGGTGCCCTGGCGGTGGCGGTGTCTCTACTGTAATGGTTGGGCTGTTGCCTTCAATCGGGACTTGGTTGTTGGGGGATCGACGTCCCCTTCACTGATGGATTTGGCAAATTATGGCGACTCCTAGCCTTGCCGGGGTCCGAGAGGCCCCTGCCCTGGTGCTGGCTGTCCTCTGTACACTGCTCCAGACCGCCGGGCCACCACCCGTCCGCGGTCCTTCCAGGAACTTCCAAACAGTCACCTCTCCGGACAATCACCGCCGTTGCTGACCTTGCTGACTCTGTCCTGCACACAGCTGGACCAACTTCAGGCTTTTCTACTCTCACTTTTACTCCTTTTCTCCAGTTTTCTCCTTTGCTCCTCTACCACTTCACTTCCTTAACTCAACTCATGTTTACTCCTTCACTTCCCTTGCTTAACTGCCTGTTTACTCCTCACTCAAGCTCTCCCCTCAGCTGACTGCCTGGTTCTTCCCGCCTCCAGAGCTGTGAACTCCTCGGTGGGCGGAGCCAACCGCCTGGCCCACCCCCTGGTGTGAACATCAGCCTCTGGAGGAAGGCAACAAGGATTTTGGGTTAGCTTTGGTGTTCCTAACTGGGGTGTAGGGTGTGGTGGTGTGATGACCTGTGACCCCTGGCTTGCCCAGGGCGTCACAGATGATCAATAGAAAATCCTGGAATGTCGGGCGGTAAGGAGATTTGCAGAACTTCTGTTCACTGGTTACAGATTACTGACATTGTTGATGTACTGTATTCCTGTGAATCAAGAAATAAAAGGAAAAAAAGGGCACTGCAGTGGGTAACTGGGATCAATCCAAATGACCCACCAAGAAATATTATGGAAGAACAGAAGAAAAGGGGGGTGTGCAATATTCCTGTGAATCAATTCTTCCATTTCCAGCTGTATCTAACTGTACAAAAAAACATACATTTTTTTTAAGAATTATGAAATATTTGGGCAAAAATAAATCTATTAAAAACCTACATAAATAGTGAGGAATGCATGATTTTTTCCGAGGTTGTGGAAAGGCAAATTCTAGACATAAAAGGAATTAAACATTAAAGTGGACCTTTTACCAGTTTGATCTTTTATATAGATTCCACATCATAGAATAGCTGCACAGCTGCAAAACTGACTAAATGGTATTTATTACTTTTTAATTCCTATTTTTGTTGTAGCCATATTACATTATAAAATTTAGGTATTAATTTATGTTAAAATTCTACTGTGTTATTGGAGTTTGAATTATGTTGAATTTATTATTAAAAAGCCTTTCAGATCTCATCTTACAGTGCTGTCAATTTTGACTTTCTCCCACACTGACTGCTGTGTGAGGAGATTTGAAAGTGTTTAGAATGATATATAGATCAACATTGCTATATATAGTTGCTGTAGAGATCAATGAGCAGAGGATGTTGTGCTCTTTTCTCCCCTGTATGACACTGCCTGCAGGAGAAGAAGTACATGTCTAGAAAGACAAATCTTCACACCCACATGAACTATGATATAAATTATAATCTAAAGTTTACAAGCTAATTTCTCTACAATATAGAAGAGGAATTAGAAAATAAAGATTATGTTTTTATAAGGTCTTAAGCCTCTAATTTATTAGGTGGCCAGTTTAACATGCTTAAAGGGAACCAAACATCAGGATTTTCATGTATAGGTGCAGTCAGTGCAGTACTGGCACTAGGAGGCATATTGTGTACATACCATTAGGGTGCAGCTCGGGTGTTTAGTCAGTGAAATCCAACTTTATAAAGTTTGAAAATTCATGCACTTTTTGATTGACTTGTGCACCTCTCTCCTAATGTCCGGGCGTGTGTGACGCCCTGGGCAAGCCAGGGGTCACAGGTCATTGCACCACCACACCCTACACCCCAGTTAGGAACACCAAAGCTAACCCAAAATCCTTGTTGCCTTCCTCCAGAGGCTGATGTCCACACCAGGGGGTGGGCCAGGTGGTTGGCTCCGCCCACCGAGGAGTTCACAGCCCTGGAGGCGGGAAGAACCAGGCAGTCAGCTCAGGGAAGAGCTAGAGTGAGGAGTAAACAAGCAGATAGAGTTTGGAGGAGGAAGTGGAAGGAGTGGAAGTTTAGCCCAGGCAGGGCTTGAGTGAAGTCCAGCTAGGGACAGAAAGGAGTAAACAGCTAAGATGAGTTAGGGAAGTGAAAGTAGTGAAGTGAAGGAAGTAAAGTGGAAAAGGAGAAAAGTAAGAGCGGTGACAGTAAGAAAGCCTGAAGTGGGTCCAGCTGTGTGCAGGACAGAGTCAGCAAGGTCAGCAACGGCGGTGATTGTCCGGAGGGGTGACCGTTTGGATGTTCCTGGAAGGACCGCGGATGGGTGGTGGCCCGGCGGTCTGGAGCAGTGTCAAAGGACAGTCAGCACCAGGGCAGGGGCCTCTCGGACCCCGGCAAGGCTAGGAGTCACCATAATTTGTCAAATCCGTCAGTGAAGGGGACGTAGATCCCCCAACAACCAAGTCCCGATTGAAGGCAACAGCCCAACCATTACAGTAGAGACACCGCCACCGCCAGGGCACCAGTTTCTAAGGGCCAGCGCCTGCGGGCAAAGAGTAGAGCTCCTCCGGTCCAGCTTGAAGCCGGGGAGCGGGTTACCGGTGGGAACCCATCGAGACCATCAACAATATCAGGTGCAGGAAAAGGGACATCACCGTCACCTACTGGGGAAAGCAAGTGCAGCCGTCCGTGGGAACCGTCTTTTCAGCCGTGTGTTTTACCGAGAACTGTGTCAACGTCTCAGGCTGAGTGAGTACCACAGTGCCGCAAGGCACAGCGCTGCCCCCATGTCCCTGCGCCCACCAAGCCCTGCATCTCCCACCTCATCACTGGGCCCCGGGATCACCAACCCCTACCCACGGAGGGGCAACACAACAACTTGCTGCTTCACACCATCACTCCCGGGATCCCCACACCGAGCAGCGGTGGTGCTATTAAATCACCACAACCGTGGGTGGCGTCACGGACAATAGACTTTATCCCAACACCCAATCCCCTTTCACTCACGGGCGAGGAGTGCCGCTCGAGAACCCCCGGGATCCGGCCCACCGCTCGAGCCACCACTGAGCAGCAGCAGCCGGACCCGAGCAGAGGGGTGAGCACGGTGCTGACACCCTCCTCCCCGCCCGCGACACGTGTTATGCACTTGTATCCCCCCCCCGCCGCCTGTTCCTCCCTCTCACTGACTGTATGTAAATTTCTCTCTTCAGAAACATGGCGCCGGAGTTGGCACCTGCGCATAGCGGTTATCTCCGGCGCCATGTTTCTGAAGCCCGCTGCGCATGCGCCCTTGCTTCTTCAGATCCCGTTGTGACCGCAGAACAGCTGATGAGAGGACGTGATTAGCTGCAGGTAATCACGTCCTCTCATCAGCTGTTCTGCAGTCCTGTTGTGACCACGCGCGCTCCTGCGGTCACAACGGGATTTGAAGAAGTGAGGGCGCATGCGCCGGCCTCTCCTGCAAAATACTAAGTACAGCGGGCTTCAGAAACATGGCGCCAGATTTAAGCGCTATGCGCAGGTGCCAACTCCGGCGCCATGTTTCTGAAGAGAGAAATTTACATACAGCCATTGAGAGGGAGGAACAGGCGGCGACGGGACGGGGATACAAGTGCATAACACGCCCAGACATTAGGAGAGAGGGAGGAACAGGCGGCAGGGGGAGGGGATACAAGTGCATAACACGCCCGGACATTAGGAGAGAGTTGCACACGTCAATCAAAAAGTGCACGAATTTTACAACTTTATAAAGTTGGATTTCACTGACTAAACACCCGAGCTGCCCACTAATGGTATGCAAACACTGTGCCTGATAGTGCCAGTACTGCACTGGCTGCACCTTATACACGAAGATCCTGATGTTTGGTTCCCTTTAAGGTAGTTAAAGGTCATGTTTAAGTATGTGCATATTATAAATACAATAACAATAAAACCATGCTGAAATAATGTAGTTAATTTATTTTGGAGATATTAAGATGGCTGATGTTTAATGAGAAAAATTTACTATCAGATACAATAAAGATATGTATATAGGGTTTTAGAAAATATCTATTGGTGAAGTCATTTAATAGGTGGGTTAAGTAAATACAGGTTTTATTTTATTTGTCCTTTTATTTTATTAAATGTTGTTGCAAAATTACAACTCCCCGCATGGCCTGACATTTGTAGGCTATTAGAGCATGCTGGGTGTTTATCAGCAACTGGACGATACAGATTGGAAATCACCGCACTATTCTTTAGTATAAGTATAATCCACCACAACAATCTTTTTAAATAACATTGTTAAAGTCTTAAAAACCCATTAATGACATATTTTTACATCCTTTAGGTGAACCTGGGAAAGTTGGTAAACGAGGACCTCAAGGATTGGAAGGTATTAAGGGAAAAAAGGGTTTTTCAGGGTCCAAAGGAGAAACTGGAACAAAAGGTGATAAAGGGGACCTTGGACCAAAAGGTGAACCAGGATCCAGTTGTGCTCTCTGTGAAAAAGGTGAAAGAGATCAGGGAGTTCTGGGGAATGAGGGTGCTATAGAATTTCAAAGTACCAAAGGTGAACCTGGTAATAAAGGCATAAAAGGTGATATGGGACCTAAGGGAGATCCTGGTGAAAAAGGACTAAATGGTATAGATGGAGTACCTGGAGTTCCAGGAGATATTGGACCACAAGGAGTTTTTGGACCTAAAGGCTCTGCTGGACTAAAAGGTGATAGAGGAATGCTGGGACCTATGGGACCAACAGGCTTCCGTGGACCTGCAGGAATACCAGGAAGGAAAGGAGATAAAGGGCAGAAAGGAGCTCAGTCTGACCATGAGAACATTGCATTTTCTGTAGGTGTCCGGGGACAAAGAAATGTTTTTTCACCCGGACATCCAATAAGATTTGATAAGATTTTCATTAATGAAAATAAGCCATACAGTGTAACCACAGGTATATTTGTAGCCAACATTGAAGGTGTGTACTTTTTCACATATCATATAAGTTTGCCACATTCATCTCTTAAGATTGGCTTGATGCACAATGGTAGGATTGTCATACAGACACAAGCCAGGCAATGCGAGCAAACCATTTGTCAAACCTCTGGATCAGTTCTGCTACATCTTAGAGAAGATGATGAGATTTGGCTTCAGGTTTTAACTAGTGCCCAAAATGAATTGATTTCTGATGAATCCGACTCACTCTTCACAGGATTTATACTGTATTCTCTAGAAGATTAGGGCTATAATTTAAGAGATTGAATGCTGTGCTTCAGCATTTTACATTTGAATTATTAAATAATGGAATTCTTTTTACCACTTCTGAAGAGTAAAGAAATGAAAAATATTTCCAGGACTGTCATTTTCTGAATTCTTATGGGTCAGCTTGACCCTGTCATCATCAGACAAGTCATGCTTACTTTTCCCAGATTTTGAGCATGAAATTGTGTAAATCTAGATAAATGCACCAATTTGTTTATCTAATTTTCAGTATAATTATGTTAAATATTGATACTCAAAATGCAAAACTGACATAATTATATGATTAAAGTTGATAAATATAGGCATACTGTAATATAGACCTGTGACTAGGCAATTAAAACAGGTAATACAATTAAGGCTGTGAATTTATGCATAAAACACAAAGTGTGAAAACTTTTCTAAGGGTTCGCTCACATCTGTGTATATAAAATCACTCCGATTCCCCAGAAAAGTGGGGCGAGGGAAATCCATGTGGTATTCCATATGCCATGCGAGTGTGCATATTTTCTCGCTTAGCATCCGAGTGACATGTGTATGCAATGCGTTTTTTTATTCTATTATTCTACAGTACAATCATTTAACGGACCATTTACAGTGTTCTTTGCTACAGAATGTTAATATATTCGTAAAAAGCGGATGGCATATAGTCCATATGTCGTGCCTTTTTTTTATTGCACCCATTGACTTGCAATGGCGAGGCTTGGCCGTTTTACATGACCATATTCAGCAGGCTGTGATTTTTTTCCTCAACCTGAAAACAGCTGAAGAAAAAAATCGAAGATCAGCCCTGACTCATAGATTAACATTGGTTTGAGTGCAATCTAATTTTTTATCTGATTGCACACGGCATATTTATGCGCAGTTATGAGCGAAGCCTAACATTGTACATTTCAGTAGAATTTTATTCAGTCTATTTATGGAAATGGAAAGTCGTGTTAAAGGTTTAGCTATGATATATATATTATATCTGATATAATATTACAGCAACAAGAGGGCAGCAGTGTTTACCTGACCTGGCCCAAGGATCTAATGCACTGACAGGATGCAGCAAAGTCCCCCAATAAAGATGGAGGCAGCACAGGTGCAAAACACTAATGAAGCAACCACTCACAAACTACTAGTTCATGACACTGTGCACCTTCATGTGTGAACGGTGCCCCATACAAGTCTATTTTGTGTACAATCACCACCTCCATGCATTGGTAGTTTGTGAGTGGTTGCTTCATTAGTGTTTTGCACCAGTTACCTCCATCTTTATTGGGGGGCTTTGCTGCATTCTGTTAGTGCATTAGATCCTTTGGCCTGGGCAGGTAAATACTGCTGCCCCCTTGTTGCTGTAAGTAAAGGTTTAGCTATGATAACTATTTCATGCTCACATATACAGTTAGGTCCAGAAATATTTGGACAGTGACACAATTTTCGCGAGTTGGGCTCTGCATGCCACCACATTGGATTTGAAATGAAACCTCTACAACAGAATTCAAGTGCAGATTGTAACGTTTAATTTGAAGGTTTGAATAAAAATATCTGATAGAAATTGTAGGAATTGTACACATTTCTTTACAAACACTCCACATTTTAGGAGGTCAAAAGTAATTGGACAAATAAACCAAACCCAAACAAAATATTTTTAGTTTCAATATTTTGTTGCGAATCCTTTGGAGGCAATCACTGCCTTAAGTCTGGAACCCATGGACATCACCAAACGCTGGGTTTCCTCCTTCTTAATGCTTTGCTGGGCCTTTACAGCCGCAGCCTTCAGGTCTTGCTTGTTTGTGGGTCTTTCCGTCTTAAGTCTGGATTTGAGCAAGTGAAATGCATGCTCAATTGGGTTAAGATCTGGTGATTGACTTGGCCATTGCAGAAGGTTCCACTTTTTTGCACTCATGAACTCCTGGGTAGCTTTGGCTGTATGCTTGGGGTCATTGTCCATCTGTACTATGAAGCGCCGTCCGATCAACTTTGCGGCATTTGGCTGAATCTGGGCTGAAAGTATATCCCGGTACACTTCAGAATTCATCCGGCTACTCTTGTCTGCTGTTATGTCATCAATAAACACAAGTGACCCAGTGCCAATGAAAGCCATGCATGCCCATGCCATCACGTTGCCTCCACCATGTTTTACAGAGGATGTGGTGTGCCTTGGATCATGTGCCGTTCCCTTTCTTCTCCAAACTTTTTTCTTCCCATCATTCTGGTACAGGTTGATCTTGGTCTCATCAGTCCATAGAATACTTTTCCAGAACTGAGCTGGCTTCATGAGGTGTTTTTCAGCAAATTTAACTCTGGCCTGTCTATTTTTGGAATTGATAAATGGTTTGCATCTAGATGTGAACCCTTTGTATTTACTTTCATGGAGTCTTCTCTTTACTGTTGACTTAGAGACAGATACACCTACTTCACTGAGAGTGTTCTGGACTTCAGTTGATGTTGTGAATGGGTTCTTCTTCACCAAAGAAAGTATGCGGCGATCATCCACCACTGTTGTCATCCGTGGGACGCCCAGGCCTTTTTGAGTTCCCAAGCTCACCAGTCAATTCCTTTTTTCTCAGAATGTACCCGACTGTTGATTTTGCTACTCCAAGCATGTCTGCTATCTCTCTGATGGATTTTTTCTTTTTTTTCAGCCTCAGGATGTTCTGCTTCACCTCAATTGAGAGTTCCTTAGACCGCATGTTGTCTGGTCACAGCAACAGCTTCCAAATGCAAAACCACACACCTGTAATCAACCCCAGACCTTTTAACTACTTCATTGATTACAGGTTAACGAGGGAGACGCCTTCAGAGTTAATTGCAGCCCTTAGAGTCCCTTGTCCAATTACTTTTGGTCCCTTGAAAAAGAGGAGGCTATGCATTACAGAGCTATGATTCCTAAACCCTTTCTCCGATTTGGATGTGAAAACTCTCATATTGCAGCTGGGAGTGTGCACTTTCAGCCGATATTATATATATAATTGTATTTCTGAACATGTTTTTGTAAACAGCTAAAATAACAAAACTTGTGTCACTGTCCAAATATTTCTGGACCTAACTGTAAAATAAAAGTGTTATGTAAAGAGTTTTTCCAGGCTATGCATAAATTTCTGCAGTCAGTCTATGCACACTGTCAGGATTCCGCTCTGTTTCAAACTTGAGGAGTTGTCATATAAGCACAAGTATGTGATTTGATGGTTGAGCACTGGTGCAGATTTGCTTATAAATTCTCTTCTTTCAATAGAACATTATGAGAAGCCATAAAAGCTTCTAGTGGGCAGGTGACCGCAAGTATGCAACTCACATGTTTGCTGTTATGTGACAACCACTCGAGCTTGAAACAGTGGAATCCTGACAGTGTGCAGATGGCACATTTTCAGCATTTGGCAATCTGCAATCGCTTAAGGCCCCGTCACACACAGAGATAAACCTTTGGCAGATCTGTGGTTGCTGTGAAATCATGGACATATTGTTCCATTTGTACACAGCCACAAACCGGGCACTGATTGTCCACAATTTACTGCAACCACAGATCTGCCACAGATTTATCTCTGTGTGTGACAGGGCCTTTAGTGTGACTTCAGAAATTTGTTTTCAACTTAAAACATCTCTTTATGATTGGGTATTTCTGAATTTCCTGAGAACCAGAATAATGACTTATTAAATTTTTATAATGCCTGTTTTTTTTTTTTTTTTTTTTTTTTTTTTTTTTGTTTTTTTTTTTTTTCAAACCTTGGGTGTACAGATATTGTACATGATACATCCGCTTTTGGTGGTACTAGTAGTTATTTTCAGCTCAGCGGGTGTTCTTTTGCTCTACATGCATGTATTTGTGACTAATAATCTTTGGGCACTTTGATACAGGATAAATCCACCTGGGTGGTACTAACTGTTTTGATGGTTTAAGAGGGATTCGAACTTTCATATTTGTGACACATGTTTTGAGCAGGAATTAACCTATAGCGGCCATCTTATGGGGATTCGCCACCTTTTGGTGGGCATATTATGTACATCTGTGCTTTACCCCTATTGGGTTAAAAATATTCTCTTTGTAATCTGGCATTCAACATAAATGTGTACATGCATATGTGTAGCATTTAGCTATGCCTCCTTATCGCCGTTTTATCTATCTTATAATATAGTTCTTGTTGACCTATTTATATATCCTGCGGATTTTATCTGCTACTTTACATGTCTTCAGATTTCTGTATGACACATCCTCCCTGGATGCTGTTTGTAACCAGATACTAATGGGAGATCTCTCCTCTGACCGGTGTTTTCACTTTAACATCTGACATCCAGCTTTGCTGGAGCGCCGGGTGCTCTGACATGCGTGGTGACCTTAGCATTCTCTGCATCCATGGTAACCTAAAGGAGGAACATCATTTCCGGTCACAGCGGAGCTGACATGGGATCCTTAAGTATTTATTTATCTGTTATTTTCTCCTGCGAAAACCGGCTTTCTATACATATGATATATAGCATGGGTGACTATATGACTATATGATTATATGGCTAGATACATGGTACATATTTCTAGCTATAACGCTGGGTCCGGGTCTTAAAACCACCCCCTCTCCCACTTCCGGTTTCCATGTTTACAGCCGGCTGCCACGCTCAAATACGCACACCACTCATGGTATGTAATTAAGTTGTTACTTTACAATTAATTAAGACTGTGATCCTCTATAAATACCCGTTCTAATTGCAATCAGGGATACACTCTCCCCTGACGAAGCTGTTCACAGCGATACGCGTGGGGTCCTCCACATCCCTCCCTATTGTGGGTACCTCCTTGTTTCTGTAGCGCCCTTCACTGGTTGGGAGCTTGATGTAGCTTTTCACTTGGGCACCTGATTGTGAGCCATCTTTGGGATCTCTGGACAAGGGTTTTTATGATTTTCCTTTCTTTTTTGCATGATTCATGCCTGGTTATTGTAATTACTGTATGACTTGCATGCTCTTGTTCTGTCATATATTGATAGCTGCTATCCCATTGGACTCACTACCAGTATAGCTCACAGGTGTGGTCCCTATGTTATAGACTTAATGGTTAAGAGTTATTACATTTATGGATTGATCCAGTATATGGTTTTCTAGGGATCAGATTTATACATTGTTGCATATGTACACAGGGCGGTACCCCATATTTTACATCTTGGAGATGTGGGGGTTCTCTATTTATATGTATTTTAAGTGATTTTAATTGTATGTCTTATGTGTCACCTTGATTGTTTCAATAAAATTCTATATCAATCTTTACTATTTTGAGGATCCCTGTGATATATATATATATATATATATATATATATTTATTTTTGGGTCTGCGCGTCTCCTATGCATGAGCTTTTTTTTTTTTCTCCCTGGTTGGTTTATTAAAATGGTTGTCTATCCCTGAGGAAATTTTTGGCAATTTTCTTCAGTTGTCACCTCGTGACCTCAGGAAATTTGCATAGTTGAGGTGACGTGCTAATGTAGAGTCTCAGCTGCTTCTCATAATGTTATATTGAGAGAACGAATTGAGACTCTAGTTGTCACGTGACAGCAACTAAGCCAACCACATGCTTCCGGTCACGTGAAACAGGTAAGAGGAACTAAATCATAGCAGTGTATAAATTACACACTGATAGGTTTTCGCAGGCTGCCGAGCTTGCTGAAAATGTTATCAAGGGTTGACAACCCCTTTAAAAGGACTCTGTCAGCAGGTATCTGCTATGTAATATGAAGACAGCATGCTGTAAGAGTTAAAACAAAGAATTCAACCCTGCATGTCTTATCTCACAGTCTTTTCTTGTTTACCTGTAATGTTAGTTTAAACCTCGTATCTTTATCATTAGTGGGTCTCAGCAGCACATGTGCTGTAGTCCGATTCTGCCCCTTCTTCAACATCTTTGATTGTGTCAAAACAGCTCCACCCAGTAATCTAAGTAATATATTGTTGGATTCAGGGCCTCTTTGCCTACATCATGCTGCTCTCAGATAAGGTAGCAAAAAACTGCTGACAGATTCTCTTTAAATTAAAATTTGGATATGGCAGATTTGATAGTGTATTCTGCTTTGAATCTCCAATAAATGAAAATACAATACACATTTATAAAGCTAAAGGTGGCTTTAAATGTTTGAGAAAAACTTTGTATAGATTTGCAAATTCAAAACATGCCTATGTTAAAGTTCCTATAGTGAAATTGCTTAATTTTGTTTGCAATAAAATGCTGAACAAAATTTGAATTTGTGCCAAAATTGTCTCATCTTTGAACTCATTCTACCCTTGCGTTGTCACTTTGGTCACTTATGATTTTTTTATCCCTAAGATGGTTAAGTCAAGTCTTCATTACAAACATCAAGCCAACAGCTCACATAAACTATATACCGTAAGCAAAACTTTTGGGAAACGTTTTGCAGTATTAGTACACCTACACATTACACCTACAGGGACTTTTATGACATCCCATTCTAAAATAAATGGTATTAATATGGACTTGGTCTCATTGTTGCAGCTAAAACAGCTTTTCACAATAAATGAACAGAACAGGGAAAATAAAAATTCCACCTTTTCTGTGTTTTCTATACTTATAAATGTAATGTCCTTTCTTTTGCTCTGTGGTCGCTTCAAACACCAGAGCACACTAAGTGGAATATATAAAAAATAAAATAAAATCTTTATACTCACCCTATAGTTCACCTCTCTGGCACCTCTGCTACTCACTGCCACCTGTCCAGGCATTTTTTTGATATCCTTCTGCATGAACTACCACCTTCCATGGGTTTTGTGCAAATGTGTGGAAGATCACAATGTCATGACTAGAGATGAGCGAGTACCGAAATATTTATAATCGCTATACTCGTAACGAGTACTTTGTAATACTTGCGTATTCGTTCTGAATAGCGACTACAATGCAAGTCAATGGGAAATAAGAGTAATTTTCACTGGACACAAAAAAGAGGTCTGGGGGCCTGAGGAAAAAGGCTGAAATGGATGGAAAAGTGATGAAACTGAATTGGCAGAGCCTGGAGAAAATGCCTCACTAACATATGGGTCGACTCTCTTTCTTTCTCTCTATCTATCTCCCTCCTGCTCCCCCTCTCATGCCGGTGATCGATAAGTATGAAGCGCAGCCAGCCAATCACTGTAATGCCACAACCAAGATGATTGGTTAAGAAGTCCAGCATGTTCAGTGGCTGCAAATCAGGCACCAAACTTGCTGGTTGGGACATACACATATCGCGAGGCGAGTACACAAAAACTTTGCAATATAACGAGTAACTCGAATACCGTACTATCTGTGCGAGTAGCAAATAGTAACGATTATACTCGCTCATCACTAGTCAAGACATCACGATGTGCACCAAAACCATCAGCTCACATGCACAGAATATTCCTCATGAAAGATGGAAATCCTGGCAAAGGATTGTGGAAAGAATCGGATGGGTGGCAGTGAGTAGCGGAGAAGCCAGAGAGAAGAGTATAAAGATTTATGTTTCTTAATCTTTTCATGACCCTTTATGGTTCAGAAAGAATTCTGAATTCGCACGAAAGCGAATTACAAAACTTCTGCATTTTGGCAGATTTTTGTAAAATTTGAGTAGAGTTCAATGTCAGTCAAAAGCATCTGCTCATCTCTACTTTCCACAAGATTTATGTCTTTGGGAAGTTTAGCTCATTCATCCAGAAGAGCATTTGTGAAGGCACACACTATTGTTGGATGACGTGGCCTGATTTGGAATTTCTATTCTTGTTTAGCCTTAAGGAGGCGCAAATGGGTTGAAGTCAGAGCTCTGTGCACACAGTGAAGTTTTTCCACCCCATGCTCACACACCCATGCCTTTATGGACCTTCGGTTGTGCATTGGAGTATAGTCGTGGCATTGTGCTTAGTTATGCAAGGCTTGCATGAAGCTGCTCAGCTATGAAAATCCAACCCATGAAGCTCTTAGAGCACAGCTTTTGTGCTGACATAAGAGGTTTGGCGCTGCCCTGACAGAGTTTGCAGTGTCTGGCGACATTTATGTACTACACGTTTCAGAAGTCTGAAACCCCACTCTGTAATTTTCCATAGTCTGACACTTCATGGCCAAGTTGCCTTGTTTCCCAAAGGTTTTCACTTTTCAATAACACCTCTTAAAGATGATTGTGGGATAAATTATTTCCATGCTCTAATTCAGTGAGCTCTATACAAAGAAAAGATATTCTTTCACAAATGTTAAAGCCAGACTGTATGCCTAGGTGCATGATTTTAATTAGACTGAATAAAAAACCTTAATGAAATGATTAAAGGTTTATTCCCACAATCATTTTATTTTTCACAAAGCACAGTAGATGCACAATCATTGTTACTATACAGACTAAGCCCAACATAAAGTTTCATTCATGTTATATAGTAATGTAAAATGCAAAGTTTCATTCATGTATCTTGTACCTTTGTGTCTTTTAATTTCTTTCTGCCCCTTGGTGCATCCAGCATCATAAAGCACAATGAATAGTCCTACTCTTATCTGCAAAACTACATTTCCCAGCAGCACTTGCTTCTCCTCAGTGCTGCAGACCCATCCTCCTTTTATTGTGTGCTTCTGACTAGCCCACATATTTGAGTGACCATCAAACTATTCACATTATATTTCTACCTACTATCTGTTCCTGTACTCTACTCTATCTGGCAAATATAATCTTCTGCTACCTACATTAGTATCGCTGCAGAATGGCTTTACATCATTACCTAGTTCTTACAAAGCTCAACTTACCTGCACTCCTCCAAAATGGCAGTGCAGAGCTGCACTTGTTGCATGCTGCTGACAGATCAGAACCGCAAGTTCCATTCTATTGATGCTTTTGGCAGAAGATAATCCTTGGCAATGTGCACCAAGAGAGCAGGATTTACAGTTCATATGCAGCAGGCAACAAACACAGCTCAACTGGTCTGAGCCTCGGTATGTAGCCATATCCTGTATAGCAACCCTACCAATCACATACTGATGGCTTATCTTGAATAAAAAAGTAGTGGCCAACCCTTTAACTCAAAACCCAACCTGACCTAGTCTTTCTCAGTTGATGGTATCTACTAATGTAAGAAAATTAGCTATGTTTTCCTTAATCAATCAGTAATGACCTCTGTTATTCTCTCTAGTGTACTGTTTATACTGATATGATGACTTATGGTACTAGGGTATTTAAAGATTTTAACTGCCTGCTATAAGCAACAATGGGCTCAACATGAAGGTACAAATTTTTGTCCTCTTACAGACATCATACTCTTCTCAGATGTTGTAATGAACTCTTACAGTATATAACGTCTATATGGGTTTTTTGGTGTTTCAATGTAAATGATAATCTTTTCCAAAAAGCTGAGATTTAGAATATTGAAAGGATTGAAAACAGTATACCGTTTTTTTCGTTTCATAAGATGGACCCCAAATTTGGAGAAAAAAAAATGTAGAAGAAAAAAATATATAGGGTACGTTTTCTATTCCAGTGGTGTTTTATCAGGGAGACGGGGGCAGCAGCAGAGCAGGAGTCACAGGAGGCAGGGGCAGTATTGGAGTACTGCAATGCCAGTGGTACAGAGGTGGGCCCAGATACTCACCGAGGACACTGCTCTGTGCGGGGCTGGTGACGTGGCTCCACTGTGCGGGACTGGTGCTGCGGCTCTGCTCTGCTCTGCCCAGGAGGTGGTAAGTCACCAGCCATTCTTAAGATGTTGGTGGTCGGCAGTGAGTGCTTCAAATAATGGCCTGAGTCGGTGCGTGTGCAGATGAAAATTTAGGCTGAGAGGTCCATCTGCACACGCGCTGACTCTAGGCGCTATTAAATGAAGCCCTGACCGTCAACATCTTCAGAATGACCGCCCCCTGCACAGAGTAGCTCCGCGTAGAGCAGAACAAAGCAGAGAAGCCCCACACAGAACAGGGTAGCCCCACACAGAGCAGAGCAGCCCTGCACAGAAGAGAACCACACCACCCGATGCACAGAACAGCGCCACACAGACCAGCGTGGGCAGCACACCGCATAGCATTACCCCTGCCTCCTTTGAGCCCTCTTCACCACCCCCCCAGTAAAATCCATTTGGATTTTAAGACGCACCTCTGATTTTCTTCACAAATTTTTGGGAGGAAAAGTGCGTCTAATGATCCGAAAAATACGGTATTAAGATGATACAACTTCATTTTTCAATATTTAAAGTGTTATTCCATTTTATAAAGTAATAGCAACATGCTTAGGATAGACTACCATTGTCAGGGGTCTGACTACTGTGGACAGCATAGTAAATGACATTTTGATCTTTTTGCAATGCTGCTTCTTATGCTGATGACCCGCTATACATGGATTTCTCTTCCTGTAATAAAGTAAACCTCCTGTACACAATAAATGCTGTTATAATATTTTCCTGAATTCCTAAACCATATTAGAAAAATCTAACAGATATAAACATTTCTGTTCCTTTTCTGGTAACTTTTGCTCTTGGCGTTTAATAGCCTGCATTAGTAAATCCGCATTTATCAGATAAACATGGCAGATGGTAAAGAGGGCGTGAAGATAATGTCTTGTTTTTTTGAGTAAAGGAGTTGAATGGACTTGGGATGTGCTCAAATCCATAATAGTTGGGAGTGGGAAGTCATGAAAAAAATAAATTGGCTATTACTGTAATTTGGACAGCATCCTCATAGTGGCACAGATCATATGTTAAATGAACCCAGTAGACAGAATTGTTACAGATGTAGCATTTTCTAACTGGTCACAGAGGCCACGATGCAGCATAATATCTTGATTCAGAAAACTAGAGCTAAACAAATATCTCGAAATAGAATCATAAAATGTTAAAGCTGGAAAGGACCTTCAGGGTCATCGTGTCCAACTCCCTGCTCAGTGCAGGATTCACTAAACCATCTCAGACAGATGTCTGTCCAGCCTCTGTTTGAAGACTTCCATTGAAGGAGAACTCACCATCTCATCGCAGCTTGTTCCACTCATTGAATCACCTTCACTGTCAAAAAGTTTTTTTCTAATATGTATCTTCTTTTCAGTTTTATTCCATTACTTCTCGTGTTTCCATGTGCATATGAGAATAAGGATGATCACTCTATATGATCACATCCCTTCAGATACTTGTAGACAGCTTATTAAGTTTCCTCTTGACCTTTTTTGTATGCTAAACATTCCCAGATCATTTAAGCAATCCTCATAGGACATTGCAGTCCCCTCACCATCTCCTTATAGCTCTTCTCTGAACTTGCCCCAGTTTTTCATTTTTTTTTTGTTTAATGTGGTGCCTTGATTTGGACACTATTCCAGATGAGGTCTGATCAGAGAGGAGTAGAGGGGATAATTCCTTCATGTGATATAGACTCTGTGCTTCTCTTTATACATCCCAGAACTGTGGTTGACTTTTTTGCTGCTGCATCACACTGTTGACTCATGTGCAGTTTGTGATCTATTAATATACCCAAGTCTGTTGCAAACGAGCTTTCACTTATTTCTGTTCCTCCCATTATGTAGATGTTATTTTCCTTTTTTTGTTAAGATGTAGAATCTTGCATTTCTCTTTGTTAAATATTTTGTTAAATACCATTCTATTAGTCACTGTCCATTGTTCCAGCTTATCTAGATCCTTTTGAAGCCTTTCTTTGTCTTCTTTAGTGTTGCTATCCCTCCTAGCTTTGCTTTAATGACTAGTGCTACATGCCAGCTTTCTGCACCAAGGTCATTTTTTGCATTATGGTATGTGGTATAGTGTATCAAATTTTGCCAGTAATGTTACTTTAAATTACAATATTAAATACTAATACCAATCATATGACAAAATCAATTGCATATCTTGATAAAATTTACATAGTTTCATACAAGTTATACTTATAAATTCATGTATGATTATGACACGCCCGCCCCAGGGCCTGGGGCACTCGAAACTAGGCCAGACTAGTTTGGGGATGTCAGCGGTGGCGGGAATCCAGCTCCGTGGCTCTGGCAGTGTATCAATAATAAATGGAGGATGAGAATGGGAGTGGTATTTTTGGATAAGATGAAGTTCTTGACGTGACCTGTAGTTGGAGCAAGGTGGAGCAAGACCCCGGGGTGACCGTTAGGAAGGTCTATGATGGAAATGGATGAGGCACAGGAAGAAGCAGACAACAAGAGGCTTTGCAATCAAGATGTTTACTAAGTTTGTCCCAAAACTGCAGCTGATCAGTTTCCCTGTGGTGTGCCAGGATTCACTGTTGTGGGCCTCCGCTGATCCCGAACAGGTCAAGGGTCAGTACCGGTGCACCCCTCAATGTGCCTTTCCTGGCCATATCTCTAGCGCTGACCTTCACTGGACAGTCCTGCGCCTCCGCCACCAAGCCCTGACTAAAGGGTGGCTGACAGTGGTCCTTTTGAAGCCTCCCTTGCAGAGGATGGGTGGCAGGTTGTGGCCTCGGGTGCCTACAGCAATCACCCGGGCCTTTGGATTGCTAAAAGAAATGTCTCTCTTCCTTTTGCCTGGGGACTGTCTCCGTTATTGCAGCCAGATTCCTCCACCCTGGTGTTCTTAGTGGAACAAGCCCATGGAGGCCTCTCGCACATCCGTGGCACTCTGGAACCCCTTCTCTCAGTGTCACCTGGGTCTAGCAGAACCCCAGGGTCTTCACCTTGAACTACAGACTATCACCTCCTACCATCACCTCACCCCCTCCGGTTCTCACTGGTTCTTGTCAACTGTCACTTATTCTAACTGAAAACCTCTCTCTGACTAGAACTGGCTGGTTCTGACTGGTTCTCCAAACTAACCCGCTGACTCCTCCCACACTTCCTCTGTCAGGCTCCACCCCTCCAGGACAGTGAATGGGACTTAATGCTCCATAACCAGGTATACTGGTCGCTGGTTCTCAGCATTAATGGAGTACCTGCCTTATACCCTGACCCGATGTGCGACCTAACAAGTGGTGTGTGCAGGTTTTGTCTGTGAACCAGCAGATGACCCCCTTCTTACCCAGGATTGGATACCACACTTCTTGCTGAGTGTGGCTGGTGCCACACTCTCCCCACAGCGAATCCCAGCACGTCTGCGGGCTGGAACACAAGCTACAGTGACAATTAACTGCAAAATTTTTAAATGCTGTAGCAGGTTAACAGATAAACATTTCTTCCTTTTATGGGAGGCATTTTCTTTAACATTGCAAATGAAAACATATGAAATAAACATTATTCTTGAGAGTCCAGAGTAATCCTTGATCTGGGTGTCCATCAGACTGCTCCAGGTGCAAATAAGTCCTAGGGGGACCCGCCTACAACAAAACCCGCACCTAGGCTCTGGGCTGGCGACAGAGCATTGGTTAACCACGACTTCTGCCAGCCAGACGGGTTTTTATTCTGTGGTGTTCTAATTATGGTGTTGTGCACAACAGGTGCTAACTTTTTACAAGGTGGAGCTCTGGCCACACATGTGGCCCACATGCCCATCAACTTTTTATAAATCTCCTAAAAGAAAAGCATATAAATAGACATAGACTTCAACTATTTACATTTTAGTTCCGACCACCCATAGTTCAGTGGCTCGGTTGTCTTCAAAAAGAAAAAAAGGGCTGGGAAAAATCAGGGTGACGTTTTCGCAAAGAACAGAGGGGCTATTTACATATTGAGATCCCGGTCTTTACATATTGGTATACTGCTCTGGAATGGCTCCAGATACCAGATGCGTCTTTGTAAGGGTTTTCTGTGTCTCCTGGTGACGAATCCTGGTTGCTACAGGACCACTGCGGGAAGACTCTCCTGCTGATGGAATTGCAGATGATGCATCCTCCTGGTAAACATGTACGTCCAGGCAGTACCACCCGCATGCACCCAGGTTACGAGCTTCTTTTTCCTCCCACTGAGCTCTCCGCTGCTCCCTCTCCATCTAGTACCGGATCAACTGCCGCCTACAGAAGACCTCAGTGACTGTCTGGGTCGGGACAGGTTGCAGAGGGGTGGCCAGCCCTCGATCGCTCACCAGTAAGTCATCCCTTTGGAGGCAGGGTGATGCTGTGTCGGGAGCTTGGGCCGGAGGACTGGGAAGGGGCCCTATGAGGGTGTGTGGACCTTGCAGAGTCGCTGAGGTCATCTGCTTACCAATCTCCACGGCTGCAAGCTGAGAATGCTTCTCGCTTGGTGACGCTGGTTGCCGCCTGGCTTACTGGCGCTCGCCCCGGGTCTGCTGTGTCCGTGGCTCACTGCTTGGCGTTCGACTCGAGCCTCTTCACCTCCTCAACCAGGAAGCTCGGGTCATGGACTGGTTGCAGGCCCAGGGCACCTCCCGGTTTATTGGGGAGGTTGGTCGCTGCCATGCTGTTATTCAGGTCCTCCCAGTTACCACTCACCATTGCTTGTCTGGAGCGCTCACCATCCATCGACCTTTCACTGCTCTGACAGGACTTCTATTTCAAGTTTCATTTCTTGTTTGGGGCGGGTCCAGTTTGTTGGCGCCAAGCCGCTACCCAGCCCACGAAAGGCGGTCTCCTAGTGACCTCTGGCCTGCACATGGCGACCGTTATTGGCTGCCATTGTGTCAATCTTAATCAGTCCAGTCCATTAGCACACAGTATTCGTCAGTGCTCGGCAGAGCATGGGGCGGGGCTTATCTTCGCGCACTCCTTCAACCAGTCTCTGTATGACACAGTTTAATTCCTGTGGCATATTAATGGCGGCTCAATTCAAAGTTTAATAAAGTTAATACAAAGCACACACTACCCGGTGGTACCGGGCACGATATTCCTGTTTGTGACGCCAAAAATTGACACGCCCGCCCCAGGGCCGAGGGCACTCGGAACTAGGCCAGACTAGTCCGGGGATGTCAGCGGTGGCGGAAGTCCGGCTTCGTGACCCTGGCGGTGTCTCAATAATAAAGGGAGGATGATGATGGGAGTGGTATTTTTGGATAAGATGAAGTTTGTGACGCCACCTGTGGTTTTGCGGCTATGTGGGCCACCACTGTGCTGCAGGTTCCCTGGGGCAGTTGGTGATAGCACAGCTGAGGTGATCTTGCTCCCCACAGGTTGAGCAAGACCCCGGGGTGACCGTTAGGAAGGTCTATGATGGAAATGGATGGGGCGCCGGAAGAAGCAGACGACACGAGGCTTTGCAGTCAAGATGTTTACGCACAGTTTGTTCCAAAACTGCAGCTGACTGGTTTCCCCGTGGTGTGCCAGGATTCACTGTTGTGGGCCTCTGCCGATCCCGAATAGGTCAAGGGTCAGTACCGGTGCATCTCTCAATGTGCCTTTCCTGGCCATCTCTCTCTAGCGCTGACCTTCACTGGACAGTCCTGCTCCTCCACCACTGAGCCCTGACTAAAGGGTGGCTGACAGTGGTCCTTTTGAAGCCTTGCAGAGGATGGGTGGCAGATTGTGGCCTCGAGTCCGTACAGCAATCACCCGGGCCGTTGGATTGCTAAAAGAAATGTCTCTCTTCCTTTTGCCTGGGGACCTTCCCCGTTATTGCAGCCAGATTCCTCCACCCCGGTGTTCTTGGTGGAACAAGTCTGACTCTTCCCACACTCCCTCTGCCAGGCTCCACCTCTCCAGGACAGTGAATAGGACAGGCTCCATAACCAGGTATACTGGTCGCTGTTTCTCAGCATAAATGGAGTACCTGCCTTTAAACCCTGACCCGGTGTGTGACCTATCAATTAGTGTGTACAGGTTTTGTCTGTGAACTGGCAGATGATTCCCTTCTTACCCAGGATGAGATACCACACCTCTAGCTGAGGTGCAGTATCTCTGTGGCGACGGAAGCCTCAGGGGAACCACAATTACATCTCTATAGAAGCATATATGGACTATATATGTTGACATTATTCCCCCATCATTTAAAGTCCTCAAGATTCAACCCTTATACCTTTTAAAATGGCAAATAATAAAATCTATAGTTAGAGATGAGAGGATCAATTTGTGAAGAATTGAGTTTGAGTTTGATCTGGAATTTGCAGTTTCACGCAAATTCAAACATTTTGATATTTGATATATGGTTATCAAAAAATAAAATAAAACTTTACCAGCCCCATTTTCCACACTGATGACACTACTAAACAGAGCAGGCCTACATCATTTGCATTGCTGTGTGGCTTCCTCATAATGCCCCCGCAACTCTGACATCTAGAGGATTATCACACCTTGTATAGTTGTGGTCTGTATCTCACCAGCACAGATCAGCGGTTCCTAGTGGAGCACAGATTGTATGACAGAGTCGTTTTGCATATCTAGAGTCATAGGGATGTCTCTCTTTTCTGTAGACTATAAGCTCTTATGGGCAGTGGCGTCTTCTTTCTCTTCTATAGAATGTAAGCTCTTATGGGCAGCAACATCCTCTTTCTCTTCTATAGAGTGTAAGCTCTTATAGTCAGCAGTGTCTTCTCTCTCTCCTGTAGACTGTAAGTTCTTATGGTTATTGGTGTCTTCTCTCCCCTGTAGAGTGTAAGCGCTACTGATTAATGGGTCTCTCTCTTGCCTGTAAAGTGTGCGCTTTTATAGTCAGCGGGTCTCTCTCTATTTCTCTCCTGTAGAGTGTAAGCTCTTATAGGCAGCAGGATCCTCTCTCTTGACTATAGAAAGTTAGAGCTTATGATCAGCAGGGTGCTCTTTCTCACCTGTAGAGTATAAGCTCTTATCCTCAGTGAGGTCGTCTTTCTCGCCTGTAGAGTACAAGTTCTTATGGTCAGCAGAGTCCTCTCTCTCTCTTGCCTGTAGGACGTAAGTTCTTCTGGTCAGTGAGGTCCTCTTTCTCGCTTGTAGAATGTAAGCTGTTATGGTCAGCAGGGTCCTCTCTCTAACCTGTAAAGTGTAAGCTCTTATGATCAGCAAGGTTCTCCCACTCTGACCAGTTCTCCCTTTTATGTATTTTACAAGCAATTACAAGTTTTCTAGTACTGAAATGCATGCAAATGTATTCCCTACAAATCAAATATTGGGGGAAAATTTGGCAAAATAGGCAAATGCAATTTTCAAAAGATCAGCTCATCTCTACCCTATAGTCATACATTTGTCGTGTTAAGCAAACTTCCTTTATAGAACAGCAGAACACACTGTTAAGTTAGAATGCATTGGACATGAATCAGTCGACATTTTGCCAGCTTTTCCAGTCATATGGCATTTTATGATGTGAAATCTGATAAATACCACAGCTTTACAGCACGGAGTATACAGAGCAGAATTTTTCTTGTGCAAGGTAATATTTTATGTCAATGGTTTTATCTTGTACACCTCCCTTCTCACAAATTAAATGCTGATCTTTTGACTCTTGAAAAGTGATAAATGTTACATGGACGAAGAGTTCATATTGTGAAATCTACAAACCTCCCAAATCATGAAATCGCTTGGAAGAAACATATTGGTAGCTAATTCTGTTCATACGAAAGAACTTTAGCATCGCCCTACTGTGCATGACTCACCATTGTAAACCAGTCCGCTCTGAAATTATGGCTCATTTCTTCATTATAATCAACGATCCCCTGAATAGCTATGAAACATGCTGTTTTGTAAATGCCTTTGCTTATTATTTCACAATAGGTAAATAGCGACTGTATTCTAGTAGTTATGTTTCTTAGTGTTATTGTCTCTGTATAAAGCCAAAAGTGCATCCTTAAGATTTCACTTTTATTATGACATCTACTGTATTCATAAAAAAATATAAGAAATGGAATTTCTACATTTGTATATTTCCAGCGGAAGCAGCAGTCTCTGTCACAAGGGATATCCGTGCTGATCAGATTACATACTGTCATTCATGTATGGAAATTGATTTTACTGTGATATCACTTTATATTGCACAATAAATTGCTTATTGGCTCCTCACTTTGTTAAATAAAGGTTAATCCTTCATGGTCGTAGAGACTGCGTCAATCATTACGTCAGATCAAGGACAGCAATGCAAACGACTTTGTGGAACAGTAGAAAGGTTGTGTCTTGTCTCAGGACAAAATAAAACAAGTGTTTTATGCATACTTTTTTTTGTATAATTTAAGGAAAATATGGAACCATCACAGCTAGTCATTTATTTGTATTTTTTTCTCTGGCTTTATTTCACAACCCCAATTCTGAAAAAGCTGTACAAAATTTATTTATTCACATTACAACTTAAATCATATCTAAGAAGGTGAAAGTTAGACATTTTTCAATTTCATCTGAAAAAAATAGGCCATTTAGAAATTGATAGAAGCAACACACCTCAAAAAAGATGAAATAGGGATAAAAAAAAAAGGTGGAAAAATAAGGCCTCATTCACACATCAGTTTCACATGTAAGAGTTGTATCCGTTTTTTTTTTTCCATATACAGCACTTGTACCTATGACTAGAAATGAGCGTACCCGAGGTTCAGTTTCTGAACCAAACACATCTTAAAAAAACAGTGTTCGCGTTTGTAGTTCGGGTGCTTTACGTGCAAACTTAACTCACACAAGTAATGCTGTGCTCAGGTACGGTCAGTGCTCGGACCAGTGTCAGCCATTTGTAGTGTTTGAATGGCTCACACAGGGGGGTACCAACAGCATGATTAGATGTACTGTACACCCCAAAAAATGTTTTGAAAAAACCCACCCATTCTCTACCGGAAGTGATTTGCTTATTGCTGACTGTATGTGGGCGGAGACAAAAACTACCAATCAGTGATTTCGAACCTCCTTGGGCCAAGTTTATACCAGTGGAGGTTCGGTTTGTTTGCTGCCAGTGACATGAACCTCCAAAGGCTCGCTCATCTCTACAGTGCTGGCCAAAAGTATTGGCACCCCTGCAATTCTGTCAGAGAATACTCAGTTTCTTCCTGAAAATTATTGCAATCACAAATTCTTTGGTATTATTATCTTCATTTAATTTGTCTTCAATGAAAAAAAAAATTATCATAAAGCCAAATTGGATATAATTCCACACCAAACATAAAAAGGGGGTGGACAAAAGTATTGTCACTGTTTGAAAAATCATATGATGCTTCTCTAATTTGTATAATTAACAGCACCTGTAACTTACCTGTGGCACCTAACAGGTGTTGGCAATAACTAAATCACACTTACAGCCAGTTGACATGGATTAAAGTTGACTCAACCTCTGTCCTGTGTCCTTGTGTGTACCACATTGAGCATGGAGAAAAGAAAGAAGACCAAAGAACTGTCTGAGGACTTAAGAATCCAAATTGTGAGGACGCATGAGCAATCTCAAGGCTACAAGTCCATCTCCAAAGACCTGAAAGTTCCTGCATCTTCGGTTTGCAGTGTCATCAAGAAGTTTAAAGCCCATGGCACTGTGGCTAACCTCCCTAGATGTGGAAGGAAAAGAAAAATTGAAGAGAGATTTCAATGCAAGATTGTGCAGATGGTGGATAAAGAACCTCGACTAACATCCAAACAAGTTCAAGCTACCCTGCAGTCCGAGGGTAGAACAGTGTCAACCCGTACTATCCGTTGGCGTCTGAATGAAAAGGGACTGTATTATAGGATACCCAGGAAGACCCCACTTCTTACCCTGAGACATAAAAAAGCCAGGCTGGAGTTTGCCAAAACTTACCTGAGAAAGCCTAAAACGTTTTGGAAGAATTTTCTCTGGTCAGATGAGACAAAAGTAGAGCTTTTTGGGAAAAGCCATCAACATAGAGTTTACAGGAAAAAAAAGAGGCATTCAAAGAAAAGAACACAGTCCCTAAAGTCAAACATGGGGGAGGTTCCCTGATGTTTTGGGGTTGCTTTGCTGCCTCTGGCACTGGACTGCTTGACCGTGTGCATGGCATTATGAAGTCTGAAGACTACCAACAAATTGTGCAGCATAATGTAGGGCCCAGTGTGAGAAAGCTGGTCATGGGTCATGGGTCATGGGTCTTCCAGCAGATCAATGACCCAAAACACACTTCAAAAAGCACTAGAAAATGGTTTGATAGAAAGCACTGGAGACTACTAAAGTGGCCAGCAATGAGTCCAGACCTAAATCCCATAGAACACCCGTGGAGAGAACTCAAAATGGCAGTTTGGAGAAGGCACCCTTCAAATCTCAGGCACCTGGAGCAGTTTGCCAAAGAAGAATGGTCTAAAATTCCAGCAGAGCATTGTAAGAAACTCATTGATGGTTACCGGAAGCAGTTGTTCGCAGTTATTTTGGCAAAGGTTGTGCAACCAAGTATTAGGGCGGCTTTGCACGTTGCAACATCGAACGTGCGATGTCGGTGGGGTCAAATCGAAAGTGACGCACATCCGGCATCACTTTCGACATCTTAGTGTGTAAATCCTAGATGATACGATTAATGAGCGCAAAAGCGTCGTTATCGTATCATCGGTGTATTCTCCGACATTTCTATAATGCCGGTGCAGAGACAGGTACGATGTAGTTCCTCGTTCCTGTGGCAGCACACATCGCTGTGTGTAAAGCCGCAGGAGCGAGGAACATCTCCTACCTGCCTCCCGGCTGCAATGAGAAGGAAGCAGGTGGGCGGGATGTTTACATCCTGCTCATCTCCGCCCCTCCGCCGCTATTGACCACCTGCCGTGTGACGTTGCTATGACGCCGCATGACCTGCCCCCTTAGGAAGGAGGCGGGTCGCCGGCCAGAGCGACGGTCGCAGGGCAGGTAAGTGCGTGTGAAGTTGGCATGTTCGCTACGCCAGCTATCAGAAGATATCGCTGCTGCGACGGGGGCGGGGACTATCGCGTGCGACATCGCAGCATCGGCTTGCGATGTCGCAACGTGCAAAGCCCGCCTTAGGCTAAGGGTGCCAATACTTTTGTCTGGCCCGTTTTTGGAGTTTTGTGTGAAATGATCAATGATTTGATTTTTGTTTCATTCTCTTTTGTGTTTTTTCATTGCAAGCAAAATAAATGAAGATAATAAAACCAAAGAATTTTTGATTGGAATCATTTTCAGGAAGAAACTGAGTATTCTCTGACAGAATAGCAGGGGTGCCAATACTTTTGTCCAGCACTGTACCTATGACAGTGTATGTGGCTGCTCATATGTCAGATTTTTTCTTTGTACTGAGTGATCCATGCAAAATCACGGCAACATGTGATATCCAAGTGTCGGATCAAAATCAACAATGCAAGTCTATGGGTCAGAGAAAAAATCTGACAGCATTTGAATGACATACAGTCATATGAAAAAGTTTGGGCACCCCTATTAATGTTAACCTTTTTTCTTTATAATATTTATTCTTTATAATAATTTCGGTTTTTGCAACAGCTATTTCAGTTTCATTAATCTAATAACTGATGGACTGAGTAATATTTCTGGTTTGAAATAAGGTTTATTGTACTAACAGAAAATGTGCAATCTGCATTTAAACTAAATGCGACAGTTGCATAAGTATGGGCACCTCAACATAAAAGTAACATTAATATTTTGCAGATCCTCCTTTTGCAAAAATCACAGCCTCTAGTCACTTCCTGTAGCTTTTAATGAGTTCCTGGATGAAGGTATATTTGACCATTCCTGTTTCCAAAACAATTCCAGTTCAGTTAAGTTTGATGGTCGCCGAGCATGGACAGCACGCTTCAAATCATCCCACAGATTTTCAATGATATTCAGGTCTGGGGACTGGGATGGCCATTCCAGAACATTGTAATTGTTCCTCTGCATGAATGCCTGAGTAGATTTGGAGCAGTGTTTTGGATATTTGTCTTGCTGAAATATCCATCCCCTGCGTAACTTCAACTTCATCACTGATTCTTGCACATTATTGTCAAGAATCTGCTGATACTGAATTTAATCCATGCGACCCACAACTTTAACAAGATTCCCGGTGCCGGCATTGGCCACACAGCCCCAAAGCATGATGGAACCTCCACCAAATTTTACTGTGGGTAGCAAGTGCTTTTCTTGGAATGCCGTGTTTTTTTGCCTCCATGCATAACGCCTTTATGTATGACCAAACAACTCAATCTTTGTTTCATCAGTCCACGGGACCTTCTTCCAAAATGTAACTGGCTTGTCCAAATGTACTTTTGCATACCTCAGGCGACTCTGTTTGTGGTGTGCTTGCAGAAATGGCTTCTTTCGCATCACTCTCCCATACAGCTTCTCCTTGTGCAACGTGCGCTGTATTGTTGACCGATGCACATTGACACCATCTGCAGCAAGATGAAGCTGTAGGTATTTGGAGGTGGTCTGTGGATTGTCCTTGACTGTTCTCATCATTCTTCATCTCTGCCTTACGGATATTTTTTTTTTGGTTAGTCAACAAAAATGGTGAAACTGACCAATTTCTGTTTATAAGCTGATGAAAACCACAGATGAAACATGGTCTGCTTTTCCCGTACATCAAAGAAACTGATGTCTGAATGAGGCCTAAGAGCTGCTGATTAAAAACAGCTGGAGGATCAATTTTCAAATAAATCACATGACTGTGTATAAAAAGATCATGCTAGAAAGGTAGAGCCTCTTTGCAGTAAATGTGGTCAGAGGTTTACCAACATGAACTACTGCATCTAAAAATTGTGGAACAATTACAGAACTATATTACTCAATGTAAAATGAAAAGACTGAATATTCCACCAGCTACAGTACATAATATCATCAAATATTCAGAGATTACTGGAGAAATCCATGTGTACAAGAGTCAATATTGGATGCTCATAATTTGCGGTCCCTCAGGCAGCACTTCATTGAAAATAGACATGATTTGGTCATGGAAATTAGTGCATGGGCTCAGGAATAATTTCAAAAGCCATTGTCTATGAACACAACTTGTTGTGCAGTCCCCAAATGCAATTTAAAGGGGTATTCCCATCTCGAAGATCCTATCACAATATGTAGTAGGTGTGATAATATTAATACTAGAAAAACCTCCAATTAGAAAAGTAGTATAGTTTTTCTGATAATCAGTAGTTATATGTCTTACTTCATGTGCAGGACACTGCAGGTTAGGTATCCATGGTTATGAACACAAGCAACTAACTGTCTCTATATGAGTGGGATGTAACCATGCATGCGTAAGCTACAATGCAATGCACATGAGATAAAAGACATGGCTATATTAGGAGAACTATATTACATTTCTAATTAGAGGTACAGTATTTGCTAATATTATTATTATTATTATTTATTATTATAGTGCCATCAATTCCATGGTGCTTTACATGTGAAAGAGGTATACATAATAGGGACAAGTGCAATCATCATAAACAATACAAGCCACAGACTGGTACAGGAGGATAGAGGACCCTGCCCATGAGGGCTCACAGTCTACAGGGGATGGGTGAGGATACAGTAGGTGAGGGTAGAGCTGGTTGTGTGGTGCTATATCAGACTGAGGGTTACGTCAGATTGTAGGCTTGTCGGAAAAGGTGGGTCTTCAGGTTCCTTTTGAAGCTTGTCAAGGTAGGCGAGGGTCTGATGTGTTGTGGTAGAGCATTCCAGAGTATGAGGGAGGCACGGGAGAAATCTTGGATGCGTTGGTGGGAAGAAGAGATAAGAGGGGAGTATAGAAGGAGATCTTCTGAGGATCGAAGGTTACGTGCAGGTAAGTACCGGGAGACTAGGTCAGAGATGTAGGGAGGAGACAGGTGAGGAGTCAGAGCAACATGCCTTAACGGAAGAAATGTTTGGGTGACAGAGGTCACAGAGCCCAGGGTAATGCGAAGGGGGTTAGCGGACTGCAATAGCGCCACTTACAGGAACTATTGGCAACACAAGGTATTTGAGTGAAACCTTTTTTCTCAATATAATATCGATGTGGCCAGTAATGAAAAGCGATGAACCACCTCTTTAAGCTAGCTATACACATGTGGTAGCATTCAGATGAAAAAGCTTGATTGTTTCTGTTATCTTCCTTTACACTGGGGATGTATATATATAGGTGAACAAATTTTGCTTGTTTTATATTTGATAGGTATGTCTTTGCATATTCATCTGGGAGAATAAAGGATTAACAATGGATAATAATGCCCAATTCTTTTTCTAGTTAAGCAGCAGACATCAGGAACCTGCACCTCCAACATCATCTTTTGTCACCTTCAGGATACACTTGATATAATCTATGTATGGAGCAGAACACTGTAGCTCTGTACACAGTATAATGGCCTAGGTACTCTAGATCAGCTCCTATTGAAAAGAATAAAACCTGAAATGTAGTACCTGGCACCAACCATTTTTTACATCTGGTCGACACCAAAGGTGATAACAATAGTTCATGTGGAAGCTGGTTTGGACCCCAATTGATCTTAAACAAATGACGTATCTCAATAATAGGCAAACAAAAGCTATTCAAATAAGCCTATAACCTGCAGTAACCCTCAGTTCACTATACCGCTGTCCGACCAACTGTACCCTCACCTACTGTATTCTCACCCATCTACTGTAGACTGTCAGCCTTCATGGGCAGGGTCTTCTCCTCCTGTACCAGTCTGGTCCTTGTATTGTTCATGATTATTGTACTTGTCTATGTATGCCCCCTTTTTCACATGTAAAGCACCATGGAATGAATGCGCTATAATAATAAATGCTAATAATAATATTAATAATAATAATAATAATAATATAAAAGTAACCCCCTTTAATCTAAACTGCATTCCTAACTAATTTAACCATTCCTGAGTTTTTTGAGTGAAAATAAGTAAAGCTTCCCTGCGTCTTTACCTATTTAAACTTTCTCCTAGGTTTGATCATATGGGTAGCGGAAATCGACAGTTGATATCTGACTTCCTAAGGCTGATCCAGGGGACTGATCCTTGATAAATTAGAAGTGATGGGTCATGGCATATTGGAGACATGTCTTCTTGACCCAAATCTCAGGATGACTGCTAGGATAGTCCAAACATTGTCCCACATGTAACAAGATTGTCTGGTCTGGGACATTCACTTGTGGGCTTCAACATAAATGAATTTTGAGTATATTTTCTTATTTTTACAGTGACCTATTACTTGTCTTGTTTGTAGCAGTGGTTCAATGTTTTAGCCATGGCTAAAGGATTTCTATGTTTTATGACAGAAAACCCTTCCAGTTAGAAATTAATTCCGCACACATTCATATCTGGCTGACAGCAATGATCATGAGCTTTTGATTTTAAATTTGTTGACAATAAATTTTTAATAACTCAATAAAATTAACCAGTGCAGCCCAGTAGCTCAGCTGTTGGCTAATGGGCTATAAGCAGACATCCTATATTTCTTTGGGGCCTAGGGAAGAATATAAGTGTTAAAGGAATTCTCTTGGTTCTTGTTTATCTAGTTTATTAGACAGGATTCATAAGGAAAATAAACATATAAATGAAAACCAGCATCTTTTGCAGTATTAATGTGTAAACTGGCAATTTGGCTAGTATCAGAAAGCTCTATGCTTTTTTTCATGGCGGACTGCATGTCTCTTCCCACCAGACATCTTGTGCTTTATATTATGAATTTTACACTATTTGTTTTTTTGCAAATCCTTACTATACAGTTTTTACACATTTGTATTAATGATAATTTAATTTTTGGTTTGTTTTATGTTTCATGATGGTTTTCATAATTCCTTTTTCATCACATCTGCTATTATTTGGTGATACCTCACTGTTTACCAGTACTAACATGGGTTGATAATTCTATTTTACAACATTTTACATGGGTCTCAAAATGTTAAATTGATGACGTTGCATATGTATATACAGTGGGGATAATAAGTATTTGATACACTAACAATGTTGCAAGTTTCCCCACCTATAAAAGAATGAAGAGGTCTGTAATTTTTATTGTAGGTACACTTCAACTGAGACAGACAGAATCAAGAAAAAAAAATCCAGAAAATCCCATTGTATGATTCTTAAATAATTAATTTGCATTTTATTGCATGAAAAGGGTATTTTATCACCTACCAACCAGCAAGAATTCTGGCTCTCAGAGACTTGTTATTTTTACTTTTAGAAGCCCTCCCACTCTGCCCTCATTAGTCATTAACTGTACTAATTGCACCTGTTTGAACTCATCACCTGTATAAAAGACACCTGTCCACACACAAGCAATCACACTCCAACCTCTCCACCATGGCCAAGACCAAAGAGCTATCTAAGTATACCAGGGACAAAATTGTACATCTGCACAAAGCTGGATTGGCTACGGGACAATAGGCAAGCAGCTTGGTGAGAAGGCAACAATTGTTGGCGCAATTATTAGAAAATGGAAGAAACACAAGATGACTGTCAATCTTGATTGGTCTAGGGCTCCATGCAAGATCTCACCTTTTGGTGTAAGGATGATTCTGAGAAAGGACATTATAAATTGTTTGTTATACATGTTCCAAGCTGGGACGAAATTCTTGGAATATGTATACCAGAGGATTTTTAATGAACAAATAAATACATGCATTTTTATGGAGAACGGACCATGGGATTTTTCTTCTTCGTTTCTTTATGTAAGAGAAAAGCTCTCATTGCAGGATAATGAAGTCAGATAGAAATAGCAAGTCAAATACAAACTTACTTATTTTTATGCTGTCTGATTTCAGCAATTTAGTAACATGGGAATACCACAATTTTTCTACATCTGCATACATGTATTGTTATTTCTATTTCCCTCGGAACATTATTTTCTATTCTGCCTCCTTATTATACCTTGTTACAGTTTATGTATTGATGTTTAAATGTTCTAATTTCATTTCATATACATGCAATGTAGAAAAAACATGTTTTGTAAAGGGTTAGTCCCATCATTATGTACATATAATTATTGCTATGGCATAGTATTCTTATAGGTGGGTGTCTGACTCTTACCAATTCTGAAATTAATTTGGATTGGATTTTGATGCAGTCTGCAAGGCACTGGTTAGTCATAAGCATCATTTTCAGGGGAATGACTGTGCAGGCGTTGAATCACTAATACAGAGTTACTTTTACTTGTATACTCAATATCAGTGGTGGTCATGATAGTCCAACCTGAACATAATAATGTCATAGCCAAACAGTTTGTTTCTATGATGGGAAAACCATTTCGAAATAAATATTATTTTATTTCCATTCTTTCTTAAAACATTTGAAGGGTTCAATATTGAAAGAAAGGGGCTTCAATGCTTTTACTGAAAAATATACTGTATGTATCAAGTTATGGATTGCCAGAGAGGGGTTGATGATCCGGGATTTGTTTTTTTTGCCATACTGGAAAATGGTTGAAAATGTTTCCTAATGAGGTTTTGCATTTCTCAACATCAAAACTATAACATTATATTCATGTTATTTGGTACCATTGCCTTAAACGTTATGATTTGGGTCAAATATTTTGGATATCCTTCCACAGGCTTCTCACAATAGTTGGTAGGAGTTTTGGCCTTTTCCTCCTGACAGAACTGGTGTAACTGAGGCATGTTTTTATTTTGCCTTCCTCGTATCGGCCTTTTCAACTTTGCACATAAATTTTCAATAGGATTGAGATCAGGGTTTTGTGATGGCCACTCCGACACATTGATTTTGTTATCTTTAAGCTACTTTGTAACCAGTTTGGTGGCATGCTTTGGGTCATTGTCCATTTGGAAGATACAATTCTGCCCAAGCCTTAAGTTCCTGGCTGATGTAAACTTCTTAACAAAAAAAGAGACAGCTGCACTCTGCAGTGCTAACATATGTGTAACAATGAATATAGGAATATAGACATGCAATACTGCTATGGAAAACATGTGAAAAATGAGATACTTAACATACAAAATTGGAGAGTTTTATGTGAGCCCAAAATCCTATTTTTTGTTGGGTACCTATTAAACTAATGCCTCTTTTTCGATTAAATACCTACAATTTATGGGAGGATAGGAACCTGCTACTGAAGAATTAAAATCGCCTGAGGTTGAAGATCAGGAGTGCTCAATCAGAAGGCATGACCCTATAATCTAAGAAAAAGACTGATGGCACATCCTAGCTTTCTAATGTGAACAGGTGCAAACTGAACATGAAACATTGTAACAAAAAGGAGACAGCTGCACTCTGTAGAGATAAGATCTGTGTATATAAGAATGAATATAGGAATATAGACATGCATTACTGCTATGGATAACACGTAAAAAAATGAGATACTCAGCAAATTTCTGGTTTCAACTGTATATCTATTTTGCCCTACTATTATTTTAGCTTTATTAATATTTTCAACCCCTATATGCAAATTTTTACATGATTTTACATAGTGCAAGAGTTGCGCAATGACACTAACACTTTTGCCACCACTGACATAGCAGTATGCCTATATTGATTGTAAAAAGCATCGTAAACTATCTGTTTAATGTGAAGCAGATCATCTGAAGCACTAGGAGAAGACAGAGTAGTGAATAGGAGGTATGACTGGGAGGGGTGCATCAGCATTGCCTCAAATTTCATCTTATTTTGTATTACCTTTAAAGCGTTGCCCAATCATTGGATGTAGTCGCCCACTCTGTATCCATTGGTTCAAATGGGTATGACGGAAGCAATTAAATACAATTACTTCTTGGTAAATTCCATGATGGATATTCCAATGATTCTTTCAAAAAGTGTATTCATGGTAAAAAGCAAAGGCATAAGGTAAGACATACTAATGCTGCTACTCGGGGCTTATTTAACATCTAGTTTTCTAGTTTGTATGCAGTTGGCTGATTTACATTTTGTTAGCGAGAGTATGGCATTGTAAGAGACAGCGCTCCTTGCTGCAACTAAAACATCTTCATTTCACACAATGTAATCCGTGACCAGCAAGTCTGAGCACAGTATTCAATAAGAGCACTCAGACCGGGGGATGTAGGATGGGGGGATGTGAATATATCGCAGGATCTCCAAAGGACACTCATTCTTGTCACTGATATCTATCGTAGCACTCGTGCGGAGGAATTTATCATCATTGATGTTTAGTTACTATAGAATCCTTCCATATAGAAGTATCGCTTCACTATGAGATTGACTTTGTAGTTTTCTAGAAATGACCGTTTATCTGATCACAAGATTCTTACTTTATCTATTTCACCTCATTTATTCAGGATGATTATTTATCCAAAGTGAATGATAATTAGTTATCTTTTGATATGAGAAATAATAGTAAATCACATGAACATAAAAATATATTACACAATTGGGCGCTTTATGGGAAGTTACTAGAATTGTTGTCTTATGTCATAATTAGTGGGGAAAAAATTAAGGAGACTAAGGATTTTGCCCAAACTGAAGACAGATACTATAAAATCATTTTTAAAGGGCTATACCTATCTCCAAGATCCTATCCTAATATGTAGTATACGTAATAATATTAGCAAATACCTTCAATTATAAATTTAGTATAGTTCTTCTAATTCACTTTGTCACTTGCCTCATGTTCAGGGCTTTGCAGGACCTTAGGTATTAATCGTTACGACCACGCATATAGTCACAGTTAGTTGCTCATGGTCATAACCATCGATGACCAAGGTCCTGCAATGCCCTGCACATGAGGTAAGTGACATAGTGACTCAGAAGAACTATACTGCATTTCTAAATGGCAGAATTTACTAACATTATTATTATTATTTCTACACCTATTACATATTGGGATAGGATCTTAAAAATGGGAATAACCCATTAATTACTACACCTACTATATATTGTGATAGGATCTTGGAGATGGAAATACCCGTTTAATTACTACACATACTAGATATTGGAATAGGATCCTGGAGATTGGAATACCCCTTTAATTCCCTAATACACTGGAAGAGTAAGATCGTACATTTTTACATCCACATTATATCAGAATCTTAGTGGCTTTGAGTCCCATAGAACCATACATGGCAGACCTGGCATTCTTACATATTAACACTCATTCATTATTTGGACTCAGATATAGAAATAATGATTAACCGGAAAGAAATGTTTAACATGTTTAACATGTTAACAAATATTACGATGATTGACATATTCATTATTATTTTAGGCTCCAATTAAGAATAAGTTTCACAGTCTTTCAATCCTTTTGGGCCCATTATTATATTAATACTATATGGAGCTGAATAATATAAAGTTGTATGTGTTACTAAATCCATATTTGCAGCCTGTGTTCTGTTGCAGTACATCTGCACTCTCAAACAATAGGCTCTTTTTCATTTTTGGCTGGTGTGTGCCTAGTGTTTGGTAATGGACCCGCTGTGACCAGCTTTTAAACTGATACTTTGTCCTATTAAGTCTCAGAGTCCATAACCTTGGTAATTACCTGAGAAGCACATCATTTACAATGACAGGGATTGTTCTCAAGCCTTTCAGGGAGTTTGAAGAAAAAAAAGGACGTATGGTAACTTCTAAAAGCAAAAAGTCAATGGGACAGGTTTCATTTTGTGATCCAGCTGGGTCTTTAACTTTTGGAGAATGATACTCCACTGAACTATTCTCAGATCCTGCCTGACTTCTGAGTCACCCTGATCTCTGGAGAACGTTCTGGCAAAGGCTTATCACAGCGTGTTCACTACTGTAATATTGATCTCCAACACCATTCTCATTTGTTCATGTAAATTAAGGAACATTGTGTATCTTAGAAAGGACAGAAGTTCAAGAGTCTGTCATACCCAACGGATGTCTACTGGAAAATAAAGTTTTGCAGTTTTAAGCATTGTTTTATTAGCAGTAAAGTTGACATTTTTTTCAGCAAAGATAACATGTTATTCCATTGTTGGAGGGTATATAGACTACAATGAATCAAGACATGCCATTATAGTAGTATACAATGTAGGAAATATAAAAAAATAGAAACATCCTCTTTTTATGCACAATAATAAGTCAGCGAAGGCTAAAGACGCATCATCGGAAAGCAGTGTGCTTCTCACCATTGAGTTTTTATTGTATATGAACATACATCTTGGAAGTTTTTACCTTGGCGCTAGATTATCCTTGATTTCACCCATCAGAGTGCGATCTGTGCCGTGAGGTGAGCTGGGGTTTTCTCTTTAACTCAATCCTATACTAGTTTAACAGTTTCCTCTCTCTCTCTCTCTCTCTCTCTCTCTGTATATATATATATATATATATATATATATATATATATATATATATATATGTATACTGTATATATACACACAGCTCTGGCAAAAATTAAAAAATTAAGAGACCACTGCATTTTCAGCTTTGCTGATTTTTCGCTTTATAGGTATATTTTTGAGTAAAATGTAAATTGTTCTTTTATTCTATAAACTACTGACAACATGTCTCCGAATTTCCAAGCAATACATTTTGTATTTATTTTCTGAAAATGAGAAATGGTCAAAATAACAAAAAAATGCATTGCTTTCAGACCTCAAGTAATGCAAAGAAAACAAGTTCATAATCATTTACAAGAATACTAATGTTTTACCTCAGGAAGACTTCAGAAATCAATATGTTGTGGAATAACCATGATTTTTAATCGCAGCTTTCATGCGTCTTGATATATAAAGCTAAGTGTATGTTTGTGTATATGCATGTATGTATGTATGTATGTGTGTATATCAGCTAAAGGAATCCGCACCATCGCATTTACAATTACGAAATTTTGCACAGACACCTCATGTTACTCAGAGAACATCATAGACTATGTTTTGACTGCAAAATTTAACCCTGCGCTTTACAGTTACTTTCCAAAAAACTGCCTCCATTAAAGTGAATGGAGTTGGGAGCTACAAGTCATTAATAGCTCTGAATGGTTGCTATAGGCAACAAAGGATATTATTAGTATAAGAAGCTTATGTGTGAGGTAATATGATTTCTGTGGACAGAAGGACACAGACAAAGACAGACTGAGAGACAGACAGACACATCGAGACAGGCACAAACAGACAAAACAAGAATGCCGCGGAGACACCATCACATGTTTCTCAACGCTGGCAGGAAACTAGCCAGGTCTTTCACCGGGAAGGAACAACCACGGGAAGGGCAGTCTCCAGTCAAGGAAACCGCCTATACCAAAACATGGTATCCATCCACAGACAGCTGTTCCACGGCATTCTTGTTTTGCATATTTTCCCAGGGGGCCTTGTTCTAGTGTCACTGCGTTGAGAAACACGTGATGGTGTCTCCGTGGTGTTGGATGTTGATCTCCCCGACAACCATCCTTATCTATGTAGGCACAAACAGACAGGCACAGCCAGAGAAAGAGGCAGATAGGGAAAGAGACAGAGACAAAGAGACAAACAGAAACAGTCAGGGAAAGAGACAGACAGAGGCAGACAGACAAAGAGACAGACAGACAGAGACAGACAGGGAAAAAGACAGACAGAGACAGAAAGACAGGGAAAGAGAGACAGACAGAAAGAGGCAGACAGGGAAAGAGACAGACAGACAGAGACAGAGAGAGAGACAGACAAAGAGAGAGAGATAAACAGAGACAGATAGAGGGATAGAAAAATAGACAGACAGAGACAGACACACAGAGACAGACAGACAGATATATAGAAAGAGACAGACAGAGGAAACTGATACAGAGACAGACAGACACACAGAGACAGACAGAGACAGACACAGACAGACACACAGATAGAGACAGACTGAGAAAGACAGAGACAGAGAGAGACAAACAGAGACAGACAGACAGACAGAGAGAGACAGACAGACAGAGACATACCGACAAAGAGATACAGAGACAGACATGGAAAGAGACAGACAGATAGACAGACAGAGACAGACAGGGAAAGAGATAGACAGACAGAAACAGACAGAGAGACAGAGACAAACAGAGACAAACAGAGATAGACAGAGAGAGACAGAGACAGACAGGGAAAGAGACAGACAGACAGAAACAGACAGACAGAGATAGAGAGAGACAGACAAACAGATAGAGAGAGAGGCAGACACAGACAGACAAACAAAGGGATACAGAGACAGACATGGAAAGAGACAGACAGATAGACAGACAGAGAGACAGGGAAAGAGATAGACAGACAGAAACAGACAAAGAGACAGACAGAGACAAAGAGAGACAAACAGAGACAGACAGACAGATAGACAGAGAGAGACAAAGACAGACAGGGAAAGAGACAGACAGAGAGACAGACAGAGACAGAGAGAGACAGACAGACAGAGACATACCGACAAAGAGATACAGAGACAGACATGGAAAGAGACAGACATATAGACAGACAGAGACAGACAGGGAAAGAGATAGACAGAAACAGACAGAGAGACAGACAGAGACAAAGAGAGACAAACAGAGACAGAGACAGACAGACAGATAGAGAGAGACAGAGACAGACAGGGAAAGAGACAGACAGAGAGAGAGACAGAGAGAGACAGACAGACAGATAGAGAGAGAGAGAGACAGACAGAGACAGACAAAGAGATACAGAGACAGACAGGGAAAGAGACAGACAGATAGAGACAGTGAGAGACAGATATACAGAGATATAGAGAGAGGAAGACAGACAGAGCCTGGGAGAGAGACAAAGAGACGGTTACTATCCAGGGCAACGCTAGGTACTACAGCTAATACATATATATGTCTAATAAAGAAAGCTGAGTGTATGTATGTGTGGAGAATCACATGGAAATTAACAGCATGTGACTTAAATATGAGTGTCTGAGCAAAGGGTCTGAACTCTTATGACCATGTGATATTTCAGTTTTTCTTGTTTAATAAATTTGTAAGTGCAGTGCCTCCAGGGCCAGGGGGTTAGCCTACTCGTAGCTGGGCCATTGAGGGTCAGGTCTGGAGATGTCACGGGTGGCCTTGCCCGGTTCCATTGACCCAAGGCATGC
Organism: Anomaloglossus baeobatrachus; assembly: GCF_048569485.1. Lineage (NCBI taxonomy): Eukaryota > Metazoa > Chordata > Amphibia > Anura > Aromobatidae > Anomaloglossus > Anomaloglossus baeobatrachus. The sequence goes on along the minus strand of NC_134355.1, from coordinate 502,019,666 downwards.
ACAAAATGGAGGGGAAAGTTGGGTGATTGGGATGTTTTGTCATGATACCACCTGTTGTACGTGGCCATGTATTTAGCCGCCGCTGCAGGGATCCTCGCTGGGGCCGGTGTTAATGCAGCTGAGGTGTTGTCGCTCCCCACATGTGGAACGTGCCCCAGGAGGATGAAGAGGACGGAAGGGGTGCAATGGGGAATGGCAGTCCCTGGGAACGCCGAAGCGCTGGGCTACAGCGTCGGTAATCAGAGTCTAAGTCAGCAGCTGTGGTTCCAGGTTTCTTTACTCACTGATTGGATGCTGCACCCCAGCTACTGGTCTCTGCCGTCACGGGCTCCGGTCAATCCCAGGCAAATCGGAAAGCCACCACTGGTGTTTGAGAGGGAGAGAGAGAGAGAGAGAATGTCCTTTCTTCAGGGTGTCCCCACTAGAAGTGAGGAACCTGGGCTGAGCTCCCGCTCCATGCCTCAGGCCCCGTAAAGAAGAAGAAGAGTCTCAAGTGGTTTGTGTTGTCAGAACTGTGGTCCCGACTAAACTGCTCGCTGTGTGATGGTTGCACCTACCTTTACCCCAAGTGGCACCCGTCCCCCAGGTAGCTGTTATAGCGACTGGAAAGTCCCATGTCTCATGATGGCCACCCCCCGTCTTCCTTAAGCCAACTCCCCAGGAGAAGGCACCTAACTGTATGTAAGATGAAATGTGACAACACCGATGGTTAATCCCCTCCTCACCTAAGTTGGGTACCACGCCTTAACTGAGATGCAGTACCCTGTGACTACAGGAGCCTCAGGGGCGCCACATAAGCATTTCTACATTTCTGGGGGGGGGGGGGGTTGTCAAGATGAGGTGCAAAGTGTACATTAATGAGAAAAAAAATTAACTTTTTTGAATTTAGCAAATTATTGCAATGAAAGAAAAATTTAAAGGGGTCTGAATACTTTTTTGTGCCCACTGTGTATATATATATATATATATATATATATATATATATATATATATATATATATATATATATATATATGTATATATATATATATATATATATATATATATATATATATATATATATATATAAACAATGAAGTAATGAAGTAGTCATGCATGTATGGTCAAATAGAAAAGCTTCAAAATTTAAATAAAAAAAATCCTTAATATTAATGATTAATAAAAGCCTACAATACATTTATTTGATATTGCTAATTTTGACCTGTTTTATGACATAAATCAAGCCAGAAATATTAGCTTTGGAAAGAAATATCACTTTTTATCAACACAAGTCTTCTCTAGACAGCAGTAAAAGGCTGCCGCCTGTAGATTGTTTACAAGTCATACAGCCAATTGTTTCCCTATGGGTGCCCTTTTCATTCTAAGCCTAGTAATAGCCAAATATTTGAAAATAAATATATAATTCTAACAAAGCTGATATACTTACAGAAAGAAAAAAAATATATACCCCTGGGGTGTATGCGTATAATAGTTTTCTTGATATAAAAGATCTATTTGCTTTCAGATGTGTAGTAAAACATGGAGCCTTTATTTCATTTATCATTGCTGTACTGTGCTGCCAATATCGCCTGCAGCATAGTGCACAATCACAAGCATTCAAATGAGTTACTATCCTTAAATAAACTCACAACAAATTTTTCTTTATTTCAAAAAAATAAAAAAACAACACTGATCATTAATAAACCAATTGATCTATCAGTATGTTTTCAGTGGAAGACAACTTGCATACCGATAGGAAACCCATGTAGATAAGAGAAAAACGTACAAATTGCATTATGGTAGACTGAAACCCATGTAAAGAAATGGCGTTTTAGAAATGATTATATTTAAGAGAGATCTGGATGCCTATCTTGAAAAATGTAATATTACCTATTATGTGCATCAGATTCTGTGAATTTACATTGATCCAGAGAACTAGTCTGATTGCTGCATGTGGAGTTGGGAAATAATTTTTCCACTAATATTGAGCTTACTGTCTTCCACCATGGGTTTTTTTCCTTTATCTGGATCAACTGTTAGGCTATTTGTTGAATTTGATGGATTTAAGTCTATCTTCAACCTTAAAAACTATTAAACTATATGAAAAAGGGTTCTTTACAGTAAGAGCAGTCAAAACATGGAATGCAATACCGAAAGCAATGAGAATCAACAAGCAATTTCTCTGTTTATCTACAGAGAAATTGTTTACAAAGTTATACATAATTTGAATTAATTTATATATAATTGATCGAAGAAAAGTTGAACTTGATGGTCACGTGTGTTATCACCCCAAGTAACTATGTAAGTAGGACACACATTCTCCATGCGGTAGACCATGTAGAATTAAGGAACCAAATATGACTAATGATGCGCGAACTTATTCGAAAAAGGTTCTCCAATCTCAAATTTTGCACGAGCCTTGCCCATTTGGATTCGTGTTCGCAAGTGTTCTGAGCACTGTCACTCTCAAAAGTCGGCAATGTTCGGCTTTGTTCAGTAATGGTTCACGTTTACACTAATACGTTTCTTCTACCTTATTATGATTTTAGCTACCATTGTGGTGCTGTAGGATGAGTGGAAGGAGGTGTTTGATGAGGGAATTACTTTCATTACATCTCATACATTTTCACTGCTTCCCCCTTCCTTTCTCTATGACAACATCTGGGATTGGTTGTAGTCAGACTGACAGCGCCTCAGATTGGTTGCCCTCATAGAGGCTGTCTGAGTGTAATGGAGTGTAAAAAAAAATAAAGAAATAAAAATGACGTAGGGTCCTCCATATATTGACACCCAGCGCAGAAAAAGCCAAAGTCTACAGGCTGTGGCCCCCAGCTTTTTTGGTTCTGTATCAAAATATGAGGAACCCTATGCACCTTCTTTTTTTTTTATTAAAATTATTTAAACAAATAATTAAAAAAAAAATTTAGTCTCCCCAGTTTTGATAACCAGCCAAGATAAAGCCGACAGCTGGGGGCTGGTATTCCTGGACTGAGGAGGCTCATGGTTATATGGCCCACAGCCTAAAAATAGAAGCCCGCAGCTGCCCAGAATTGTCACATCGAATAGATGCGTTAATTCCGGCGCTTTACCAGGCTCATCCAGATTGCCCTGGTGTGGTGGAAATCAGGGTAATATAAGTGATTTCTAACAGCTCACAGCTGCTACTAAGCCCTAGATAATTAATGGGAGGCATCTATGAGACCCTCAATTACTAATCATGTAAGTGAAATATATAAAACACAAACACCGAAAAAATCCTTTATTTGAAATTAAATACAAAAATCACCCTCTTTCTCCAGTGTATTAACCCAAACACCCAGGTCTGAAGTAATCCACATGAGGTCCCACGACAATCCCAGCTCTACTACATACTGAAGTCACAGTGCTCGGGCACAGTACAGAATGTGACCACCCACTGTGGCTTCAGGCAGACAGTGACTGAGCCGCAGCTGTTAGCCATGTTGTCATTGTCATTTTATCTGCTGTCATAGCTGGAGGTTCTCATGGTACCCCACCTGTGACCATAGATAAACTGAAATCAGATGAACTGATTGCCCTCAGTGACCTCATCTCACATAAGCTGAGTTCAATCAGACCTGCATCTCCTGGCAGAAAACCACATTTTTTTTTGTTAACAGATGCAGATTTGGTCTTGGAATTTATACATTAAATTCCTGCACCAATACTAAGGGGTAGTTTGCACGTTGCGACATCGCTACTGCGATATCGTCGGGTTCAAATCGAAAGTGATGCACATCCGGCGCCAGTAATGACGTCGCAACGTGTAAAGCCTAGATGCACCAATAAACGATCGCAAAAGCGACGTAAATTGGTAATCTGTGTAGTGTCTGTCATTTCCATAATTTCGCTGCAGCGACAGGTACGATGTTGTTCCTTGTTCCTGCACCAGCACACATCACTGTGTATGAAGCCACAGGAGCGAGGAACATATCCTTACCTGCCTCCAGAAGCTATGCGGAAGGAAGGAGGTGGGCGGGATGTTTACGTCCTGCTCATCTCCGCCCCTCCGCTTCTATTGGCCGCCTGCCGTGTGACATTGCTGTGACGCCGCACGACCCGCCCCGTTAGGAAGGAGGCGGGTCGCCGGCCAGAGCGACGTCGCAGGGCAGGTAAGTGCGTGTGAAGCCGCCATAGCGATAATGTTCGCTACGGCAGCTATCACAAGAGATCGCATCTGCGACGGGGGCGGGGACTATCGCACTCGGCATCGCTACAATCGGCTAGCGATGTCGCAGCGTGCAAAGTACCCCTAAGTCTCCTGGCAAAAAAACATCAAAACATGATGCAGCATTGATGTGATTTTTTGCCAGGAGATGAAGATTTCATGCAGGAATTTGGTGTATAAATTCCAGCACCAAATCAGCATCTTCTGGCAGAAAACGGCACAAAATGATTTTAGCGCTGTTTTGGTGCAGTTTTCAGTCAGGAGAAGAAAATTTGGTGCAGAAATCTGTTGCAGACATTTCTGTATCAAATCTGCATCTTCTCGCAGAAACTGCACCACTTTTTTGGCAAGAGATGCAGATTTGGTGCTGAAATTTACACAAAAAAACCATCTTCTGGCAACAAAAACACTTAAACAAAATGCAGTTTGATACGGTATTGATGCGTATTTTGCCAGGAGATGCAGATAAAAAAGGAGTTTCGGTGGTTGTGTTTTATTTCTTTTTAGCTTTTCCGATGTCATTTATTACCTCGATTGACCCCCACCAGGACAATCAGGATGAGCCGGGCAAAGCACCGATATTGTCGCATCTAATGGATGTGACAATTCTAGGGAGGCTGCGGGCTTCTATTTTTAGGCTGAGGAGGGCCAAATAACCATGGGCCTCCCCAGCTTGAAAATACAAACCCCCAGCTGGTGGCTTTATCTTGGCTGGTTATCAAAAATTGGGAGGACCACATGTCATTTTTTTTAATGATTTAATTAACTAATTAAAAAAAGTTGCATGGGGACCCTCATATTTTGATACAGAACCAAGATAAAGCACATAGCCGAGGTCACCAGCCCATACCTGTCTGCTTTATTTGTGCAGGGGATCACAATATATGGGGAACCTAAGATAATATTTTAAATGTATTTATAAATTTTTAAACCACTAGGGATTCATACAGTATGTGTGATTCCAACCAATCATAGACGCTATTACACAGGGTGGTGGCGCGGTCTGACTGCAACCAATCACAGACGCTGAGACTGTCAGTGGGCGGGGACGCAATGATTATGTAAGAGCTCTAATGCAGATCTGGAAGTATTGCTACAGCCACAGGGAACGTCGGTAAGTATAAATGTCCTGATTTTTTCCTTATTTTCTTTCTTTTGCAGACCCCCAAAGCCCGTGCCAACATCAGCCCCGCTTTCACTTACTAAGACTAGCCTCTCTAGCCCTTACTAACACATAAGTTTTGCTTCTCATTGAATGCAATAGTGTTTGGATATGTTCGTTGAACTGTTCGGCGAACAGCTGGCAATTCGGTGAGCCCGAACCGAACCTTGAAAGGCTCGCACATCTCTATATATGGTGTCCTAAAGGTCTTAACAGTAATTATACTAAAGCCACCTTTAATTGATATTTTACAATTGATGTAAATAAATATTGTATCTGCTACATTATGATGACTTTTTCAGTCTCCGATAGGAATCAAAGTGAAATCTATTAGATAGAAAAAGAAAAAATGATTGACACTGCTCTATAAAATGAGAGGAGACATTTGCTGAAGGCAGGAATTATGGAACATAATGCACTGATACTGAAACATGCAGTGTTTCACCCATGGTTCTGATATGAAGCTAATGTATTTCAATTTTGATATGTGAAATAGAATGATTATTTCTGTTCCCACTGGAATGAATGCTGCATCTCAAAACTGATCTAGGAAGGGTCATCGCATTCGCCTCTGCATTTTCTTACTGTGAGCGTCGTTCCATCTGGTTTCCATTCTCCAAATTTGGATTATGCCTCTTACGTTATATCAGCTATATTAAAGATTCTTAATAAAACAAAATGAATCATGTATGATGCATGACCCGAGTGTGGAAAAGATATATTCTATTACATAACACATTTTGCATAAGAGGCTGCAAGGAAGGCAGATGATACAGCAAGTGCTAATTTTATGAATACAGAAAAATAAATGTTTTTGGACTGTTTTAAAAATGATACGAGCAGCCATGGATCAACACTAGGGCTAGAGATAGGTGGGACGTCATCCTCAGGAGTTCAATATGTATCATGGAGAAATTAATCATTTGTGCCTATAGTATAGAATGTTTTTATATGTTTTTGTAATATATACAATTGTTCATGAAAGTGTGTGTACCCTTCAGAATTTTCAATATTTCTGCATAAATTTGTGCTAAAACAACATCGGATTATCACACAAGTTTTACAAATGGATGAAGAGAGGCGGTATGGTTAAAGGAAGAAAGAAATTACAAGCTTCTACTATATTTTGAAATGTTAAACACATACAGCACACAGATGTCACACGAATATCTTCCGTGTGCTGTATGGTGGCTTTCATGGACCCATTGACTTGTATGGGTTTGTGTGTCCATGCTGCCAGTTAAAAATAGACATGTCTTCTTGTGGCTCACACGGACACATATGTGGCTCACACTGACACACAGTTTGTGTAAAAACATGGACACATGGTCCTTATACAAACACGGAGTTATGAAGATCACTATAGATTTTTATCGATGATCTGTGTGTATGTGTTTCCAGTACGTGTGAAAATGGAAACCACATACCCTGGAAACATGGATGTGTGAAGGATGCCTAAGAGGATTAGCAGATAATTTGAAGTTGAAATTAGACTCTGGTGTTTTCAATCAATGGGATGACAATCAGGTATGAGTGAGAGACCTGTTATATTCAAGGTTCTTTCAAAGTCGAACCTTGACAACAAATGTTAAAGTCAAATTAATGAAGAAACAGAAAATTCTGAAAAATTCACAAACTTTAAAGCACAACTGTACTGAAAGCGGTTGTCTGGGCAAAATAGAAATGTTCTTTAGGTCTTAGTATGTTGAAAGACAACAACGTGATCTAGCGTAGGCTGCCCTATAGACTGTATTTATACCAGAAGGGAGATGTCATCATTCAAGCATCAGCAGTACTGCCTTTAATTGACCACCATGGTAAGGTGACTTCTGCAGCATGGTATGATTTTATAGTCTCTGAGACTGCACTGCGGAAGACACCTGAACACTGCAGCCAATCACAGGTGTCAGCTGTCCTGCTGCTGCTTCGAATGGTGATGACTAGAGATGAGGAAACTTGTTTGAAAAAGGTTTGTCAATCTCAAATTCAGCACAAGTTTTGCCTCGTTCAGGTTAGGCTCGAATTCACAAGCACTTTTCTCAAAAATTGGCAAAATTCAACTTTGTTCAGTAATCATTCATTTCTACAATAGTGAAGAAACCATCCACTTCCAGCCTCATCACGGCCATGTCAAGTACTGTCATGGCTGTGACTGGCCAGAAAAATCAATGTACAAAAAAAGGAAGAAAGATGGATAAAGCAGGACATACTTACCAGAATCCACATGGCTGTAACAGTATTTCCGGGTCTGTTCATTAACCCTCATGCATATTCACTGCTTCCCCCGCTTACCAGCAGTTTGTGATTGGTTGCAGTAAGACTGCGCCACCAACCTGTGTGACAGTGTATGTAAATGGTTGGAATCACACATGCTGTTTGTGTACCTATAGTGTAAAAATAAATAAATATATAAATTGGCGTAGGGTCCCCCCATATTATGATACCCAGGGCAAAAAAAGCATACGGCTACAGGCTGCAGTCCAAGCCATGTGCTTATCTTCGCTGTGTATCAAAATAACATGGACCCTATGCGGTTTTGTAAAATTATTCAATCAAATAATTTAAAAAAAACGCAGTCCCTTCCAATTTTGTAACCCAGTCATAATAAAGCCGACAGCTGAGGGCTGGTATTCTCAGGCTGGGGAGACCTATGGTTTTGGACCCCCCAGCCTAAAAATCTCAGCCTGCATTCAACCAGAATTGTCGCATTCATTAGATGCGACAATCTCGGCACTTTACCCGGCTCATTGCAATTACCCTCTTGCGGTAGCAATTGGGGTACTATAAGGGGTTAATGACAGCTCCCAGCTGCCACTAAGCTCTAAATTACTAATGGGAGACTTCTATGAGATCCCCCATTACTAATACTGTAAGTGAAAAGAAATAAGCACAGAAACCAAAATAATCTTTTATGTGAAATAAAATACAACAAAATCCCTCCTTTTCCAATTTAGTAACCCCAAACACCCCATTCTGGCATAATACACACAAGGTCCAACAATGACTCTTGCTCTGCTATATACTGAAGTCACCGCACGCGGGCACAAAACATGACCATACGCTGTGACTTCAGGTATAGCCTAGGTTCCCACTTCCATTGTTTTAAATCCGTCAGCAACGGATCAGTCGTTTTTAAGTTGTCAACTGATGCAACGGATGTGTTTTTCACAGGATTCCTTTCACAGGAATCCTGTGAAAAAACTGATCCGTTGCGTCCGTTGCATCCGCTGTGCATCCGTTTTTTGACGGATCAGTCATGATCCGTTTGTGTTTGGGACAGCTCAGTGGGTGTGCCAAACCTGCTGGGCATGCTCAGTAGAACATGACGGAATCCAGCGCTGGATTCCGTCGTAAGATGGATTACGACTGAATCCAGCACCATAGACATACATTACAAGCGTGACGGACTGCGGCGGATTCCTGCAAGGTGCGTCAATTTTGACGGCCAGAAAAACGATACATTCTGCGTTGCTCCCCACCCAGCGGTCAGTCAAAAAACGACGCACCGCGACACAGTGGACGCAACGCAGGGTCATCAGTCGCAATCCGCCACTAATGCAAGTCTATGGGACACAACGGAATCTGCTAAACGGATAGCGTTGATTACCATAGCAGCGGATTAAGACTGATACATTTTAGCGGAAATGTGAACTTAGCCATAGACTGACTGAGTCGCAGCTGTGAGCGGTGAGATAATTCAGTTTATCTGCTCTCAAAGCTGGAGGTTCCCATGGTACCCACCTGTGACTGCAGGTAAACTGACCTTAGGTGACCTCATTGAACTCAGTGACCTCACCTCAGATAAACTCCTTCAGTTCTATGAGACCTTCATCTCCTGGCAGAAAACCATTTTTTTGCCAAGAGTTGCAGATATGGTGCTGAGATGTATATACCAAAATCGTACACAAATACTGTATCTCTTGGAAAAAAAAAATGCATCAAAATGCAATGCGGTTTTGATGGCGATATCGATGCATTTTTCCCCCAGGAGATGCAGACTTGGTGCAATAATTTGGTGTATAAATTTAGTGCCTAAATCTGGTCCAAACAGTTCAACACCAAATGTGCATCTCCTGGAAGAAAACTGCACCGAAACAGCATCATAACCATTTTTGTGCTTTTTTTGCTAAGCGATGCAGATTTGGTGATGACATTTTTACACCATATTCCTGCACCAAATCTGCATCTTCTGGCAAAAATATTGTGGGTTTTTTTGCCAAAAGATGCAGATATGGTGCAGTAATGGGTGAATCTCATAGACACCTCCCATTACTAATCTATGGCTTAGTGGCAACTGTGAACTGTTATTAACCCCTTATATTAGCCAATTGCCTCTGCACCAGGGCAATCAGGATGAACTGGCTAAAGTGCCAGGATTGTCTCATCTAATAGATGTGACAATTCTGGGTGGCTGCGAGCTGCTACTTTTAGGCTGGGGGGGCAAATGTGATGGGACTCTCTAGCCTAAAAATGGCAGCCCCTAGCTATTATCTTTATCCTGGCTAGGTATCAAAATTGGCGGGGAAAGCATGGCGTTTCTTAAAATTATTTATTTAAATAATTTTTAAAAAGTTGCATGGGGTCCTTTGTATTTTGATACACAGACAAGATAAGCTCACAGCTGGGAGTTGCAGCCTGTAGAGGTATGCTTTATCTGCTCTGGGTATCAATATACAAGGGACCCTATGCCAATTTTTATTTCTTTTTACACTCCATTAGGGGACTCAGACAGCATGTGTGATTCCAACTAAACACAGGTTGGGGGTGTGGTCTGCCTACAACCTATCAGAGATGCTGCGACTGCCAGTGGGTGGGGAAGCAATGAATATGAATGAGGATTAATGAGTGGACCCAGAAGGAATGTAACACACGCATGCAAGAGACTAGGTAAGTATAACTGTCCTGATTTATTCCTTATTTTCTTTATTTTGCAGCCCTCTAGTCCTTACTAACACCTAGCCCCCTAGTACTTACTAACACCAGTCTCCCTAGCCCTTACCAACACATAGGTTTTGCCTCCCATTGAATTCAATGGTGTTCGAATGTTCGTTAAGCTGTTTAGCGAATACCAGGAAAGTCGGCGAACACGAGCTGAACCGAACTTTGACATGTTCGCTCATTTCAAGTGACGACTTCCTGACAATGTAAAAGCAGAGCCCGGAGCAGGTAAGAGCTGGAAGGTTAGTATAGCTTTGTTTAAAGCTCTTTCAATTTACCAAGCTAATGATAAAGTTTTAATTTTGCCTGGACAATCCCTTTAAAGAAGCACTTCCAATAAATATTTAATTGGCTTACTCTGTCGAAATACATGAATGGAATAAATACATATCAGAAATACTTATCGATCGCTATTGTCTCTGGTTTCCAGCTAAACTCCATTCCTTTTTTCATTCATGTGACTCATGTGCGTTCTGGAAGTGGTCTTCTTCCTATGCTCCAATAGCTTTAATTAAAAAAGTGATTTCCGGCTTACATACTTCCCAGTGTGATCAGACAAGTTGGAATTTCAGTCAGATGTGTGAGAAGAGGATGCGAGTGGCACTACAAACCGAGGAAGGCTATAAATAAGAATTTTATTGCACTTTCACTACATTACATACACATTTAGACAGGTTCAGTGAATAAAAAAAATATAGGAAAGGTGTCTTAAAAGCCAATAAATGAATAATGATTAAAAATGTTGAAAACCATTTTTCAGCGTACATGTAGAATGGTTTTAGAATAAAATATGAGCCTCTGCATAACTTACCTTTTACTGATCCTGAGATATAGCATCATTATATTCCAGACCTGCATTCATAATTTTGCAGCGATCAGAGCTGAAAGAAGATAGCACATGGATCACTTCAAATAACTTCAAACCTAGGATGTCTAGTCAGTAGCAATCATGAAACACTGGAAGTTCTCCAATGTAGCTTGGGTGATCAGTTGTGAGTAGTGATGAGCAAGCATGCTCGCTCTGCTCATTACTCGATTGAGCATTGAGGGTTTTCAAGCACGACGCGAGTACCAAGCATAATATAAGTCAATAGGAAGCTGGAGCTATTGAAACTCAGATACAAATTTTCAACAGGCACTAATAGCAATATCTATAAATGTGTTTCACTGTGGAATTTTGAGCTGGCAAAAATTGCCAAGAACAACTTTTTAGTTAGTTGCCTAGAACATTTACAGCAAGTCAGGCACTGCTAATTAGCAATATCTAAAATGTGTTTGCTTAATTTTGAGCAGGCAATTAAAATTGGCGAGATACACTTTTGAGATACTTCCCTAACAAATTTTTAGGACACGCATGGCTAACTAGCAAATACCTACTAATGTGTTTGCATAATTTTGAGCAGGCAACTAAAATTGGCAAGAACCACTTTTTACATACTTCCCTAGCAACTTTTTAGGCCATGCACTGTTAACTAGCAATACCTATATGTTTTTGCATACTTTTGCGCAGGTAGTAATACATAGCAATATCTATTTACATGCTTCACTTGCAACTCTTTAGCAGGCACTGCAAGTACCAAGCCCTATTTCTATCCAAGATGTACTGAAATGGGCCACACATCTTTCCCTACATTGCACATCCCTATTCTAAACTATCGCTCTTCTATCTAACTCAACTACCTAGCATTAAACCCCTAGCTAAGCTCACTGTCTAGCAGCACTAGAGACTTCATCATTCCTAACGTTTCACAATCACAAAATGGCGCCGACGAAAAATGTCCTCCATTTATATGCACAGAGACATGTGACTTAAGGGGACTTTACACGCTGCGACATCGCTAATGCGGAGTCGTTGGGGTCACGGAATTTGTGACGCACATCCGGCCACATTAGCGATGTTGCTGCGTGTGACACCGATGAGCGATTTTGCATCGTTGCAAAAACGTGCAAAATCACTCATCGGTGACATGGGGGTCCATTCTTGATTATCGGTACTGCAGCAGTAACGATGTAGTTCGTCGGTCCTGTGGCAGCACACATCGCTATGTGTGACACCGCAGGAACGAGGAACCTCACCTTACCTGCCTCCCGGCCGCTATGAGGAAGGAAGGAGGTGGGCGGGATGTTCCGGCCACTCATCTCCGCCCCTCCGCTTCTATTGGGCGGCCGCTTGGTGACGTCGCTGTGACGCCACACGGACCGCCCCCTTAGAAAGGAGGCAGTTCGCCGGTCACAGCAACGTCGCCGGGCAGGTAAGTATATGTGACGGGTCTGCGCGATGTTGTGCGGCACGGGCAGCGATTTGCCCGTGTCGCACAACAGATGGGGGCGGGTACCCACGCTAACGATATCGGGACCGATATCGCATCGTGTAAAGTAGCCTTAGGCAGCCAATTACAGAAGCCTTTCTGTCTGAACATTGTGAATGTTTACTGCGCCGTGATTGGCTGCAGCAACATTTACATATAAAATTAAGATAAGAAAATGGTGCCATGCGCCAAAAGGCTTCTCCAGGTCCAGAGTGCCTGCCTCCTCCTCTGTTTTTACACATCTCCACATCAGACAGCACCACAATACTATACAAAAGTAGAAATTGCTATTACATGTGCCAGTGTTCAGGGGCAGAAAATAAACAATAATGAACATTACTGACTTTTGGGGAAAGTGCTTCGGGGTTACTGAGCCCAAATGAACAAGCTAAGGCTCGTACCGAATTGATGAACCTTTACCGAATATGTTCACTCATCTCTAGTTGTGATCCCTGAAACAGTGATCATTCCGCCCCGATGATAACTGCATCAGTGCTCGTCGTTTTTCTATTACTTTGTCAACTACAAAGTACATTCTGCAGATCATTTCCATTCACCTTTAAATCTGAACGAATAATAATTTTAACTCAATGGGTTCTTATTCTTTCCATTTTTTAAACTTTTGAATAATGATGCAGCTCAGGCATTATGATGTGGTCATTTATTGATTTTGAAGATTGTAGGTTTCATAAATCATGATGGACTTCCTTGCGGAGCTACTAAGTGATGTAAAATAGAAAAGTTAGGTTCAAAAGATACATTAAAATGTTTAATTGGAAGGTAAGGTCATCAGAGTGAAGACATAGAAATGTGAATATTAGGGTATGCAGTCATTCCTAGGTAGATTAACTGTAGGAATCCTTCTTATTGGATCAGTAAGGAAGTAATATAAGGGCTGCTACCAGGAATTTCAGAGCTCCATCTATACTATATATATATATATATATATATATATATATATATATATATATATATATATATATATATATATATATACTGTATGTATACACAGTCATAGCCAAAAGTGTTAGCACCCTTGAAGTTGTTCCAGAAAATGAAGGAAGTATTTTCTTAAAGAGATGAATAATAATACACCCTCTACACCGCCCCTCTTCATAATATTTCTCCCACACTGCCCCATGTTTAATATCCCCCCACACACTGCCCCATGTATACTATCCCCTCACACACCTTGCCCCTCTGTATAATATCCCTCCACACATTTCCCCTATGTATAATATCCCCCCTCACAAACTGCCCCTCTGTAGAATGTCGCCCCAACACACTGCCCCTCTGTATAATATTCCCCACACACTGCCATTCTATAAAATATCCCCCCACACACTACATCTCTGAATAATATCACTCCCCCACACATTACCCCTCTGTATAATGTCCCCCATACACTGCCACTCTGTATAACATCCCCCCCACACATTGCCCCGCTGTATAATATCCCACACACACTACCCCTATGTATAATATCCCCCCACACACTGCCACTCTGTATAAAATCCCTATGTACTACAGCTCTGTATAATATCCATCCCACAAACTGCCCTATGTATAATATAACACCAGACACTGCCTCTCAGTATAATATCCTCACACACACACTGCACCTCTGTATAATATCTCACCACACATCCCTGGTATATATGTCCACATCCTAGTTTATTTGGACCCCACTCTGGTATATATGTCCTCATCCTGGGCCACTCCTGATATATCTGTCTTCATCCTGGTTTACTTGTCCCCTTCCTGGTATATTTGTCCTCATCCTGGTTTATTTGTTCCCTTCCTGGCATATATGTCCCCCACTGGGCTCATCCTGGTATATAAGTCCCCATCCTGGTATACATGTACCCTTCCTTGGCCCCCCTGGTATAAATGTCCCCTTATTTAGTCTCCCCAGATCCCATATCAGACAGCGTCCTCTCTGCGCTGCAATGCTTTTCAGCTGGATGTGCACCCTCGGAGGTACATCCAGCTGAACAGAGGCTGGGGTCAGCGGGTCTCCCCAACCTCCACCACCCCTGGCCTCTGCGATCGTCACACTGCTGTCTTTAGCTTCTTGATGCTGAGCTTACCATTCCCTCTCCACCTCAGCGTTACCCGTAGCAGTGTGATGAGGGTGCAGCATGATGACTTCATCACACTATTGAATGCTGGGCCACGGGATGACACACTCTGCTCTGCCCCACTGCCCCAGGCTTCACCACATGGCTAATTTGCATGTGATGCACTTGAAGTTCTTTGCATGCAAATTAGCTATGTGTAGTGCGCACTCAGTTAAAGATGGCAAAAGCGACATGACCGGCGACCTCTGCTGCAGCCTTATTTTCTGCAAGCTGCAGCTCAGACTGGGCGAAGTAAGTACCCTGGGCTCCCTCTTCACCGGGATGCAGGAGCATCTCCCAGGACAACGTGAAACCCAGTGCTGTGAAACAACCAGCAGAGCATTCATCCTGCAAAACGCTCTGCACCATAAGCAACATATACCGACTCTGCAGGAGAGCATGGCAGAACAATACAGAATGCTCTGCAGAACAGAATCATGGCAGATTTTTTGCTATATGTTTGTCATTTTAATAAACTGGATTAACTCATTTAGCCATTTTATGTGGATTAATTATGTGAGCTTACTTACGCTCATGTGATTGAATCTGCTATAAAACACCAGAACACAACTATTCTATGTGGTGGAAAAGCCTCAGGCCTAACAAACACAAGCACCAGATGTAGCCCCAATAGGCACAACATGCTGACCATACAAATGCTCCCTCTATTCTTCACTGTTAGTATCCACAGTACAGTGTAGTGAGGTATCATGCATTATGTCAGATGAGAAGGAAAAGTCATGTTTTTTTTTCCTGTCAAACCAACCATGTTAGTTAAATTTCACATTATCATATACAATATATAACATATACAAATTCAGTACCAACTTCTTAGATATTATTGCTTACTATAAGTGTTCATACTCTGGTGAGACTTTCTTTCCCTGCCATGCAGTTTTCTTTTTTTGTCTGCAGATTTAGAAGCAGCCTTTCAGACAGGGGTTTAATGGTAGGATTCGGTACATTTTCAGCATTACTGTAATTCTAACTCGTCACATTTGTCTACATCGGCCTATCTTCTCAGCACCATAAATCCTGCAGTACAATAAGCAGCCTAGTTGGAAATGTCAGGTTGGAGATCACAGACGGGATTGGCACAAAGACCTTGCATATTGTATGCACATTTTAAATCTAGTTTCCATAATACCATATTGTTAAGAGAAACCCAGAAAAATATAGGCGCCTGGTATGAATATGTATGAAAATGCATTTGTTCTCTTTTTTGACAGATACAAAAATGGGAAGTTTATCTTGGCCCACAGCTACTTTCATAACAGTTGTTGCTACAGTTTATTTGGAAGCAAAAACGACTCCGCCACCGAAGTACACTAAAAAGGTCTATAATATGGAGATTGCCAATGCTTTTGAGACTTCATTTGCACCACCAACAGAGGAAACTGTCTTCACCGAGTTATCTGAAACAAGTGACACCACCACTGAGCTGGCCACTTTACACCCTGATTTCAGAACCGCAACCACCCTATACCCTTTTGATAATTTCACTCTTGAAACAGCGGATTTCTTCTTTAACTGCTGTGACTGCTGTACTCCTATGGCTGGACCAAAGGGGGAAGCCGGACCCATGGGACTTCCAGGTAAATCAATATATATGAAATAAAAAGAAAATTATGCATACCATTAACCCTGTTTTCCTGACCAGGCCAAATTTTACAATTCTGACCAGTGTTCTTTTATGAAGTAATAACTCTGGAACGCTTCAACGGATCCCAGTGATTCTGAGGTTATTTTTTCAGTCAAATATTGCACTTCATGTTAGTGGTAAATTTTGGTCAATATCATTTGTGCTTATTTATGAACATATCAAAAATTTGACAAAAAATGTGAAAAATTTCACAATTTTCGAATCTTTCATTTTTATGCCCTTAAACCAGATTTAAGGTCAGATTTAAACCAGATTTATATTACACAAAATCATTAATCAAAAAACATTATCCACATGTCTACTTTACATAAGCACCATTTTTTAAACATTTTTTTTATTAGGACAATAGAAGGGTTAAACGTTTATCAGCAATTTCTCATTTTCAAACTATATTTACAAAATCCAATTTATGTATATCAGCTCACCGTGTACACGCTCACTCCTGGCCTCTCCCTGGAGCACGGACAGGCGCTGCCACAGCCCGATATTGGAAATAGAAGAAAGAAGGAACATCCAGCTCTTCAGGCGAGGAAAGCCATGGTCTTTATTTTAGCATGCAGACAACGGATGACATGACCAGCACAGCACTACGCATTTCAGGTGAAACAATCACCCTTAATCATGAACTCACCTGAAACGCGTAGTGCTGTGCTGGTCATGTCATCCGTTGTCTGCATGCTAAAATAAAGACCATGGCTTTCCTCGCCTGAAGAGCTGGATGTTCCTTCTTTCTTATATTTACATATATTTACAAAACCAATTTTTTTAGGGACCGCATTATATTTGAAATGAATTTAAAGGTACTATGTGACAGAAAATACCCAAATTGACACCATTTTATAGACTGCACCTTTCAAAGTGCTCAAAACAACATTCAAGAAGTTGAATAACCTTTTAGGTGCTTCACAGGAATTAAAGCAATATGGAAGATAAAAAATGAAAATGTTAATTTTTCCCGCAAAAATATTGCTTTAACCTTATTTTTTTCATTTTAAAAAGAACATGAGAAAATGAACCATAAATTTTGTTAAGAAATTTTTCCTGAGTACACCAATACCCGATATGTGGTGGAAAACTACAGTTTGGATGCATGGCAGGGCTCAGATGTTAAGGAGTGCTGTTTGATTTTTGGAATGGAAATTTAGCTGGAATTCATGAGTTGTGAAAATAGAAAAAAAGTACATTTTTACCACAAAAATGTTTTTAAACTCCAATTTTTTCATTTTCACAAGAGTAAAAGGAGAAAGTGGACCATACAATTTGTTCTGCAATTTTTCCTGAATAAAAGGATACCCCATATGTGGTAGAAAACTACTGTTTGGGTGCACGACAGGGCTCAGAAGGGAAGAAGTGCTATTTGATTTTGAAAAGCTAAACAGATAGTGGATGCCAATTCACATTTTATCTAAATAGTGGAGATTCTCACAAATGACCCCATTTGGGAAACTACACCCCTTAAGCTATCTTTCAAGATGTGAGGTGAGCACCTTGAAACCAGAGGTGCTTCATAGAAGTTTGTAACGTTTAGCCGAGAAAATGAAAAAATACATTTTTACCAAAAAATGTTGCTTTAACTTTTTTTTTTGCTTTTATTTTTTTATTTGCTTTAATTTTTTTCATTTTTACAAGGGTAACATTAAAAAACAGAGCACTCAGTTTGTTGTGCAATTTCTTCTGAGTATCCCTACTCCATATGTGGTGGAAAACTAGAGTTTGGGTACATGGTAGGGCTCGGAAGTGAAGGAATGTTGTCTAATTTTTGGAAGACAAAATTTTCTGGAATAGATAGCGTACGCTATGTCCTGTCTGCAGTACCCCTGATGTATCTAAACAGTGAAAAATCCCACAAGTGACCCTATTTTGGAAACTTGACCCCTTAGGGAACTTATCTAGAGGTGAGGTTAGCACTTTGAACCCACATATGCTTCACAATATTTTATAAGGTTGAGCAGTGAAACTTAAACATATACATTTTTACCACAAAAATGTTGCTTTAACCTCAATTTTTTCATTTTCACAAGGTTAACAGGAAAATGTGGACCATACAATTTATTGAGTAATTTCTCCTGAGAACAAGGATACCCCATATGTGGTGCAAAAACTACTGTTTGGGCGCATGGTAGGGGTCAGAGGGGAAGGAAAGCTATTTGAATTTTACAGCGCCATTTTGGCTTTAATAGATTGCGAATGCCATGTCACATTTGAAGGTCCCCTTACATGCCAAAACTGCAGAAACTGCCATCAAGTTAACCAATGCTGGAAAATACACCTCTCAAAAAAAATCATGTAGGAGTGTATTGAGGATTTTAATCATCAGGTGACTAAAGGAATTGTATAACATTGGGCTAGGAAAATAATAATTACCATTTTTCCACTAAAATGTTGCTTTGGCCCCAAAGTTTTAATTTCCAGAAAGGGTAAGAGTGGAAATAGACTATACAGATTGTTACCCAATTTCTCTTGAGTTTGCCAATACACCATATGTGTTCAAAAACTACTTTTGAGGCACAGTAGGAGAATCACCAGTTCAGTATTAGTTGGAAAGGTTTGGGGCTAAAACAACATTTTAGTGAAAAAAATGTAACTATTCTTTTACTCTGCCATATAATTTTATACCATTGAGTGGAGAGTAAAAGAATAGTTACATTTTTTATACTAAAATGTTGTTTTAGCCTCCAATTTTTCATTTTTAGAAAGTATTTTAAGAAGAAAATAGACTACAGAGTTTGTTGTGTAAGTTTTCCTGAGTGAGCCAATACTCTCCATGTAATTGGGAACTACATTTGAGGTACAGTGCAAAGCTGAGAAGTGAAGGCACGCCATATTGAACTTTAGAATTTGCTGGAATGATTTGGCTTGTCACATTGGCAGAGCATCTGAAGTGCCAGAGCAGCAAACCCTGTGGCGACCAGAGCCTCAGGGGTGCCACACTTCTCCAGTGATTGCTCTCTTGGTATGATGTGCCCAAAGTAGGCAAGTACAATAAAATCTGAAAATGTGCCTGGTCAGGAAGGGAAGTGGGTGGTTGAGGTACCCATCCAAATGAATGGGTACTGTAACTAAATTTTTTATTTCTGTTTTTCCTCTGATGGATCTGAATACGTGAGATAAAAATGCTAATGTGAACACAGCCTAACCACAGCAAGTTCTTTTTGATTTGAATAATCTTTGAAACATTGCTTGATACCTTTGGACCATTGTGAACTCTTATTGATTGAAGAATGCTTGTTAAAGTGAACCTGTCAGGTGCAATATGCACCCAGAACCACGAGCAGTTCCCAGTGCATATTGCTAATCCCTGCCTAACAGTCCCTGTATCTAGCAGCATGCATAAAGAGATTTTTAGAAAAAGTATTTCTAAAGATTCTTTATATTATGTAAATGAGGCCAGCGACTATTCGCAAAGGCCCTAGTTCCCTTGGCTAGTCGTCCCTCTTAGTAAGTTGGCACGCCAACAGGGGAGTGCTAACATGCTAATGAATGTGCAGTTTCAAGGCATGGTCACCCTTACCTCTCTGCTGGTTTTCGGCTCAATGTGCATGATCAGAGCGTCCCTGGACTTTCAGTCATGCGCACTACACCACTTTGAAGCCGTGACCCGTACACCCGGCTTCATAGTGCGTATTACTGGAAGTCTGGGACTTTTGATTAAGTGCACTGAGCCTAAATTCAGGGTCTGATGCAGTGGCAGCAAAGATCGACCATGCCTCTGATGCTGCGCATTCATTAACATGTTAGCATGCCCACAGGAGTGTGCTTACATGCAAAGGGGGCCGACTAGCCAAGGGAACTAACACCTTTGCGACGAGTCCCTTACTTTTTTGTCATGTGATAAAAGATCTTTAGAAATCATTTTTCTAAAGATCCGTTTATCTATGCTACTACATACAAGGACGGTTAGGCAGGGATTAGCAATATGCACCCAAAACTGCTTGTGGTTCTGGGTGCATATTACCCCTGACAGGTTCCCTTTAACTGTGAATGATTAACCATACAAGGAATAACATAATCATGGTGTACAAGAAAAGCAATTCAATGACAAGTTAGCTTTGCTGCATGTGTAACTCTTCAGCAAAGATATTACACGTATAACCTATGTCCACATTCACTAATATATTCCCTTTTTCCTTTCATATAGTTCCTATAATGAAAGAAGTGCATCTTCTAGGAGTAAAAACTAATATTAAAGTTCAATTGATTATTACAAAGATGATGCATTTTCTTGGGGATATATTCTTCAGATTACTCATGATGTATAATTACTTTTCACTTTTTTCTGTTGCTTATTGACTGATAATTCAGATTGTGTTTTGCTTTCCATTATTGCTCTAGTTCTGAAACAAAAGAGGGAAAAATACTCATAGATTTTTATTGGATCCACAAATCACTTGGAGAGAAGCAGCATTTGAAACACAGTGTTCTCAGGCCAGGCAAGATCTGAAGTCTGGTATATCGTAAACTATAGGGCAGCCTAATAAAAGTAAAGACTTTGTTCTTTCAGTTCATCGAAAATTACTAGTCGCTTATTTGTTTTTTTTCCCCCACAGTTTTATTGGTTGTTACATCTTTGGTTGTGAACTATTTATGGAGTAATATTGAGACCATTTAAAGTGTTTTTCCACTGTATAAAAGGTTGTGGGATCCCTCTTATATAATGACTAACTCTGTAAAATGGCTTATTACTGAACTTATTAGATTTGCACTAGGCAGAGTACATTTGTGTTATTAGAATTCTAAATTCAGTACATGTGCCTGTATGCAACACGTTTGGCTACAGAAATGCTTGAACATACAGTGTTTTGAAAAAGTATTCATACCCCATGAACTTTTACACAATTTTTTATGTTACACCCACAAACCTAAATGTATTTTTTGGGGATTTTATGTGATATACCAAACAAAGTGGTAAGTTATTCTAAATATTTTAAAAATAGAAATGTGAAAATGTTGGCGTGCATTTGTATTCAGCCCCCTAAGTCAATATTTTGTAATACCGCCTTTCGCTATTACTGATGCAAGTCTTTTGGAATATGTGTCTACCAGCTTTACACATCTAGAGGATGACATTTTTGGTCATTTTTCTTTGCAAAATAGCTGTAGTTCAGTGAGTTTGGATGGAGAGCACCTGTGAAGAGTAATTTTCAAGTTGTGCCACAAATTCTCAATGGGATTTTGCTCTGGACTGTGACACACATGAATATGCTTCGATCTAAACTATTCCACTGTAGAACCTGCAGTATGGTTACAGTCGTTGTCCTACTGGAAGATTAACCTATTGTTACGTCACCACCGGAGTCCGCTCCAGCGACTTCTACTCCGATCGCCAGGCGACACCGTGTTCCTGCCATGGATGGTGCTGGTGATGGGAGAGGAGTCAATGCCAGCGGCACCGGTGGGCGCAGGCTCCGCTCATCCACTGGGCTGTTATCTTGGGATCTGCAATACCACTGGCTGACTATAGGTGACATGTGTCTTCCAGCTGAAGTTACCATCATTCAAGTACAGCCAATGGGAAGACACCACACCCTTCTTAATTCCCCTCCTGTCTGATGACCACTGTCAGAGTTACTTCTAATATTCTGGCTCCTGTTCTGTTTTGTGATTCTGGTAATCTGACTTTTGCTTGTGTACCGCCCTGGCCGGGCCAAGCTGCTCGAGGTCCAGGCTCGGGTTGTCGGTGGCTCGAGTGCCTCCAGCCTGGGGGCCACGTTGCTCTGTTAGGGGGAGGCAGAGGGGTGGTGGTGTGGGATGAGGTTCGCAGCCGGGGGCCGCGTTGTCGTTGGACTGGTCGTGACGCCACCCACAGGTCGTGGTGACGGGATGCACCACCGCTGCGGCGGGAGAGAATGGGGCTCCCGGGATCGGTGTTGAGAGCGCAGCCTGGATGTTAGCCCCTCCGTGGGTAGGAGCGGTTTGTCCCGGGGCCCGGTGGGACGGGCGAAGATGTCGGGGTGCAGGGCGCTGTGTTGCGGTGCGATGTCGTGCCCGGATGGCACTGGTGTACTCACTATTAATTCATACTCAGAGTCACTGGTAAACCAAAGCTCGGGTATGGTCGGGTCCCGCAGCCGGCTGCTTGTGTCCCTCAGTTGCCCGCAGGCGCTGGCCCGTCGGATGTTTGGCCCTTGGCGGTGGCTCTCACCCAGTATCGGTGGGCTGTTGCCTTCTTTCGGGACTTTGGGTGAGGATAAACCCGTGAGGTCCAGACTGCAATCAGTGAATTTGCCTAAACTCAGTGGCTTCCAAGCTAGGATGGGGTCTGAGTACCCGGTTACTGGTGCTCCGATTAGCTGTTGACTCCCCGGTTCAGGTCCGGCGGACTCCAACCCTGGCCCGGTCCCTACGGTTCCGCCGGTCGCTATACTGGTACTCCTGCAGGCGGCCACCACCGTCTGCCTGCCTGACGTTACGGTAATCCGAGGCTCCAACCCGGGTCCCAGACAGCTTTCCTCCTCCACACCTCCTGTCAACTCCAACTCTCCAACTCCACTCTCTACTACCCCCTGACCGACTGTTTTGTATTTCCTGCCTCAGGACAGTAGTCTCCTCGGTGGGCGTGCCTTTCCGCCTGATTCCGCCCACCTGGTGTGCCCTACTGGCCCTGAGGGAGGCATCAGGTCTCCCTTTCGGGTGAAGGATGTGTCCTCACAATGGATGGGGGTGTGTGTTGTGTGGTGGGTGTTGTTACCTGTGACCCCTGGGGTCTAGGGAGTCACACTTGTGTTCTGACTACCTCTCCTGCCTGCTGTTTTTGTACCTTGCTGCCCAATCCGGTTTTGACCTCTGCTTGTTTCTGATTATGTCCTTGCCTACCGATTCTGTCAACCAATCCTGGTTTGACCCTGCCTGTCGACTACTGTCTTGGACTGCTGTCTTCTACAGGTAGTGATCTCCAGGGCCTGTTTAATTCCAAATCCCTGTATAGGGGTTAAAGGGTTTCAGGGTTCTGAGGGTCCTGCTTGGTGAGTGTCTTCCCTCTCTCCTGTCCATTACAGCCCATCTGAGTCTATGGATCCAGGCAGGCGTTACACTTATGCCCCAGTCTCAAGTCTTTCACAGCCTCTAACAGGTTTTCCTCCAGTATTGCCCTGTATTTAGCTCCATCCATCTTCCCATAAGGTCTGACTAGCTTTCTGTCCCTGCTTAGGAAAAGCATTCCCACAGCATGATGCTGCCATCACGTTTGATGGTGGGAATGGTGTTCTCAGGGTGATGTGCAGTAATAGTTTTCTACCAAACACATCATTTTGCATTTATCTCAAAATGTTCTACTTTGGTACTTGACCAGAGTACCTTCTTCCAGATGCTAGCTGTGTCCGCTTTTGGGAGATAATTGGTTGGCTTCAATTCACAATAGATGGTTGTTCATTTACACTAAAATTGGTAGAATCACTGACTGTTATCTAATGTGCATGTTGGTATTAATAATAACCTTGATCGGGTGAATTTTAATGCTACAGGTCAAACTTTGGCAAGGCAGTTGCAAAATTTAATGTTTCTTTTGCCCCAATGCAAAACCACAGGTCTCCCAACTGTCATGGGTCTTTCATTATATTTGTATTTTCATTTGGACCAAAAAAAAATTTTGGACCACCTGCCTCTAGGATCCAGGAATGACTGCAGCCAAATTACTATTATTATGGCTTTGATCTTATGGCTTTAACCTCTGGTGGTGAGTGCCAGGGAAGAAGTAGCAAACCACTCTACCTTGTTCAGTCTCGCTACAACTATGAAATGGACCATGTTATAGTACTGCAAAGACTTTATGTTTTATAGTATAGTAGTAGCACTGCACTGGTCACAAAAAAGCATGCAAGGCATAAGTTAAAGATATATCATATATACAACCTGTACAGCTTCACAAGATCCCAATGGCATAAGATCCACTGGACCTTTAAAGCACCACTCCAGTGTCTTTTTTTTACTTTACTGAACCATTTAATGGTAGAGTTGGAAGGGACCTCAAGGGCCACTGCGTCCAACCCCCTGTCAGTGCAGGTTTTCCTAAATTATCCCAGATATATGTTTATCCAGCTACCGCATCAAGATTTCCATTAATGGAGAGCTCCCTACCTTTCTTGGTAGCCTGTTCCACTCTCTGACTGCCCTCACTGTCAGAAAGTTTTTCCTAATGTCTAATCTGAATCTCTTTCCTTTTAGTTTCATCCCATTGTTTAAAGATAATACCTACGCTCTGCCTCACTAGAGCCGGAGTGGTATCACTAATGCATGCCCTGCCCTTAGTAAAATACTTACCAGCCACCATCTTCTGTTCTCAGTACCACTCGGGTCTTCTGCTGGCTGTCACCTGTCGGCTTGCTCTAGTGTTTGTTGGGTGAGCCAGAGGTGAGTTTTTTATGTAAGTCTATGAGAGCCAGAACAAGACTAATAGACTTACATTGTGAGCTTGTGACCACTAGCTCTCACTTCTGGTTAATCAGAAGCTGCATTTAAAATTATTCCTATATAAGGGCCCATTTACGCAATAGCATCCCAGAAAAACTTAGCTATAACCCTATCAAAGAGAAGACTTTTTGTAAAAATGTAAAGATTTATTGAGTTCAGAAAATTCACATACCTAAATGTACATTAAAAAAGTTGAGTAGGATAATGCAGGACAAATGACCGATCCTATGGTACAGGTGTAGATGAATAATTTACATAGCCAAACCATAGTGATAGCTGGGGCCTCTGCAAATTTGTGTCAGCGAAGAAGCATATTTCTATATTCACTGTATTGTGGGGTTATTCCCCCTAGAAGCATCGCTCTGTAATATGATTTCATATGACAATTTATTTTCTGCCTGAATCTGAATGAATGAAATAAATCCTCCATATGACTCCTTATAAAATGGAAGGCATACAAAGGTACAGTCACTAATAACAGTCATTAGAAGTCATTATAGCTTTACGTATACCCTAAATTAGAAATGCACCTAACGTACTCCTTCCCATTTCTTCCTCTCTGCTAATGAGCCTAAGCATCATTGTTATAATTCCTACATCAAGACAAAGTAACAGCTATGAGAATCTGGGCATTTACATTGTGCCTGGGGGCAAAAGCGCAGAGTGCTGAGCGAGTTATAATACTAACGTTGCGTGGCAGCCATCAAGTTGGCAGCTTCTACATCTACATTCCTAATTGCATAAGGATTAGGAATATATGGAATGTCATTATTAGTCACACAATTACTGTGATTTGCTTAGTACAATTGACAATTTGCAATGCCGGAGCTACACTTATAATTGATCTTAACAAACCTTTTATCAAAAATGCAAAACTCTATTCGGAGGTGTTCTGAGAGCGGGATTCTTCAAGGTGACTGCTATTTGTTTCTTGATCTTGCTTTTGGAAGGTGATTTTGACTATGTATTGATTTCATTCCACTGGATCAAATGCCATTAATAGTGCCTGTGAACTGTCAGATGATTTTCCATCATTGAAAACCGCTATGTTAATTTTAATCCAAGCGCGTCTTTTCATTCTATTGGTAGTGTCAGCAAAATAAATTGCACTTTCTTTAATGAAAAAAAAGAGTCTATCAGATATATTTAACACTCTGTATTTTACAGGTCCCAAAGGAGACACTGGGGACATAGGATTGCCAGGACCACATGGAGCTACCGGTCCCTCGGGTCCAAAGGGCTTTAAAGGAGACAAAGGTGTATGAAAATTACATTATATTGATTTAATTCCAATTTAATGGAGGAGAAAAATGAGATAAAAATTAAGGTTCTTGCAATGTGACAAGTTAGGAAACCACAAAAACACAACCTGCTCATCTTTCAACCAGTACCACTTTTTATGGTGTACCTCTGTTAAAAGACTACACAATGCTCTTGAAGCTTTAAAGATAAGGGCAATTTCACAAATTAAAGGGAACCTGTAAGGTGCAAGATGCACCCATAACTACGAGCAGTTCTGGGGGTATAATGCTAATCCCTGCCTAACTGTCCCTGTATACACTAGCATAGATAAAGAGATCTTTAGAAAAAGTATTTCTAAAGAATCTTTATACTATGCTAATGACGACAGTGACTAGTTTTAAGGGCGTTAGTTGCCTTGGCTAGTCGGCACTCTTGCATGTTGGCAAACCCACAGGGATGTGCTAACATGCTAATGAATGCGCAGCGTCATAGGCATGGTCTGCTAACCTCTACTGCCACCGCTGGTTTTTGTCTCAGTGTGTATGATCAGAATGTCACCGGACTTTCAGTCATGCACACTACACCAGTTTGAAGCTGGTTGCGTACACCCAGCTTCATACTGCGCATGACTGCAAGTCCGGGACTTCCAATCATGTGCACTGAGCAGAAATCAAGTGTCTGATGCGGTGGCAGCAGACATCGGTGAGTGCGACCATACCTCTGATGCTGCGCTTTCATTAGCATGTTAGCTTGCCCACATATGCTTCATTAGCATATGATAAAAGATCTTTAGAAATACTTTTTCTAAAGATATGTTTATCTTTGCTACTTCATACAGGTATGGTTAGGCAGGGATTAGCAATATGTACCCAGAATTGCTCGTGGTTATGGGTGCATCTTATCCCTGACAGGTTCCCAAAAAACATGAATGATTAACCATACAAGGAATAATGGAATCATTGTGTACAAGAAAAGCAATGCAATGATGCCTGCCTAACCGTCCCTGTATCTAGTAGCATAGATAAAGAGATCTTTAGAAAAAGTATTTCTAAAGATCTTTTATCATATGCTAATGAGCAAAGGGACTAGTCCAAAGGGCGTTATTTTCCTTGGCTAATCGGCCCCCTTAGCATGTAAGCAGGCTCCTATGGGCATTCTAATATGCTAATGAATGCGCAGCGTCAAAAGCATGGTCGATCTCACCATCACCACTCTCTGCTGACACAGCACCTAACGCTGGATTTCTGCTCAGTGTGCATGATCAGAAGTCCCGGACTTTCAGTCATGCATATTATGAAACTGGGTGTACGTGTCCCAGCTTCAAACTTGTGTAGTGCGCATGACCAGAAGTCCGGTGACAGTTCTGATCATGCGAACTGAGCCGAAAACCAGCAATGGCAGCAGAGGTGAGTCCGACCATGCCTCTGATGCTGCGCATTCAGTAGCATGTTAGCACGCTCCTGCGGGCGTGCTAATATGCTAAGGGGGCCGACTAGCCAAAGGAACTAATGCCTTGTGACTAATCCCTGCACTCATTAGCATATTATAAAGAATCTTTAGAAATACTTTTTCTAAAGATCTCTTTATATATGCTACTAGATACAGGGAGAGTTAGGCAGGGATTAGAAATATGCACCCAGAACTGCTCATGGAACTGGATGCATATTGCACCTGACAAGTTCAATTCACTGCCTTTTTTACTCAAAAAATGCTTATAATTTTAACTAAATCCCAATGATATAGAATGCGTAAACTGTAAGTTTGGCAGTGAGCTCATCTAATGGCTTAAAATTCTAAAGGCTCTCCATAAACATTAGATGAAATTTGGCCGATCCTGTCAATTGTGATGGATTAGTTGACCACCTGATATTTCCTGACTCAACCCCTACAGATAATGTCAAGGGAGAGAAGGGTTCTGGCCACTGGCATTTCAAAGGATGATATATTTGTGAGATAGATGGAACACAATTAGGTGGGGAGGGTCACTTAAATGTTTGGAAATTGTCAAGGTTTCATCAAGAGCCTATACGTGGTTTGATCACTCATTCTCTGCTGACAGACTTCAACTGAATGGAACTTTGCTGCTGTACCAAGGACACTCACTAATCAAAGTATAAAGTTGTGCTATATGGAGCAATGTAACAATGAAGAGGTTGGGAGGAACCCTACCTGGTGGTCCCTACAGATGGCTGATTGACTGAGAGCTGGACCCCCTACCGGATTAATATTGATAACCAAAAGAAAAAAAAATGAGTAAACAAACATGTTGGTGGTGCCTATTGCAACAATCCGGTTCCAGTTTTGATCTTCTAAGGGCCAATTTTAAAATAAAATATGGAATCTTATTTTTTCTTAAAGCGCTTCTTCTCATGAGACTCAAGCTTATTGCATTTTATACCCTTTTGTCTTGTCCTCCTGTAATAACAGAACATTTGTAGTAATATGTTAATAACTGGCGATATGTGCGGCCTGATCAGCTTAGCGTTAGTTGTATATATTCATAGTGTTCGGCTTCCTTAAACATAACTGTGTTTTCGGCAGAACTGTTCTCACATTTTCCCTTTATGCCGTCGTTGGGGGATAGAGTTCTTTGCTGTGTGACAATGTTAATGCAGATGTTTATATGTAGGTGAGAAAGGTGAACACGGTGACCAAGGAGCTGGTGGGATTCCCGGATTCCCAGGAAAGCCTGGAGAAGCAGGTAATGATAATGAATGATGCACAATTATGTTTGTCTGTTTCTCATTCTACATCTCTTGTAATGAAACTCTGCTCCGCTGACCTCTGCTCAAATTGATTCTGCTGAAGGAGAAACAATCTCCTCCGAGATCTGTCAGATACATACATACTGCAGGTAGCAGACAGGCATACATTGATAGTCGCCTGTGTGACTGGAGAGCAAACTTGTGCTTCTGCTTAAGAAATGCTGTTTCAATAATTGATTTAACCTATTAGCTGCCGGGGAAGGCCCTAAACAGATTGTTACACTTGTTCCCTCTGGCCAAGATTGCGGTGTGTGTTCTTGATAACTGTATAGCAATTATAGAAACACAGATGCTGTTCGAGTCTGGTGCTAAATTTTGTGGTATTTAAATACATTTTAATTACTGCAGTCCTACAGAATGTGTACACTCATCACTGGAGGAACAGGACACACTTTAATAACATGTACGCTTCACTGCCAAGTGGAAAATTCTAATTTGGGAAAGTTATGGTGAATTGACGGAATAAATTCTTGTTTAATGTTGCTAGGAAGAATTGCTGAAAGTTTCTACATAGCTGTTGGAAGCAGAGGTAGACGATGTGTAATTGTATCTGAGCCTTATCAATAGAGGCAGAAAATAACTTCTCTGCTTATCTTTTAATATGGATGACATCACCAAAAGCTAGTCCCCCAACGTGACCCATCTTAACCATGAGATGTTGATTTATGGCTGGCGCATCTTGGACGTTAGTATTTTGATAATGCAATCATTATGACTGAACTAATGTTTTTTTTCTTTAAAGGGAATCTGTCAGTATGTTTTTGCTATGAAAGCTGGAGACAGCATGCTGCAAGGGTTAAAACATAGAATTCAGAACTGCCTGTTTTGTCAAGGTCCAATCTAATAATAAATAATAATAATCTTTATTTCTATAGCGCCAACATATTCCGCAGCGCTTTACAATTCAGCCTGTTTATTTACTATATTTGTTTAAGCAACAGGACTTCCCATTGCTCTGACTACAATGTCAGTCATTCAGCAGTCCGGCATGCCCCCTCCACTGATTGACACCTCACTGTCAATGCTTAAACCGCACCAATCACCAGGATTTTCCGATATAACCCAAAGCTAGTGCTATACTGGTGCTATCATGCTGATCTATGGGTTTTGAAACACAAGCAAGTAAAGCTTGTAAAATGAACAGTTTTTGATTGACAGCAGCTGCAGCAACTAATAGGGTTTGGTACTGATTCCCACCCCCCTGCTTGTTGTTCCTCCCCCTGTTATTTATGCAAATTTTAATATAGAAGCATTTTACTTATGATGGCAAGAAGGACCTTGCTGACATCATACCCATGTGGCCAGAAGGGTCGGGGCCTCAGCCAACATAGCTGATACCAGGAAGCAACATTGTTTTTCAGGTTGCTGAGGCCCCACCCCTTCTAGTCACATGGGTATGACATCAGCACAGGTCCTTCTAGTCAGTTACTAAAATGATTCTATAATATACAGTTAGGTCCAGAAATATTTGGACAGTGACACAAGTTTTGTTATTTTAGCTGTTTACAAAAACATGTTCAGAAATACAATTATATATATATATATATATAATATGGGCTGAAAGTGCACACTCCCAGCTGCAATATGAGAGTTTTCACATCCAAATCGGAGAAAGGGTTTAGGAATCATAGCTCTGTAATGCATAGCCACCTCTTTTTCAAGGGACCAAAAGTAATTGGACAAGGGACTCTAAGGGCTGCAATTAACTCTAAAGGCGTCTCCCTCGTTAACCTGTAATCAATGAAGTAGTTAAAAGGTCTGGGGTTGATTACAGGTGTGTGGTTTTGCATTTGGAAGTTGTTGCTGTGACCAGACAACATGCGGTCTAAGGAACTCTCAATTGAGGTGAAGCAGAACATCCTGAGGCTGAAAAAAAAGAAAAAATCCATCAGGGAGATGGCAGACATGCTTGGAGTAGCAAAATCAACAGTCGGGTACATTCTGAGAAAAAAGGAATTGACTGGTGAGCTTGGGAACTCAAAAAGGCCTGGGCGTCCACGGATGACAACAGTGGTGGATGATCGCCGCATACTTTCTTTGGTGAAGAAGAACCCGTTCACAACATCAACTGAAGTCCAGAACACTCTCAGTGAAGTAGGTGTATCTGTCTCTAAGTCAACAGTAAAGAGAAGACTCCATGAAAGTAAATACAAAGGGTTCACATCTAGATGCAAACCATTCATCAATTCCAAAAATAGACAGGCCAGAGTTAAATTTGCTGAAAAACACCTCATGAAGCCAGCTCAGTTCTGGAAAAGTATTCTATGGACAGATGAGACAAAGATCAACCTGTACCAGAATGATGGGAAGAAAAAAGTTTGGAGAAGAAAGGGAACGGCACATGATCCAAGGCACACCACATCCTCTGTAAAACATGGTGGAGGCAACGTGATGGCATGGGCATACATGGCTTTCAATGGCACTGGGTCACTTGTGTTTATTGATGACATAACAGCAGACAAGAGTAGCCGGATGAATTCTGAAGTGTACCGGGATATACTTTCAGCCAAGATTCAGCCAAATGCCGCAAAGTTGATCGGACGGCGCTTCATAGTACAGATGGACAATGACCCCAAGCATACAGCCAAAGCTACCCAGGAGTTCATGAGTGAAAAAAAGTGGAACATTCTGCAATGGCCAAGTCTCATCACCAGATCTTAAC
This sequence comes from Anomaloglossus baeobatrachus, assembly GCF_048569485.1. Lineage (NCBI taxonomy): Eukaryota > Metazoa > Chordata > Amphibia > Anura > Aromobatidae > Anomaloglossus > Anomaloglossus baeobatrachus. Next base: position 501,988,234 of record NC_134355.1, on the reverse strand, counting down.
CCAATTGAGCATGCATTTCACTTGCTCAAATCCAGACTTAAGACGGAAAGACCCACAAACAAGCAAGGCTGCGGCTGTAAAGGCCTGGCAAAGCATTAAGAAGGAGGAAACCCAGCATTTGGTGATGTCCATGGGTTCCAGACTTAAGGCAGTGATTGCCTCCAAAGGATTCGCAACAAAATATTGAAAATAAAAATATTTTGTTTGGGTTTGGTTTATTTGTCCAATTACTTTTGACCTCCTAAAATGTGGAGTGTTTGTAAAGAAATGTGTACAATTCCTACAATTTCTATCAGATATTTTTGTTCAAACCTTCAAATTAAACGTTACAATCTGCACTTGAATTCTGTTGTAGAGATTTCATTTCAAATCCAATGTGGTGGCATGCAGAGCCCAACTCGCGAAAATTGTGTTACTGTCCAAATATTTCTGGACCTAACTGTAATTAACATAAATAATGGGGAGGAACAACAGGCAAGGGGGCAAAAATCACTATGAATATGTAGCACCCAGGGGGCAGGGTAAGTCAGGCACAGGTTTCGTACCTGTTTTACTCGTCACCGAGCCACTGTGGTGGTCTGGGATGTCACAGTGGCCTGCATGGCTTCGTGCCCCGAGGTGTACACCAATAAGGAGGGAGGATGATGGGGGTTGAAATAGGAGGATTGTCATGATGCCACTTGTGGTACGTGGCCAGAGATTAGCCACCGCTGCTGTCGCTGTCCTCCGGGGTAGATGGTAATAGCAGCCGAAGATGGTATCGCTCCCCACAGGTGGAGCAGGCCCCGGGAGGGATGATGAGGGGAGTAGTGATGGCGATGGCCTTTGGCGCCGAGGAAGCAATCAAGCTCTCCCCTTGGCAACCGCATGAACAACTCCCATGTCCCACCAGAGCACTGGTAAGACACGTCTCCTCCTGCACTCTCCTGCCGGAGAACCTCCTCTAACTGTTGTGTTGGCTCCTAACTTCCCCTAAGTGGCTGATCCTCCCTGGTTCCATGTCACTAGTGGTGGCTACCTCCATGTTAGGAGACTGTCTTAATACCCTACCCTAGCCCAGTCCCCATTGGGGAGGGCACCCTGGTTGTGTGTTTGAATATGTAAGTAGTGAAACTGGTACCGACCTCCTCCGGATCCGGGTTAAGCACTACACCTTAAATGAGGTGCAGTACTCTGTGGCGACTGAAGCCTCAGGGGCGCCACAAATACCCACCACAGCTATTAACTACTCGGCCCCTGCTGCCAATCAAAAAGCTGCTCATTTTACAAACTTTACTTGCTTGTGTTTAAAAACCTATACATCCTAGCTAACAACTAAAGGTATGTATAGAATCATAGTGACAGTATAGCACTGGCTTTAGGTTATATAGTAAAATCCTGGTGATTGGTGCGCTTTAATCTCTATAGAGAGTCTAGTGTGGGCAGGACAGCTCTCAGCTCTGCTACATGACTAAATCTAAAAATTCTGATTGTGTAAGAATGGTTGAATCCAGTAATCGTTGGATTCAGGATCTCTTTGTCTACATCATGCTGCCCTCAGATGAGCAAAAAGCCTGATGACAGATTCCCTTTAACGGTATTTAAAGAGGACCTGTCTCTTGTAATAAATATATTGCTTTTGGCTTAGTTTAAATGTTGCAATTCTGCTAAATTTAGAGTTATTTTTTTCTTCTTGTGTTATACTTCTGAGATATGGACCTGTCTTTCTTGTATATAAATCTATCATTGTTATCCAAGGTGGTACATTATTCAACTTTTCTATGTGGGCCTTTTCTTGATGGCCACCCCCTTTTGGCTATCAAGACTAGCTCTACATATAACAGATGCATATAACAATCATATCTCAGTCATTGAGAGATACAGGCCACACAATGCCAGATTCAGAGGAACAATGGCATCTAGACAAAGGTAAACAATTATATAGTAAAGGCAAGCAAATGGTCTTCTTTAAACAACTTTTATAAATGATTGGTGAACAATGAGTTGTCTGTTAAACAACGCATCTTATAGCTAGATGACATTACTTATTTTTTGCGATATTTTACATTCATTTTTTGGGGGTATTTTTAAGCCTATAGAGAAAATTACAGGAAAATGCCTTACATAGAGATTGACATGTGTGGAAAAAAGAAGAATATCACTGACCCCAAAAATAGAACTAGAAGGATAAAAATTAAGGATGATCGAATATCACAAATATTTGGCAATATTCGGCTTCACGAATATTCGACGAATAGGTCACCACTATGCGAATATTCGATGCGCAATGTAAGTCTATGGGAAGCCCAAATACAGTAGTTGCTATTCGGCAACTATTCGGGTTTCCCATAGACTTACATTGCGCATCGAATATTCGCAAATAGTCGAATAGCGACGACCTATTTGTCGAATATGGGCATAGCCGAATATTTGAAGTATTCAATCATCCCTAATAAAAATCAAATCATCATGTTTGTTGACTTTTCAATATTTTTCTGTAGAAATATTCTTTGAAAATCGAAATTAAATTATTTCATTTTTTTTACCCCATTGACTACAAAAGCCTCTGGAAAAGATTATTTGTTATATGAGAATTACAAATTTATTTGGGAAAACAGTAATACCCTGTGTTATGCCTAGTACATGGCCTGAAGGTTTGGGCATGATGCACAGATTCTCTTCATCTTGCATTACCCTTCCAGGTCTTGAACCATTCTTAATAATCGACATGAATGGATAAAGCCAAGCTTGATTGCCTATTTTGAAACGTACTTTGATTAGAATAGAGAAACGCTTGGATATAGTTGCTATTTTCTATATTCACTCTGTGCTTGGATGTGGCGGCCACCTCAGATGGTGGGACTTAAGGTTAGCTGACCTCTGACATCAGAGATCAGAGTTGGGAAACCTACCTATAAAAAATGTATGTACATTTTACCCACCTTGTGATCTCACCACAGAAGAAGCAGTATTATTTTAGTTGCATGCTAAACACATTTTCTTAAGGAACCTATAACATTATAATTTAGATATTTTTAGCGTTTTTTACTGCCTCTGTTCAACAAGTTGTGGATGCCGAAATTGTTGATCTTTGCTCTTAGCTGTTAATACAGTTCAGTAACTGCTAATTACATATGTTCCATAAGGCATTTAGTTCTTAAAACGATCTAATGATATACCTAACTCAGTGCACCTCCTGTGAATTTTCATTATTTTCATTGGAATGGTAACCACCCATAACAATTTTGCAACTTTTTTGAGATATTTATAAGACATGTTAATTGCTGTAATTGAAAATCCTTTCTTTAGCACCTTAAAACTGCAGAACATTATTTTAAGTTAAGCAACTTCTAAATTACTAGAGGTGAAGATTAGAACCTATAGGCTATTGCATCTTTTTTGCAGTCAATAAAAGAGTGGTTTTACATACAGTTGATTGGAATGGGAAATACACAGTTTGGACAAAAGTACTGGGAAACCTACACATAACAACTACAGGATATTATCACATCCCTTTCTATATCCATGGGAATTGATATGAAGTTGGTCTTACATTTGCAGCTATAACAATTTCCCTCTTCTTGAAAGATTTCTACCAAATTTTGGATGGTGTCTGTGGGACTTTTGTTAATTTATCCTAAAGAAAATTTGTGTGACACTAGGACAAGAGGTCCTTGTTTCCAATCTCTGCTCTTGATCATCTCAAAAGTAGTCAGTAGGGATGAAGTCAAGGCTCTCTGCGGGCTAGTCATGCCCCACACCAAATTCATCCAACCATTCCTTTATAGACTTTGTTTATTGTATTGGGGCATAATGATGCTGGGACAGATAAGAGCCTACACCGGGCTTTACACTCTGCGATCTCGCTAGCGAGATCGCAAGCGATCGTACCCGCCCCCGTTGGTTGTGCGACATGGGCAAATCGCTTCCCGTTGCACACAACCTTGCTTACACCCGTCACACGGACTTACCTGTCCTGCGACGTCGCTCTAGCCAACGATCTGCCTTCCTTTTTTCGTGCGGCGTCACAGCGACGTCACACGACAGCCGTCCAATAGAAGCGGAGGGGCGGAGATGAGCGGGATGTAAACGTCCCGCCCACCTCCTTCCTTCCGCATTGGCGGTGGAGGCAGGTAAGGAGATGTTCCTCGCTCCTGCGGTGTCACACACAGCGATGTGTGCTGCAGCAGGAATAAGGAACAACATCGCTAATTAAAAGAGAATGATTTTTTGTTTTAGGATGACTTCTCCACGGCAAACGATTTTGGCCGCTTTTGCGATCGTTTTAGGTCGCACATAAGCAGGGTCGTATTTACCATTAGGCACCCGTGGTCCCGTGCCTAGGGCGGCAGGATGCAGGGGGCGGCACCTTCTAGCAGTAAAAAAAAACAAAAAACAGAAAAATATTTTTTGGAGGGGGGAGGGGGGAGAGGCGCACCTTTATTTATTTGTATCCGCGTCAATTAAGATGCGAATGCAGACAAATTGCGGCGGCCGGGCACAGAGAGCTGATTGACCCCGGAACTGCCGGCGCCTGCACTTCCGGGGTCACAGGCGCGCCAATCAGCTCCTTCCTCTGTGCTGCGTCCAATGCTGTGTGGATTTCACATGCAGAGCTCACAGCAGGACGCCGCGATGGAAGCCGGTGTCAGAAGAGGATACTCACGTGAGCCAGGAAGATGACGGCGGGCCCTGGAGCAGGTAAGTGCTCGCAGAGCTGAAGATTCATAAGGAGCGTGGGGGTGTCTCTAATGCAGACTGGAGATCTGCGTATGGGGTGGGAGGAGAGAGGCTGATACTGGGGGAGACTTGGGGGAAGAGAAGCTGATACTGGGGAAGGTTGGGAGGAGAGAGTCTGATGCTGGGGGAGGCTGGGAGGGGGGAGGCTGATGTTGCGGAAGGCTGGGATGGGGGGAGGCTGACGCTGGGGGAGGCTGGGAGGAGGGAGGCTGATGCTGAGGGAGGCTGATGCTGGGGGAGGCTGGGAGGAGAGAGGCTGATGCTGGTGGAGGCTGGGAGGAGAGAGGCTGATGCTGGGGGAGGCTGGGAGGAGAGAGGCTGATGCTGGGGGAGGCTGATGCTGGGGGAGGCTGGGAGGAGGGAGGCTGATGCTGAGGGAGGCTGATGCTGGGGGAGGCTGGGAGGAGAGAGGCTGATGCTGAGGGAGGCTGATGCTGGGGGAGGCTGGGAGGAGAGAGGGGGAGGCTGGGAGAAGAGAGGCTGATGCTGGGGGAGGCTGATGCTGGGAGAGTTTGGGAGGAGAGAGGCTGATGCTGGGGGAGGCTGGGAGGAGAGAGGCTGGTGCAGGGGGAGGCTGGGAGGAGGGAGGCTGATGCTGAGGGAGGCTGATGCTGGGAGAGGCTGGGAGGAGAGAGGCTGATGCTGAGGGAGGCTGATGCGGGGGGAGGCTGAGAGGAAAGAGGCTGATGCTGAGGGAGGATGATGCTGGGGGAGGCTGGGAGGAGAGAGGCTGATGCTGGGGGAGGCTGATGCCGGGGGTGAGGCTGGGAGGGGGAGGCTGATGCTGAGGGAGGCTGATGCTGGGGGAGGCTGGGAGGAGAGAGGGGGGGCTGGGAGGAGAGAGGCTGATACTGGGGGAGGCTGATGCTGGGAGAGTTTGGGAGGAGAGAGGTTGATGCTGGGGGAGGCTGGGAGGAGAGAGGCTGGTGCAGGGGGAGGCTGGGAGGAGGGAGGCTGATGCTGGGGGAGGCTGGGAGGAGGGAGGCTGATGCTGAGGGAGGCTTGGAGGGGGGAGGCTGGGAGGAGAGAGGCTGATGCTGGGGGAGGCTGGGAGGAGGGAGGCTGATGCTGAGGGAGGCTGATGCGGGGGGAGGCTGAGAGGAAAGAGGCTGATGCTGAGGGAGGCTGATGCTGGGAGAGGCTCATGCTGCGGGAGGCTCGGAGGAGAGATGCTGATGCTGAGGGAGGCTGATGCTCGGGGAAGCTGGGAGGAGAGAGGCTGATGCTGGGGGAGGCTGATGCCAGGGGTGAGGCTGGGAGGGGGGAGGCTGATGCTGAGGGAGGCTGGGAGGGGGGAGGCTGGGAGGAGAGAGGCTGATGCTGGGGGAGGCTGGGAGGAAAGAGGCTGATGTTGAGGGAGGCTGATGCTGGGAGAGGCTGATGCTGCGGGAGTATCGGAGAAGAGAGGCTGATGCTGAGGGAGGCTGATGCTAGGGGAGGCTGGGAGGAGAGAGGCTGATGCTGGGGGAGGCTAGGAGGGGGGAGGCTTTTGCTGGGGGAGGCTGGGAGGGGGGAGGCTGATGCTGGGGGAGGCTGGGAGGAGGGAGGCTGATGCTGAGGGAGGCTAATGTGGGGGGAGGCTGAGAGGAAAGAGGCTGATGCTGAGGGAGGCTGATGCTGGGAGAGGCTGATGCTGCGGGAGGCTCGGAGGAGAGAGGCTGATGCTGCGGGAGGCTGATGCTGGGGGAGGCTGGGAGGAGAGAGGCTGATACTGGGGGAGGCTGATGCCGGGGGTGAGGCTGGGAGGGGGGAGGCTGATGCTGAGGGAGACTGGGAGGGGTAGGCTGGGAGGAGAGAGGCTGATGCTGGGGAAGGCTGGGAGGAAAGAGGCTGATGTTGAGGGAGGCTGATGCTGGGAGAGGCTGATGCTGCGGGAGGCTCGGAGGAGAGAGGCTGATGCTGAGGGAGGCTGATGCTAGGGGGAGGCTGGGAGGAGAGAGGCTGATGCTGGGAGAGGCTAGGAGGGGGGAGGCTTTTGCTGAGGGAGGCTGGGAGGGGAGAGGCTGATGCTGGGGGAGGCTGGGAGGAGGGAGGCTGATGCTGAGGGAGGCTGATGCTGTCGGAGGCTGGGAGGAGAGAGGCTGATGCTGGGGGAGGCTGATGCTGGGGGAGGCTGGGAGGGGGAGGCTGATGCTGGGGGAGGCTGGGAGGAGAGAGGCTGATGCTGGGGGAGGCTGGGAGAAGAGAGGCTGATGCTGGGGGAGGCTGGGAGGAGAGAGGCTGATGCTGGGGGAGGCTGATACTGGGAGAGGCTGTGAGGGGGTGGCTGGGAGGGGGGAGGCTGATGCTGGGCGGGCTGATGCTGGGGGAGGCTTGGAGGAATGAGGCTGATGCTGGGGGAGGCTGGGAGAAGAGAGGCTGATGCTGGGGGCAGAGAGGCTGATGCTGGGGTCAGAGAGGCTGATGCTGGGTGAAGCTGGGGGAGAGAGGCTGATGCTGTGATGCTGAGGGAAGCTGGGGGAGAGAGGCTGATGCTGGGGAAAGCTGGGGGAGAGAGGCTGATGCTGGGGGAAGCTGGGGGAGAGAGGCTGATGCTGGGGGAAGCTGGGGGAGAGAGGCTGAAGCTGGGGGAGGCTGGGGGGAGAGAGGCTGAAGCTGGGGGATGCTGGAGGGAGAGAGGTTGATGCTGGGGGGGCTGGGGGAGAGAGGCTGATGCTGGGGGAGAGGCTGCTGGTGAAGGCGGGGGAGAGTGGCTGCTGCTGGGGGAATGGGAGAGAGGGGCCAATCCTAGAGACAGAGGACAAGGGTTGAGGGATAGTGCAATGACAAAATCGATGGGGGGGAGTGTAAGGACTCAGAATGAGAGGGGGGCAGCATTGGGAGCTCATTATGGAGAAGGGGCAGCATGTGTGGGCTCAGTATGGAGTGGAGCAATGTAGGGGAGAAAATATCAAGAGTGGGGTAGTGTGTGTGTGGGGGGGGTGTCTCAGCATAAGCGTTAGTGTGGTGGTCTTAGTATGATGAATGGGGCAGCATGGAGGTGTCATTATGGAAAAGAGGAAGGCAGCATTAGGAGCTCATGGAGAGGGGCAGCATGCATGGGACATTGTGAGGAGGGAACAGCATGCATGGGAAACTGTGAGGAGGGAGCAGCATGCATGGGACATTGTGAGGAGGGGCAGCATGCATGGGACATTGTGAGGACGGGGAAGTATGCATGGGACATTGTGAGGAGGGGAAAGCATACATGGGACATTGTGAGGAGGGGGCAGCATGCATGGGACATTGTGAGAAGGGGGCAGCATGCATGGGAAATTGTGAGGAGGGGGCAGCATGCATGGGAAACTGTGAGGAGGGAGCAGCATGCATGGGACATTGTGAGGGGGGACAGCATGCATGGGACATTGTGAGGAGGGAGCAGCATGCATGGGACACTGTGAGGAGGGGGCAGCATGCATGGGACATTGTGAGGAGGGAGCAGCATGCATGGGACACTGTGAGGAGGGGGCAGCATGCATGGGACATTGGGAGGAGGGGGCAGAATGCATGGGACATTGTGAGGAGGGGGCAGCATGCATGGGACATTGTGAGGAGGGGGAAGCATGCATGGGACATTGTGAGGAGGGAGCAGCATGCATGGGACATTGTGAGGACGGGGCAGCATGCATGGGACATTGTGAGGAGGGGGCAGCATGCATGGGACATTGGGAGGAGGGGGCAGCATGCATGGGACATTGTGAGGAGGGGGCAGCATGCATGGGACATTGTGAGGAGGGGGCAGCATGCATGGGACATTGTGAGGAGGGGGCAGCATGCATGGGACATTGTGAGGAGGGGGCAGCATGCATGGGACATTGTGAGGAGGGGGCAGCATGCATGGGACATTGTGAGGAGGGGGCAGCATGCATGGGACATTGTGAGGAGGGCGCAGCATGCATGGGACATTGTGAGGAGAGGGCAGCATGCATGGGACATTGTGAGGAGGGGGCAGCATGCATGGGACATTGTGAGGAGGGGGCAGCATGCATGGGACATTGTGAGGAGGGGGCAGCATGCATGGGACATTGTGAGGAGGGGGCAGCATGCATGGGACATTGTGAGGAGGGGGCAGCATGCATGGGACACTGTGAGGAGGGGGCAGCATGATGTGAGGTCAATGTGCAGATCATATTTCATAATTGAGGAAGGTGTGGTGGGTATAATTTATAAGGGAGGGCAGTGTGTAGTTTATTAGGGGCAGTGTGACAGTCACAGTATATAAGTGGGGACGGTGTGGTGGGAATATTTTATACTCATGCTATGTTTTGATGTGCCCGTGGTGATCCCCATTGGGGGGGGGTTAGTGCCCTTCGTTTCTCATTGATACTTTTTCAAGTGTTTTACAGAGTAGATCTGCCTTAAACAGATGTCGTGTGCGAAAACTCAGTGTTACGGTGTCACTAAGGGGCGCGACCACTTAAAGTGCCTAGGGCAGCACGAAGGCAAAATACAGCCCTGCACATAAGTGACACACACTATGATATCGTTAATGATGCCGGATGTGTGTCACAAAGAACGTGACCCCGACGATACAAACTGTTTCTACAAACCTTAAAACTACAGTTGTCCACAATGTCTTGGTATAGTTAAAAAGGTTTTCCCACATACAAAGAACATTTTAATCAATAGATCTTGAAATAATAATAAGTTCCACAATTGGATGTGATACATTTTTTTTCTTATATTTGTGCCGCCTGCTATGTACTGTGTAATTGATGTGTCTGACCGTACAAGGACAAAGTTAGACTATACTACAGCTGCACCAACAAGAGAAAGTGGCTCTTTAATCTCCTCCTTTTTGCTGAATCTAACTCTGGAATTAATTGACAAACTTATTGTCATGGTTTGATTGTGGTTCCCTGTTCTCCTGCAGAGCTGACACTCTGTTGAGCGCCGATGCTTGGGTTATCTCCCAGCCCCGAGACTTTTGTCAGTGCTGGGAGGAGCCATTCCTCTGGCGCCTCATTCCGGGTGATTTCTTTGCCTTATTAGGGAGTAACTTCACCTGGAACTGCACCAGTCATAGTTCCTGTTCTGCAGCTTGTGCTTATGGTTACTGTCCTGCCTTTCATCCCTGACCCTAGATACACTTCTTTGTCCCCTCCCCTGTCCTAAGATTACCTCCTGTCTCCTGACCCCTGGCTTGTACTCTGACCTTGGCTCTGCTATATCCATGAATCGTGATGTTACCCTCTGACTCCTGACCTCCGACTTGTACCCTGACCTCAGCTCCGCTATCTCCCTGTGTCCTGATGTTACGTATTGGCTCCTGACCTCCGGCCTGTTTTGACTACCCTTCCTAGTTGTATTTAGTGACACCTAGTGGCGGATTATCACATTTATTTTCCAAAGGAAAATAATATAAAGAACTAGAGAATTGGAAGAGATTCTACCTAGCAATATATGAATATCACAAAGTTTTAGTGTATAACAAAAGTCAGGAAACTAGTAAAGCAGCTTACTGATTTCTTTCTATGGAAGGTCTGTAAGAACAAAACTTATTACAAAATATTTGGTATGTGTATTATTCCCCTAAGTGGCAAGCATATTATCAGTTGGGGCTTATTTATATATGCCAGTTGCCATCGGCATGAGGATCAAGGTTCCACCATCTTTTAAAAGGCAGAGGCGCCTGTGATAGGTTTTCAGCAACATGTGGCCCCAGGAGCAACTCACAAGTCAGCAGGAATTAACTCCTGCTAGATTGATCACCACTGACCACAAAAACGTTCGACGCCTGGCTCTGACAGAAAGAAAAGAACACCGTAACTTGCAGTCAAATTTGATGGAGGTTCAAAAATGTTTTGGGGTTGTTTTGCTGTCTCTGGCACTGGGTTCCTTGACTGTGTGCAAGTCATCATGAAATCTGAAGATTACCAAAAGATTTTGGGTCATAAAAAAGTGTCAGTGTCAGAAAGCTAGGTTGGCGTCCCAGATTATGGGTCTCCCAGCACGATAATGAAACCAAATATACTTCCAGAAGCACCCAGAAATGGATGGAAACAAAGTGGTGGACAGTTCTGAAGTGGTCAGCAAAGAGTCCTGATCTAAATACTATTGAAAATATGTGGAGAGATGTTAAATTTGCTGTTGAGAGAAGGTACCCATCAAATATGAGAGACTTGCAGCAATTGCAAAAGAAGAGTGGTCCAAAACTCCAGTTGAGAAGTGTAAGAAGCTTGTTACTGGAAGGTAGTTAGACTGACGAGCAAAAAGGTAGCAATATTTTGAACCTTTGAATTTCAGACTTGATATCTCACCATCCACTACAGTTTCAAACGTGAGACTACCTTCATTGTATGGACAATCATCTTGGCTGTCTCATATATAAATATTACACATATGATTAGTTATGCAGCTTCATGTCATGTCACTACATTGTTACTGTTATGCTCCTAAAATTCTATATTTTAATCTATATTATTTTGTTAGTATTTTGTAAATCCACATTTGGTTTTAAGCACTGCCTGAATCCTTCTGGGCATGCTCTTGATCAGTTTCAAGCAGGTCTCAACTTAAATCTGATCCCAGGTCTCTTCTACACATTCCCAATGTTGGTGCATAGTGGTCGACTCATTTAGGTATGTATACAGCTTTTTCTGCAACTCTAACTACAAGTGTTCGATTGGGTTGGGGTCTGGGGACTGTGGGGCCAATCCATCACCTCTACTTCATTAGCATTGAACTATTTCTTCTCTAATCTCGATGTATGCTTCTAGTCATTATCCTGCTGGAACATTATGTCGTCCTTTTCATACCCATAGGACTCGAGTGTACAAAATAACTCATCTTGTAGGATACTTACATATAGCTCAGCATTGAAACCACAATTGATCATGCTCAAGTATCCACTGAAGCAAGAAAAAAATGTTTCATCCAGCACTTGAAGATATAGTATCCCAATTCCACGAAAATCACGGACTTGATAAAAACATTATTGATTTTATTGGTGTGCAAAAGTTCAAATAATTAAAATCATTGCGTCTTACGCGTTTCAAGTCAAACAAGGGCTCTTACTCATAGTAAGTATGAGCTATGAGTATAAGCTATGAGTAAGAGCCCTTGTTTGGCTTGAAACTCGTAAGACGCAGTGATTTTAATAATTTGTACTTTTGCACACCAATAAAATCAATAATGTTTTTTTCAAGTCCATGAATTTCGTGGAATTGGGATACTATATCTTCAAGTGCTAGATGAAACATTTTTTTTCTTGCTTCATTTATCCCGGGATCCGGCCCGCTGACCGTCCATGCACTGATCTCTAAAACCGGCCACAGCGAATCTAGAGGTGAGCTGATCCTAAAAATTTTCTTTGTTTTGTTGTTACATCAAGTATCCAATGCCCTTGGCTTGGAAACATCCCCATATCGTCAGGCTTCCTACACAAAACTTGACAGTTCCTTAAATTTTTTTGATCCGTTACCCACTTTTTCCATTTTTTCTTCCAGACCAAATTGCACCCATCAGAGCCTAGTCTACTAACTTTTATCTCATCCCTCCAAATCACTCACTTCCAATTCTCTACTGTCCACTTCTTGTACTTTTATGTAAACTTGAGCTGACACTTCTTATGACGATTTTGAAGTTGAGGCTTCTTCATCTTTTAGAGGGCCACCATTCCAGACTTGTGTAAGATCTTCCACACACTGCTTGGACAGCTGTGATCTCACTGTTATGAAGCATGCAAGCCGCCTCCACTACCATGTTTGTTGTGCCAGTACTGATAAACCTTGTGATGAGCCAAATTATTGACTCCAATATTTTGCTTGGACGTCCACACCTTGCCATTTGAATAGATGGATGGACTTAATCTTGTATTCTTCCAACTGTCATGGCACTCACATGATGCAGTTTGGCAATTTTCTTGGCTGTTTCTCTTTTCTTGGGAAATCTTCTTCATGGCTACTCCTTGATCCCAACCAGTGACCTTTCACTGGTATCACTCTAATAGCACACTGAGCTATTAGGAAATGTGAGAACAGCTTGTAATATGTACTACACAGAAAGAATACGATTTTTCCACAACCAGGAGAAAAACTGTAACAATGGAGTGACATGACAAGAATTTGCATAACCAATCATAAGCTAAATGTTTCCAAGTTAAATTTATGTATGAGATAGTCAAAATGATTGTCTATATAATAAATGTAGTCTCCCATTTGAAGCTGTAGTTAATGGTGAGATATGGAGTCTGAAAGTCAAAAGTTCAAAAGTTACCCTTTTGCTTGTCAGTGTATTTATTCCAAAGGGTGTGCAACTAAATATTGAGTTGAGGGTGCCAACAATTTTTTTTAGACCATTTATTTTGGTTTTGTGAGAAATTTTGCCCAATTTAAATTTTTTTTCCTCTGTTTTTTGTTTGCATGTTTTTTCCATTACACCCCCCAATATACACCAAGGAAATAAACGTGTGACAAAACGTGTAATGGTAATAATTTTATTTGAGAAATACTTCATTGTCCTGAAAAATTTCAAAGGTGCCAACAGTTTCGGGCATTATCGCATCTACTATGGTTACTTTTAGAAATGGAAACCTCAATTCCAGTATGAACAGAATTTCACTTCAGTCCAGATATAAAGCATTATCCATAGACAAACTAAATAGAAGAAAATCAATATGGTATGGACTAAATGAAAAATGTTGTCTTTGAATATGAGTATTTTCATATCAGCTAATCTCCTTCTGGAAAGTACTAAACCAGATTAAGGAGATCATAAGCCATGCAATACTCTTCTGGGAAAGTAAACATGCAAATATCCTCTTTAGAGAGGTAGAGGACTAGAACTCTAGTGCTAGTAATATAACAAACTTTTCCACATGACTTATGGTACCGTCACACTAAGTGACGCTCCAGCAATCCCACCAGCATCCTGACCTGGCAGGGATCGCTGGAGCTTCGCTACACGGGTTGCTGGTGAGCTGTCAAACAGGCAGATCTCACCAGCAACCAGTGACCAGCCCCCAGCCAGCAGCGATGCGTGGAAGCGATGCTGCGCTTGGTAACTTAGGTAAATATCGGGTAACCAACCCGATATTTACCTTGGTTACCAGCGCACACCGCTTAGCGCTGGCTCCCTGCACTCCTAGCCAGAGTACACATCGGGTTAATGACCCCATGTGTAGTTCTGCTATGTGTGCAGAGAGCAGGGAGCCGGCACTGACAGCGTGAGAGCGGCGGATGCTGGTAACGAAGATAAATATCGGGTAACCAAGGAAAGGGCTTCTTGGTTACCAGATATTTACATTGGTTACCAACGTCCACAGAAGCCGGCTCCCTGCTCACTGCACATTCAGTTGTTGCTCTCTCGCTGTCACACACAGCGATATGCGCTTCACAGCCGGAGAGCAACAACTAAAAAATGGTGCAGGACATTCAGCAACAACCGGCGACCTCACAGCAGGGGCAAGGTTGTTGCTGGATGTCACACACAGCAACATCGCTAGCAACATCGCTGTTGCATCACAAAAGTCGTGCCTCAGCAGCGATGTTGCTAGCGATGTTGCTTAGTGAGACGTGGCCTTTAGGTTTAAAAGTCAAACCCGACAATCATTTTCGAGACATGTTTTGTGGTGTTTGAACTTTATCAGCACAAACAAAGAAGTCTGATTTAACTAAGATAGAGAGAGAGGTTCCTGGCCTCTCAATAAGCCAAATCTGACCCCTGCTTTGCACTGAGGAGAATCAAACTCTCTTAAACAAGTGTCTGCTAAATGGAGTGTCTGGTTTGACTCATGTGGCCAGGCTCGTTAAGAGTCAATATTAACTTTTAGGACTGTTACCATCAATAAGTGGCACTAGATATATAGCCCTCTTCCTCTCTGAAGAGGATATTTGCATGGCCAATAAGTCTCCACATAACAGCTTGGCACTCTCCACAAAGAGAAATGAAGACCTTTCACTTAGCCAAATCAACCTTCCTGTTTTGCAATAATTTGGGGCAAACCTCACATAAAACGTGTCTGTAAATGGAGTGTCTGGTTTAGCTTCTTTTCCTAAGTCATGTAGCAAGGCTTTTTAAGAGTCAATATTAAGTTTTAGGATTGTTACAACCAATAGGTGGCACTGGAGATCCGGCCCTCTTCGTTTCAGAAGAGGATATTTGCATGGCAAATAAGTCTCCATATAACAGCTTGGCACTCTTCACAAAGAGAAACGAAGACCTTTCACTTGACCAAATCAATCCTCTTTCTTTGAAATAATGTGGGTAAACCCCCTGCAAAACATGTGTCTGTAAATGGACTGTCTGGTTTAGCATTTTTTTCTATGTAACATGACAAGGATCAATTAATGGTCAATATGGACTCTTAAGATTGCTACCTCCAATGGGTTACACTACAGTTCTAGTCCTCTTCCTTTCTAAAGAGCATATTTGCATGGGCGATAAGCCTTCTTATTTCCTAATTATTGAACTTCATAGTAATAAAACAACTAATTTTGGCTTTTTGACTTTTGTAGGTGAGATTGGACCTAAAGGCGAAAAAGGAAATCTTGGACTTGCTGGTATGAAAGGACAAAAAGGAAACAAAGGCGACATGTGTGAAAATGGCACAAAAGGGGACAGAGGAGAAAAAGGGGAGCAGGGCTTAAATGGCATTGATGGGGAAAAAGGAGACAGGGGTGAAATGGGGGATATAGGTGAGAAAGGTAATTATGGAGATGCAGGAGAAAAAGGAGATATAGGAGAAACTGGAGAACGGGGTTTAAAAGGAGACAAAGGTATTAAGGGTGATGCAGGGCTAAATGGTATGAATGGCTTTCAAGGTGAAATTGGAGAGAAGGGAGACCCAGGACCAAAAGGGGACAAAGGTGAGATTGGACCTACTGGTTTAATAGGCTCGCAAGGTCCAAAAGGAAATTTTGGCTTGAAAGGGGTTAGAGGCCTTCCAGGGAAAAAAGGATCCAGAGGCCTCAAAGGATCTAAAGGAGAAAATCATAAACCCACAAGGTCTGCTTTCACTGTGGGTCTATCGAAACCTTTTCCTGCCCCTAATGCTCCAGTTAAGTTTGATAGAATATTGTACAATGAACAAGATGAATACAACCCCACAACTGGTAAATTTAACTGTACAATTTCTGGAACCTATGTATTTGCATTCCACGTGACAGTCAGGGGACGGCCAGCTAGGATTAGTATTGTTGCTCAAAATAAAAAGATGTTTAAAAGCCGTGAAACTCTGTATGGCCAAGAGATAGACCAGGCCTCAGGGATGCTGGTCCTGAAGTTAACTCTTGGGGACCAGGTTTGGTTAGAGGTTGCCCGAGATTGGAATGGTATTTATGTGAGTAATGATGATGACAGCATATTTACAGGATTTCTGCTATATCCAGATGATACTGTTGAAGCACAATTTACATAATCTGATTAAACATAATCAGAATAAAGAATACAAGCGCTTGTTTTTTGGATAAATATTAGTTTGATTTAATTTAAAAAGAATAATTTCCTAATATTTAAAATTAACATTGATTTCTTATGACCCATTAATTATGCAAATTCTGGGAACAATCCCTTATTTGTATTAGGGAAGCAAATCTGAAGAATCCATTGAATCAACATATATGCTGTGCGTTTTTCACTTTTTTTTTTTTCCAATCGAGTATTTCGGCTGTGAATAGAACAAATGTATAGCTGTAAATATATTTCAACTATTTCTCAAAATCTATGTGCAACTAAGTAAATTGGAAATAAACATTTGGAGAGAATTGTAAGAACATTTGTCATTCATTATCAATTAAAATGTGAATCAATTCTTATAATTTTCTATCAGCTTATATAACATTTGTGTGCTCTATAACATGAGGGAACTATAGTTTACCATCAGCAGCTATCGATTTTGTATGAAGACAAAGAGGTTTTAACCAGAGTATTTTTTAGTGTACAGTAATACATCATTTGTGCAGTAATAAACCAAATATCTGCAGTAATAAACTAACTTTAGTGAAGACTATGGGACAGTGAAATTACAGGGAGGGTATATACTGACAAGAACTACAACTGTCTCCCAGCATTCACCTGGTTCAGAGAGCACTAATGAGGAGATGGTCTGTTTCACTTCCTTTCCCAGTCTCTGCACACAAGCTTTGCCTCCACAGATCACGTGAAAGTGATGTCATCCGAGGTCCTTCTCCAATCATCTCCACTCCACTCACAAATGTGACCATTTTCATGCCAGGATGGAGGTTACAAACTGCACATTCACTCAACGAGGCAACTAAAAAGGCAGCTCTGATCTGTGAATACTAATGGCACACTAGGGGTGTATTTATATCTTAGAGGACATTCTAGCTAGAGTACAGTATACAGCCATATACCGATTTGGGCACTAATAAAAATTGCTTAAAAAAACTGGTTTTAACTCTCAGATTTTGTGTACTCCTCAGAGTGGTGTCGCATATGTTGCCAGCGCCCAGGGCAAGGAGTATTTTACTAAACTTAACCCTTGGACTATTAGCACACCCCAAGTCCCTTCCACTAGTCCAATATTTGAACATCTTATTCCCCAAGTACATGTATTGTATGTAAGAGTATACTGATATAATTAAAGGAAGGCTAAGCTCACATTTTCACGTTTCATTTTGTCTCAATCTTTAGAATCGAAAAACAAAGTGGGGTCTTCTTTTCTATTTTAAAAACTTACACAAAATCCAGATGGATGGCATAATAATAATTAGGACACCTCTATATTTGTTTAAATCATTAATACAATGGATCCATTTTCCACATGAATATCATTTGTCTGTCTATTCCTTTACATTGAATAGACAAATGGATTGTTTCTAACCATCTTGACCTGCCTGCTTTGATTAAAACACGGGACACAATGATCATTGGCTGCATTGTGCATGAATTCTCAGTGTGCTCTGGGTTTATTCTCACTATTGAGTTTAGTCTCTGAGAAATGTGCCTGCTGCCCCCTCATAGTCTTTACTTTGAGGCTCAGATATATTGAGAAGTTTTAACCCCTTCACCCCTGGGCGATATTCTGTTTTTCCGGGGTTTTGTTTTAGCTCCCCTTCTTCCGAGAGCCATAACCTTTTTATTTTTCCGTCAATCTTGCCATATAAGGGCTTACTTTATGCAGAACGAGTTGTACTTTTAAATGAAAGCATGACGTTTACCATATAGTGTACTGCAAAACAGAAAAAAATCTCAAGTGTGGAAAAACTGCAAAAAAAGTGTGATCACACAATAGTTTTTGGGATATTTTATTCACCATGTTCACTACATGATAAAACTGATGTGTCTGTGTGATGTCTAAGGTCGGTACGAGTTTGTAAACACCAAACATGTATAGGTTTACTTTTATTTAGGAGTAGAGTTGAGCGCGGTTCGTGGTTCGTGGTTCTCCAGTTCTAGGCTCGAGTGATTTTGGGGCATGTTCTAGATCGAACTAGAACTCGAGCTTTTTGCAAAAGCTCGATAGTTCTAGAAACGTTCGAGAACGGTTCTAGCAGCCAAAAAACAGCTAAATCTTAGCTTGGTTTCTGCTGTAATAGTGTAAGTCACTCTGTGAATCAAACTATTATCACATTTCAGTGTATAGTGTGCGTGAACAGCGCCTTCAGATCACTGCTGTTTCTATAATGGCGATCGCCATTTTTTTTTTTTTTTTCTTGTCTTCCTTCCCTAAGCGCGCGCGTCTTGTGGGGCTGGCCAGCATGTCAGCCAATCACAGACACACACACACCTAAGTGGACTTTGAGGCAGAGAAGCAACGGCATGTGTGATAGGATCTGCATGTCACATGTCCCTGCATTATAAAACCGGACATTTTCTTCACGATCGCCATTATCTGCCTTCTGCGTCTTTGGTGTCAGACATCACTGTCGCAGTTCCGTCCTTTGTCCTATCGCCGATACAGCTGTATGCGCTGCATACACAGCGTTAGACAGCTTAGGGAGAGCACATTCTAGCAGTCCTTTTAAGGGCTCGTACCGGCAGGGTCAGAGAGCCATAGGTGACAGGTCCTGCAAACAGCAACAGCGTCTGTGTAGCCCAGGTCAGGGATTTCCTCCCTGCATTTCACCATTAGGAGGGAATAGAAAGGCAGGCTTCCATTCCTCTACCCAGAGCACCACAATCCTGCCACTGTACCCTCTTGTCCTCTGCACACTCCAACTCATTCTAACTAAGCCATTATACTAGCAAACACTCAGTGTACCTAGTGGCATCCTATACGTGGCTATTGGACTTTGCTATAGTCCCACTAGTGCAAAGACATTAGCAGAGCACATCTGCCTGCATTGCACACTCCAAGTTTTTTAAACTCAGCCATTATACTAGCAAACACTCTGTACCTAGTGGCATCCTATACGTGGCTATTGGACTTTGCTATAGTCCCACTAGGGCCAAGACATTTGCAGAGCGCATCTGCCTGCGTTGCACACTCCAACAAATTATAACGAAGCCATTATACTAGCAAACACTCAGTGTACCTAGTGGCATCCTATACGTGGCTATTGGACTTTGCTATAGTCCCACTAGTGCAAAGACATTAGCAGAGCACATCTGCCTGCATTGCACACTCCAAGTTTTTTAAACTCAGCCATTATACTAGCAAACACACAGTGTACCTAGTGGCATCCTATACGTGGCTATTGGACTTTGCTATAGTCCCACTAGTGCCAAGACATTTGCAGAGCGCATCTGCCTGCGTTGCACACTCCAACTAATTATAACGAAGCCATTATACTAGCAAACACTCAGTGTACCTAGTGGCATCCTATACGTGGCTATTGGACTTTGCTATAGTCCCACTAGTGCCAAGACATTTGCAGAGCGCATCTGCCTGCGTTGCACACTACAACAAATTATAACGAAGCCATTATACTAGCAAACACTCAGTGTACCTAGTGGCATCCTATACGTGGCTATTGGACTTTGCTATAGTCCCACTAGTGCCAAGACATTTGCAGAGCGCATCTGCCTGCGTTGCACACTCCAACTAATTATAACGAAGCCATTATACTAGCACACACTCAGTGTACCTAGTGGCATCCTATACGTGGCTATTGGACTTTGCTATAGTCCCACTAGGGCCAAGACATTTGCAGAGCACATCTGACTGCATTGCACACTCCAAGTTTTTTAAACTAAGCAATTTTACTAGCACACACTCAGTGTACCTAGTGGCATCCTATACGTGGCTATTGGACTTTGCTATAGTCCCACTAGTGCAAAGACATTAGCAGAGCACATCTGCCTGCATTGCACACTCCAAGTTTTTTAAACTCAGCCATTATACTAGCAAACACACAGTGTACCTAGTGGCATCCTATACGTGGCTATTGGACTTTGCTATAGTCCCACTAGTGCCAAGACATTTGCAGAGCGCATCTGCCTGCGTTGCACACTCCAACTAATTATAACGAAGCCATTATACTAGCAAACACTCAGTGTACCTAGTGGCATCCTATACGTGGCTATTGGACTTTGCTATAGTCCCACTAGTGCCAAGACATTTGCAGAGCGCATCTGCCTGCGTTGCACACTCCAACTAATTATAACGAAGCCATTATACTAGCACACACTCAGTGTACCTAGTGGCATCCTATACGTGGCTATTGGACTTTGCTATAGTCCCACTAGTGCCAAGACATTTGCAGAGCGCATCTGCCTGCGTTGCACACTACAACAAATTATAACGAAGCCATTATACTAGCAAACACTCAGTGTACCTAGTGGCATCCTATACGTGGCTATTGGACTTTGCTATAGTCCCACTAGTGCCAAGACATTTGCAGAGCGCATCTGCCTGCGTTGCACACTCCAACTAATTATAACGAAGCCATTATACTAGCACACACTCAGTGTACCTAGTGGCATCCTATACGTGGCTATTGGACTTTGCTATAGTCCCACTAGGGCCAAGACATTTGCAGAGCACATCTGCCTGCATTGCACACTCCTAGTTTTTTAAACTAAGCAATTTTACTAGCAAACACTCAGTGTACCTAGTGGCATCCTATACGTGGCTATTGGACTTTGCTATAGTCCCACTAGTGCAAAGACATTAGCAGAGCACATCTGCCTGCATTGCACACTCCAAGTTTTTTAAACTCAGCCATTATACTAGCAAACACTCAGTGTACCTAGTGGCATCCTATACGTGGCTATTGGACTTTGCTATAGTCCCACTAGTGCCAAGACATTTGCAGAGCGCATCTGCCTGCGTTGCACACTCCAACAAATTATAACGAAGCCATTATACTAGCAAACACTCAGTGTACCTAGTGGCATCCTATACGTGGCTATTGGACTTTGCTATAGTCCCACTAGTGCCAAGACATTTGCAGAGCGCATCTGCCTGCGTTGCACACTCCAACTAATTATAACGAAGCCATTATACTAGCACACACTCAGTGTACCTAGTGGCATCCTATACGTGGCTATTGGACTTTGCTATAGTCCCACTAGTGCCAAGACATTTGCAGAGCGCATCTGCCTGCGTTGCACACTACAACAAATTATAACGAAGCCATTATACTAGCAAACACTCAGTGTACCTAGTGGCATCCTATACGTGGCTATTGGACTTTGCTATAGTCCCACTAGTGCCAAGACATTTGCAGAGCGCATCTGCCTGCGTTGCACACTCCAACTAATTATAACGAAGCCATTATACTAGCAAACACTCAGTGTACCTAGTGGCATCCTATACGTGGCTATTGGACTTTGCTATAGTCCCACTAGTGCCAAGACATTTGCAGAGCGCATCTGCCTGCGTTGCACACTCCAACTAATTATAACGAAGCCATTATACTAGCACACACTCAGTGTACCTAGTGGCATCCTATACGTGGCTATTGGACTTTGCTATAGTCCCACTAGTGCCAAGACATTTGCAGAGCGCATCTGCCTGCGTTGCACACTACAACAAATTATAACGAAGCCATTATACTAGCAAACACTCAGTGTACCTAGTGGCATCCTATACGTGGCTATTGGACTTTGCTATAGTCCCACTAGTGCCAAGACATTTGCAGAGCGCATCTGCCTGCGTTGCACACTCCAACTAATTATAACGAAGCCATTATACTAGCAAACACTCAGTGTACCTAGTGGCATCCTATACGTGGCTATTGGACTTTGCTATAGTCCCACTAGTGCCAAGACATTTGCAGAGCGCATCTGCCTGCGTTGCACACTCCAACTAATTATAACGAAGCCATTATACTAGCACACACTCAGTGTACCTAGTGGCATCCTATACGTGGCTATTGGACTTTGCTATAGTCCCACTAGTGCCAAGACATTTGCAGAGCGCATCTGCCTGCGTTGCACAATACAACAAATTATAACGAAGCCATTATACTAGCAAACACTCAGTGTACCTAGTGGCATCCTATACGTGGCTATTGGACTTTGCTATAGTCCCACTAGTGCAAAGACATTAGCAGAGCACATCTGCCTGCATTGCACACTCCAAGTTTTTTAAACTCAGCCATTATACTAGCAAACACTCAGTGTACCTAGTGGCATCCTATACGTGGCTATTGGACTTTGCTATAGTCCCACTAGTGCCAAGACATTTGCAGAGCGCATCTGCCTGCGTTGCACACTCCA
Source organism: Anomaloglossus baeobatrachus (assembly GCF_048569485.1). Lineage (NCBI taxonomy): Eukaryota > Metazoa > Chordata > Amphibia > Anura > Aromobatidae > Anomaloglossus > Anomaloglossus baeobatrachus. The sequence goes on along the minus strand of NC_134355.1, from coordinate 501,965,968 downwards.
ACTAATTATAACGAAGCCATTATACTAGCAAACACTCAGTGTACCTAGTGGCATCCTATACGTGGCTATTGGACTTTGCTATAGTCCCACTAGTGCCAAGACATTTGCAGAGCGCATCTGCCTGCGTTGCACACTCCAACTAATTATAACGAAGCCATTATACTAGCACACACTCAGTGTACCTAGTGGCATCCTATACGTGGCTATTGGACTTTGCTATAGTCCCACTAGTGCCAAGACATTTGCAGAGCGCATCTGCCTGCGTTGCACACTCCAACTAATTATAACGAAGCCATTATACTAGCACACACTCAGTGTACCTAGTGGCATCCTATACGTGGCTATTGGACTTTGCTATAGTCCCACTAGTGCCAAGACATTTGCAGAGCGCATCTGCCTGCGTTGCACACTACAACAAATTATAACGAAGCCATTATACTAGCAAACACTCAGTGTACCTAGTGGCATCCTATACGTGGCTATTGGACTTTGCTATAGTCCCACTAGTGCAAAGACATTAGCAGAGCACATCTGCCTGCATTGCACACTCCAAGTTTTTTAAACTCAGCCATTATACTAGCAAACACTCAGTGTACCTAGTGGCATCCTATACGTGGCTATTGGACTTTGCTATAGTCCCACTAGTGCCAAGACATTTGCAGAGCGCATCTGCCTGCGTTGCACACTCCAACTAATTATAACGAAGCCATTATACTAGCAAACACTCAGTGTACCTAGTGGCATCCTATACGTGGCTATTGGACTTTGCTATAGTCCCACTAGTGCCAAGACATTTGCAGAGCGCATCTGCCTGCGTTGCACACTCCAACTAATTATAACGAAGCCATTATACTAGCACACACTCAGTGTACCTAGTGGCATCCTATACGTGGCTATTGGACTTTGCTATAGTCCCTCTAGTGCCAAGACATTTGCAGAGCGCATCTGCCTGCGTTGCACACTCCAACTAATTATAACAAAGCCATTATACTAGCAAACACTCAGTGTACCTAGTGGCATCCTATACGTGGCTATTGGACTTTGCTATAGTCCCACTAGTGCAAAGACATTAGCAGAGCACATCTGCCTGCATTGCACACTACAAGTTTTTTAAACTCAGCCATTATACTAGCAAACACACAGTGTACCTAGTGGCATCCTATACGTGGCTATTGGACTTTGCTATAGTCCCACTAGTGCCAAGACATTTGCAGCACGTCTGCCTGCGTTGCACACTCCAACGAATTATAACTAAGTTACATTGTCAGGGATATTTATTCTTTATTATTCTGCTGTTAATAAAGCTAGACCACCACTGCAATCTTCACCACCTCTCAATTTTTACTACCACATTTTCAGTCCACAATCTTGTCGCAATCAACATGAGTGGCAAAATGACAGATGCTGGTGGAAAGGGGAAGAGGCGTGGTGGAAAAGGCAAAAAATGTTTTGTCAGTGGGGAAGGTGGCAAAGCTCCATTATCATCTGCTGAAGATAGACCATCTACTAGCAAAAGTAAGATGTCTACTACTTATTGTGGACAATCCGATGTGCTCCCTTTTTTACGGACACGAACAAGAGGAACAAAGGTAGATGATGGGCAAAAAAGGAAAATGCTTGAATGGATCTCAAGTGGTCCAACAAGTGCCCTCTCAGCCACTTCAAGTACCGCATCCAAAAAACACCATTCCTCTGAGTTGTCATCCCAATCACACTTGATTTCTCCCAGCTCTGAAGTCTCCATCAGCCCTGCACAGTATGGTGGAACTGAGATGGCTGAGTCTGCAGAGCTGTTCAGTCACACTATAGCCTGGGAATCAGAGGTCTGCTCCCAAGCTACAGTGAGTACAGAACAGGAAATGGTCTGCAGTGATGCCCAGAACCTTTGTGACTCAGATTCAGGCCGTGAGGACCAAGTTTCTGAGCATAATGTTGACCCTTTGTCACAAACTGTAACACCTGTGGTTATAGACAATGAGGAACATACTGATGAAGATGAGACGCAGATACCCGATTGGGATGACAACTTAAATATTCGGTCAGGGCAAGAAGAGGCTCGGTCTGAGGGGGAGGGGAGTGCAAACACAACAATTGATGATGACGTTCTAGATCCCACCTACTGTCAACCCCCAGTCAGGCACTCGAGGAGGTCAACAGAGGCGGTGGAGGAGGATGCAACCGACGACGAAGTTACCTTGCGCCTTCCTGGACAGAGTCGGAGCACTGGTAGCACGTCTACAACTGCATCCTCAGCCACCACTCTGCCTATGAGCATTATTCGGGGTGGATCAACAGGTCGCATGGCCTCTAAGCCTTGCCTAGCCTGGGCCTTTTTTCACATCGAAAAAGATCGCCCAACTCATGTGATATGTAACATTTGTCATGATTCTGTTAGTAGAGGTCAAAACCTCAGCAGTTTGACAACTTCTTCCATGAATCGTCACATGAATAAATATCATAAGTCCCGGTGGGAAGCTCACCGTGCTGCAATGCCGGCTAGCGGAGCGAACCATCCACCGCCCGCCCCTTCCAGTGCATCCGCGCGCTCTTCATCTTCTAGGACTGTGGGGACAGCTGTCACACCTGTTTTTCCACGCAAAACTTCCACCACTGTAACCGCAACAGGCAGTTTGCTTGTAAGGTCGTCAGTTGGTTTGGAAGGGGAAACAAGTGAGTGTGTACAGCTCTCTCAGACATCGATAGCACCAACGTTGGATGAAGGCAACATCATGTCTCCGCCTGCACTTTCCTCACAAACCTGCATTTTTCCAGGGACACCCTACTCAACACCGTCTACACACAGCAGCCAGATCTCTGTCCCTCAGATGTGGTCAAATAAAAGGCCACTTCCTCCGACCCATGACAAAGCTAAGAGGTTGACTCTATCCCTCTGTAAGCTGTTGGCTACCGAAATGCTGCCTTTCCGCCTAGTGGACACACAGGATTTTAGAGACCTTATGTCTGTCGCTGTGCCCCAGTACCAGATGCCTAGTCGCCACTACTTCTCTAAGAAAGGTGTGCCCGCGCTACACCAGCATGTCGCACACAACATCACCGCTTCCTTGAGAAACTCTGTGTGTGAACGGGTGCATTTCACCACCGATACTTGGACCAGTAAGCATGGACAGGGACGTTACATGTCGCTGACTGGGCACTGGGTAACTATGGTGATAGATGGTGAAGGGTCTGCTGCACAAGTCTTGCCATCCCCACGACTTGTGTGTCAATCCTCTGTCTGTCCAAGTTCCGCCACAGCTTCTGCATCCTCCACCTCATCTGGGTCCTCCACCTCCGCCCCAAGCCTGCCTGGTCAGGCCACCAGCGTTCTCACTGCGCAGAAGGAATCACGCACGCCTCATTACTATGCTGGCAGCCGAGCGCAACGGCATCAGGCGGTCTTTAGCTTGACATGTCTTGGTAATAAGAGTCACACAGCTGAGGAGTTGTGGTCAGCTCTGCGGTCCGAGTTTAATAAATGGTTGTCTCCACTCAACCTGCAGCCTGGTAAGGCCGTGTGCGACAATGCTGCAAACCTGGGTGCGGCCCTTCGCCTGGGCAAGGTGACACACGTACCTTGTATGGCTCACGTGTTGAACCTTGTCGTGCAGCAATTTTTAACACACTATCCCGGCCTAGATGGCCTTCTGAACAGGGCACGAAAACTGTCTGCTCACTTCCGGCGTTCAAGCGCCGCAGCTGAGCGACTTGCATCGCTCCAGAAGTCTTTCGGCCTGCCGGTTCATCGCCTGAAATGCGATGTGGCGACACGCTGGAATTCAACTCTACACATGTTACAGCGACTGTGGCAGCACCGCAGAGCCCTGGTGCAATACGTCATGACGTATAGCCTGGGCCAACGAGATGCAGAGGTGGGGCAGATCACCCTGATGGAGTGGTCTCAGATCAAGGACCTATGCACCCTTCTGCACAGTTTCGACATGGCGACGAATATGTTTAGCTCTGACAATGCCATTATCAGCATGACAATTCCAGTCATTTACATGCTGGAGCACACGCTAAACACTATTCGGAGTCAGGGGGTGGGACAACATGAAGGGGAGGAACTACAGGAGGATTCATATGTGCAAGGGACAACAACATCACCAAGATCCAGACGTTCATCATCACCAACGCAGCAGGCATGGGACCATGGGGAACAGGGATCGACAAGGGCGCATAGTAGCAGGCGAAATGTTGAGCAAGGTGCAGGAGAACATGAAGAAATGGAGGACGAACTGTCCATGGACATGGAAGACTCAGCGGATGAGGGAGACCTTGGTCAAATTTCAGTTGAAAGAGGTTGGGGGGAGATGTCAGAGGAAGAAAGAACGGTTAGCACCTCTATGCCACAAACACAGCGTGGACTTGGTCCGCATGGCTGCGCAAGACACATGAGTGCCTTCTTGTTGCACTACCTCCAACATGACAGTCGTATTGTCAAAATTAGAAGTGATGATGACTACTGGATTGCCACACTATTAGATCCCCGGTACAAGTCCAAATTTTGTGACATAATTCCAGCCATAGAAAGGGACGCACGTATGCAGGAGTATCAGCAGAAGCTGTTACTCGATCTTAGCTCGGCTTTTCCACTAAACAACCGTGCAGGTGCAGGGAGGGAATCTCCCAGTTGTAACTTGACAAACATGGGACGGTCTCGTCATCTTCACCAGTCTACCCGTACCAGTAGGACCGTATCTGGTGCCGGTAACAGCAATTTTATGGAATCTTTTCATAATTTTTTTAGACCCTCTTTTGCAAGGCCACCAGAGACAACAAGTCTGACACATACTCAACGGCTGGAGAGGATGATACAGGAGTATCTCCAAATGAACATCGATGCCATGACTGTGCAACTGGAGCCTTGCTCCTTTTGGGCTTCAAACATAGAAAAATGGCCAGAGCTCTCCAGTTACGCCTTGGAGATTTTGTCGTGTCCAGCTGCCAGCGTTGTCTCTGAACGTGTATTCAGTGCTGCTGGGTGTGTGCTGACAGATAAGCGCACGCGTCTGTCCAGTGACAATGTGGACAGACTGACGTTCATCAAAATGAACAAGTCATGGATCCAGAAGGAATTTACTACCCCTGTGTCATTCTGGGGAGAGTAAATGCTTGTGGATTTGGAATGTGCTTGATGCAAATCAAAACATCCTGTTTGCAACTAGGGCCCAAGTGCTGCCACTGATGGGGTGGGTGTCTGTGTGGCCCAATTTTTGGAAAAAAGGGAGACTCCGCTTGGAGTAACCCTTGCTTGCTGTGTTTTTAAAAGAAGCCAAGATGAACAGAGCTGGGATCAGGAAAGACTTTGCTACCTACCCCGGTGTCATCCTGGGGACGGATAAGAATGGCGTATTTTTGAATGTGCTTGATGCAAATCTAGCTGTGAAGTGTACAACTGGGGCACAACTGCTGCCACTGAAGGGGTGGGTGTGTGTGGGCCCAATTTTTGGAAAAAAGGGAGACTCCGCTTGGAGTAACCCTTGCTTGCTGTGTTTTTAAAAGAAGCCAAGATGAACAGAGCTGGGATCAGGAAAGACTTTGCTACCTACCCCGGTGTCATCCTGGGGACGGAAAAGAATGGCGTATTTTTGAATATGCTTGATGCAAATCTAGCTGTGAAGTGTACAACTGGGGCACAACTGCTGCCACTGAAGGGGTGGGTGTGTGTGGGCCCAATTTTTGGAAAAAAGGGAGACTCCGCTTGGAGTAACCCTTGCTTGCTGTGTTTTTAAAAGAAGCCAAGATGAACAGAGCTGGGATCAGGAAAGACTTTGCTACCTACCCCGGTGTCATCCTGGGGACGGATAAGAATGGCGTATTTTTGAATGTGCTTGATGCAAATCAAAACATCCTGTTTGCAACTAGGGCCCAAGTGCTGCCACTGATGGGGTGGGTGTCTGTGTGGCCCAATTTTTGGAAAAAAGGGAGACTCCGCTTGGAGTAACCCTTGCTTGCTGTGTTTTTAAAAGAAGCCAAGATGAACAGAGCTGGGATCAGGAAAGACTTTGCTACCTACCCCGGTGTCATCCTGGGGACGGATAAGAATGGCGTATTTTTGAATGTGCTTGATGCAAATCTAGCTGTGAAGTGTACAACTGGGGCACAACTGCTGCCACTGAAGGGGTGGGTGTGTGTGGGCCCAATTTTTGGAAAAAAGGGAGACTCCGCTTGGAGTAACCCTTGCTTGCTGTGTTTTTAAAAGAAGCCAAGATGAACAGAGCTGGGATCAGGAAAGACTTTGCTACCTACCCCGGTGTCATCCTGGGGACGGATAAGAATGGCGTATTTTTGAATGTGCTTGATGCAAATGTAGCTGTGAAGTGTACAACTGGGGCACAAGTGCTGCCACTGAAGGGGTGGGTGTGTGTGTGGCCCAATTTTTGGAAAAAAGGGAGACTCCGCTTGGAGTCACCTTGCGGTGTTTTACATGATTTTAGAAGGGCGTGCCATGCCTATATCTGTGTGTCCTCCTCTTTTTCCTTGTCCAGCTGTTTTGTTTTCGCATGAGTATATGTCCTTGTCACTTTCCAATGTGTTTGAGTTGTTTGTCACCTTTAGGACACCTTTGAGGGTGTTTTCTAGGTGTTTTTCTGTGTTTGTGATTGCCTGCCATTGTTTCCTATGCAGTTCGAGTTCGGTTCGTCGAACGTTCGACGAACCGAACTCGAACGGGAGGTCCGTTCGGCGAACCAACCTCGAGCCGAACCGCGACCGGTTCGCTCATCTCTATTTAGGAGGTTAAAAAAAATTCGCAAGTTTGTCCAAAAAAAGTGGCGCACTTTTAGTGCCATTTTCCGGAATCTGTTGCGTTCTCATTTTTCAGGAACTATGACTCAGTGATGGCTTATTTTTTGTGTCTCAAGCTGACATTTTTAATTGGTTTTGCGCAGATGCTACATTTTGATTGCCTGTTATTGCAATTTGTGGCGACCAAAAAACTTAATTTTGGCGGTTGGAATTTTTTTTGCCATTACGCTATTTACCAATCAGATTAATTGATTTTATATTTTGATAGATAGGGTGTTTCTGAATGCGGCAATACAAAATCTGTGTATATTTTTTATTTTGTTAACCCTTTACTTTTCAATGGACCGAATGGGGGGTAATTTGAACTTTAGGGTTTGTTTTTTTTCCTTGTTTTTTTATTTTACTAGGTCCTCTAGGGCAGGGTTCCCCAACTCCAGTCCTCAAGGCCCACCAACAGTGCATGTTTTCAGGATTTCCTTAGCATTGCACTGCTGTTGTAACCAGCAAATGGGCAGGTAATTACATTAACACCTGTGCAATACTAAGGAAATCCCAAAAACCTGCACTGTTGGTGGGCCTTGAGGACTGGAGTTGGGGACCTCTGCGGGACTATAATGATCAGCAGTCTGATGGCTCTTATTTCTCCAGATCACAGCTACACAGCTAAGAGATGGAGAAAAGCATGAAGAGGTTAACTAAAATTCTGTTGTAGGTTTTCTTAAAATATTGCAACTTTTTTTGCACCTCAAAGTTGCACAAACATTTTTAAACTTTTGGTGTTTTTATAACAAGATGCCAACTTTTTGAAATGCATGCGTGGCTCCATTGGACCCAGTGCACTTGAGAAATTCATCAAAATTTAGGCCATGGAAGTGGCTTAAATAATGATAAGAATGTATGCCTGACTCCAGAAGTTGAGATGACTGTCGTGCTGCTGCACTCTGCATAGACACAGACTAAGGGGTACTTTGCACACTATGACATCACAGCTGCGATGTCGGTGGGGTCAAATCAAAAGTGACGCACATCCGGCGTCACTGTCAATATCGGAGTGTGTAAATCATTTTTGATGCGATTAACGAGCGCAAAAGTGTCGAAATCGTATCATCGGTGTAGCGTCGGTCATTTCCATAATTTCGGAAGGACCGATGTTACGATGTTGTTCCTTGCTCCTGCGGCAGCACACATTGCACTGTGTGAAACCGCAGGAGCGAGGAACATCTCCTACCTGTGTCCTGCGGCTCACGCCGGCTATGTGGAAGGAAGGAGGTGGGCGGGATGTTTACGTCCCGCTCATCTCTGCCCCTCCACTTCTATTGGCCGCCTGCCGTGTGACGTCGCTGTGATGCCGCACGACCTTCCCCCTTAAGAAGGAGGTGGGTCGCCGGCCACAGCAACGTCGCAGGGCAGGTAAATCCGTGTGAAGCTGCCATAGCGATAATGTTCGCTACGGCAGCGATAACACAATATCGTATGTGCGATGGTGGCGGGGACTATCGCGCTCGGCATTGCAAGCATCGGCTTGTGATGTTGTAGTGTGCAAAGTACCCCTAAGATGATAAAGTTCCTTACTATGAATCCATACGATTCTGTGTGCATGGCCTTATGATTTTGACCTAGAGATTTTTTTGCAAACTTAGCTGCTTACCTTACATAGTTCTGCTTTAAGATAGAGAAGCTACATTCTATCACATACGTAACATAAACCCCAATCAGTTAACAAAAATAGGATTATGTTCACATGGAGGTTTTTTTATGTGAATTTTGATGTGGATTTTAAGGCTGCCCTATGAGGCGGTTCAACTATTAGACCATTATCTTATTCACAGCAGCGCAGATTGAGCGCCTTTTTTCCCCAATGTTGTCAGAGTGTTTCTGCACTTTTACAAATTGTCTCTCCAGGAAGAGATAAACTCTAAAACCACCTATTGGAAGTAGCAATCCTAAAAGTCAAAAGTGGCCTTTTAAACAAGCCTTTTCATATGACTTAGGCTAGTTTCACACTTGCGTTGAACGGCATCCGTTGCATTGTGTTGTGTGACGAATGCAACGGATGCATTGCAACGAATCGCACAAAACAACAGAATCTGCTTTTGTTTTTTTTTCCTTTCTTTACAGTTTTACCGGCGGCAGACTATTGTGAACAATCAGCTGATCACCCGGCTGCCGGGTGATCAGCTGATCGTTCACAGCAGCCGGCTGCCTGGTGATCAGCTGATCGGTCACAGCCAAGAATGTGTGCAGGGGGGGTGGAGTGCATGGTGGGTGGAGCCGAGCGGGGCCATAGTGCTGAGGACATCAGTGCGGGGACTGCATGGCTGGGGACAGATGAGTGAGTGTGTGTGCGCGTGCGTGTGCGTCTGTGTGTGCGTGTGTGTGTGTGTGTGTGTGTGCGTGTATACATGCGAAGTGGAGTGCGGGAGGGGGCAGAGCCGAGCGGGGAAGTGTTGGGCTCCCTGCACACTTAGCCAGGGTAAATATCGGGTAACTAAGCAAAGCACTTTGCTTGGTTACCCGATATTTACCTTGGTTACCAGCGTACACCGCTTAGCACTGGCTCCTTGCACACGTAGCCAGGGTAAATATCGGATAACTAAGCAAAGCACTTTGCTTAGTAACCCGATGTGTACCCTGGTTACGTGTGCAGGGAGCCAGAGAGAGCATGCCCAGTGAAATCCTAAGGATTCCGTTGCTCAAAAAATGTTACATGCTGCATTCCTTCTGCCCGGTGGAAGCAACGCAGTGTCGGCCAGCGGAAGAAATGCAGGTCCATCAGTTGCAATCCATCGTCGATACAAGTCTATGGGAAGCAGCGGAATCCATTAACTGATTCCGCTGTTTTCCAAAATGGCGGATTGCGACTGAAGCTAAACAGCGCAAGTGTGAAACTAGCCTTTGAATTTATACCAGATCCGAACCCCAATTTGCAGACACAGTGTTTTGGGATGATTGCCCCTCAACAGTGCAAAGTATTGGAACTGATCTGGCTTATGAGAAGCTATAGTGGGGACCACGGGGAAAGACTATTCTCCTTACAGAGACCTGACAAACCTGGCTTCTCCCATGTCTGCAAATTGGGGTTCTGATCTCGTATAAATCATAAGTCATATGAAAAGGCTTGTTTAAGGCTCTGTGCGCACTAGACCTTTTTACCCGCGGAATTGCCGTGGAAATTTCTTGAGAAATGTCTGCAATCTTTGTGCAGACATTTCCCAGCAAATTCTATGGAAAAAAAAAATAGCTGTGCGCACTTGTGCGGATTTTTCTCAAGAAATTTCCTTGAGAAGAATTTCTCGAGAAACTTTCTTGAGAAAATGAGCATGTCCATTATTTCCGCAGGTACCCTGCGGATTTCGGCAGTACAGCCTGCAATATCCGCAGGGAATCACCTGCGGGAAAATCGCGGCAAAATTGCGGCTATTCCGCGGCTATTCCGCGGCTAATCCGCGGCAAATCCGCGGCAAATCCGCATGTGGATTTGGTGCGGATTTTTTCCGGAGGTCTGGAAATCTTTCACTCCCAGAAGTTTCTCAAGAAATTTTCTTGAGAAACTTCACATTTCTAGTGCGCACATAGCCTTAAAGGCCACTTTTGACTTTTAGGATTGCTACTTCCAATAGATGGCGCTACAGTTTGTCTCCTTCCTGGAGAGACAATTTGAATATTTCCCAGAGGGGCTTTGCAGCAGACCCCTCACTGGCAACTAGACTGGTTTGTCAGGTCTCCGTAAGGAGAATAGTCTTCCCCGTGGTCTCCACTTTTACAGACAGACAAAAAAACATACAAAACCTAAGATTTTACAGGAAAAAAATTTGTTAGGAAATATTCTTTCACTTGTCTATAAGGAAAAATAAAATAAAAATAAATTGTCTCCTCCACCCCTTAATAGTTGTATTTCCCCATCGCTTATGACTACAGTGGATGACATAGTAAAGAGGGAAATAAAACTACACCCACTGTGTGTACTTTAAGTAAGCATGTGGTGTATGTGACAGGGTCAGACAAATCCTGTTCAATATATGAAAACGGGACTCTGAAACTCACAAAGCCTATGCGGACAATGAAAGAGCTGCCAAGAATTAGAAGAAAGAGGGACTCTCATGCACTGGATTAGACACAAAGGAGGGCCTCATGCACATTCTATTACAATTCTTAGGTAATGGGACCCCTACACTCAAAGTCTATGCACTACGTGCAAGGGCTGCCAAAATTTAGAAGGAGGTAATCCAGTATACCCTGGGAGACATGTAGAGGAAGGCCACAGATTTTTTTTTTAACAATATTAAGAGTGGGACTCTTAAGGGGGCTTTACACGCTACGACATCGCTAATGCGAACTTGTTGGGGGTCATGGAATTGGTGACGCACATCCGGCCGCATTAGCGATGCCGTTGCGTGTGACACCTATGAGCGATTTTGCATCGTCGCAAAAACGTGAAAAATCGCTCCTTGGTGACATGGGGGTCCATTCTCAAAAATCGTTACTGCAGCAGTAACGAAGTTGTTCCTCGTTCCTGCGGCAGCACACATCGCTATGTGTGACACCGCAGGAACGAGGAATCTCTCCTTACCTGCCTCCCGGTCGCTATGCGGAAGGAAGGAGGTGGGCGGCATGTTCTGGCCACTCATCTCCGCCCCTCCGCTTCTATTGGGCGGCGGTTCAGTGACGCAGCTGTGACGTCACTGTGACGCTGAACGAACCGCCCCCTTAGAAAGGAGGCGGTTCGCCGGTCACAGCGACGTCGCCGGGCAGGTAAGTAGTGTGACGGGACTGGGCGATGTTGTGCGACACGGGCAGCGATTTGCCTGTGTCGCACAACATATGGGGGCGGGTACCCACGCTAGCGATATCGATACCGATATGGCAGCGTGTAAAGTAGCCTTTAGGCGGGCTTTGCACATTACGACATTGCATGCCGATGCTGCGATGTCGAGTGTGATAGTCCCCGCCCCCTTCGTACGTGCGATATCTTGTGATAGCTGCCGTAGCGAACATTATCGCTACGGCAGCTTCCCATGCACTCACCTGTCCTGCGACGTCGCTCTGGCCGGCGAACTGCCTCCTTCCTAAGGGGGCGGGCCGTGCGGCGTCACAGCAATGTTACACGGCAGGCGGCCAATAGCAATGGAGGGGCGAGGTTGAGCGGGACGTAAACATCCCGCCCACCTCCTTCCTTCTCATAGCAGCCGGGACGCAGGTAAGGTGATGTTCCTCGCTTCTTTGGCTTTACACACAGCGATGTGTGCTGCCGCAGGAACGAGGAACAACATCATACCTGTCGCTGCACCGGCATTATGGAAATATCGGAGACTACACCGATGATACAATAATGACACTTTTGTGCTCGTTCATCGTATCAAAAAGGTTTTACACACTACGACATCGCAAGTGACGCCGGATGTGCGTCACTTTCAATTTGACCCCACCGACATCGCACCTGCGATGTCGTAGTGTGCAAAGGCGCCCTTAGACTAGTAAAGCCTATGCACTATATTCAGGGGCTGCCAAAATTGGAAAAATAAACCCTGGAAGACACATAGAGGAAGGCCTCAGATTTTATTTTTTTTTCCCTTATTATTAAAGAGAATCTGTCAGCAGTTTTTTGCTACCTTTTCTTACAGCAACATAATGTAGGCAATGAGATTCTGAATCTAACCGTGTATCACATAGATTACTGGCTGCAGCCATTCTCACATAATCAAAGAATTAAGTTTTAAGCATGTAGCTGAGCTGGGAGAGCTGTCCCCAGCACACCAGCCTGTCAATAGAAATTGTGCATTGACTGTGAGGTGTCAATCACAACATCGGGTCTTCTGTCCACATGTGTTTCTAGTCCTGCAATGTTAATCAGAGGGTATTGAAGCCATTAGTTTAAGTAAAGAATAGCACACACAGATGAGAGGCATAGTTGCACTTTGTTGTTTTTTTTAACCCCTACATTATGTTTTCCTCAGCTTACATAGCAAAAACCTGCTAAGATTCTATTTAAGAGTATGACTCCTGGATCAGTAAAGCCTATGCATTATAACCAAGGCCTGCCATAAAGTAAAAGGAGGGACTACAATACACCTGTGGGTGGGTAGTTGGGTATTTATGTTTCGTTTCAAATCCTGGAGTAGGGAGAGCTGATCTCTGCCCTGGGAAAAAGAACCAGGCATGGTTGCTGATGGTGCTTGCAAATGTGCAATGCCAGGTGCAGGGTAGGAGACATCCACACCTGCGTTCTGGACAGGGGATTGTCAAGGACATAGCACAGGGGAAAAGGCAGTGTTGTCACCCCCAGACTCTGAATGTGGACCTAGGCTTTCAGCCCACCTATTTGGGCGGTTTGATAACATGTGCCCGAGCATTGTGGTGGCAGTCAGGCTGGTAGCGGTCAGACCCCTGTTGATGTTGGCTTGGCACAGGTTCTAAATGACCATTCTTTTATCTTCTGCAATTTCTTGAAAAAAGCTCCAGAGTGGGGAACACCTTACCTTTGGCTGGCCCGGTAACTTAATATCCCTCTGTTTCCTCTTGCTTGTTGTGGTGCTGTTGATCCCTCGACCTCTGCACTGCTGCCCTTGTTCTACATGGCACCTTCCCAAGTTGGGTCAGTGACTTCATCGTCCACCACCTCATCTTCTATTTATTAACTCTGGTCTTTGTTGACTTAACAACATTACTTGCTGGCAACTGTGTCCCATCATAATCTATCTCTTGAGACACTAATTGCTATTCTTCACCATTGTGTTCTTGTGAGTGTGACTGCTCAAATATTTGGGCATCACTTCACACGATCTCCTCATGTGCCTCTTGAAATGTGACTAGTGAGACTGGACCTTGTGGATTATAGGATGGTGCTGGGAAACATACTGGAAGCCATATAACCGACCACCTGTTTTCACTGTTATGGCTTCAAGAGTGGTGTCCCGTGCCCTCTGCAAAGTAGGACAGGAAGCTAGGTCACATGGAGGTGCATGCTGGTTGTGCTCCCACCAGAAGCACAGTTTAACCTGGCCCATGACCTTATCCTCTGTGTGCGTCATCAGCAGCACGTCCACTTTCCCATCCCTTACCGCACCTCTTGAACATTTTAAATTAGGTAAATACTATATATGCCTACAAACTGTGTGTTATAAATAAGGAAAAGAAAATTTGTAGCCCCGAAAAAGATTTTTATTTTTAGGTTGCAGCAACAGTATAAATGTAGAAGGACTGTAAGGCAATAAGCCCTGCCTACATGCCTCTAATCCAAAACTATCCCTCCTCCACCAGCTGTTCCTACATTTTATGCAAGTAACAGTGGTTTTACTAAAGAAAGGACAGTATGTAGCCCTGTCTCTTACGTTTTTGCCACTTAATCTGAGAGCAGCATAATGCAGAGACAGGGACCTTGATTCCAGAACTGTATCATTTATTAAGCTGCTTTTTGTAGCTTTGATAAAATCCCAGTTTTATCAGCAGGACATTATCACTAGAGGACTAGTAAACTTGCTGCAAAGTAGTCCTATATAGTCATGATCTCTGTATGAACCTACCTTTATCACTGATTTGAAGCTTTCTGCCTATGTACAATGTACACAGAAAGTTGTCAATCAATGGTGTGGGCAGGGTTATACAGAGCTCAGCATTCAGAGAACTGGTAGACCTGCAGCAAATATAATAATGATGTTATCAAAACTGCAGCAAGCAGCTGGAATCAGAGCCTCTACCCTACATGATGCTGTTATAAGATGGTTAAAAAAAACTCCTGCTGACAGATTCCCTTTAGGCATAAAACAGTTTTCCAGACGCTTATAGATATGTTCTTCCTTACTGTTCTTCTTGACACAACATATGAAATTAGTGGCGCAAGATGATTAAAATACAGATATTTGCATTCATTTGTTTGGCATTGCTTCTGTTACATGTGCCTAAAGGGAGAGTACATTAAATTTGTATCATGATTAATTTGGTTTCTTCTTGAAATCCATTGAAAAGTGACGGTGGACACATCCATTCAGTGATAGCCTATACATTTTTCCTGTATTCCTCTGTATAGACTGCAAAGGAGTATTCTGGGAGGATCGGATATGTAGAGAGCCCTATGGTCCCAAGCACATTAGACTATAGTCAGTCAAATTCATAGTTATCAGAGGGGTGGTCGACAGTCTAATGTATATGAAAGCCTACAGACTCTCCGCTAACAGATGCTGGAAAGGAGGATCAGGCTAGATGAATCCTATTATTATCTCCCGAGATAAAAAGCATCCAAAATAGTCTGGTAACAGCTCATAGAGAACAGAAACATTTCATCCAAACTTTCCTGTATGAGAGTGAGTTGTGGGAGATAGCCATTGCCTGAATGACTGTTCTGCCGACAACTATAGAATTTGTATGGATGCATTTAGATTGGTGAGTGGGGAAATCCTCTGACAATTCTAGCCTTATAAACAAAAAAGACTGCTGGAACACAATTGTAAATGGGAACAGGGTGCTAGCTAAAATATACACAATCTATATAAAGTGAAAGCTGCACACCAAATTCAGAGAAATATGAATAAGCATAACTGCTTTATAATACATAAGTAATAAAAAATACAATTAGCCATATGAAAAATTGAAAAAATTGAAATGGGACATTGCATAACTGCTGAGGATTATTTGAAAAAAGAGATATTTAGTCCCTAACCAAATGGTACCTCTATATGTAACAATTGGTTAGGGACCCCATAAATAAGAGATTACCGTGAAGTGGTTATGGGGCAGCAATGAATTGATCAATACATTAGCTAAATATCTCTTTTTTCAAATAATCCTCAGTAGTTATGCAATGTCACATTTCATTTTTTGAATTTTTCATATGGCTAATTGTATTTTTCATTTCTTATGTATTATAAAGCAGTTATGCTTGTTCATATTTCTCTAAATTTGGTGTGCAGCTTTCACTTCATACAGATTGTGTATATTTTGGCTAGCACCCTGTTCACATTTACAATGGTGTTCCAGCAGTCTTTTTTGATTGTTATGCCTTTTTTTCTGGCTGAGAACCTAGTCCTGCCCTTTAGCCATGTTTATTCAATTTCCTATATAGCCAGGTCCCTTGCTTCCCATACACAAGCAGGTTTCAACCTCACATAGAGGTAACATTTGGTTAGGTACCCATAAATAAGAGAATACCATGAAGTGGTTATGGGGCAGTAATAAATTGATCAATACATTAGCTAAATATCTCTTTTTCAAATAATCCTCAGCAGTTATGCAATGTCACATTTCAATTTTTTCAATTTTTCATATGGCTAATTGTATTTTTCATTTCTTATTTATTATAAAGCAGTTATGCTTGTTCATATTTCTCTGAATTTGGTGTGCAGCTTTCACTTCGTATAAATTCTAGCTTTATGGCATGAAGAAATATGAAAAAAGGGGAAAACCAACTCACATGTTCCAAAGAGTCCAATTGAAAGTTCCGAAGGAGAAATCCAAAAAAGCAGAAATCTGGCACTTCTTATAAAGAAGAAATACCCTTCTGAAAAAATCCTTTTGTGGATACAATATTTACACTATGGATATAAATGTTCCTGTCACCAACAGATTATAATATGATGATTGCATAAATCTTCCTTATTTACTATAACAATCACATAATGACCCCAATTAATCAAAATAAAGAGGTTCATAAGTTGACTTTTTATGATGGCTTGATGTAAGAAACATGTATATTCATAGATTAGGTGTATATGGCGACAAATACATGCATCTCTTTACAGAATGACGTGATGAGAGAGAGAAGGGAAAGAGAGTGAATAATGGAAGTGAATTTGTGTAACATGAATTCCATTATCCTCATCAGGCTGATCTCTTACCGAGGAAATGCGATGGAAATTATCATATATGTGACAATGGAAGTCACTAAAGTCCCTAAATGACCTGTCTGTTGGAGAGCTCTGCTTAATGGAATAAATAGAAAGACATGATTTATGTCTGCTAAAGATATTTCTGTAGACTGGAGATGATCATGAATTCTTCTGTAATGGCTTCTAATTAGCCGGACATAATAAAACCTTCTGTACTGAACTGCGCCCAGTAGTTTATTAAGTAATGAGAGATGTGAACTTTTTGCCCATCTGTACAATTCTTCCGAAGAGGGATATGTTATTGTCTGTGTAAAGACTGCATTGATGTTGGGTTTCTTTATACAAATAAAATATATACTTATTTATTAGAAGTGTATATAGGGTATATGTATCTCTAGTGTATACTGTTAAAATCCTATGGGAAAAGCTGAAAAGAAATATGTTAGATGCACTTAAAATGATTCATTGTCTTATCGAAGAGTGTTGTACATACAACAATGATTCATTGCTGTAATATTTTTTACTGGCAAGGGTCACCTCTGGAGCCACATTCACGGGGAGATCTATGTGCTACCAAAGATAATGTTGGACAATAGTCATTAATAAGAATTCTGTTGCAAAAGTTAGATATCGCAATCTACAAAGAGCACACAAATGGTGGTGAAGCAGTATACCTAATTATGAGAAATAAAGAGTATTAGCAAAGTGACACTCTAATAGAGTGAATAGAACACCTTGCTATGAACACTTGGACATTGGTGTATTTAGGTATGTTTACATATTTTTGGACACAATGTATTTTTTATTTAATGGTCCTGGGTTTTCGTTTGGATTAGCTTTATCCTGCTACTTTATGAATGGCATGCTTTCTTTTTCTACTAAAACATAGCCAAATCAGGATATCAGAATGAGCCCCATTGACATTCCATTCTATCAATAAAGCCTGCTTTACACGCTGCAATTTATCTTACAATGTGTTGGCGGGGTCACGTCGTAAGTGACGCACATCCGGCATCGTAAGTTACATTGCAGTGTGTGACAGGTACGTTCGATTGCGATTGAACGGTAAAACGTTCATCGCATACACATCGTACCTTTCTCTAGAATTGCACGTCAGATTGTTCATCGTACCCAGGGTCTCACACATTGCAGTGCGTGTCACCCCGGGAAAGATGAACAGATCTTACCTACGTCCTACGGCTCCCGGCCCACAATGCGGAAGGAAGGAGGTGGGCAGGATGTTTATGTCCCTCTCAGCTCCGCCCCTCCGCTTCTATTGGCCAGCTGCCACGTGACGTCGATGTGACGCCGAACGTCCCTCCCACTCCAGGAAGTGGACGTTCGCCGCCCACATCGAGGTCGTATGGACGGGTAAGTATGTGTGACGGGGGTTAATCGTTTGTGCGGCACGTTCAACAAATTGAACGTGCCACACATATGATGGGGGCGTTGTAAATCGCATACGATATCGTATGCGAAATTGCAACGTGTAAAGCAGGCTTAAGACTGTTGGGTTGAACAAGCACCAGATCTTCCTGAATTTGGATGGAGCAGGTGAAAGCGAGACCAAGAACCAGAATTGGACACATTTTATTTTTCCTTAGCTTGACTCCAAAGTTCTCTGTATTAGTACCTGATTTTAATACAGATCTTGTAAGGATTCATCACATCTTTAAAAAAATGCATATTTCACACTTAAATACATAACCTTGTGGGTGGATATTTTGTTCTCGTATCAATTTGTACTGAGAATTTTTTATTCCTCTAAGTTTTCCACACACATTACATTAAAGTTGGAGAAACCTGGTGATTTTTGTAGTATTGGCAGAATATGGTCATTTTATTGCAGATTTAGGAGAAATACTGCAATTGTTGGCTAAATAAACATTCAGCCATCACTTTTCTGATGAGACTGCATTCATCATTTGACCATACAGACTAGATGACTTCCAGCTGATTGTTCATCTGACTGCCATCTCAGTCAACACTCCCAGACACAGAATCTCTCATTCGGCTGAGTACTCATGTGTTCTGTACTGACATGTAGACTGGTGGCTTATCACAAGGAGAACAGTGTGATCGTCAGTCTGAAACCAATCGTTTGTAAACAACATGTGTCTAGACCATCAGTTGGCCAATGCACCTTATACATTTATTAGACCGTCGGCCAATCTGTCGATATTGGCGGGTTCAGCCAATTTAGGCCTAATGTGTATGGGGTTCCTGAAAGAGGTTGTTCCCTACTCTTGTATTGATGACGCATCCATGAAATGGGTCATCAATTTTAGATCAGTGGGCGTCTGATACCAAGCATGACAATAATCAGCCGTACGCAGTATATGGAGTTGAATACTATATTTCCGTACACTGTTTAGTGGCTGCTGCCGAGCAGATCATTTTCTATTCTCTTCAATAGGAGCTAATCTGAAGTACTCAGCAGTGTAAGAACCTGTGATGTTCTGATCCATACATTGTTTACATCTGGTCACTGCCTATGGTGATAAAAATTTATTAGTGTGGTGCTGGGTGTCGGAAGCCCCATATTCTTATATCAATTACCTTCCTAGGTCATAGTTATAAATGTCTTGGGAAACCCCTTTTCGAACCTCATAATCATTGAAGAAAACTATTACAAGTCCACTGCTTTAGGAGGGACCAGTCAGTCATCTATTGCGCATGTAGGTCTACCAACTCATCCAAGACAGATCATATCATATATAGTCCAATCTTTAACGGCAATGCTAGATGTGTCTAGCATTAACTTTCTCACTACTTTTCACTGAAACCCCATGAACTCTAAAGCCTGCTTTACACACTTCAATAGATCTTTCAATCCGTCGTCGGGGTCAAGTTGTAAGTGACGCACATCCGGCATCGTTCGTGACGTATTTGCGTGTGAAACCTACATGCGATTGATATTGAACGAAAATACGGTGATCGCATACACGTCGTTTATTCCTCATACATTGGACGTTTGGTAGTACGAAACTAGTCAATTGTAACGTGTGACATCCCTCATACGATTTTGGTGTCTGATGCTATGAGCGCAGGTGTGCGCTCTGCACCGCAGCTTAAAAAAGGTCCGCTTCAGAGCGCAGCTGAAAAGCTGCATTCTGAAGCGCCTCACAATGTCTGTCATGCACTAATCTCTGTCAGTCCGTCACTATCTCTGTCCCTCTCTCTCTGTCCATGTCAGTCTATCCCTCTTACCCCCTCTCTCATATACTCACCGATCCCCGATCTCCAGCGCAGCGCTGCACGGCATTCACACTGCTCCGGCGGCTTTTACTGTTTTGAAAAAGCCGGCCGCCCATTAAACAATCTCGTATTCCCTGCTTACCCCGCCCACCGGCGCCTATGATTGGTTACAGTGAGACACGCCCCCACGCTGAGTGACAGGTGTCACACTGCACCCAATCACAGCAGCCGGTGGGCGTGTCTATACTGTGTATTGAAATAAATAATTAAATAATTAAAAAAAACGGCGTGCGGTCCCCCCCAATTTTAAAACCAGCCAGATAAAGCCATACGGCTGAAGGCTGGTATTCTCAGGATGGGGAGCTCCACGTTATGGGGAGCCCCCCAGCCTAACAATATCAGCCAACAGCCGCCCAGAATTGCCACATACATTATATGCGACAGTTCTGGGACAGTACCCGGCTCTTCCCGATTTGCCCTGGTGCGTTGGCAAATCGGGGTAATAAGGAGTTATTGGCAGCCCATAGCTGACAATAAGTCCTAGATTAATCATGTCAGGCGTCTATGAGACACCTTCCATGATTAATCTGTAAGTGACAGTAAAAAAACACACACACCCGAAAAAAATCCTTTATTAGAAATAAAAAACACAAACAAATTCCCTCATTACCAATTTATTAACCCCGACAAACCCTCCATGTCCGGCGTACTCCACAGTCCTCCAGCGTCGCGTCCAGCTCTGCTGCATGGAGGTGACAGGAGCAGCAGAAGACACCGCCACTCCGGTCACCTCCACGCAGGTAATGAAGACAGCCGCGCGATCAGCTGCTGTCACTGAGGTTACCCGCTGTCACTGGATGCAGCGGTGGATGCAGCGGTGGCCGCGGGTAACCTCAGTGACAGCTCAGCTGATCGCGCTACTCACCTCAGTTGCTGACTGGAGCTGACCGGAGCGGCGGTGAGTAGCGCGATCAGCTGAGCTGTCACTGAGGTTACCCGCGGCCACCGCTGCATCCACCGCTGCATCCAGTGACAGCGGGTAACCTCAGTGACAGCTCAGCTGATCGCCGGCTGTCTTCATTACCTGCGTGGAGGTGACCGGAGCAGCGGTGTCTTCTGCTGCTCCTGTCACCTCCATGCAGCAGAGCTGGACGCGACGCTGGAGGACTGTGGAGTACGCCGGACATGGAGGGTTTGTCGGGGTTAATAAATTGGTAATGAGGGAATTTGTTTGTGTTTTTTATTTCTAATAAAGGATTTTTTTCGGGTGTGTGTGTTTTTTTACTGTCACTTACAGATTAATCATGGAAGGTGTCTCATAGACGCCTGACATGATTAATCTAGGACTTATTGTCAGCTATGGGCTGCCAATAACTCCTTATTACCCCGATTTGCCAACGCACCAGGGCAAATCGGGAAGAGCCGGGTACTGTCCCAGAACTGTCGCATATAATGTATGCGGCAATTCTGGGCGGCTGTTGGCTGATATTGTTAGGCTGGGGGGCTCCCCATAACGTGGAGCTCCCCATCCTGAGAATACCAGCCTTCAGCCGTATGGCTTTATCTGGCTGGCTTTAAAATTGGGGGGGACTGCACGCCGTTTTTTTTAATTATTTAATTATTTATTTCAATACACAGTATAGACACGCCCACCGGCTGCTGTGATTGGGTGCAGTGTGACACCTGTCACTCAGCGTGGGGGGCGTGTCTCACTGTAACCAATTACAGGCACCGGTGGGCGGGGTAAGCAGGAAATACGAGATTGTTTAATGGGCGGCCGGCTTTTTCAAAACAGTAAAAGCCGCCGGAGCAGTGTGAATGCCGTGCAGCGCCGGGGAACGGGGATCGGTGAGTATGAGAGAGGGCTGCTCACTTCACTTACTCAGGAGATTAGCGGTCACCGGTGAGTCCTTCACTGGTGACCGCTAATCAGGGCGCGACACAGACAGAGCCGCAGCATGACCATGAAGTCGGGTGAAGTTCACCCGAGTTCATTCTGACAGTGCGGCTCTGTCTGTGTCTGCTGTCATCTTCCATTCAGCTCTGCTACATGGCTGTCTGTGTCTGCTGTTAGCGGCCATGTAGCAGAGCTGAATGGCAGATGACATAGTAAAAACGCATCCCTACACATTACACACGCTTGTCAAGTCAATAAATAAAAAAAAAAAAGGTTCCCAATGCATACGTCACAGAACACATGATCTAAAGGATCGCACACAAAATTGATCAATTTAACATAGACTACTAACGCACGTGTGACAGCAAATGAACGACCTATGTGCAATCTCATTAGATCGCATATGCGACCTGGGCGTGTCACATCGCATACGAGATCGCATACCTAATTGTAAGGTGTAAAGCTGGCTTTAGACAGGTGAGCTGCTCAATTGCATAGGACAATTTGGAGAGTTAGCTGTTGGCCAAAAACTATTTCAGGTCATCTTTACAAGAACCATGAGGTAAATGATAAATTGGTGATTATCCATTTTACTGGGCGCATCAGTAATTTTTTCATCTTTGAAATTCAAACCAATGTCATCCACAGCAGAAATATGTAAGTCTACAACTCTCTACCAAAACTTACCTTGACCTCCTCTGCAACATGCTAAACTGTTCAGAAATTACATATTCTTTACTGATTGCAGTGGGCTACCATTGTCCTGTTGTGGTTACATTGTCATCTGGCTACCTAATGTGCCTTATACTAAACAAATGTCACATGCATTCTGATATTTAGTATTACAAGCTATGGTATGTGATGTACTGTGGTACATATTACCTACTGTCTACCAGCTGGAATGTTTTTTTGGTATGTATTCTTATGCCTATTTCGCTGGTACGCCTAATGCCATGGTTTATTCTCCAACTTACATTGCTATAGTATAATCTCTGTTTTAATGCTATGTAAATGCTGAGACAAAAGTGGAGTAAAACTAATAATCTGCATTATAAGTTTTTCGAGTGATTGGTGAGTTCAGATTCAATACATAATATGGAAGAATTCCCCAAGCTCTAAAAATGCCAATTCTGAGGTTAAATTTAATGTTGAACAGGACCTTTTAATTAGTCAATAATCTGTGTGTGGTTAGCAGAGAGAATATGTACAGAGCATAAATATTTCATGATTCTTACCTGTAGAGATCGGACACATGCAGAAAGAATAGACATGTAGAGAATCAAGCAGCTGCGTCTTAGCTAGTTGGTGAGTAGGTGTGAGTAGCATTCTTAGTCAGGATGCACAATCACAGAGCTTTAAAGGTATTCAAAGGAGCATATTGTACAGAGTTCTAGTCTGAGTGGCCCACTTGTGAACTTTGTCCTAGATGGAGGAGACTTCAATGAGAGTGGGTAAAGATTGCCAACACAAAAGAAGACCATTTATTCTTATTCCTGTGATAGAGTGTGTAAACTGAAGTGAAGATTAGCTGTCATATCAAGGATGATTTGTCAGCAGACGGGAGTAAATAGGCTTAAGGTCCAGTCACACTAAGCAACTTACCAGCGATCCCAACAACGATAGGGATCGCTGGTAAGTTGCTAGGAGGTTGCTGGTGAGATGTCACACTGCGACGCTCCAGCGATCCCACCAGCAACCTGACCTGGCAGGGATCGCTGGAGCGTCGCTACACAAGTTGCTGGTGAGCTCACCAGCAACCAGTGACAAGCCCCCAGCGCCGCGTGGAAGATGCTGCGCTTGGTAACTAAGGTAAATATCGGGTAACCAACCCGATATTTACCTTGGTTACCACCGCACGGAGCTACACGTGCAGGGAGCAGCGCACACTGAGCGCTGGCTCCTTGCTCTCCTAGTTACAGCACACATCGGGTTAATTACCCGATGTGTGCTGCAGCTAAATGTGCACAGAGCAGGGAGCAGCGCACAATGCTTAGCGCTGGCTCCTTGCTCTCCTAGTTACAGCACACATCGGGTTAATTACCCGATGTGTGCTGCAGCTAAATGTGCAGGGAGCAGCGCACAATGCTTAGCGCTGGCTCCTTGCTCTCCTAGTTACAGCACACATCGGGTTAATTACCCGATGTGTGCTGCAGCTAAATGTGCACAGAGCAGGGAGCAGCGCACAATGCTTAGCGCTGGCTCCTTGCTCTCCTAGTTACAGCACACATCGGGTTAATTACCCGATGTGTGCTGCAGCTAAATGTGCACAGAGCAGGGAGCAGCGCACAATGCTTAGCGCTGGCTCCTTGCTCTCCTAGTTACAGCACACATTGGGTTAATTAACCCGATGTGTGTTGCAGCTACATGTGCACAGAGCAGGAGCCGGCACTGACAGTGAGAGCGGCGGAGGCTGGTAACAAAGGTAAATATCGGGTAACCAAGGACAGGGCTTCTTGGTTACCCGATGTTTACATTGGTTACCAGCCTCCGCAGAAGCCGGCTCCTGCTGCCTGCACATTTAGTTGTTGCTGTCTCGCTGTCACACACAGCGATCTGTGCTTCACAGCGGGACAGCAACAACTAAAAAATGGCCCAGGACATTCAGCAACAACCAACGACCTCACAGCAGGGGCCAGGTTGTTGCTGGATGTCACACACAGCAACATCGCTAGCAACGTCACAAAAGTTGTTCGTTAGCAGCGATGTTGCTAGCGATGTTGCTTAGTGTGACGGGGCCTTTATTCCTAAAAATTGTGATTCCTGATTTTGAAAAAAACAACTATGCCATGGCTGGAGACTGGAGCCTGTGTATAAGGGACTGATACATGCTATCTTAGAAAGTAGAAAAAAACTGTGGAAAGAGAAGCGCAATAGGGTCTTACCCCGGTAGAATAGGGGGGTATAAAGAGAGGTGGTGGTACTCACCTATAGGGGTTGTGACAGTCACAATGCCTATAATCGCATGTATGTAACTCCACAGTCAACGGCAGCGGTCCCCGGGTTTGGCAGATAAAGGAGAGTAATAGAATCGGGTATCCAATGACTAGCCAATCATGAAATTAGGAGATTAATGTTGTTTTAATTATGCATAAGTCAATCTCAAGAGAGATTTGTTGTCCTTTGCCATCTTGTCCTGAGGAAGCAAGCTTTGTCTTCCGAAACGCGTTGACTTCTGCATAATTAAAGCAAAATTAATCTCCTAATTTCATGATCGGCTACTCATTGGCGTGGCTTGGATACCTGATTCCATTACTCTCCTTTATCTTAGAAAGTAGGGCACACACAATTGTGCATATGGTCACATAAGAGCTATTGAAGGCCATTTCTGTCAAGAAAAGTGGCCAGGAAGAAGACTGAGACAAGCACTGCATGTGCTATGAGGGACAGAGGCACTGTCAGATGGAAGGATGTGCTGCTGATCAACTTGCTAGCAGCCTGTGGCAAGCACAAGTATAGAGTTACAAGTTTGAGTAAAGTGTTGCAAGTACATGTAAAGTGTCACAACTGTCCCCCCATTGCTGTATACCAACAGTTTACCTCTAGTCAAGCCTGTTGTCTCTTGTGAGATTTTGTAAGTGCTAAGCTTGTTGCCTCATGAAAAACTCATGAATGATCGCACACACACTCATACACATACAGACACATCAGATCACACACACAATCACCAATCAGATCACGCACACACACTCACTATTCACTCACCACATCCGCCGGTACAGAATGCCTCCAGCCACAGGAAAATATGGGAGGAAGTTAAGCATCGCAGGTCCTGTAAGCATTCCATTCACAGCTGCAGGTCCTTGGGCTCCACCACACTGCGTCTCAGGATCCTGCTGGCCAGAAGAAATTGGTATCGCTGAATGTGGTGAGTGTGTGCGCGATGTGATGGATGCAGGTGTGAGATCTGATGTGTGTGGGTGTGTGATCTGATGTGTGATTGTGTGAGCGATCTGGTTTGTAATTGTATTTGTGATCTGATGTTTGTGTGTGTGAGATCTTATGTGTGTGTGCGATCTGATCTTTAATTTTATAAAAAGGCTGACCTGTCTTCCCAACAGCTCTGCACACAGAATTCAAACCTTTTTTACAGGTAGAGTAAATGTCGGAATTTTGTTTTAGATTGTACACCCAGACCTATTCCCCTGTGCAGGGTGGAGCACTGTAGATACATTTGACATATTTGCTAGAGTTTTCCTAAGGCTCAAACACTGGGTGCACAGAGTCTTAGACCTGCAGAAACTTCAATACAACTTTGAGAATATGTTGACTGGCACTACATATATCAAATCACTGCTATTTAATTTAGAGCCCCAGGCACAGGACTAGTTTGTCAGTTTTGTGAATGTCAGTTGATACCCTAGACGGACTTGCTAGACATATCTGCAACAGTTCACAAATAAGTACTATTTGGTTTCCCGTGTCATTTCAGCTATAGGAACACATAAGACAATGATTTTTTTTCTCTGTCTCCTGTGTTTGAATTGAACATGTCAAAGTTGTTTCTGGACGTACAATGAAAGGCTTCAGCTTAATGTCAGTCTCATCATGGCTATTTATTTCAGTACTAAATTCTTACACCCTATTTTATCTGTCAGTCTGTATATTGTAAAGTTTAAAAGGAAAAAACAAAATGAAAGCTAAGAATACAAACAAACTCCCCCTGATGTTAAAGCATTTCATCAGAACATCATACGGTACGGTAAGGTGAACCCAGGTAATCATTCTGTTTATTCCTCAGTCAGTGTGACACTAATTTCTGCTTAAATCTGGCAGAAAAACATTATTCAATTTTAGGTTTAAGCTGAGAGAAGTTCTATTGTGAGAATGGGATTATGCGCAGCGGTAACAGAGAATCAAGAAGTGGAATGATTTCCACATAATGAATTGTGATAAATATACATATATACATATATAATCCTCAACATTGCAATTGCAACACCAACAAGGAAAAGTGGTGGAATAATAAAAATCGCTGGATGCATAGACATGTTGATATTATACAAGTAATGAGAAAATTGAAACAAAATGTCAAAGCAGCTCGATTTATTGAGCATCGAGTATGAGTGCCACATGCAGAGCTACATGCACTTATATGCTGTGGCATGCTATCAATAAGGTTATTAATGGTTGTCTAAGGAATGTTCTGCCACAATGAATGCATTTTGGGCAAATTATCCAGATCTGCTGCTGGCAGTCCCCTTTGTAATTGCTGTCAAAAGATGTTTTCGATTGTCACGAGTGTAGCACCGCCTGATGTGATCTGGGGGCAGTCTGGGATCAGAAACTCACAAGGCATTGTGGATCGCAGATCTGCTTTAGTGCCCACTCACCATTTATCCTGAGTTGGAGCATATTTAATTCAATACCGTACTAGAGGGGTTAAAGGTTAATTTCTATCCTGCAGTGATCTAACAGATAGTTGTAACCTCAGCTGCAGCCACTCTCTTCTGCTATAAATATCCACTTTCACTCATCCCTATGCCGTCTATAGCTCAAACATATGCTGACTATGTAGAAACTTATGTTGATTATGTAGAAGGAGCTCATTGATGCACAGCTGTGGTATCCTTTCTATTGCAGCTGCGAAGTCCCTTAATGAAGAAACCTTGGAAATGTTTTTATTGTGTATTTCCCCAGTCATTTGTCTCACCTACCGGTGTTGTCTTATTGTAATAGCGAGACTAGCTTCTCATTGGCTCTCACTAGCCAGGGTGAGTTTAGGGTCAGTGAGAGCGTAGGCAAGTGAACAGTACACAGGGGGAAGGACCAATCTAGAGACATTAGGGAGTGAAGGTTTCAGCCTCAGGTGAGTGCTAGAAGGTGACCCTGCTCCCTCCTCCCTAGTCCAAGGGCCTACCATTGTACTGTTTTCCAGGCGTACCCTGTGTGTCGTGTAGCACACTGGGATTCCCCCTGACTAGGCTTGAGACTTTTACGATATGCTCTATTTGAGACAAGTCAAGAGATGCTGCAAGCCATAATCGAATGTTTAAGTAATGCAGGCTACTCACATTAGCATGAGTAACATGCAGCCTAGCATAGTTATGTTCAAAAACATATCCAGGAACACTTTGAAAAATGAGTGTATCACTGGTTCTCCAACCAAAGTAATGTAATGCCGAGCTGTAAGTGTAGATAAGGGTATCCTCAGCTCACCTGTTCCTCGGGCTGCCAGTCCTTGCGGGTGCCAGGGATCCACCGGCAAGTCCCAGCCGGTTTAGGAATAAATGCAAAAAGAGGAAAGGATCCGGCACAAACTCCTCTGGATAAAATGTCAAAGCTTTATTAGCAAATATTAAAAAGGTTCCATCCGTGTAAACAAAAGGAGGGAGTTATCCCATGGAAACTTTACGCGTTTCGGACTTCCATATTAAAAGCAAAGAGTCCTTAATCATAAATATCTAAATATCTCCTTTTTCCTAATATTCATGGCAGGTATGCAATTTCAATACTGAAAAAAATATAGTTGTTAAGTAAAGAATGTCAATTTGGAAAGCAGAAATAAAATTGCATATAACGTAATATAAATATCTCACTCAACAAGAGTTTTGACCTACTACAACAACCCATTGTGCAAATAAAATTGTCCTAATGAATATATGATATCCCTGGTTCCAGCTATAGCCACCCTCGTCAGTGGAGTAGAGGTGTGCAAGCTCCATGTCTGCCCCATTCATTGTCTATAGTTGGGATCAAACATGCACACTTCTGCTTTGTTCCAGACATGGCTCTACAGAGCCTGGTTCTAGTGTAAAGAGCCACATTCTTGGGATAGCTGAGAATCCCTGTGATTAGACCCTAAATGACCAATAACTGTATTCTGGGAACACCCTTTTAATGAATTTGGTATATTTGAGCTGTCGGCAATTTCTGGTCCGATTTATGCCAGTTTTCTAGATATTTTCCATCATTATTTGTAGGGTCAAATCATTATTAAGTGGAAAAGATGAAAAAGCCACACATTGTTATGAAATTTTTTAAAATAATTTTAACTGTTTTTATTTTGCCGTATATGACAACTATGCTTATATGGTGTTTATTTTATTGACTACATTTTACTTTCTTGTTGCCAGTTTTTTTATGCATTTCTTTTTGTATTCTTTGTTTTTTTAAACTTTTCAAAATAATATATGAGCCGAGTTGTGCGCCATCTGCTACAAGTGTCATCGTAATCGCTACCTCAGAGTGGTCGCTTCTTGGGAGATTTTTATCATGATTGATTTCTCTTCTTTAATGTTGACATGTTGAATAGTAACATTTATAGGGACAGCATGTTCGAATTACTACAACTAGCTGTGAATTGCACATAGAATTAGCATCAACATGCTTTCTCCGATTCATCACTCTTGTCACAAAATGATTAAATGTGTGTCTGTGTATCACCTTCATGTTAATCCATTTTATACTCTCATTATTTTATTTTTTTGCATTTAACCACTTCATTACCAGGATTTGGGGGCCATACTAAGCAGCCACTCCTTTCCTCTTGCTGCTTTAATGTAATATATTCTTTTTTCATTATTCAGTTTTTATAGAATTTCTTTCACAAATTTCTAGATGTGTAAAAAATTATATAAATATTTAAAACACTATATTATACGTTCAAATCTTTCATTTTCTGTCGCCATAGGCTAGGGGTCTCAAACTCAGCTGGGTGTAGGGGCCGCCGAGAGAAAAAAAATAATTTGGGGGGCCGCATTCTTTGGAGGACAAAGTAACATTTTTATTGGTACCATTTTTTTACAGACCTTTGGATCACTGATTTTGAATATTTTTCACTTGTTTATTATAACAAACGTGCACTTTTTTGTTTAAATATAAAAAAAAAAAAACATTTTTGATGGTAAAAGAAATGCCATGCCTTATTTTGATTTTTTTTTTATTTTATCCCTTCCTTGTAACTAATAGTTTTACATTAGCACCATCCATATAGCAATTTTGGCCAACATCTTTTAGTAATGTTCTCCATCCTGTAATAATGTGATAAACCTTGTCCCCTTGTAGTAATGTACCCCATCCTTGTCCATGTGTTGTAGTGTGCCCATCCTAGTCCACATCCTGTAGTAATGTGACCATCCTTGTCCCCCTCTTGTAGTAATGTGCTCATCCTTTTCCCCATGTAGTAATGTGCCCATCCTTGTTCCCTTCTAGAGTTGAGCGGACTTCTAATAATCCGGGTCCGGCGGATCCGTCGCGGGTTGCCAAAGAAGTCCGGATCCGATTCGGACCCATGTATGTGAATGGGGAGGGGGGGGAGGGAGAGAGAAAGAGAGAATAAAAAAAACAAAAAAACTCCCCGGATCGTGCAGCCGGATTCGGGTCCGGTCCGGTCGGACCCGGATCGGACGCTGAAACCGCACGGATCTGGATTTTTACAGTTCGGGACCGCTCAACACTATTCCCTTCATGTAGTAATGTGCCTATCCTTGTCCGCGAGTAGTAATGTGCCAATCCTAGTCCCCATCCTGTAGTAATGTGCCCATTCTTGTCCCCATCTTGTAGTAATGTGCCCATCCTTCTCCCCATGTAGTAAAGAGCCCATCCTTGTCCTCATCCTGTAATAATGTGTTCATCCTTGTCCCCTCCTGTAGTAATGTGCCCATCCTTGTCTCCATGTAGTAATGTGCCCATCCTAGTCACCATCCTATAGTAATGTGCCCATCCTTGTCCTCCTCCTGTAGTAATGTGCTCATCCTTGTACCCATGTAGTCATGTGCCCATCCTTGTCCCCATTTTGTAGTAATGTGCTCCATCCTCGTCCCCATCCTATATTATTGTCCCCAGCCTTGCCCCCATCCTGTAGTTACATACCCATCCTTATCCCTGCGTAGTACTGTGCCTAGCATTGTCCCCATCTTAGTAATGTGCCCATCCTTGTCCCCATGTAGTAAAGAGCCCATCCTTGTCCTCATCCTGTAATAATGTGTTCATCCTTCTCCCCTCCTGTAGTAATGTGCCCATCCTTGTCTCCATGTAGTAATGTGCCCATCCTAGTCACCATCCTATAGTAATGTGCCCATCCTTGTCCCCCTCCTGTAGTAATGTGCTCATCCTTGTACCCGTGTAGTCATGTGCCCATCCTTGTCCCCATTTTGTAGTAATGTGCCCCATCCTCGTCCCCATCCTATATTAATGTCCCCAGCCTTGCCCCCATCCTGTAGTTACATGCCCATCCTTATCCCTGCGTAGTACTGTGCCTAGCATTGTCCCCATCCTAGTAATGTGCCCATCCTTGTCCCCATGTAGTAATGTGCCCATCTTTGTCCCCATTTTGTAGTAATGTGCCCATCCTTGTCCCTATCCTATTGTAATGTCCTCAGCCTTATCTCCATCCTGTAGTAATGGGCCCATCCTTGTCCCCATCCTGTAGTAATGTCCCCATCCTATAATAATGTGCCCATCCTTGTCCCCATCCTGTAATAATGTGCTCATCCTTGTCCCCATACTATAGTAATGTCCTCAGCCTTGCACACAGTCATCTTAGTGATACATCATTGAACTTAGGGTCTCTGTTTTGACATCCCAGATGAGGAAGCAAAAACCTGCTGACAGATTCCCTTTAAAAATGAAATTCTACAAGCAAGGTAAGGATTTAATTAACCTTAAAGCTTTTTTACAATCATACTATTTAGTTAAGGTGTTTAATCCTGGTTTCCTCTAAATAGTAAATGTAGTTTTAATTTTTATTTCCTAAATCAAAAGTACATATGAAAATAAGACACTTATCAGTGAACTCTGCTTGTATCTCACCCTGGACTGATATTTCACTCTTAATTCACAGGTAAAATCTGTGCTCAGTAAAGACAGATTTTCTCATTACTGAGATAGGAGATGACAGGTTGTGCTTTTAACCCCTTAACAACTGTGGGCAGTAATATTACGTCCTAAACCACCATAGTGTAATCCCTGCCGGTTGCTGCCGGCAGCCAGCGGGAATCTGCGCACATGTCATCTGCGGGGATCTGACTTGTACAGCTGACATTTGTGCCTCGCAAGCACGAGTGGATCCACATTCCACCCATGCCTGTTACCCCCTTAAATGGCACTGTGAAAATGTCACAGTGCCATTTAAATGCTGGTTGTGGTAAATCTTTACTCACCCGGCTCCATCGGCATCGCAGTGACGTGATCACTGTGAGCTGATGGTTGTCATGGTAGCACAGAGTTATATGATGATTCCTGTAGCTAGCTTGAGTCACTTCCTGTTTCACCCGTCCAGCTGCTGTCAGTGACAAGAGGTGAGTATGTCTGATGTTCTCAGACCGGTGTACCTGTCATCAGCAGAAATAAATGAGCAATCAGACTGCTGATCCTTATAGTTCCCTAGGGGGACTAGTGAAGTAAAAAAAAAGTAAATAAAAAAGTTTTAAAAATTAAAAAAAATAAAAAAATTTACACATATTTGGTATCGCCACATTTAAAAATAACTGATCTATGAAAATATAAAATCAATTCATCTGATCGGTAAATGACGTAGCGTAAAAAAAAAATCCAAATGCCAAAATTACTTTTTTTGGTTATAATTTTGCGCAAAATGCAATAACAAGCGATCAAAACTGTCACGGGGTCCTTTTCCCATATCACACAATCAACAGAGCGAGAGATGGCGGTACAATCCAAAGAGCATTTATTCCAAGCAAATCAAAACGGTCTATAAGATAATTCTCAAAACACAGGGTAAAATTAATCCAGTAACACAAATATAGTCCGGTAAGCGATAAATGTCCAGGTCTCTCTCTGAGAAGTCTCAGCTTCTACCAGAGGATCAATCTTCCTGCTTCATTCTTGAAGTTCTCCAATAGACTGACTGAATCTCCCAGGTAAGCAGAGAGTTTACAGTAGGTGGATCTCATGCCTTTTCCCCCGACTTAAGAACAAAAGGATGGCAGGGGAGGAATTAAACCTGCAAATGGGACAATGTACACAGAAGCAGTACAAATAAGACAGTGAACCACGCCCAATCATTAACCCACACAAAATGGTATACAATCCATAATATTCCACCAGCACAACCTCTCCCTCCTTCTGAATAAGTGAGTATGCCATGAGGTCTGCACAGACCTCTGGCATACTCACTTAAGTCCTTGTTGCTCAGCGGTGGATAGTCTATGGTTCTTCTTGCCCGGACAGTCCATCAGTGTTCTGGTGTTGGCTTCCACGCTTGTATTGGATGGAGAAGCTGTAGGTAGTCCCTTTGTACAGCAATAGGGTTGGAAGGACAAGCTTCCCTTTGTGTCCTTCTTCACTCAAACTGTGTTTCCTGTACCCACAAATCGACATTGTAGATCTCCCACATCATTTCCAAGGAGAATATCTGCAGGCAGGCCGCTCATCATCACCCCAACCACACATTGCTTGATCCCAAAGCCAAAGTCCAGATCTACAGTCGCCTTTGGAATATTCCTCCTTTGTCCTCCAGCCAATTCAATAACAATCCCTGGTCCATGATGTATTGCCTCTGGCCGAACCACTCAGGGATCAGCTATTGTGAGAAATGCCCCAGAGTCACAAAATCGAATGACTCTCTGTCCATCCAGCACAACATCCTGTAAGTGCTTACTTTGATGGCGAGAGGAAGTCGGGGCTGTGGCTCGCATCCCATAAACCCCTAGTGGCCGACCATGAGTGTCTGAGTAATTCCTCAATCGAATAGCAGGGCAAGTGTTTTGAAAATGCCCAGGCTTCCCACATCGGTAACATCTCCTTTGTGTCAGACTCCTTCTAATGTGCATTCTGGAGTCTGGAGAAGGCAGTAGGAGAACCTGGTGAAAAAGGCCGGAGGCCATACACTCTAACAGTGGCATCTATGGTGCAGGGGTCAGCGGTACACTCCTGTGAAGGTAGTGGTAACTCTTCCTCAGGCGGGATGGAATGCACAAAATGCACCGGACGAGATGGAGGTGCGTGGGTGTCCCTCCGAGTCCTTGTGGGACAACTGGATTGCAGGTGCCCAGGTTGCCCGCACCCATAACATCTCCTCTCTGTGATTCCCCCAGGGTGTGGTCAGAACTGTTGGGGCCCAGGATTGTGAGCTGTGATCGTCATCGGCCTGTGGCTGGTTGGAGGAGCAGATATAACTGGAGAGAGCAGAGGAGCAGGAGCAGGCTGTGTCTTATTGTCCAAAAGCCCCCTCCATTGTGGTCGGATAGTAAGGGCCTCATCAGCTAGGACTGCAGCTCCATCCAAGGTGCACGGCGGGCGCTCTCTGACCCATTCCCGTATTTCTGAAGGACACTTGGAAAGAAATTGTTCTATAAGAAACACCTGTATAACGTCTTCCATAGTGAAGGCGTCTTCCGCTTCCAGCCATCTCCGACATGCCTGGGACATCTTATGGGCATACATCCTAAACAATCCCCCCGTGGTGCATGGGAAGTCTCGGAACTGTGCCCTATGTGAGTCTGGGGTGATGGCATGGTAATCCAGGATAGTCCATTTTACAATGTTGTAATCCCGGTTCCGCTGTGAGTCAATGGTGCGATAAGCCTCTGCCAGGCTTCTGTTCAGGAGTCCCACTAACAAACGCATCCAGCCAGAGTGGGGAACCTCCATCATGACACACTGCTGCTCAAAGTCCTTGAAGAACCCATCCACATCTCCGGAAGCCTCATCAAATGTCTTGAAGTCCACCCGGGTGATCCGCATAGGCTCCTGGATCGCTGGGTTTACACTCCAACTCATATTACTCCCTCTGTCGGACTCCATTGCTTCTTGTTTCCTCTGTGCTCGGCGAGCAGCCTGCTCCTTATACTCCTAAGATACACCAGGGCCAAGAGCTGCCATCTTTCTTCGAACCACACCACCCACTGGCTTTTTGGGGCAGGGCTCCCCGTCCCCAGTGTTTTTCCGTCAGACATCTGGGAGGAGGTGGACTGGCTCTCACCCACAAGTAGATCAATTAAGGCTTCTTTAGTCAGTCCCTGGTAGCTCAGGCCCAGATCTTTTGCTCTCTCCTTTAGACTGGAAGCAATCCAGTTTCTGTACTCACTCTGTTGGTGGATCTCCATTAGGCTGCGCTCTGTTGACCCGCCGCTGCCACCAGTTGTCACAGGGTCCTTCTCCCATATCACACAATCAACAGAGCGAGAGATGGTGGTACAATCCAAAGAGCATTTATTCCAAGCAAATCAAAACGGTCTATAAGATAAACCACAAAACAGATGATCAAATTAATCCAGTAACACAAATATAGTCCGGTAAGCGATAAATGTCCAGGTCTCTATGTCTCTCTCTGAGAAGTCTCAGCTTCTACCAGAGGATCAATCTTCCTGCTTCATTCTTGAAGTTCTCCAACAGACTGACTGAATCTCCCAGGTAAGCAGAGAGTTTACAGTAGGCGGATCTCACGCCCCCTCCCCCGACTTAGGAACAAAAGGCTGAAAGGGGAGGAATTAAACCTGCAAATGGGACAATGTACACAGAAGCAGTACAAATAAGACAGTGAACCACGCCCAAACATTAACCCACACAAAATGGTATACAATCCACAATATTCCACCATCACAAAAACGTAGCATCTGCGCAAAAATGGTACCATTAAAAACAGCTCAAGATGCAAAAAAATAAGCCATCACTGAGCCATATATCCCAAAAAATGAGAAAGCTATGGGTCGCGGAAAATGGTGCAAAGAGTGCGCCGCTTTTTTTGGACAAACAAAAAACAAGCCCTCATATAACAAGATTGACAGAATGATAAAAAAGTTATTAAAGAATGTACGTCTGGAACACCATGGTGTGAACAAGGTGCAAGACTCAAAAATATAAAACTAAACAATAGGATAAAGAGTTGCACACCAGTCACAATGTATAGGCGAATAATGAAAAGCAGAACTGCTATGGGAATACTAGACTGAAAAATATAATGGACTATCTGAAAAAAGTGAAAAATAAGAAAATGGAATATGCATAACTGCTATGAATAATAGGAATGAGAGTTGTTTAGCCATTGTATTGATCAATGCAAAGGAGCCCCAAAACCAAACGCCAAACTGAAAAATACAATGGACTATCCAAAAAAAGTGAAAATTGTTATTGTTATCCTATTGTTTAGTTGTATATTTTTGAGTCTTGCACCTTGCTCACACCATTGGTGTTCCAGACGTACATTCTTTAATTAGTATGCATTTTCTGTCTGAGAACCCTGCCCCACCCATAGCTATGTGTCTTGTTACACATATATAGCTTGGTCCTTTGCTTCCCATACAGAGAAAGTTTTTTAACTGCAGGTGAGGTTACACATAAGTTAGGGACCCCAAAAATAGAGATTACCTTAGTGTTTGGTTTGGGGCTCTTTTGCATTGATCAATACAATGGCTAAACATCTCTCATTCCTATTTTTCATAGCAGTAATGCATATACCATTTTCATGTTTTTCACTTTTTTCAGATAGTCCATTGTATTTTTTAGTCTAGCATTCCCATAGCAGTTCTGCTTTTCATTATTCCCCTATACATTGTGACTGGTGTGCAACTCTTTATCCTATTGTTTAATAAAAATGTTATGGCTCTCGGAAGAAGGTGAGCAAACCCCTGCCCCCCAATTTTTTTTTAAAAAAAATGGAAAATTGGCCGGGGACGAAGGGGTTAAAAGTGTTTGGAGAAAGAAGGAAGAAGTAGGAGCTGCAGACAAACACTGCATGTTTTTTTTTAAATAACGGTTAGGTTATGTGCACATGTTGCAGTTTAGGCTGCAGAAATTTCTGCCCAAAATTTGCATCTTCTAACAGCAAAAAAACTGCTGCAAAAATGCACAAAAAAAGGCCTCTTTTTTATGTTTTTTTTAAATGTGTTTTTTTCTATGTTTTAAAAAGGTGAAAACACAGCCAAAAAACACAAAGAATTAACGTGCTGTAGATTTTTTCTGCAACGAAAAAATCCTGAATATGTGCACAACACTTCAGGTTCTGTGGCGCCCCTGACCTGGTCAGGCACCACAGAGTATTGCACCCATGCGGGAGCAATGCTTCCAGGTAATCTCCAAAGGCCAAGATGAGGTGCACACACAAACATATAGTGACCAGGCCTCCCACACCACAGAGGGGACCCTTAGGTAGCCAGAAGGGGTTAACTTTCAATTCCCAGCTAGGGGTGTGTTCAGGGGCTGGTTGCTAGGAAGCAGGGCAGAGAGAGAGAGGAAGTGAGGGGTCGAGAGGAAGAAGTTGAAGTGTATGGAGGGAGAGCAGAGAAGCTCCCGTGCAGACAGGTCCTGAGGAGTGCTGTAGCTGAAAGCGGAGGAGAACGGAGTACTGTGGGTCGGCCTGAAGAGCATCCAGAGAAAGAGGGGTGGCTGAGTACGGAGATCCCGGTATCCGAGCACACAAGGGGAACTAGGTCCCCAGTACAGGCAGCAGATCATCCAGAGCTGCTTAACCTACAGGTTGGGGGGGTACTTCATGCCCTCACCACGACTACACAGAGCTTGAGCCAAGCAGCACACCAGGCCCATAAGGGGACAGGGCCAGAAGCCATCCCACCAAGGCCACGCTGCCGGCAGACGAGCCAGAGAGAGGGGAGCAGGGTGGTAACAGCTTCCCTGGAGGGGTCCTACCACGCTTCAAGCAAAGGATCCTCCTAAAACAGAAAGAGTGCAAGGAAGGCGAGTGGACAGCTACCCTCAGAACGGCCTCCTGGAATTCCTGGTTCCACCTGGTTATCACAGTGTCGCCCGGGCATCTCACCGTGACCTCCAAACAGTGAGTAAACACGTTAAAAGACTTCTTGGACTGTGTTTGAGTCATTCTGCGACTTGTGGTACTACAAACTCACACCGGGCCCTGGGGCTTGCCTCACTCTCAGGAGGCTACTATATCCGACTGCACCCACCATCAGCCCCAGGCGTCCCCTAACCTGCAGTGGCGGTCCCCACTGACCGCAATACTGAGAGTGGCGTCACGATCAAAACTGAAGATTCCCTACCTGTGACCAGCACCAGCTACGTGGAGTCCCTGAAGGTATGCACCGATACAACACCTGTGGGGCTTCACAACTTCTGGCGTCACGAACAGGATAAGGACTAGACCTGTTCAGACAGGTGACCGTGTGCCTCAGAGGTCCGACCGCAAAAATTGAACCGCCGCCATATTGCCATCTTCAAAAGCGCGCGCTGCAGCCCGCGCGAGGGAGAAGAGCACCGCCCACGAAGAGGTGTGGCCGCCCCAGAATCCCCACAATTCAGAGAGCGTACTGACCCAGGAAGTGGAAAGGGAGCGCGCAGATTTCTGAAGAAAAATGGACGCTGCAGGAGGTAATGCCCCTGGTCAGGGCGACGCAGCCCAAGCGATGCCAGCCCCTGTCGCGCTGGACGCCGCAGCGCCTGGTGCTGGTGCCGCGGTCGCAGCTGCGCCGGCCGAGGTCGCCCCCATAATGCCAGTGTCCTTGTTGTATGCCCCAGGGGCGCAATGGCTGCCTCAATACGCCGGTAAAATAGACACGCTGACCGGGTTTAAGAAAAAGATCAACACCCTGCTAGACATGCACGCGATGACTGGTAAACAGAGGGCCGCTGTGGTGCTGGGACAATTGACTGGAGCAGCAGAATTGGAAGCTGAGTCCTGGGCCAATGATGACCGGAGCTCTGTTGAGACCATCTTTGCCAAACTAGCAGCTGCTTTTGAACACCGCACGGAGGGAGAGCTGAGAACGGACTTCTATCACTGCCGTCAGAAGCCCCAAGATAGTATAAGAGACTATGCCCTCAGGCTGCAGGCTGCACTACGGGCTCTCAAGCTGGTGGACCCTGTCAGTGATCAGGAAGGAAACCGGATGATGAAGGAACAATTCCTGCGGGGCCTGCGCTCTCCGGAGGATGGGAAGCAGATGAAGCTGTGGTCCCTAGAACACCCCGACGTGGACTTTGCCATTCTGAAAGACCGGGCAGTGAAAGCACTCCAACCCCCTGTGGACACAGACCCTGCCAGTTCCACGGCTGCAGGAGCGGAATCCTCCATGCAGGCCCTGATGACTGCAAAAGGACTCAACGCGCCAGCAGAGACCATAAGTACGCTATCCTCCCAAGTGCAGCAGCTCACTAAGGACGTCGCACAAATCCTGAAAGCAATGCAGTTGCCCTCAGAGACCAAAGTCCCTCATCAGATCCTGCTAGCCGACAACCCAGAGGACGTCCCTTGGATGCGGAGGAGAAGGGGTCCCCCAACTCGAGGCAGGAGCAGTGATCGCTATGACTCAGCTGGACAACCCATCTGTCGTCGTTGCCAGAAGGCAGGTCACTATGCAAGGGCCTGTCCTTTAAACGAGTCAAACCTGGGGCCGAGGGCCAGTCCTCAGGATTAAGAAGATCAGGCCCAAGTCGCTGCTGTGATCAGTACGTGGGTGGACGTCCTGTCCTGTCCATCGTCTTGGACGGGATCCCTACCCCGGCATTATTGGACACCGGCTCTCAGGTCACCACGATCCCGCATGTCCTTTATCGGAGGTTTTGGTCGGACGACGATCTCCGACCACCGGACCCCTCCCTCACCATCTATGCTGCCAACGGACAACCTATAGACCAGATCGGGGTCAAAGAGGTAACCATAAAGGTGGGAAGGCAGGAAATGAAGGGACAAGGACTGATTGTTGTGGACACTGATGTTAGAGAAAGGAACCCGCAAATGATTTTAGGCACTAATGTCATAGAAAATTGCCTAGGGGAAGTGTTGTTGTTGCTTCACCAGATTGTTGAAGGTGCTGACGGCAGGTCGCAAAGAGCCTTGCAAAAGGAGATCCGAATCATTCTGAGGAAGCAACAGGTAAAACAGACTGGCGGTGAGATTGGTAGTGTACGGGTGATGGATGCTAACCCCATTGTGATACCCCCACGGAGTGAAATGATGATGTGGTGTAGAGCAGCGGTAGGTCTCAGAGGACAGGATTACCAGGCTGTACTAGAGCCCACTCATTCAGACCACTGGCCCACGATTCTGACAGCCAGGGGGGTAGTTGATGTACACAAGGGACGAGTGCCTGTACGAGTGTTGAACTGTGGGGAGGAGGAAGCCAGACTACCAAGGTACGCTACCATAGCCAAACTGTTTACATGCTCAGATGACGCCATAACACCTGTAGGTCCCCTGACACAAGCTGACTCAAAAGAGGGCGAGACCTCCCAAAAGCAGTTAGAGGACTGGTGCCAGAAACTACACGTGGGGACTGACTCTACACCCGACTACCAGAAACATGGGGTTTACAGGGTCGTGCAGGAATACGAGCAGGTCTTTAGTAAGAACCCACTAGACTTTGGTAGGATCAAAGGGGTGCAACATCACATACCCACAGGCAGTCATCCTCCCATTAAGGAAAGACATAGGCCTATTCCACCAGCCCATTACCAGCGCACAAAGGACATGCTGAAGGACATGAAGGAGGCAGGAGTCATAAGGGACAGTTGCAGCCCCTGGGCAGCTCCCCTGGTCCTGGTAAGAAAGAAGGATGGCACGATGAGGATGTGTGTGGATTACAGACGGATAAATCAGATAACACACAAGGATGCCTACCCTTTGCCAAGGATAGAGGAATCCCTCGCTGCCTTGAAAGCCTCTAACTACTTTTCTACCCTAGATCTTACTAGTGGCTACTGGCAAGTATCTGTAGCAGAAGAAGATCGGGAGAAGACGGCCTTCACCACCCCAATGGGCCTCTGTGAGTTCAACAGCATGCCATTTGGACTCTGCAATGCCCCCGGGACCTTCCAGAGGCTTATGGAATGCTGCCTAGGGCACCTCAACTTTGAAACCGTCCTGCTCTACCTGGATGATGTCATCGTGTACTCCAAGACCTATGAGGACCACCTGAAACACCTGGCTGAAGTCTTTGAAGCACTATCCCGATATGGAATGAAGCTGAAACCATCCAAGTGCCATCTACTGAAGCCAAGGGTCCAGTACCTAGGTCACGTGGTCAGTGCAGAAGGAGTAGCACCGGACCCAGAGAAGGTCACAGTCATCCAGGAATGGCCCACACCTACTACCGTCCGGGAGGTACGTCAGTTCCTTGGCTTGGTGGGCTACTACAGAAGGTTCATCAAGGGCTACACGAAAATGGCGGCGCCTTTGCAAGAGCTCCTGGTAGGCCACCCAAAGAAGAGAGGAAAGATCTCCGGCCCGCCATTTCACTGGGGAGAAGCAGAAGAACACTCCTTCAGACAAATGAAAGGGGCCTTGACGGGTGAAGAGATCCTAGCCTACCCTGACTACGGTCTGCCATTCGTACTGTACACAGATGCCAGTAATGTGGGACTGGGAGCAGTGCTTTCACAGGTGCAGGGAGGCAAAGAGCGTGTGATTGCTTACGCCAGCAGGAAGCTCAGGCCTACCGAAAGAAACCCAGAGAATTATAGCTCATTCAAGCTAGAGTTCCTGGCCATGGTATGGGCTATCACAGAGCGGTTCAAGCACTACTTGGCAGCCACCAAATTCACTGTCTTCACGGACAACAACCCCCTGACCCACTTGGATACTGCTAAATTGGGTGCCATGGAGCAGCGTTGGGTAGCCCGACTGGCGAATTATGACTTTACTGTCAAGTATCGAGCTGGCCGCAAGAACGGCAACGCAGATGCTCTGTCCAGGATGCCTCACCTAGCAGACGAGGGTGAAGATGAAGATGATCTGGAAGAGATTGAGCTGCCAGCGTTCCATCGCCATGGAGCAAAACAGTGTCGGCAGTCGCGTGCCAACCGCCAAGAGGTGACCCTGAACCCACTACCTCATTACAACTGGAAGGAGACCCAGGAAAATGATCCAGCGGTGGGCTTGGTAAAGAAACTGATCAGCCAGCCTGGCGCCAGCCTTGACAAAGGAGCCCCACCTGAGGCACAGTACCTATGGAAGGAGAGGGGTCGATTATTCATCTATCAAGACAAACTTTACAGGAGCATCATTGACCCGAGGACGCATGAGAAGGTGTGGCAAGTGATTGTACCACAGAAGGATACGAGGATGGTGCTAGAAGCCTATCACAATGGTGCAGGCCACTTTGGTTGGAAGAAACTGGAGGCCCTACTTAAAGTAAGATTCTACTGGGTGGGCATGAGATCTGCCCTAGAGAAGTGGTGTCGAAACTGCGGGCCTTGCAATCTTAGAAGAAAAGACCAGCACCGCCAGAGAGCACCACTCCAGCCCATCCAAACTAAACGGCCCCTGGAGATCGTGGCCCTGGACCATGTAAAGTTGGCACCCAGCAGACAAGGCTACAACTACGCTCTCACTATGGTTGACCACTACTCCAGATTCCTGGTGGTAGTACCAGTCAAGGACTTGACAGGTCAAACTGCAGCCAAAGCTTTCCAGACACACTTCTGTCGACCACATGGCTATCCAGATCAAGTGCTCACTGACCAAGGACCAGCCTTTGAAGCTGAAGTGTTTAAGGAGTTTTGTAACCTATACGGCTGCCAGAAGATCCGTACTACGCCTTACCATCCTCAGACCAATGGCATGTGTGAGAAGATGAACCACATCATTCTCGATCTTCTGAAGACGCTCCCACTAGAAGAACGAAGTCAGTGGCCAGAAAAGCTGCCCGATCTAGTGGACATGTATAACAACATCCCTGTGAGTTCCACGAACTGCACACCAGCATACCTGATGAGGGCCAGACCAGGGAGATTGCCA
Organism: Anomaloglossus baeobatrachus; assembly: GCF_048569485.1. Lineage (NCBI taxonomy): Eukaryota > Metazoa > Chordata > Amphibia > Anura > Aromobatidae > Anomaloglossus > Anomaloglossus baeobatrachus. The sequence continues at coordinate 501,923,700 of NC_134355.1, read as the reverse complement.
GTAGATCTGGAAATGGGAGTTGAGACCCCTGAAGACCATCAACAAGGTGCTGATTGGGATTCCAACCGCCAAGCCCAATACAAGAAAGTACAAGAGTGTGTGGAGCGAAGCCTGACTCAGCAGCGTGAGAAACAAGAAAAGGCCTACAATCGAAAAGCACCTGCTGTTCCTTTGATGCCAGGAGATATAGTTCTCAAGGGAAAGAGAAGACGTCATAAACTTGACAATCACTGGGAAGAAGAACCCTATACTGTGTTACCATCGACGCTTAGCAATGAAAAGACATGCCTTATCAGCAAAGATGGAGGAAAAACAACAGCTGTCGTTTCTAGAGATCGCCTAAAGAAATGTCCTGAACAACTAAGAATCCCTGAAGAAATTCCCAACCCTTTGCCAGTTCAAGAACCAAAAGAAAGGATGATCCATACTGCGCTTGGAGATTTTCCAGCAAGTTGGCCTCAATACAATGGAGCAGTTGTTATTCCAGTCATTACATTCACTCAATCTAGAGAAGTAGGAGACCTAGAAGCACCTGTTCAGAACCTAGAAGTGCCAAATGTAGCTGAAGCAGAAAACCACGCATTGGTATCAGTACCCAGTACACCCAGAATTCACATTGAGACACATACATCGGGTGGGAGGACACAACCTCAGACAGATGACAGTATAGTACTGCGTAGATCAACCCGCAGCAACTTTGGTCAGCTCCCATTACGCTATAGACAAAGTACAGTTTAGTTGAAAGTGACGGTATGAAGTGTAATGTTTAACCTGTTATAGTTAAGCAACGTTTAAGCGAAATGTGCCCACAAGGACTATTGTGAGACCTTCTTAAAATGTTAGACCACTGGTTATGAACTGGCTTTAACCACAAACTTTTGCATTGTAAAAAGTTGCCTTCTTGGTACCAACCACAGGGTCTGCCTGTTGAGGGGCATGGCTCTGCACCAACAAGGGGGCACGCCTGTTTATGGGGCCTGCCCTCCAACACTCGGAAGCGGGTACGCCTGTTTATGGGGCCTACCTTACACCACTCCCCTCAGGAGAGGAAGATTGGAGGAAAGGTCTGGGGAATGTGATGGCCCAGACCTGGTTACCAAAAGGACCGGTGACCTACCTCCTGGAGGTTTTTGGGTGGGGTTCGGACATGTGGGTGGTTGGTGGTGGAATGGTACCTGGCATGTTTAAATGTAAATAATTGCCCCTGTGTGGGAAAAGTTTGTAATTACCTTTTTTCTTTCTCTTGTCTTTGCAGCCCGAGGACGTGCTGATGATAACTAAGGGGGAATGTGGCGCCCCTGACCTGGTCAGGCACCACAGAGTATTGCACCCATGCGGGAGCAATGCTTCCAGGTAATCTCCAAAGGCCAAGATGAGGTGCACACACAAACATATAGTGACCAGGCCTCCCACACCACAGAGGGGACCCTTAGGTAGCCAGAAGGGGTTAACTTTCAATTCCCAGCTAGGGGTGTGTTCAGGGGCTGGTTGCTAGGAAGCAGGGCAGAGAGAGAGAGGAAGTGAGGGGTCGAGAGGAAGAAGTTGAAGTGTATGGAGGGAGAGCAGAGAAGCTCCCGTGCAGACAGGTCCTGAGGAGTGCTGTAGCTGAAAGCGGAGGAGAACGGAGTACTGTGGGTCGGCCTGAAGAGCATCCAGAGAAAGAGGGGTGGCTGAGTACGGAGATCCCGGTATCCGAGCACACAAGGGGAACTAGGTCCCCAGTACAGGCAGCAGATCATCCAGAGCTGCTTAACCTACAGGTTGGGGGGGTACTTCATGCCCTCACCACGACTACACAGAGCTTGAGCCAAGCAGCACACCAGGCCCATAAGGGGACAGGGCCAGAAGCCATCCCACCAAGGCCACGCTGCCGGCAGACGAGCCAGAGAGAGGGGAGCAGGGTGGTAACAGCTTCCCTGGAGGGGTCCTACCACGCTTCAAGCAAAGGATCCTCCTAAAACAGAAAGAGTGCAAGGAAGGCGAGTGGACAGCTACCCTCAGAACGGCCTCCTGGAATTCCTGGTTCCACCTGGTTATCACAGTGTCGCCCGGGCATCTCACCGTGACCTCCAAACAGTGAGTAAACACGTTAAAAGACTTCTTGGACTGTGTTTGAGTCATTCTGCGACTTGTGGTACTACAAACTCACACCGGGCCCTGGGGCTTGCCTCACTCTCAGGAGGCTACTATATCCGACTGCACCCACCATCAGCCCCAGGCGTCCCCTAACCTGCAGTGGCGGTCCCCACTGACCGCAATACTGAGAGTGGCGTCACGATCAAAACTGAAGATTCCCTACCTGTGACCAGCACCAGCTACGTGGAGTCCCTGAAGGTATGCACCGATACAACACCTGTGGGGCTTCACAGTTCCTCATTGACTTTGCTGGCAGAAGGATTTGCTTGCAGATTTGTGATAAAACTGCACTAAAAGAGCGTATAAAAAAACAGGATAAAACGCACGGTGTGCACACAGCCCTTTCTCATAGAGTTTTCAAAGCACCAACTGTCACAACTGTCATCTCCTCTCTCAGTAATGGGAAAATCTGTATTCACTGAAGAAAAATGTTACCCATGAATTGAGAATTTTAGAAATGGGAGATAAATCCAGTAGGAGAAATAAACACAATATGTCTAATAAGATCACAGAAAAGTTCCAAAAATTCATTTCAGACATATATAGATACCCTACTACTCTGATTAAAGGGAACCTGCCATCAGATTTGGTGACTATAAGCTGCGGCCACCACCAGTGGGCTCTTATATACAGCATTCTAACATCCTGTATATAGAGCCCAGGCCACTGCGTAGAATGTAAAAACCACTTTATAATATTCTTACAAATTGTCGGTTCAGTGCAGACTGGTTGGATGGGTGTCTCCATTCTCCGGGTCCGGCGCCTCCTCTTTTTGGCCATCTTTGTCCTCCTCCTTCTGAAGCCTGGGTGCATGACGCATCCTTCATCATACACACGGGCTACCATTGAGGTCCTACGCAGGTGCACTTTGATCTGCCCTGAGCAGGGCAGATAAAGTATTATAGTGAGCATGAGCGGGACCTCGATGCTGACCTGTGTGCATGACGTAGGACGCGTCATGCACCCAGGCTTCAGAAGGAGGACAAAGATGGCCGAAAGATGAGGCACCGGACCCGGAGAACGGAGACACCCATCTGACCCATCTGTACCGCAGCGACCGTTTAGGTGAGTATTATAAAGTGATTATTACATTCTACACAGCGGCCTGGGCTCTTATATACAGCATGTTAGAATACTGTATATAAGAGCCCACTGGTAGTGGCCACAGCTTATAGGCCCCAAATCTGGTGACAGGTTCCCTTTAAGGTTTAATATCTAATAAGATGTATTAAAAATATTTTTTATTTTTATGTGTTCTATTGATTTATGAAAACAATAGTAATAAAACCAATACATGCGCTTTAGTAACTTCTGTCACAGTTGATGACATTTCTGTAGACATTTCTTACTATTTACACATGGAATAAAGAACAGATTCTCAGCAGGCTCGTCCCAAATGCAATGTAAAATGCTTTTTTTGTGAGAATGTATCAGCAATATCCGTATTATCACCATCTTTGCACTTCAACTGCTTCAGCTAAATGTTTATTATTCATCAATATGAAAGTCTTCTTTTATTGCATGCGAGAGATTGTAGAGCGGCTTATTATTTTCTGTTGGCGATGCCTCCCTTGTTAGAGGGAACGGTGATATTCCAAGATAGTCCATAATTGCAGACACCCACATGGCCTTTAACTTGGCCACGTAGCTATCAAACATTTTTTCGAGTTAATATATAATTATATTCCTCCTCTCCGCAGTGTGCAGTTACGCTTTTCTATCCAGCTCTAATAATATTGCTTATTTAATGACTTTTGGTGGCCCAGGCAGTATGTTGTCATGGCGATGTCTACTCTCCATTGGGTTTTTAGAAGGTCTTCCCTTGCGTGGAGCTGAATGTTATGTCATACAGGCTAAGCCCAATTACTTCACAGACCTGAATTTCAGGTTGGAGGTTTATTGTTTTATTTCATGGCTGAGTTATAGTTTTGAGCTGTAAAAATAGGCCCCACTATTTAAAAAGAGAGTACGTACCACACCATTCAGATTGGCACTGCCCTTCCTTTGTAGGCCGCCATGTTACATCTTTTACTAGTTTCATTTGAATAAAAGGGAAAATGGGAACTGTTCGTTCCCCTTTTCTACTTTAAAATGTTAACTTCCTTCATTTTTAGAGTACTACACAGCGATTTGTGTAATGTTTTCCAGGATAAAACGGGTTACAGGGATTTATAGATCCATCCATTATGCTGGAAATAAAATATAAACTTTGCATATACAGTATATAATTTGAAAAAAGACCAAAGTCGCAGTTAATAAACTAGGGGTATTATATATGTATCACCAGAAAGTGATGTATATTTCTGGTGATACATATACAGCATATCCCATTGTGGGTAAATATTTTATTATATCTTTTCATGGGACAACTCTGAAGATATGAGACTTTGATACAATGTACAGTAGTCAGTGCACAGCTTGTATAACAGTGTAAATTTGGTGTGCTAAATAACTAATAAACAGCCATTAATGTCTAAACAGATGGCAACCAAAGTGAGTATACTCCTAAGTCAAATAGGCCAAATTATGTCCATTTAACCTTTTTCCCTCCTCTGTGTCATGTGACTCATTAGTCTTTCAAGGTCTCAAGTGTAAATGTGGAGAAAGTGTGTTAAATTTGGAGTTATCGCTCATGCACTCTGTCATACTGGTCACTGGAAGTTCAACATGGCAACTCATGGTAAAGAGTTCTCTGAGGATTTGAAAAAAGTAGTCTTGCTCTACATAAAGATGGCCTAGGCTATAATAAGATTGCAAACTACCTGAAGCTGAGCTGCAGCATGGTGGCCAAGACCATACAGCGGCTTAACAAGACAGGTTCCACTCAGAACGAGCCTCGCCTTCGTTACCACCAAAAAATATGTGAGTGTTGCTAGCATAGCTGTAGAGGTTAACCCCTTAACGACCCATGACGTACTAGATACGTCATGGATCGTGTTCCGGTAAGCCCCGCCCCCTGCCGCCGGGGGGCGGCGGCGATCGGCGCACATATCAGCTGTTATCAACAGCTGATATGTGTGCCTGCTAGCCGCGGGTGGAATTGCTTCCACCCGCGGCCATTAACCCCTTACATTTCGCTGCCAAAGTCTTGGCAGCGATATGTATATGGGCGCCGCCATGACAGTGACTTACCCCGCCCCCGCCAGAAGTCACGTGACATGATCACGTGACTTTCGGCGGTTGCCATGGTAGCACAGGGTCATGTGATGATGCCTGTGGCTAACATGAGTCACTTCCTCTCAATGCCGGAATACAGCCGGCATTGAAAGTAAAGCAGCAAATCTGCAGTTCTCAGCTCTGTAGCTGAGATCTGCAGATTGTGCAAAGCGATCGGATTGCTGATCGCAATAGCCCCCTAGGGGGACTAGTAAAATAAAAAAAAAAAGTAAAAAAAAAAGTTTTAAAAAATTAAAAAAAAATAAAAAAACCTAAAAGTTCAAATCACCCCCCTTTCACCCCATTGAAAATTAAAGGGTTAAAAAAATAAAAAATACACACATATTTGGTATCGCCGCGTTCAGAAATGCCCGATCTATCAAAATATAAAATCAATGAATCTGATCAGTAAACGGCGTAGCGGCAAAAAAATTCCAAACGCCAAAATTACGTTTTTTGGTCGCCGCAAATTTTGCGCAAAATGCAATAACAGGCGATCAAAACGTAGCATCTGCGCAAAAATGGTACCGTTAAGAACGTCAGGTCAAGACGCAAAAAATAAGCCATCAATGAGCCTCAGATCCTGAAAAATGAGAACGCTACGGGTTTTGGAAAATGGCGCAAAACGTGCGCCACGTTTTTCGGACAAGCTTGTGAATTTTTTTAACCCCTTAGATACAAGTAAACCTATACATGTTTGGTGTCTATAAACTCGCACCGACCTGAGGCATCATACCCACACATCAGTTTTACCATATAGTGAACACGGTGAATAAAATATCCCAAAAACTATTGTACAATCCCACTTTTTTTGCAATTTTTCCGCACTTGGAATTTTTTTGCCATTTTCCAGTACACTATATGGTAAAACTTATGGTTTCATTTAAAAGTACAACTCGTCCCGCAAAAAACAAGCCCTCATATGGCAAGATTGATGGAAAAATAAAAAAGTTACGCCTCTCGGAAGAAGGGGAGCAAAAAACAAAAACGCAAAAACGGAAAGTGCCCGGGGGCTGAAGGGGTTAAAAGGATGATGGGTCAACCTATCAGTTTTTTTTAATCGTATGAACGTATACCTTACCATCATATAAGATTAAGCACCAGACAATAAACAATGATTGAAAGTATCAAAAAGGATAAAAATCAAAATCAGATCTTATACTCTGAGCCTATCAGTGCTAACAGCATATGACTCACACTGCATCAAATTGGTCTGCATTGCTGTCATCTGAGAAGGAAGTCTATTCTAAAGCTGATACACAAAAAAAGCCTGCAAATATTTGCTGAAGACAAGCAGGCTAAGGACATGGATTACTGGAACCATGTCCTGTGGTCTGATGAGACCAAAATAAACTTATTTGGTTCAGATGGTGTGAAGTGTGTGTGGTGGCAACCAGGTGAGGAGTTCAAATACAAGTGTGTCTTGCCTACAGTCAAGCATGGTGGAAGGCGTGTCATGGTTTGGGGCTGCATGAGTACTGCTGGCTGTATGGAGCTACAGTTCATTGAGGGAACCTTGAATGTCAACATGTACTGTGACATACTGAAGCAGAGCATGATCTCCTCCCTTTGTAAACTGGGCCACAGGGAGGTATTGCAACATTATAACAACCCCAAACACACCTTCAAGAATACCATTACCTTGCTAAAGAACCTGTGTGCAAAGGAGCTGGACTGACCCAGGTTTTCTCTTGAAATAAACCCTAGTGAACATCTTTAGGGCATCCTCAAATGGAAGGTGGAGGAGCATAAGGGCTCGAGCATCCACCAACTCTGTGATGTCGTCATGGAGGATAGAAGAGGATTCCAGTGGCTCCTATGAAGATCTAGTGAACTCCATGCCAAGGAGTGATAAGGCAATGCTTGAAAATAATGATGGCCACACAACATATTGACACTTTGGGCAGAATTTTGCCATTCTCACTTAGGGGTGTACTTACGCTTGTTGCATTAATGGCTGTGTGTTGAGTTATTTGGAGGGCACTGTTATACAAGCTGTACACTGACTACTTTACATTATATCAAAGTGTCATATCTTCAGTGTTGTCCCATGAAAAAATATAAAAAAGTACAAAAATGTGTGGGGTGTACTCATTTTTGTGATATACTGTACTTACTCAAACAATTATATGTAGTGTTCTCCTGTTAGCATTGCTCTGGCACATCCCTTGTAGTTCCTGCTTTTCTCATATGAGATGTACAGACCTAGCAAAGGTTAAATTGACTCCGGTAACACAGCACTGGGATGTATCAGCAGAAAAATAATTACACCAAGCTTGACATCTTTTAATGGCTTTTGCAATGATAGGTTTTCTTAAAGGAAACCTGTCACCATGAAAATGCAGGACAACCTGCAGGGACCATGCTATAAAGCAGATGGAGCAGAGTAGACCAATATAGTTTTGTGAGGATAGATTTAGAATAACCTGTGTTTTATGCATTTAAAAATCTGCTCTTTCTGGATTTTTCGGTCCAGTGGGCGGTCCCAGTGGGTGGTCTCAGTGGGCGGTCCTATCAGTGATTGACAGTTGTCTCTGTATGCACACTTATAGAATGAAAGCTGTCAATCAGTGATAGAACCTTCCACTTCACCAAAACTCACAGAAAGAGCAAATGTTTAAATGAATAAAACAAAGATTATACTGAGTCTTTACAAAACTATATCTTAATTAACTTTGCTGCTTCTGCTCTATAATAAGGTGCCTGCTTGTTTTGTATTTTCATGGTGACAGGTTCCCTTTAATCCTCCAGTGTGATAACCTTTGGTGACAGGTTATCAAGGTGGTGCATGTGAATAATGATAACATTTGCTATATTAGACAATTGTGAAAACATGTCTGGTGGCAGTGACAGCAAACACTTCCTTATGTGATGGCAGTGGTCACTGACCTGAATAGTGAGATTTCATTCATAGGTATGTCACAGCTGCAGCTAGTGGTTTGCTTTCATGGCAAACTATTATTTCTATTGAGGTCCCTCACAAAGTCAACAGAAGTCATAAGATAGTTATTAGGGATGATCGAATACCTCAAATATTCGGCTACGCCCATATTCGACGAATAGTTCACCGCTATTCGACTATTTGCGAATATTCGATGTGCAATGTAAGTCTATGGGACACCAGAATAGTTGCCGAATAGCTTCCCATAGACTTACATTGCGTATCGAATATTCGCGAAGCCGAATATTGCCGAATATTTGTGATATTCGATCATCCCTAATAGTTATACATCAGTGGCAGGACAGCTACATGGAATCATATTGAATAGTTTATTTTTTTCCATAATGAGCCGAACTTTTAAAATCCATAAAAGCTTTTTTAATAAAACCCTTTTTTGGATGCAGTCTGTGGCTAAACTGGTCACCAACATGGTACAGGACTCGTATAATAACACATTTTCTAGAATTTAGGAATATGTATTAATATGTTTAAAAAGCAACTAAAGCTTTTATTTTTTCTTTAAATATCCTCCCAAGGCTTTGCAAAGTTATATATTTTTTAAATATACTTCATTACTTTATTTTGCTCCCTTGTCTCTCAAACACTATGCAGTAATGCTGTTTCCATGCCAAGTTCATGCTCCTCCAGAAGCTACTTTCAACTGCTGCTCAGCAAAGCTTCCTACACTATGTACAAACAAGGTATTACATTAACCATGTCTGAGTATCTCTGCTCCTCACCTATGTACTGTAACCCTAATGTCCATGCACAGACTCTTGGAATATAATAATATAAAAATATATCATAAGATAGTATCCAGTAGCAGCAGTTGAAAGATCTTCTAATGGAGCATGAAGCAGTATGAGATGAAACAGTATAGAGCATAGTATTTGAGAGAAATGTAAGCAAAATAAGGTAATAATGTATACTACAAAGCTGTGAAAATAACTTTGCAATGACTGTATGATAATTAAATAAAAAAAAAATGTAGATACTATTTATGTCTGCCACATTGCAAAAGCCAATCCCTTCCAGCAGGTGCAATGTGACAGCTTTCTGCTGACATTATGCTATGTGATGGGGACTTTCACTTACAACTGATAATTACAAGGGACTGAGGTCTAGCAGACATTGGGGGCATAAGATTATTTACTACTTATGATTAATTTTCTATGGCCCCTTATCATAAAAATGGTTCTTTGAGAGTTCTCTAATCATGAAAAAGAAGAAATCAATAGAGTTGTTTAGCATGCCTGGAAGTGATGGACTGCTAATGTATATGTTAGTACTAAAACAGGTAATGACTTTGTATGACTATCTACTGTAGATTATAACGAAAAATTAAACCTAAATGAATCCATACTGGCTAGGATGGTACTGCTGCTTCTGATAAGATGCCTTATTTTCCTTGAAGGGAATTTGTTGGTAAGATCAACAATCCTAAGCCATCTATACATGTGTGATGACTGTCACAACACTACTTGTATACAAAAAATGTAGAAGTAGTCAGACAGGCTGAGATCATAAACTAGGAGGGGACGACAGTACATGGGGGGCAGACAGAGATAAGGTCAAGATACAAGCCGAAGGTTAGGGTTCCAGGAAAGTCAGTACAAAATACAGGGAGTAGACAAGGACGTGATCATGAGGAAGTCCGAGATCAGAAGCCATGAAGGGATACAACACGCATGTGGAACATGGAAGTTTGCATGAGGCTTTATATACAGTATGCTGCTTCTCCATAGCACAGTATTGTTTGACACAGCTTGTTAAAACTCAGTGGTTATTTACTTGCTCTTATGATACGCAAGCATTAAACTTTCTATACAAATAAAGAGTAACTAATCTTATTTCCACACTTTATTCCCAAAGTTCTTCTCAACTATTGTATCAATGCATGATGCGCGTATTCACCTCATTTCACTTGACCTTAAATACTTTCACAATACATTCTAAAGTTGTTTGAAATACATTGAATATTCCCCAAGTATTAATGCGCTTTATCGGTACAGATAGCGCATCATTGCTTGTGAGGACAATGATATCACTGTTCTTGAGAACATTTATTCATAGAATCAAGACTAAGAAAAGTGAAAACTGTTGACAAAGAGTCAAAGAAAAATCAACTGATCACATTTTTTTGGAAACTATTTTAGTTTTACTTATCTTGATGTTTTTACATGTTTTTGTTACAAATATTAATCTCGATAATGTGTCCAATTGTTTATTTATTTTTTATGAAATAAAAAATGGTCTCCTTGATATGTCACATATCCTAATTTTAGTCTCTAGAGCTACATGTGGCTTTATAACTTCTGGCAACAGCACGTATTACTGTGCAGAAATGTCTCTTTGGGTAGCATTCATAAGTTTGTGGCATCAGTTTGATCCACTTTTTCCAATCAAATATACATGCATGTTCTGTGTACTGTACTTGGTTTTTTTGTGGAGTCAGGGGAAAGAGTTGACAATAGTTATTGTATATGGCCAACTTGATAACTTGATTGACCCTTTGTCACTTGACACCACTTGTTTGCATCAGCAAAGATTTAGTATTTCCAAATTATCTGTTCCTCCTGGATGATCACTGCAAGTAAAGACCTTAAGAACTTGTCTTCAGTAGATGATTATCCCTATTATCTCATATGAAATCATTCTGCTATATTAAAAACTGGGGTAAGCACCAGATGAAGTCAGCATAATACTGAATGGCATTTTGGAGTAAACTATGTGAAAGGTCTGTAACAAGCTCCAACTGATTTATTGCCCTATTGGTCTCATTGACAATTTTGAAAAAAACAACCCCTGAAAATAGGATGTAGCACGTCACATTAAAAGGTACTATAAAAAAGGGAGGTTAAGATAGGATGAAGAAGGGGGAAGAAAGAGGAGAAAAGAAGAAAGAATAATAAAGTTTTTTAGGGATGGGATAGGCAGTTTAGAGGTTCTTCGCAATGCTTACAAGAGGCAACTAAAATGCCACCAGGGCTATAAGCTTTAACAAATTGGGATTTTTATCAAATGTTGGAAGGGACAAGAAAACGTTGTACAGATCATTGTAATAAAAGCAAAGGATCTAAAGGGGATGTCCACTATTGGACAACTATTTCTCATTCCCCATGTTATGTCCCATTAAAATAAAAAATCTTATACTGACCTTCTGTGCTGATGTCATTCTAGCAGTGCGGCGTTTTCATATTCCCAGGGCTCAGCAGAGGTCGTGACAACATGCAAGTCCTGCACCCAACCACCGTTGCCTTCTCTCTCCACCTTCGGACAAATGATTAATCAACATAAAGTGAGAACTGCGGCTGTCCGCTCATTTTTTTGATGGATCATTTGTCTAGAGGCGGGGAGAGAAAATCTGGCAGTGATTTGCTGGAAGGCTCGCGTGACATCACAACCTCATGTGAGCCCTGGGAATGCAAGTGGAAGGTGTGTATAAGGATGGGGCCACACGGGGATTACTGCGTACCTCTCGCATTACACTTGGCTCACGCTGGCAGTACAGCAGAGCCGAGTGTCATGCGAGTGTCCCTGCGACTGAGGTCCGCTCGTGCGAGCGGACCTCAGCTGTGGGGGGGCGGGCCGGCACTGAGGAGGGGCGGGCTGGTGCTGCTGAGGGGAGGGCCAGCACAGAGGAGGGGAGGAAGGGATTTATCGCCCTCTCTCCTCCGTAGCCGGCTATTGCCATTCTCACCCTGCACTTGCGGTACACCGGTGTACCGCGAGTGCAGTGCGATAATTCTCTCGCCCCATAGACTTGAATGGGTGCAAGAGAAAACAGGATCACATTACAGTCGAAGCATGCTGCAATTGTTTTCTCGGTCCAATTAGGGCTGAGAAAATAATCGCTCATGGATGCTGGCACATAGGCTAATATTGGTCCAAGTGGAATGCGATTTTTTTATCGCACTCCACTCTCACCGATTTTCATGCCATGTGGCTTAGGCCTAAGCTTTATTATTTTAATGGGGCCAAACATGGGAAATGAGAAGGGATTATCCAAGTAGTGGACAATGGACACCCCTTCAATTCTTCAACCAAAGAAGATGTGGCTATGATCATTACAAAATGCCAAAAAATTACAATGACTTTAAACAAGTAAAGCCTTAGAATTAAACAAAGATATTGATGCAAATTTTTCTTAGTCTACTGATCTCCGAACCTATTGATATATCCATGAAGAGTTTATGCTAATAATTCAGAGCTGGTCAGTGAGAAAGATGCCCATGCTCTTTTTTTGATGCAAGAGTCAAAATAAATGAGCATCTGATGTAGCATTTGTGTGCTTCCACATGGAGAGGGAGCTGAAATCTGCAATTGCATTAATGTCAGGAGAAGGTTTTTTTTAATTCTTCAAATTGTTCTAAATAATATTTATTCTTGGCCCCTTTTCGAAAAGTTTCCATATATAATACTAAAGTCAAAACACAGATTAAATCAGCTCACCCATTCATGGAACCATGCAACGGATTCAGTTAGTGTAGACTGAGGCAATAATCTATATGAAAAAGGGTAATCTGGCATCCAGGATCCATAAAAATAGACATTTTATTGAAGTATCCTTTAAAACTATTCACTCCATATTAAAAGGCAAAAGACACAATGGCCAAGGTATCAAAGTTCATATAAATGCGTTTCGGATTATCTGTCCTTATTCATTGTATAATGAATGTACAATGAATAAGGACAGATAGTGCGAAACGTGTTTATGTGAACTTTGATACCTTGGTCATTGTGTTTTTTGTCTTTTAATATGGAGTGAAAAGTTTTTAATCATACTTCAATAACATTTCTATTTTTAAGGATCCTAGATGCCGGAGTATACTTTTTCCTATGCATACATAATGATGTTACAAAGTTGTATAAGGTAAACTTAGCCTTAAATCCTATAACAAGAGCATATATAGTACGTTACCACAACAACCATGGTAATCACATAAGCAGTTATATACAGTTAGGTCAAAAATAGTTGGACAGTGACACAAGTTTTGGTATTTTAGTTGTTTACCAACAAATATCCAATATATAGTTATATAATCATTATGGGCTTACATTGCAGACTCTCTGCTTTAATTTGGAATAAGGGTTTAGGAATTACAGTTCTTTAATATGTAGATGCCTCTTTTCTAAGGGACAAAAAGTAATTGGACCATTACCACAAAAGCTCTTTAATAGGCTGCTTGGGCTGTTCCTTTATTAATCCATCATCAATATAGCAGGTGAAAGGTCTGGAGCTTATTCCAGATGTGCCATTTGCAGTTGGAAGCTATTACTGTGAACCCACAACATAAGGTCAAAGGAGCTCTCAAAGGAAAAGAAACTGACCATCAATAGGCTGGAAAAAAAGAAGAAATCCATCCGAGAGATAGATTAAATGTTAAGAGTGGCCAAGTCAACAATTTAGTACATTCTGCAAAAAAAAAAAAAAAAAGAGCACACTGGTGAGTTTGAGACTCAAAAAGGCCTGGACATCCATGTAAGACAAGAGTGGTGGATGATCACAGAATCCTTTCCATGGGTAAGAAAAATCCCTTCACAACATAAACCCAAGTGAAGAACGCTCTTCAGGAAGTAGGTCTTTCAGGATCTAAGTCTACTATAAGGAGAAAATGTCATGAGAGCAAATACAGAGGGTTCTCCATGCAGTGCAAACTATTATTCAGCTTTAAAGGAAACCTGTCACCAGTTTTTTGCCCTACAAGCTGCGGCCACCACCAGTGGGCTCTTATATACAGCATTCTAGCATACTGTATATAAGAGCCCAGGCTGCTGTGTACAACATAAAAAACACTTTATAATACTCATCTAAACCGGTCGCTGCGGTGGATGTGGCTCAAATGGGCTTCTTCGTACTTCGGTGTCGGCGCCTCCTCTTTCAGTCATCTTCGTTCTTCTTCTGAAGCCTGTGTGCATGACGCATCTACGTCATACACACTCGCCGGTCCGTGGCAGGTGCACTACAATACTTTAATCTGCCCTGCTCAGGGCAGATCAAAGTGCACCTGCTCAGGACCTGAATGCCGGCGAGTGTGTATGTCGTCGGACACGTCATGCACCGTGGTTTCAGAAGGACGATGGAGGCGGCGACAAAGATGGCCGAAAGAGACGGCGCCGACAACCAGAGGGCGAAGACGCCCATTTGGTCCACATCCAATGCAGTGACCGGTTTAGGTGAGTATTATAAAGTGTTTTTTATGTTCTGCACAGCAGTCTGGGCTCTTATATACAGCATGTTAGAATGCTGTATATAAGAGCCCACTGGTGGTGGCCGCAGCTAACCAGGTGACAGGTTCCCTTTAAAAATACAAAGGCCAGATTAGACTTTGCAAAACACATCTAAAGAAGCCAGTCCAGGTCTGGAAAAGCATTCTTTGGACAGATGAACCTAATATCAACCTGTACAATAATGATGGGAAGAAGAAAGTTTGGAGAAGTATTGGCATGGCTCATGAGCCAAGGTACACCACATCCTTTGTAAAACATGGTGGAGGCAGTGTGTTTACATGGATATAGATGGCTTCCAATGACAGTGGCAATGTCACTAGTGTTTATTGATGATGTGACTGAAGACAGAAGCAGCCAGATAACTTCTGAAGTGTACAGGGATATACTTTCTACTCAGATTCAACCACATATAGCAAGGTTGAGTGCATGCTGCTACACAGTACAGATGTACAATGACCCAAAACTTACCGTGAAAGCAATTCAGGAGTTTTTAAGGTAAAGAAGTGGAATATTCTGCAATGGACAGGTCAATCACGAGATCTCAACATCCTCAAGCATGCATTTCACATGCCCAAGACAAAACTTAAAATACCAAAAAGACCCACAAATGAGCAACAACTGAATTAAGCTTCAGAAAAGCCTGGCAAAACATCACAAAGGAGGAAATCCAGCGTTTGTTGATGACTGTGGCTTCCAGACTTCAAGCAGTCATTGTCTGTATGTTGCTCACCAATGGTGGACCTGCTGGACCACAGGGAGGACCCAGGATTACACTTTTGTAGGAGGGGCTTAACTAAACGCCCTCCGTGAGGAGGAACACCAGGTGCCACTGCCAGGGCAGTAACTGAGACTGTTGAAGCTGAGCGGAGCAGGGAGATAGCCGGACCGGGGTCAGATAACAAACAAGACAGGCAGGATCTGCACTAGCAGGACAAACAGGGATGGTAGGACACACAGGGCAGAACAGGAACACAGTCTGGAATGGAACAGGCAAAACAGGTACCGGGAGGTGCAGAATTTCTGGCATGGATAATCAAACTGAGGTCACCAGGCAAAGGACATCAGGCACAGGACATCAGACCCAGGTTAAGCATGGACAGACTCTCAGGAGGAACTCTGGTCATCAGGGTCCAAGTCATCAGGCAAATAACGCCGGTCATCAGGGTCCAGGTCATCGGATCGAATCACAAGGCACAGGACATCAGGCACAAAACATCGGACACAGGTGCATCCAGGATGGCTAAAGCAGACAGAATGAAAGGTGCAGGTGTAGCACCCACGGGGCAGGGATTAAATTACTCGTCGCCGGGCCAGTGATGTCACGGGCGACCCTGCCCGGCTTCGTGGCCCTGAGGTATACACCAAAAGGGATGGAGGATCGGATGGCGCTATGATGGTGGGGAGATGTTGAGGATGTTGGGAGTTGTCTCGTAATGCCACCTGCGGTATGCGGTCAAGGATTAGCCGCTGCTATGGGTGCTGTCCTCTGGGATAGATGGTGTTGCAGCTCAGATGGTTCGGCTCCCCACAGGTAGAGTGGGCCCCAGGGAAGACGACGGAGGTGGTAGTGGCCGGTGGCGCTGGAGCGTGGAGCGACGGCAACGGCAATGACGGGCTGACGCAGTGGATGCAGTTCAAGTCTTTACTCACTGTTAGGTCGTCACCCTCGGAGTGCCGGTTTCCCCCGTGATGGGCCCCAGCCGGTCCTGGACAGTTCAGAGGCCATCACCGGTGTTGTGAAGTGTGAGACATTCCTTCCTTGCGCTTTGTAGTGTGGATCCCCGTGGTGTAAAGCTACTTGGGGACCCCTGCCTTTGGTAGTTAAGTTCCTGTCCCATTCGCAGGTAGCATGAATCAAACATGGGTGCGACCGTGGTCCTCACTCCTGACTCTGTATGCTGCTGTGCCCCGGGATCTTTGGTGGGCAGAGAGACGTGAAATCCCCCTGTCCGGCAGATTCTGATGGCACAACATGAAGTGTATGCCACCCTAGGGCTCTGCACCCTGAACTAAACTGGCACTGAGGGAGCTATTGAGCTTAACCTCCAGCTACCATGTTGCTCCTGTCTCACCAACTCCACCAGTCATCTGCTGCTTCTTCCAGTCGGGCCTGTCCTAACTAAGGAAGCTCTAAAACACTCTCCTTAGCGACCATGTTGTTCTGTGTCCCAGACTATTCTGAGGTAAAAACTGTGTGTTCTCTCACTTCCTCTGTGCTGCCCCCACCTTCCTGATGACTCACTGGTGGCTGGGAAAAACCTGTTGTTATGGTGACCACCTTTAGCCCAGTTCCAGTGTCTGGCTGCTAAGTTGGGAAAGTACCTAAACTGTGCGTGTGTTGTGTAAATGATAAACACCAGTGGCTAACCTCTTCCTTACCCGGGATGAGTACTGTATCTTAAGTCAGATGCAATACCCTGTGTACCCTGTGGCGTCTGAAGCCCCAGGGGCGCCACACAGGCGGATATGGACACAGGTACAGGCAGGTACGAACACAGGTGCAGGATACAGGCAAGTATGGACACAGATGCAGAATATGGACTGGTACCAGGGAGCAGACAGGACAGATCCAAGGAGACAGACAGGAAAGACACAGCAGAGCAGAACTGATTGCATGCAGGACTGGTGCTGGAGGCTGGGAGACCAGAGCAGACAGACATGACCAGCATGCAGGCTAGGATCAAATCCTAATTAATTGATCTGGCCCTGCCCAACAGGGTAGGGAGCCTTAAGTACCTAGTGCCTCCCAGTGAAAGGCTGGAGACACCTTTGCAAGGTGCACACCCTTCCTCTTAAAGGCTGGAGACCAGGAAACCCTATGCAGCATGCACAAGGCATTTGTAAGCTGGAAAGCAACTACATATGGTAGCCTTCCTTGCTGCCATACATCCCCAGGACCCTGTCCTACTTCAGATTGGCATTCTTAGCAGGCTCTCTATCCACTTCACTTCCTCCATCCCTCCTATCTGCAGCTCTATGATGCTTTTCTGCATTTATGGGTTACCTCTTCCTTGCATAGTTATACCACTTGGGACGCTGAACCCGTCCATTCTATCCTCCCTCAACCATACTGAGACGCAAAACCTTGATAAAGGCTTGAAAAAAGCCGAAACGTTGTCTTTGCTTACTGTTTTTGGTTGTGGTACACTTTTTGCAGATTATCAAAAAAATTAAAAATAAAAATTAAAATATTTGAGCCTTTTGTGTGCTGGAGTTATCCTTTTCTGTATTACCCAGTCATAAGTGAACCATTTAAGTTCATATTTTATTCCTGCTGCTCTCTGAGTTCGACGGCTATTTTTTCGTTTTAGAAGCTGTCATGCAGTAGATATGGGATTTTTAGGCTGTTCTGCATTTTTACTCTTTGAGTGAGTCTTCCTTGGTAAAAACCATAAACATTAGCACTACATAAGACGACCAAAATCTCAGGAACCATATACCACCGAAAAAAATACTCAAGGAAGTGGCGTGAAGAAAATAAGAGCAAAAACTGGTCACTTTTGACCTGGAGACATGTTCTCTAACTGTGTATATGCTCAAATGTACTCATATAAATGAATTAATATATAAATGAATTCAATTACACATTGTGTAAATTGAGAAAGTACATTTTACAGAGGGTCTGCTTATTAAACTCTGATGCAAGAACATATTTCTGTTAATTCAGCTGAAGAATAAATTGTCTAATGAACTAAAAAAAAGCTAAGAAATTCACCCTTGCACAATTAACCTTCATATACAATCTGCACTCTAAAAGCAAGGACAGTACGTATAATCTCTGTAGGCCTCACATTGTTCCTATGGGAACAAAACAATAGAATGTTACTAAGCCTTTCAAGGCTACGACGCTTCTGTGAGGATCCCTGAGGATAGCTAACCTATTTCTGGAATTCTCTGGCACTCTGCAAATCTTCTAATTCCACACAATTAAATTATCCTATACGTAATATTGAGCTGGCTCTTCACATGATAAATCTTTCATTCTCCGCGCGTATGCTTATTTCACATTCTTAATTAAATGTTGATATTTATTTATTGGTTCGGAGACATATTTTTCGCGAGGATGTAGATATTATGGATTCTGCAGGCTAAGGGTCACTCATCATAATTATGGACATGACCGGGTAGCAAAATGACTGCAGTATTTATAGCGTCCAGATAACCAAAGCTCCAACTGTCGGAATGTCCACACATATGTCAGGCACTACAATGACATTTCTGTCTGTGAAGTAGAGTGGATTGCCGGCATTGGATTCTGCTGTAGGTGGCAATGTTACTCTGTCTAAAAGACAAGGAAAAAGTGATGCCTAGTTCGAGATTTACAACACGGTTGACTAATTTATGTGTTTCTCCTTTATATGTTGTGAAATCCATCGCTTGATATATGGAATATTATTTTGTGTGTAAAATACGACAGTTTGATCATTGTAAGTTGAACCACAATAGGCAATTAGTGTTTGCAATTAAACGTGAATTGTGTGATAATCGCAGGGGACTATAATGTTAAATGAGCCTTATTCTGATAGAATAATCCATTTTTGGGATATAAAACAATAAAACGTTAGGATAGAGGATATGATACTGGTAATTGATAGATTTTGAAAAAAAAACCCCATTACAAATTAGAGAAATAGATCAGCTTGACACGTTAAATGCTTTTATTGGATAAATGTAATTGAATTATTATATACCTAAGTTTACCCAATAAAAGTACTGTGATGTAGTGTGTCAAACTTGCATTTCAAGCTGATTCCAGCTATGTTCAGTTATTAACAAAGATGAAGCTTTCCATTCATATTAGAGAAAAGCAAACACATGCCAACATTTAAAAATAATAAATCTGGGACGTTTAACCCTTTCAAGCTAC
This sequence comes from Anomaloglossus baeobatrachus, assembly GCF_048569485.1. NCBI lineage: Eukaryota > Metazoa > Chordata > Amphibia > Anura > Aromobatidae > Anomaloglossus > Anomaloglossus baeobatrachus. Next base: position 501,904,369 of record NC_134355.1, on the reverse strand, counting down.
ATAACATGATGGATATATCCATCATGAGCAGGTTAGGGTGTGTTGATAGGAATTTGGAGCTGAGTGAGTTGATGTACACGGCACTTCTGGAGTGGTTCACAAGTAGGGTCCAAAACTGTCTAAAGTAGATGTAGAAACTTGGCACTCAAGATTAATGTAAATAGTTGTTTATACTGTGAAGAACTTGTAGGACCAGCACAAGCACAGATGTTTTGGTCAAAAGACCTCCATCAGTGTGCATGCAGAGGGTCCTCAGACAGTATAGTAGTGTGGCAGTGCCACATAGACAGCGCTGGACACCGTGTCATACCCAGCTATGCCACTTGCCACACTACTATACTTTCTGAGGATCCTCTGCATGCACAATGATGAAGATCGTATGACCGAAACATATGTGCTCATGCTGGTCCTACAAGTTCTTCACAATAAAAACAACTATAGAAATTGGGAGCTGTCAGTGCTACAAAGGGCAGGTGCCATCTGTGTTTTGTCAAATCGTATGGACCCAAAAAAAGAAACAAGACAGAAGAAGAATCAACACCTTCTAAATGTGGTGCTGGAGAAGGATGTTGTCAATATCTTGGATGGCAAGAAGAACAAACAAATTAATTTTGGAACAAATCAAGCCAGACATGTCACTAGAAGTATGGATTTCCATGCTGCAACTTTCCTACTTTGGACACAACATACGAAGAGAGCAATCACTGGAGAAAGACATGATTGGTCATAAGACTAGATGGAATAAGGTAAAGAGGAATATGAGCAACCAAATAGCTTGATACTATCAAGATAATGGTGGATAAGACCCTGGTGGACATATCTAGGCTTGCAAAAGATTGATCTTCCTACAGAGCTTTTATCGATCAAGTCACCATGGCTCGAGATCAAGCTGAAAGCAGATAAATAATAGTAATATTAACCCCAAAATAACGCAATAACAGCAATAGTCCAGCATGTTAAAAAACAACTCTATCAACAAAAAAATTAAAAAAGTTATACAGTTCACAAATTGGCGACAAAAAACTGTTATGGCAATCAGCCAAAAGTAACGTGCCAGTGAATTGTGTTGACAGAGGAAAGCAAGCAAGCCAGCTCTGACAGTCGTTTATTCCCCACTGGGCAACGCCTGGAGGTCATATTGATTGAAAAGCTTTAATATGCAAGTCAATACACTCCAATATTATTGGTTACTTTTAAATCCTCACATAATGATTGGTTACATCCTTGCTTGTGCATTATACTGATTGGTTCTTTGGAATATTACATAAATCTGAAGCCACGTGACACCAATGGATGTCAAGATAATATTCTTGGCATGGTGTATGTCCCTTACAATCCTTATCTTATTCTAACATAAATTTGGGAGCTTTAAAAATTATCTTTTGTAAGTTTAGAACATGCAAGGTCATGCAATGTGTATCAAACACTATTTTAGATGCGTTAAGCATGAGTTAATGTCTTTAAGGCCCCGTCACACGCAGTAATGTATCTAACGATATATATCGCCGGGGTCACGGATTCCGTGACGCACATCCGGCATCGTTAGCGACGTCATTGCGTGTGACACGCACCAACGACCGTTAACAATAGAAAATACTCACAAATCGTCCATCGTTGACATGTCGTTCCTTATTAAAAAATCGTTGATTGTTGAGCACGCAGGTTGTTTGTCGTTGTCGAGGCAGCACACATCGCTATGTGTGACACCTCGGGAATGACGAACTGCAGCTTACCTGTGGCCGCCAACAATGCGAAAGGAAGGAGGTGGGCGGGATGTTACATCCCGCTCATCTCCGCCCCTCCGCTTCTATTGGGCGGCCACTTAGTAACGCCGCTGTGACGCGGCATGAACCGCCCCCTTAGACGCTGGCAACAGAGACGTCGCTAGTCAGGTAAGTCCCGTGTGACAGCTCCGAATGATATTGTGTGCCACAGGAAGCGATTTGCCCGTGACGCACAAACGACGGGGGCGGATGCTTTCACCAGCGATATCGCTAGCAATATCACTGCGTGTAACACCCCCTTTATACATATTTCAATATGCCAACACCACGAGACCAAGCGAATATATCATCCTATGATATGGGCACATTGCAACATACACAGGATGGTGCTTCTAATAAATCAGAATGTAAGGTGTATCACTATACTATAACAAATTCAAACAATAATAATAATGATAATAGTAATAATAATAATAATGTCAAGTTTACAGACTAGATTATTTCCTTAACACAAACTAATTTTTCATTTAAAAAATCAGAATTTGTTAAGTAAAATATTGAAAAAAAGAAATATTTGGAATTACCGTAATCATACCTACATGGAGAATCATGTTGGCAGGTTATTTTTATTGCACAATAAACATCGCAAAACCAATCTCCCAAGCAATGACAAAAATGCATTTTTTTTTACTATTTCACCTCATTTGAAACATTCTTTCCCATTTCTTGACATTATATGATAACGTGAATGGTATCGTTCAAAACTGCAACTCGTCCCACAAAAAAAACAAGCCTTAATCTGTCTATGGACAGAAAAAGAAACAAAAGTTATGGCTCTTCAAAGAATTAAAAATTAAATGTAGAAAAAAAAATAGCTGCAAACTTTAGGGGGTTGAGCCTTGCCCCCCCAAAAGCTGAGGAACACCCTCTAAAATATTTATTTTGGGGTGTAGCTTTGTTAAGCATCATCCGTTTATGGCACAGTTTTCACAGTACTGGCAAAATTAAGAATGTTGAGTTGTATGCAAACAAAAAGGAGCCCTTGAAGACAAATGTAGGGGTGAGTGAATTTTTTGACATTTGAATTTATGGACTTCACCAAATTTTCTACAGAAATTTGATTTGCGGTGAATACATTTACACAAAATTTCAATACTGAAAATTTTGTAATTGTAAAATACACATGGAAAAGAGAAGGGATAGAGAGAACCTTGCTGACCATAAGAGCTTATGTGGCGCCCCTGAGGCTTTAGTGGTCACAGAGTATTGCACTTGATTTAAGGTGTAATGCTATACCAGGAACCTGAGGAGGTCAGTACTGGTTTCATCACTTACACACTCAAATACACAACCATGTTGCCCTCCCCAATGGGGACCGGGCTAGGGTAGGGTCGTAAGGTTGCCTTAAAACGTGGGTGGCACCACCCACTAGTGACAGGGACCCAGGGAGGGGTGGACACTTAGGTGTAGTTAGGAGCCAACACAACAGTTATGGAGGAGTTATCCAGCAGGAGAGGAAAGGAGCAGACTTGTCTCACTGGTGCTCCGGTGGGGCAGAGGAGTTCACGCGGTTGCTGCATGGAGAGTGTCACTGCTCCATTAGAACCAGTGCCACACAGGGTGCAGGACCCAAGGGAAGATCATTCTCCAAGATGATTTTCAGAGAATCTGCCAGGACAGGGAGGTCTCAAGCTTTCCTGGCCACAAAGAGCCCAAAAGCACAGTGTCAAGATAGGATCCAGAACCTTGGACAGCACCAGGTCCCAGTGTGGAGCCGCAGTACCTGCTAATAGGGACAAGATCACTACTTGAGACGAACTGGGGTCCTCAAGTAGCTTTAAGCCATGGGAATCCAACACACAAGGCGCTAGAACAGTGTTTCTCAACTCTAGTCCTCTTGACCCACCAACAGATCATGTTTTCAGGTTTTCCTCAGTCAGGTTTTCAGGATTTCCTTAATGTTGCACAAGTGATAGAATTATTTCCTGTCTACTATTGAGGAAAACCTGAAAACATGATCCGTTGGAGGGTCTTGAGGATAGGAGTTGAGAAGCACTGCGCTAGAAGGAAGGGACTCACCAAGCACCTAACCGGATTGACCTCTGAAAGGATTCAGGTTCGACGGAGCCCATCACAGCAGGTGACCGGTATTACCAGGGCGAGCGGCACGAAAGACTGAGTAAAACCACCTGCAACCGCAGCAACTTGTTTGGACTCTTTGTTACCGGCACTGCCGCCCTGCGCCTTGGCGCTAAAGGCCAACACTAATCCCCTCATCATCCTCTCTGGGGCCTGCTCCACCTGTGGGGAACGATACCATCTTTGGCTGTTACTACCATTCACCCCGGCGGACAGCAACCGCAGCGGCGGCTAATTCCCTGGCCGGATACCACAGGTGGCATCACGACATTTATCCTACTACTACCCCCATCATCTTCTCTCCTTATTGGTGTACACCTTGGGGTACAAAGCTGGGCAGGCCACCACGACATCCCAGATCATCACACCAGCCCAGTGACGAGTAACGCAGGTATGAGATCCTCTGTCCCTGACCACCCCTGCTCCCTGGGTGCTACACTTAGGGGTACTTTGCACACTACGGCATCGCAAGCCGATTGCTGCGATGCCGAGCACGATAGTCCCCGCCCCCGTTGCAGCTGCGATCTCTTGTGATAGCTGCCGTAGCGAACATTATCGCTACGGCAGCTTCACATGCACTTACCAGCCCTGCGACGTCGCTTTGGCCGGCAAACCGCCTCCTTCCTAAGGGGGTGGGTCGTGCGGCATCACAGCGATGTCACACGGCAGGCGGCCAATAAAAGCAGAGGGGCGGAGATGAGCGGGACCTAAACATCCCGCCCACCTCCTTCCTTCCTCATTGCCGGTGGAGGCAGGTAAGGAGATGTTCCTGGCTCTTGCGGCTTCACACACAGCGATGTGTGCTGCCGCAAAAACAAGGAACAATATCGTAACATCGGTCCTTCCGAAATTATGGAAATGACCGACGCTACACCGATGATACGATTTCGACGCTTTTGCCCTCATTAATCGTATCAAAAACGATTTATACACTCCAATGTCGACAGCGACGCCGGATGTGCGTCACTTTCGATTTGACCCCACCGACATCGCACCTGCAATGTCGTAGTGTGCAAAGTACCCCTTACACTTTGCAGGAGAGAGAGAGAATTCTGCTGGCCATAAGAACTTACACTCTACAGAAGAGAGAGTTACCCAGTGACTCAGGAGATCAGAAAAAATGGGGATAATGCTAGTGCTAATGATAGTGCTTAAAGCTCCATTGTTTGGCAGGGTTCAGCGGAGGGATAGCATTTTCCCCCTTTTTTCTGCTAGTAAATAACATATAACTAGCATTTAATGTACCGCTGCACCATTGGTCCCATTTATAAGCCCTGGACACGTGTATTACACTGTGTGCAGTGCTCACACAAGCACTTTGTATGTGTTTTTGGTTTTGTCCCTTTGTGGTTTTTAATGAACTGACAAAAAAAGTATTGATTTTAGAGGAGGATTTATTTTCAGATTGGTCTAATATTTTGGGAATCTCCCTATTTACATTCCTCTGGTCTTTCAATTCATAATTATGCCTACCTGGAGAATCACGTTCACAGGTAATTTTTGCCATGCAATCAATTAGTAAAATTAGAAACTAAAGCCAATAAACAATTTCAGAATTTAATTTTTTTATCATTTCACCTCACTTTTTCAACATAATAAAAATAGATTATATGCCAATATTTGATGATTTTTTTTAGGCATCTTAAAAATTATACCTGTTGACTTGTCCATGCTTATCATGAATGCTTTTCTACTCTAATAAAGACGCCATATCTTATGCCTGAAGAAATCATCTGTCTTCTGCTGTCATTGTTTCCCACAACCCCTATTATCCAGGGTCAATTTAATGTTTTAAACATTTGTCCTTCTAAATGTCTAAGCTTTCCTGGTATTAACAAAACACATAAATATATTCATCTTTTTTGTACGCCATAGTCACATTATTTTAACCATCATTTCATGTTTACAAAAAAAAAAAAGGTTTTTTTTAGAAATTCAACAAGAGCCTCTTATAACTATAGTCCTGATTTTATGAATGGAGATTAACAAAGTGCTCTAAATGTCAGCGACACTCAAAAGCAAGTTGCAATATACTAGTTCACAAATATTATGTACCAGCTGCACAATATATCATCCATAACATTAAAACCACAGACAGATAAAATAAATAAAATTGAAAATCTTGTGACAGTGACAAGATATATTAAGTTGAAATCAGCAGTCAGTTCTTGATGGTGATAAGTTAGAGGTACTTTACACGTTGCGACATCGCTAGCGATGCCAAGCGCGATAGCACCCGCCCCCGTCGCACATGCGATATGTGGTGATTGCTGCCATAGCGAACATAATCGCTACGGCAGCATCACATGCACATACCTTGTCAGCGACGTCGCTGTGACCGCCGAACAATCGCTCCTTCAAAGGGGAGGTGCGTTCGGCGTCACAGCGACGTCACCACGACGTCACTAATCGGCCGGCCAATAGAAGCGGAGGGGCGTAGATGAGCGGGGCATAACATCCCGCCCACCTTCACCCTTCCGCATTGCCGTCGGGACGCAGGTAAGGTGATGTTTGTCGTTCCTGGTTTACACACAGCGATGTGTGCTGCCGCAGGAGCGACAAACAACATCATACCTGCGGTCGACCTGACATTATAAAAATGACCGACGCTACACAGATCACCAATTTTCAACGCTTTTGCAATCGTTTATCAGCGCATCTAGGATTTACACATTGCGATGTCGTTACCGGCGCTGGATGTGCGTCACTAACGATGTGATCACGACGATATTTCGGAAGCGATGTCGCACAGTGTAAAGCCCCCCCTTAGAAGCAAAAAAGTGTAAAGATTTGAATGACTGAGGTCCAAATTCTGTTAGGGCCCATTGACATGGACCACCTGGCGGCAGGATATGACCGCTGATTGGTAAACCTTTACCGATTGATAACCTGTTTATACAGGCAGGCCTAAAGGCTGCCTTACATGCAACGACATCGCTAACGAGATGTCGTTGGGGTCACGGAATTCGTGATGCACGTCCGGCCTAATTAGCGACGTCGTTGCGTGTGACATGTACGAGCGACTGCTAACGATGCAAAATACTCACCAAATCGTTAATTGTTGACACGTCGTCCATTTCCCAAATATCGTCAGGTTGTTCGTCGTTCCTGAGGCAGCACACATCGCTACGTGTGACACCTCAGGAACGACGAACAACACCGTACCTGCGTCCTCCAGCAACGAAGTGGGCGTGACTTTCATGCGGCTGCTCTCTGCCCCTCCGCTTCTATTGGACGTCGCTGTGACGCTGCATGAACTGCCCCCTTAGAAAAGAGGTTGTTCGCCGGCCACAGCGACGTCGTTAGGAAAGTAAGTATGTGTGATGGGTACTAGCGATTTTGTCCGCCACGGGCAGTGATTTGCCCGTGACACACAAACGACGGGGGCTAGGGACATAGCCCCTTAAGAAAATGATTCACACTGACCCTGTTTAGTCTTATAATAGTTCTAAAAGGAGAATTTTAAAGAAAACTCATTCATAATTATTTTTCCATGCTTGAGTCAGTTGAGTGTCTCCAAATTTGTAGGTCTTGTGAGATTTATGCAATTGTTAATACTGAGTAAAAAAGGTAGCTACAGACCAGTCAAGATGCTCAGACCACCTCATGCTTAGAATGGTTACAGGAGCTTCAGACCTGGATGATGGAGCAATTTAAAGTGGCTATAAACTGGGCTAAAGATGGCACTAGGATGCATTAAGGGCAAAAGAAAGCCAGGATTAGCAATGTGATCATTTGGGCAATGTACTGCTATGAAACCATGGGCCTTAAACTGATGTTGCTGTTACTTTGTCACATACCACCTACTAAACATTATTACGGAGCAGGTACAATATCTAAGATAAAAAATTTTAGGTATTTTTATTCAAATTTTTAAAACTTTTCTTTTACATTTTTTATTGTTTTTACTAGTCCTTTTAGGGGACTTGAAGCCTGAACAGATCGGCTGGCATGTGAGGGAAAACATGTGGGCTAGACACATGAGGCCACTTAAAAGGGAGGGAGGGAGACCTAGGATGTAATAAAGATATATATATATATATATATATATATATATATATATTTTCATACAAGTAAGTGAGCGTCAAGCTCCAGCCTACAAGCCACCTGGGTTCAGACTCACCTGGTAAACAAAGCCTTGCACGGACATGGACAGGGGTGCATCCAGCAATGGAAATGGCTATAAAGAAAATTCAGCAAAGACTAGGAAACACCGGTGCTGTAAAAACACTTCTTCTTTATTTGTGATATCCATAAAAAGTAAACACAACCCACAAGGCTCAGGAACAACAAAGTTCAGGTTAGGACCGTGAGGAAGGCAGACAAGGCTGCTGAAACACGTAGTCCCATCTTCGATATTTCCTGCTAACCATACTTTGTTGTTCCTGAACCTTGTGGGTCGTGTTTACTTTTTATGGATATCACAAATAAAGGAGAAGTTTTATTACAGCACCGGTGTTTCCAAGTCTTTGCTGTATTTTCTTTATAGCCATATATATATATATATATATATATATATATATATATATATATATATATATACTAGCTGTAGGACTCGGGCGTTGCCCGGGATAGTACCTGTCTCTCTGTCTCTCTCCCAGTCTCGGTCTGTGTGTCACTGTCTGTCTGTCTCTCTGTCTGTCTCTTTCCTTGTCTGTCTGTGTCTATGTCTCTGTCTGACTATTTCCATCTCTGTCTGTATTTGTATCAGTCTATCGGTCTCCAGCTCTGTGTCTGTCTGTCTCTATCTCTGTGTCTGTCTCTATCTGTGTGTCTGTCTCTTTCCCCGTCTGTCTCTTTTCTGTCTGTCTTGGTCTGTCTCTTTCCCCATCTGTCTGTTTTCACAATTTTTCCCTTGGTTTCTCTTAATCTGCACTTTAATAGCAATATTCCACTTGACAGATTTCCTTTAATAGGATCATGTGCAAAATACAAAGTTGTTCACAAATGATTTTTGGAACAAGTGGGGGAATTTAATACATACAGTATATCAGTCCTATACAGAAGCTTGCTTGAGTGAGAAATGCCAAATTTACTACACCAGATTTCACATTACAAATTGGACAAATTGCTAAATTGATCTCTTGGACCTGATGAGGATGCTGTGCTTACTTTGAATATCCATGTCAAAATGACTGCTGAGTTCACCCACCTCATCCAAATGACAGTTCCTCAGGGTACTTCCTCTCTGCTCCTGCTAAAATCACACACTGATCAGTACAAGCTGCAGTTGTTAGGCCTGATGGACATAAACGTAATACCCTTGAACTCATGAGCTAGTGTAGTTTAACCCTTTCCTGCCAGGCCAACTTCCATTATTTCTAATCTAATCTAATAATCTATATATAACTTTAACCCTCAACTGGTGAGGTGAGGTTTGCAAGAACCCAGGGAAATTTTGTTCAGCTGGCATTCATTGGAAAATGCTGGTAAGAATCATCAATGTTTTACATTTTCCGATACTTGTGGGTGCCAAAAATTTGGTATACTCATGTGTAATCAATTGCCAATAAGAAAACAATTAAAACAAACGTGATCTTTGCATTTTCTGTAAAAATTAGAGATTTCTAAACACTGGGGTATAGGAAGCCCCACACCACCAGTTGCGTGACAAAATCCCACCTCACCAGTTGAGGGTTAATATTTTTTTCTGTCCAGATAGTTGAATGAGGGCTTGTTTTTTGTGAGATGACGAGTTCTACTTTTGAATAACACCATGCATGTTATCATGTGATGTGTTGTAAAGCGTGAAATAAATTACAAGTGCGACAAAATTGCAAAAACAGTGTAATTTTGCATTCATTTTTTACAGTATATATGTTACCGGCAATATGAAAAAAACAGGCATTCTATAGAATACCAATTCAATGTATACAATGCCGGAAATGTATCGTAAAATTATGAAATACATCAGATGTTCATACATTTCCTAGTCATTCTATAGAATACCTACCGTAAATGACAAACAGGCGGAGTGTAGCATACTACCAGGGTGGTCCGTCCAAAAGTAGGTGGACAGAGCAGGCAGCAGCAGATCTGTGAAACTGGCTCAGTTGCCCTTAGCATTAAAATGCCATTCTAGCCTCCCGTGCTGCAACAAATAGTCAGCAATGACACTTCTGATTCCTTTTTTTTTTCCCAGCAAAGATATCCTGTTGTTCATTTTACATTTCTTCTTTCATGTTTCTGACTGTTTGTCACTAAAGACTTAAGCGTGCTTTACACGCTACGATATTTTTAGCAATTGCTAGCGATATCGTACGCAAAAGCACCCGCCCCCGTCGTGCATGCGATATCATGTGATCGCTGCCGCAGCGAACATTATCGCTACGGCAGTGTCACACGCACTTACCTGGTTGGTGGCGTCGCTGTGACTACCGAACAATCCCTCCCTCAAGAGGGAGGTGCGTTCGGCATCACGGCGACGTCACCGCGACGTCACTAAGCGGCCGGCCAATCAAAGCAGAGGGAAGGAGATGAGCGGGACGAACATCCCTTCCTTCCTCATTGCGGGCGGGACGCAGGTAAGGTGAGGTTCCTCGGTCCTGCGGTGTCACACGGAGCGATATGGGCTGCCGCAGGAACGAGGAACAACATCTATAAACAACCATTAACAATTTTTGGTTTTAGGACGACCTCTCCATGGTGAACGATTTGCACCACTTTGGAGGACGTTTAAGGTCACTGGTAAGTGTTACACGCTGTGATACCGTTAATGACGCCGAATGTGCGTCACTAACGACGTGACCCCGATGATAAAACATTAACGATATCATAGCGTGTAAAGCCCCCTTCATAGTCAGGAATGACACTTCTGTTTCTTTGTGGTTTTTCCCAGTAAAGATATCCTGTTGTTCAGTTAGGATTTCTTCTTTCGTTAGTTTTTTGACTGTTTGTTACTTCTTTCATTATTTTTTTGACTGTTTGTTACTAAATACTTTTACAATATGGGCATTATATCAGACTTTGCCCTGAGTAGTTCTTGTCATTCTTTATAATACCTAGACATTTTATGTAATGGCTAACTTTTCCAATCTGGGCATTATATCAGACTTTGTCTGAGCAGTTCTTGTTATTCTTTATAATACCTAGACATTTTATGTAATGCCTAGGAAAAGTATAGAACAACGCAGATATTTCATACCTTGCCTGAAAACGACAGGGATTGTATACATTGCCTAGGCATTCTATAGAATGCCGGGTTTTCATACATTGCCTGTAACATATACATCATTCATTTTCTGGTAAAAATGGTCTGGCAATATGATTGTCCAGGTCACTACAATTTTGCAGATAACATACATAGTTTTTTATTTAAGCAACAAAAAAAAATTCTGAAAATTGTAAAAAATAAAATTGATTGTGTAGCCATTTTTTAAGAACTATGACATTTCCAATTTTTGATTGATGGGGTGGTGTGAGGGTTCTGTTTTTCCACCCTGAGCTGATGTTTTTATTCACACTTTTTTTTGATGAATACAATGTTTTCATGGCCTATTGCACTGTTGCAGTGGCTGAAAAAACGATAATTCTGGCATTTTGATTTTTTTTTTCTCTTTATGCCTTTTCCCAATCAGGTTAATTAGCTTTATATTTGATGGATCAGACTTTTATGGATGTAGCAATATGTATGTTTTCTGTATTTTTTTAACTTTTATATATTTTTGTTTTCATATTTTTAAAAAGTTTTTTTTTCACTGTTCTTATTAGGGGACCTGAATCTGTGATCATCCAGTTGCTTGTACTATACACAGCAATACAACAGTTATGCTGAATTTATCTAAATCACCGTCTTTTATGAATGGCAGCCACTGGCTGGCTTTCAAAGGAATATCTTCAGGGCAGTAAAGCTGGGTTTACACACTGCAACATCTCAAACGACATCGCTGTAACGTCACCGGTTTTGTGACGCAATAGCGATGTTGTTTGCGATGTTGCAGTGTGTGAAACCTATCAGCGACCCGGCCCCTGCTGTGAAGTTGTAATCGTTACAAATCGTTCAGGACCATTCCTAGGTCCTTTGTTTCCCGCTGTGCAGCATGCATCGCTGGAAAGTTTCAGTGTGTGAAAGACTTTGCAGAGACTTTGTTAGCAACTTCCCTTTCAAAAGGCTGCTTATCAACGTCCCCAACAACCAGCTAGGTCGCTCTGCAGGTCCGGATCGCTGTTGAGTTGTTGGCCAGGTTTGCCTGTTTGACAGCTCACCAGCGACTTAGCAGAGACTTAGGGAGGTCGCTGTTACGTCACAAAACCGGTGACGTTACAGCGATGTCCTTTGCGATGTTGCAGTGTGTAAACCCAGCTAAAGGGAGTACTTTCATGATGTGCTCACCAATGGCTGCATAGAATGATGTGCCTCCGTGCAGGCACTGTAAATGCTACTATCAGAGATTGACAATGGCATTTAACAGGCTTACAGCAGTGGTCTGAGCTCTTCTCCAACATCAGCTGTCTAAACAGGAAACAAGAATGCAGCAGCTCAGTAAAGGTGACTCAGTGGTGACTACCAATAGGTTTTTTATTTTCCAGAAATATAGGAGTATCGCCCATAATGCATAATAAGGGAATGGCACAAGTGACAATTATAAAACACTAGAAATAGGCCCGATGCTATCGTATCGGGAGTGCGGTGACATGAACGTCTCTCTATGCTTGGTAGTGCTGACAGGAGCAGTGGACATGTGTCACACTGCTTGCGCTTTCCAACATATCTGTTGTATGTCATCCCTCCGCATTTGTGTATTGTATGTGTTGTATGAGGTGCCAGCAGTGAGGGTATCTGAGGTCAGACTCCAGGGCTTCCACGATCACTTTCTCCCGGCCGTGTGACAGCAAGCGAGCGGGGAGGCCCCTGGAGTGACCTTAGTTAACCTTAGTCATGGCAGCATGGGGCTAATTAAATGTATTAATGGCTGTGTGTATTTTTATTGTAAATAAACATAATGTGTATATTTTTTTTTATCTCTCGCTCTCTCTTTCTCATCATCAGAGCCCCCATGTCTCCTTGCTCGCCCCAACACGCCTCCTTATGTGTCATTGTCATGACTACCATGTCTCCTCACTCGCCCAAACATCGCTGTAGCCATAGAAATGTCAGGCAAGCACGGACATACCCTGCCACGCCTCCTTATGTGTCATCACCATGACCGCCATATCTTCTCGCTTGCCCAAACATCACTGTAACCATAGCAATGTCAAGCAAGCACAGACATACCCGAGCATGCCTCCTTACTCCTCTGTCAGATCACAAATGTGTGATTGTCATGGCCACCATGTCTCCTCACTCACCCCAACATCGCTGAAACCATAGCGATGTCAGGCAAGTGTGGACATATGTGAGCGCGCCTCCTTACTCCTTCGTCAGATCACAAATGTGTGATCGTCACAGCCACCACGTCTCCTTGCTCGCCCCAACATTACTGAAGCCATAGCGATGCCAGGCAAGCACGGACATACCTGGCCACACCTCTTTATGTGTGATCATCAGGGCCGCCATTTCTCCTCACTCGCCCCAACATTGCTGAAGCCATAGCGATGTCAGGCAAGCTCGGAACATACCCGGCTATGCCTCCTTACTCCTCCGTGACATCGCAAATGCGTGATTTCAAACACCAACACCTCATTATACCTGAATGTAGTATGTGTAGCACAATCTTACACTGGGAAAAGAATTGTGGTTACTCAGCCCACATTGCTGCCCCTGCACTGTTGTCCCTGGTTACCATGGCTATGATGTGGGCGCAAACTGCGGCTGCGCAACTGACAGTGCCACAGCGCATTGTGGGATAAGGTTATAACCGCAACTGGCAATTATATATGCAGATATTAATACACAGTAAGAGACGTACAAAATACAAATGCAGTATTATTACACTTGGTTACATAAAACACCAAATAACAAGTTTCACTAATTTATCTTAGTTCTAGTCTCTCTTTCGGGAGGCATCAGTGTCATCCCGGCTTCTGTCACGATCACCCGTTCTCTAGATAACACAAACTAAACACAGAGGATCTAATGGCTATGGAACAAACCACTGGGCCAAAAGTCCCATTTTAGTTGGTAACTTTCTTCACTTAGTAGTATGTATCTGGACAGGAAGCTATGGCCCGGCTCACCAGGAACTTCGTCTTAATTTGTTGTTTGGTCTTCGGTGTTTGGTTTTCGGTGTTTGGTGTACAGTAATGGATCTATTTCTTGCACCGGTGTAACTCAGGTCTGCTCCATGATCATGTCCCTCTCTGATGCTTCTACGGCAATGGTAGCTATGCGCCTGTTTCCATCCATCTCTTGGCACCAATTCAGTCTCTTCTGGATGGTGTCAGCTTTTACAATTAATAAGAAGTAGAAATGCTCCAGCGATGAAGATATAAGTCTAATAATTAACTTTTATTTCAGTCACTGAGTTCCTCTTCGGTTAACCATTCCCTTAGAGTTGAGAGAAGCAGATGATGGTTAAATAGCACAACCATCATCTGCTGGAAAAGATGCTAGCTCAGCTTGCGAGACTGCATAACATTTGGGGAGTTGCCATATGCCTTACATGTACGGCATATGTCAATAAAGGGTTAAAACTGCACTACAGAAATGTTTATCCTAATGTGAGTGTTATGCTGTGTACCCATGCTGTGTTTTGCTGCGTTTTTAATGCATTCTTTTCTTGCATATTTTAATCAATACTGCAAGGAAAAACACATTCCAGCAAAGTCTATTAGAATCCTGACTTGCTGTGCACATGTTGCACATGTTGAAGATTTTTTTCCTTGCAGATTTTGGTGCAGAAAAACTCTGTAGCATATCAATTTTTTCTGTGTTTTCTGATATAATCCACTGCAGTACTTGTGCTCGATCACTACAGTGGATTATATGTCAGTGCAGCACTGACACTTTGCCTCACACATCATGCATCCGACATGGTCTGTGAGGCTCTCCGTAGCTCAGTAACCCAGGATAATCATTGTGACAATCCAGGGTTGCCATGTCAATAATCATTTCGCTGTGATTGCATTACAGGGACCCGCTTGCCAGGGAGAGGTAAGCGATTCCTCTCCCTGCCTCCTGAATGCCGCGATCACGGTCGATCACAGCATTTAGGCGAATAAATTGCTGGAAGTGACTCGGGAACTGCTCCTTGCGGGGAGAGCCGGGTCTCAGGTATAACATTAGCTGGAGACCTGGTGGCAATTGGCGGGTACACCGCAGGAACCCACGCGATTACCATGAAAAAACGTTTAAAAAACATAAAAACGTGATAAAAAACAAGAGTTTTTCTGCTGCGCTTTTCCTGCCAAATCATGCTGCTTTGTATGTAGAAAATCTGCACACAAATCTGCTATGTGGGCACATGCCCCTAGGCTTTGTGCCCACATTGCGTTCTGTGCAGTGTGGAAAAGAACGCACCAACTGGCAGACTGGACAAATCTAAGCACTGCATTTGTAAAAAAAAAGCATCCAAAACGCATGCATTTTGGATGCATTTTTGATGCGTTTTGGATGCATTTTTGACAGTGCGTTCCCCTGGCAATTCATCTCTGTTACATGCCCGTTCACAGCAGACACAGAGAGAGTTGTGCGAAGAGAATGAACTCGGATGAACTGCACCCAACTTCATTGTCATCTCCCGGCTCTGTCTGTGTGTCGCGTCCTGATTAGCGGTCACCCTTGAAGGACTCACCGGTGACCGCTAATCCCCTGAGTGACTGAAGTGAGCAGCGCGATCAGCGGTGCAGTCATCCAGGTTATCCGCGGCCACAGCTGGAGTCCTCCACCTGAGAGCAGTAGCCACGGGTAACCTGAGTGACGGCACCGCTGATCACTTCAGTCACTCGGGCGACTTGCTGTCACAGTTGGAGGATAATAGCAGAATCTGACAGCAGAAAGATAGTGCCCAATAGTCCAATATACAAAGATAATAGCGGGGACTAAAACTTAACTTTTAATATATAATCAATAAAATCGATATTAATTTTCATAATAGTGCAGTAAAAGATTAGTGCCAATTTGGCTACATATTAGAATGATCTCACCCAGATGTTTTCCAAGGGTAAGAAGACACACCGATCCAGAGTTGGTCACAGGCTGGAAGAACCGGGGTAAGGCGTTGAGAGATGATGTACTAACCCCTGTCGTGCCCCGTGATTGTGCTTCCGCCCTGACAAGGGCAGCACCCAAATGAGCTGTCTGCCCCGCAACCATGCAAAAAAAAACAAGAACGTCCTCCCGACGCGTTTCCCTCTAAATGCCAAGAGTTCCTCAGGGGAGACAAAAAACAAATGATAAACCTGCAATGGCAGGGACCACAAGACCGATCAACCTGCAGTGGCAGGGATCAGAAAGGTAGAAACCTATGTGTCCAGGAGACGCCTGCCATGATTAACCTAGAACTTAGTGGCAGCTATGGGCTGCTGCTATTAACTCCTTATTACCTAGATTGCCACCGCACCAGGGCAATTCGGTATGAGCTGGGTAGAGTCCCGGGGCTGTCGCATCTAATGGTTGCTGGCTGATATTGTTAGGCTGGGGTGCTCCCCATAACGTGGAGCTCCCCATCCTGATAATACCAGCCTTCAGCCGTGTGGCTTTACCCTGGCTGGTATCAAAATAGGGGGACCGCACGTCATTATTTTTAATCATTTATTTATTTATTTTACTGCACGATATAGACCCGCCCACCGGTGGCTGTGATTGGGTGCAGTGAGACAGCTGTCACTCAGCGCGGGAGCGTGTCTGACTGCAACCAATCAAAGGCGCCGGTTGGCAGGAAAAGCAGGGAATACAAGATGGAATAATGAGCGGCCGGCATTTTCAAAAGAGAAAAAGCCGCCACAGCAGTGTGACAGCCATGCAGCGCTGTGCCAGTGATCGGTGAGTATGAGAGAAGGGGAGAGACTGACAGACGGACAGAGAAAGGGACAGACAGAGAGAGAGAGACCAATGGACAGAGAGACAGACAGAGCGACCAGCTGACAGAGAAAGAGACCGACCGACAGACAGAGGGAGATGGACTGACATGACAGAGAGAGACTGAAAAGACCTGCGTTTTGCTTATCAAAAAATCATGCGGAACGCAACGAAAATGCAGTCCAAGTGCATTTTGGTTGCGTTTTGACCCACATCATTGATTTCAATAGGTGGAGAACGCAGCTACAACGCACAAAAGAAGTGACATGCTGCTTTTTTTTTCGCAGCGATTTTTGGCATCCAAAACACTGCGTTTAAAAACGCAGCATGCGCATTGAATTTTTGGACTTCTCATAGACTTTGCTGGGGAAGCAGAACGCATGCAATTTGGCACTGAAACGCTGCAGTTCAAAACGCAGCTTTAATGCAGGAAAAAACACAACGTGGGCACATAGCCTTATAGTGCCCTTCTGACATGGTTTTTCAGTGGTAAATGCACCAGCCTCACCAAGTCTAAGAATTCTATTGAATAAAATATACATTTTGAATTGTGAAATTTGTAAATTTGTATCTGGTTTAAGTGGCACAAACCTTCTAATAATTTTGAAGCATCTTTGGTGTGTTAAACTTTATATGACATGCCTTAATTTACACCAATGTACAGTCATGGCCAAAAGTTTTGAGAACGACACCAAAATTATATTTTCACATGATCTGTTTCTCTCTGGTTTTTAATTGTGTTTGTCTGATGTTTACATCACATGCAGAAATATAATTGCAATCATATTATGAGTACCAAAAGGTTATATTGACAGTTAGAATGAGTTAATGCAGCAAGTCAATATTTGCAGTGTTGACCCTTCTTCTTCAGGACCTTTGCAATTCTCCCTGGCATGTTCTCAATCAACTTCTGGACCAAATCCTGACTGATAGCTGTCCATTCTTGCATAAGCAATGCTTGCATTTTGCCAGAATTTGTTGGTTTTTGTTTGTCCACCCGTCTCTTGATGATTGCCCACAAGTTCTCAATAGGATTAAGATCTGGGGAGTTTCCAGGCCATGGACCCAAAATCTCTATGTTTTGTTCCATGAGCCATTTAGTGATCATCTTTGCTTTATGGCAAGGTGCTCCATCATGCTGGAAAAGGCATTGTTGGGCGCCAAACTGCTCTTGGACAGTTGGGAGAAGTTGCTCTTGGAGGACATTCTGGTACCATTCTTTATTCATGGCTGTGTTTTTAGGCAAGACTGTGAGTGAGCCGAATCCCTTGGCTGAGAAGCAACCCCACACATGAATCGTTTCAGGATGCATAACAGTTGGCATGAGACAAGACTGCTGGTAGCGCTCACCTCTTCTTCTCCTAATAAGCTGTTTTCCAGATGTCCCAGACAATCGAAAAGGGGATTCATCTGAGAAAATGACTTTACCCCAGTCCTCAGCAGTCCACTCCCTGTACCTTTTGCAGAATATATCAGTCGGTCCCTGATGTTTTTTCTGGAGAGAAGTGGCTTCTTTGCTGCCCTGAGAACAGCAGTTAGGCCACTGCCCTTATCTCTTAGCCTCAGAATAGAGCAGCTTCAATCCTCTCAAGGATCCAACACATCCCTGCTTTACATGGTTAGCTTCCTAATGGGAATTTTGTAATTTTACTGCATCTGAGTAGATATTCACAAATATCTCTCTATAGACTCAAATATTTTAGAGAACTGCATAACAGAAAGTCTCCAATAAAAATAAATTAAATAAAATTTGGCATATGTATCTCAATAATACACCAGGTACCTAAAGGGAATCTGTCATGTGAAAAAGCGCTGGTAGTCAGTCATTTTCAGAGTGTAATTACAGCTGTTTCTCACTATTGTACATCGGTCATACCTCTATGACTGAAAGCCTGAGGCAGTCAGGAGTGGTAAAGTTCATTTCCTGCTGGTAGCAAGGCCTTCAGTGTGGTGGAATGCTATTAACATGCAGATTAACCTTATTTCTGCTACTGTTTTATACCTGACAGGTTTTATGTAAATTCCCATTAGCTATATTTCCAGATAGTTTAATGTCTTTTTCAGATTTACTGTATATGGTATTTCTATTATAGTACTAACTGATTTTGGAATGTATTTTCTGCTTCAAACCAATCATCCCTGCAAGGATAGAAAGTCAGTACTTAAAAGATACCTGTAGAATACAGTGCTGCACACTTTCCTGTTCCAGTTACTATGCCGGTCACTGCTGTCAGACAGTGCCTACTGAAGGCAATGACATAGGTGGGAAGGATACTTCTTCAAATGCTTGGCAGCACAGCCATATTGATGGCGGGTCTTCTGAATTCACTCTTGATGTTAAGCACAATGGCCGGTCAGTGGACCATTTAGAAGGTTAGTTTAGTTGATACAAAGTGCTGATCATGACCTATTTTAAATGCCAATGCTGGCACTGCTCGATAATCGATTGACCATTAGAATGCTCAAGCATGCTCGTTACTCAATTGAGCATCACAGGTGCAAAAGTTTGAGTCTTTGTCCCGCATATTTTGTGGCGCTAGACAGCCAATAATCATGCTGGGATTGCCTGCCGATCACGGTAATACCGCAGCCATGTTTTAATTGTTGTGATTACTGTGATTGGCTGGCTGCATCGTGTCATTGGGTCTTATATGAGACCCTGGGGCACAATGAATGGCACACTGTCCTCTAGAAGCAGTTTAAGTAAGACTTAATGTAGAAGAGAGAGCTAAGAATAGAGCAGGGTTTGTACATTTGCATTTGATAACAAGCCAAAGTAAATCAGACAGCTGTGGGCTGGTATTACTAGGCTGAGAAGGCCCATGGTTAGTTGGCCCTTCACAGCCTAATAGCTATAATAGCTAATTAGTTGTGCCAATTTTGGTGCTTCAGCCTGGCTATTTCTAATTGCTCTGGTGTGGTGGAACTCAGAGTAATATTTTGGGTGCTTGATATCAGCTGTGTAACTTCAGCTGACATCAAGCTTATGGGTTAACAATGGAGAGGCAGCTATCAGACACCCCTATTACTAACCCAGTAAGAGTAAAGTGAAAAAAATACACACACTGGAAAAAATAGTTTTATTAAATAAAAACTCCCCCATTATCCCTCATTCACCAATTTATTATTTTTAAAAAATCCATGAAACTCTGACATAATACATGTTGTACTGGTTCCACAACATCTCTAGAATCAGTGAAAGAGGCTCCATAGATCACTCCTGGTCAGCATCAGATGCGGAGTTTCTCAAGTGCGGTAACATAATTGAATTACTGATGTTACCATGTGTGAGAAATTGTGTTTGGCGCTGACTGGGAGTGACCTATGGAGCCTCATTCTCTGAACAAGACTCAATAGGTTGGAGTCCCAATTTGGGGGACGTCGTGGAACCAGTACAAGATAGATTTTGTAGGCACTTTGTGGATTTTTTTAAATAAGAAATTGGTGAATGAGGGAGTGTGGGAAAGTCTTTATTTAAAAAAACATTTTTTTTCCGTGTGTGTGTGTGTGTGTGTGTGTGTGTGTGTGTGTGTGTTTTTTCACTTTACACTTATTAGGTTAGTAATGTGGCTGTCTGATAAATGGCTCTAGTTTATTTAGTCCTGGGCTTGATGCCAGCTAACATTACACAGATGACATCAACCCCGAAACTTTACCCTGATTGTCACTGCACCAAGGCAACCAGGAAGAGTTGGGCAAAGTGCCAGAATTGGCTTAACTAATGAATGTGCTAATTCTGGGGTTACTTCAGGCTGCAATTTTTAGTCTGGGAAGGGCCAAATAACTATGACCCTTCCCAGCCTCATAATACCAACCTGCAGCTGTCTGCTTTAACTTGGCTGGTTATAAAAATAGGAAGGACCCCACGCTGTTTTTTTAAATTATTTATTTTAATTGCCGGCAGTGACCTAGGAGATGCAACCAGGTCTGTTCCAATTCCATTTGAGTGCTGTTTCCATCCAGTTTAGTGATTTTCCATTCCCTCAACCCTCCAAGTTCCCCATTGACTTCAATTGTACTCGTTACTCGAATCGAGCCCATACGAGCGTCCGACCTGCTTGATTCGAATGACGAGCAGTTTACTGCTCGCTCATCACTAGTAGATATTTAATTTTTCCTTCAATTTTCTCCACAGACCTACAGCTACCCTGTAGATGCCATTAAGGGCTTTGTCAGAAAAGTTCAGATCCCTGTGAAAGGGTAAAAATGAAGACGATCCCAAATCATTCTAAGCACAGGCAAAGTAGCTGGCTCAAATTAAGATCACATCTTTCTTGACATCAATGGACTAGTCCTTTGGTACCTGATATTTCAAGATACCACGTGTGTAATAAATAACTATAGAGGTTCTTTGCCTATGCATTTTCTTGGCATAAAAAGATTATTATGACTATAATTTTTTGACCTTCCTGATGCTGAGGGATAATGTGCATAGTGATATCTGTCACGGTCAGGTGTACGGGCAGACCCAGGAGGTGGATCCACTGGACCGAACTCCTAGATGGTAGTAAAGAGTCCGGCAGCTGGAACACTATAAACAGCAGAACAGTCCTTGCACACGAGTATAGCGGAGAAGTCCCTGGGACCACGGAGTCACGGGTGGTAGTCCTGGTGACGCAGCTCAGGTTCGGAAGCCGAGATGATGTCAGGCGGGGTCCGGAACCTTGGGAGCGAGATGACGGGTCACCGCAGGGATCCGAGATGGTGCGGACTGTCAGGTTGGCAGATGGACAGCGTTCGGGGTTCAGGATACGGCAGACTGGATGGCGAGGCAGGCACGGCTCTACAAGAGAGATAGGTGAGTACATGCACTGAGACACCAGGAGACCTGACTCCTAGCTTAGGAAACACGAAGATCAGGCCCCGCCCCCTTGGACAATAACCCCCTTTATACCCTGTACCTGTTCAACCTCATTTCCTGTTAATGGACGCTGGCCCTTTAAGAAAGGGTCAGTGACCGCGCGCGCGCCCTAATGCGCATGCGCGCCGCCCGGGTGCCAGAAGCCAGGGAAGGAGGCTGAGAGGAGGACGCAGGGGAGCCGGCCAGGTCCTGGGCAGCCGTCGGGCGCCGGAATCGAGCACCAGGGGGCCTGGGAAAGACGGGCACCGGAGGCTGGAGAGCGGGGAGCGTGGCAGGTGAGCCGGGGAGCGGGGGTGAGGACCCGGGGAGCGTGACAGTACCCCCCCCCCACGCCCCCCTCCCTGCAACCGGGACATGAAGGCACGGATAAGAGGAGTGCCCACGTTCTCCCTGGGCTCCCAGGACCTATCCTCAGGACCATACCCCTCCCAGTCCACCAGGAAGAACTGTCGACCTCGTACGGTCTTCATGGCCACGATATCCCTTACCGCATAGATGTCGTCATCGGCAATGGGTGGAGGAGCCGGACTGGCAGCAGCGGAGAAGGGACCAAGGACAACCGGCTTGAGCAGGGAGACGTGGAAGGAGTTGGGTATCCTCATCGTGGCCGGAAGCTGAAGCTTGTAGGAGACCTCATTGATCTTTTTGAGGACTTTAAACGGCCCAATGTAGCGAGGACCCAGCTTGTATGAAGGTATCTTCAGGCGGACGTACTGGGAAGCAAGCCAGACGAGGTCTCCAGGAGAGAAACACGGAGGGTCCAGACGTTTCTTGTCTGCGTGTCTTTTCATCCGCAGAGACGCACGCCCAAGAGACGTTTTGACAGAGTCCCAAATGGTTGCAAAGTCACGGGCTACTGTATCTGCAGCAGGGACATCCGAAGAGGGAGATACAGGCAATGGGATGGAAGGCTGAAGTCCGTAAACGACATGGAAGGGAGAGCTGGAGGACGACTCACTGATGTGGTGGTTGTGGGAGAATTCAGCCCAAGGTAGAAGAGCGGACCAGTCGTCGTGATGGGCGTTAACATAGTGACGTAAGAAAGTGGTCAAGATTTGATTGACCCTCTCTACCTGGCCATTAGACTGAGGATGGTATGCAGATGAAAAGTCCAGAGTCACTCCCAGATGGTTACAGAGAGCCCTCCAGAAGCGGGAAGTGAACTGAGTTCCTCTGTCGGATACGATGTGTAATGGAAAGCCATGCAAGCGGAAGATGTGTTGTATATAGGCGTCCGCGAGTTCCTGAGCAGAGGGCAGTCCAGCCATAGGAACGAAATGGGCCATTTTAGAGAACCGGTCCACCACGACCCATATGACTGTGTGTCCGGATGACAATGGCAAGTCCGTAATGAAGTCCATTGCTATGTGTTGCCACGGAACTGAGGGTATCGGCAGAGGCAGAAGACGGCCATATGGGAGGTGTTTGGGCGTCTTGTTCCTGGCACAAGAGGAACAGGCAGAGACAAAAGCAGCGACGTCCGTGCGAAGGGATGGCCACCAATAATGACGTACAATCGCACCCCATGTCTTTTTCTGACCAGCATGACCGGCTGTTTTCGAGGCATGACCCCAGTGTAACACTTTTTCCCTGTCTACCTCAGAGACATAGGTCTTCCCGGGCGGTATTTGGGCCAGGGTGACAGGGGCCACCGGAATGATTTTGCTAGGACAGATGATGGGTTGGGTAGTCTCCTCCTCCTGCTCCATGGGCATGAAAGACCTGGACAAGGCATCAGCGCATACATTCTTGTCCGCGGGTCGGAAGTGAAGCTGGAAATCAAACCTGGCAAAGAACAAGGACCACCTGGCTTGCCGTGGGTTCAGACGCTGAGCGGACCGTAGGTATTCCAAGTTCTTGTGGTCCGTGTAAATAATCACGGGGTACACTGCACCTTCCAGGAGGTAGCGCCATTCCTCCAAAGCCAGTTTGACTGCCAAGAGCTCTCGGTCACCGATGGTGTAGTTGCGTTCAGGCGCTGAGAAGCCCTTGGAGAAGAATCCGCAAGTCACCATCTTCCCGGAGGAGGACTTCTGCATGAGCACTGCTCCGGCTCCTGAGGAGGAGGCATCCACCTCCAAGGTGAACTGGCGGTTTAACTCCGGACGGTGGAGCACAGGAGAGGAAGCAAAAGCCCGCTTCAGAGAACCAAACGCGGCGTCAGCCGCAGGTGACCAGTCCTTTGGATTAGCCTCCTTCTTAGTCAAAGTGGAGAGAGGAGCGGTCAAGGCAGAGAAGTGAGGGATAAACTGGCGGTAGTAGTTGGCGAATCCCAGGAAGCGTTGGATTGCCTTCAGTCCAGATGGAGGAGGCCAGTTGAGAATGGCGGAGACCTTCTTGGGATCCATCTGCAGTCCAGTATCAGAGATGATGTACCCCAGAAAGGGGAGAGAAGACTGCTCAAAGACACACTTCTCATACTTTGCGTACAGACGATTCTCTCTCAGTCTTTGTAGAACCAGCTGTACGTTTTCTCTGTGGGTTTGGAGGTCCGGAGAGAAGACAAGGATGTCATCTAGATACACTACCACACAGATGTAGAGAAGGTCCCGGAACACGTCGTTCACCAGTTCTTGAAAGACGGCAGGAGCGTTACACAGGCCGAAGGGCATCACGCAGTACTCATAATGTCCATCGCGCGTATTGAACGCGGTTTTCCATTCGTCACCAGAGCGGATGCGTACCAGATTGTAAGCACCCCGAAGATCCAGCTTGGTGAACACACGAGCTCCTCTAAGCCGGTCAAACAATTCGGGAATGAGCGGCAGAGGGTACTTGTTTTTTACGGTGATTTGATTCAGACCCCGGTAGTCTATGCATGGGCGTAAGTCGCCCTCTTTCTTCTTAACAAAGAAGAAACCTGCTCCAGCAGGAGAGGAGGATCTCCGAATGAACCCCCTTGCTAGGCTCTCTGAGATGTAAGCTGACATGTCCCTTGTTTCGGCTGGAGATAAAGGATATATCCGTCCTCGTGGTGGGGTTGTTCCTGGAAGCAGGTCGATGGCACAATCGTATGGACGATGTGGCGGCAGTACCTCGGATTCCTTTTTGTCAAAGACATCTGCAAAGGACCAATAGGCCGAGGGCAGCCCCAGTAGGTTCTCTGGAACCGGAGGTCGTCGGATGGGTTGTATGGACTTTAGGCACCTCTCATGACACGAAGAGCCCCATCGGGTGATTTCGCCAGTACCCCAGCTAACTGATGGTTCGTGTGTCCGCAACCATGGAAGTCCCAGCAGGATTTGGTGGGACATGTGTGGGAGGACGTAGAAAGCGAGGTTCTCGGTGTGAAGGGCACCGATACGCAGTTCGACCGGCCTGGTGATCCAGGAGATGGTGTCAGAGAGGGGTTTCCCATCCACCGAGGCAATCACTAGGGGCTTGTCGAGTGGCATAACAGGTACCCGGTACTTGTCCACCGTGGCCTGCTGGATGAAATTGCCTGCTGCCCCGGAATCGAGGTAGGCATCAGCCGTGAACCGCGTCTCTCCCGTTGTCACTTGCACTGTCCATGTAACCGGGTCAGAGAGAGTCCCAGCACCTAGGGTGGCCTCTCCTACCAACCCTAGGCTTTGGAGTTTCCCGGCCTCTCTGGACAGGATCGTAGCAGGTGTGTGCCCTCACCGCAGTAAAAGCAGAGGCCCTTGGCGAGCCGCTCTGCTCGACGTTGTTCAGACTGACGCACTCGGTCGATCTGCATGGGCTCGTGGACGGGAGCTCCAGCTGCCGTTGACTGAAGTACGGAGGGTTTCTGCGGTGGAGAGGAATGCCGTACCGGCCGTCTCTCACGAGATAGCTCTTTGGAGCGCTCCTGAAAACGAATGTCCACTCGAGTTGCTAGGGCAATCAGGGCATCTAGGGTGGAGGGCACGTCACGACCCGCCAACTCATCTTTGATGCGACTCGAGAGTCCTTCCCAGAAGGCGGCTGTTAGGGCCTCATTATTCCACCCGAGTTCTGAAGCCAAAGTGCGGAAACGGATGGCGTATTGGCCCACCGTCAGTCTTCCTTGACGTAAGCGGAGAAGGGATGAAGCAGACGCAGAGGCGCGTCCCGGCTCGTCAAAGGTGCTGCGAAAGGCCTGCAGGAACTCTTGAAGATCCTTGGTCATAGGGTCCTCCTTCTCCCACAAGGGGTTCATCCACGCCAGTGCCTCGCCCTCTAGGTGAGACATGATGAAGGCGACCTTGGCTTGGTCGGAGGCAAACAAGTGTGGTAGCTGCGTGAAATGAAGGGAACATTGGTTTATGAAGCCCCTGCAGGTCTTGGGATCTCCGGCATAACGAGGTGGTGAAGCCAAACGGAGTTGGGAAGCATTCGAAGAGGCTGCCACGGGTGCGGGAGCCGTGGATTGACTAGAGGAGGCCCGGAATGTTGAAGGCGTAACTGCCGCTTGTAACGTGTACAGGCGGGTGTCCACGGACGTCATAAAGTTCAGCATGCGGGTCTGGACTTCACGCTGGCGTTGGAGTTCTTCTTGCAAGGCCGCTAGTGCTGCAGCGGGATCCATGGCCTGATCTTACTGTCACGGTCAGGTGTACGGGCAGACCCAGGAGGTGGATCCACTGGACCGAACTCCTAGATGGTAGTAAAGAGTCCGGCAGCTGGAACACTATAAACAGCAGAACAGTCCTTGCACACGAGTATAGCGGAGAAGTCCCTGGGACCACGGAGTCACGGGTGGTAGTCCTGGTGACGCAGCTCAGGTTCGGAAGCCGAGATGATGTCAGGCGGGGTCCGGAACCTTGGGAGCGAGATGACGGGTCACCGCAGGGATCCGAGATGGTGCGGACTGTCAGGTTGGCAGATGGACAGCGTTCGGGGTTCAGGATACGGCAGACTGGATGGCGAGGCAGGCACGGCTCTACAAGAGAGATAGCTGAGTACATGCACTGAGACACCAGGAGACCTGACTCCTAGCTTAGGAAACACGAAGATAAGGCCCCGC
Source organism: Anomaloglossus baeobatrachus (assembly GCF_048569485.1). NCBI lineage: Eukaryota > Metazoa > Chordata > Amphibia > Anura > Aromobatidae > Anomaloglossus > Anomaloglossus baeobatrachus. Next base: position 501,877,799 of record NC_134355.1, on the reverse strand, counting down.
CCCCTTGGACAATAACCCCCTTTATACCCTGTACCTGTTCAACCTCATTTCCTGTTAATGGACGCTGGCCCTTTAAGAAAGGGTCAGTGACCGCGCGCGCGCCCTAATGCGCATGCGCGCCGCCCGGGTGCCAGAAGCCAGGGAAGGAGGCTGAGAGGAGGATGCAGGGGAGCCGGCCAGGTCCTGGGCAGCCGTCGGGCGCCGGAATCGAGCACCAGGGGGCCTGGGAAAGACGGGCACCGGAGGCTGGAGAGCGGGGAGCGTGGCAGGTGAGCCGGGGAGCGGGGGTGAGGACCCGGGGAGCGTGACAATATCCTGATATAAGAATAATGAATATAAAGAAATCTATGTAAAACATATACAGAGATAGCTCTGTAATCAAATTGGATGTACAGAAACCTCTATAGAATATCATTGCCAGTGTATGATGGCTCAATACAATGCTAATTTTGCATGGAACTTTAACACTGTTGTGTATGCAAAGTTCCGGTCATGGCTTGTGGAGGGAAAAATTCAGTATATTATTCTAGCTTTTCATAAGGGAAAATAATACATTCTTTAACATACATATTTTATAAGTTGTCTCTGTAATCTATAGTTTTATATGAAGTTCAGGTGAGTGTAACATGTGTCAATGCTTGTACATTTTGGTGTATTTTAATAGATACCCTTATTTTTATAGTGAATCAGTAGATTATCTTAGACATCATGGAGCTTTTATGCTATCTGGAGCAGAATTACTATGAATTCCAGGTTAACATATTCACCTTTATATGTATAAACCACCTAACAAAGTTTCCTCGTTACTTTTTATATAAAACATCTATTCTTTGGTTTCCTGCTCTGAATTCCCAGGAAAAGTATAGTCAGATCCATAATTCATTTTTAATTCATACATATACAGATTTTGGGGATTGTGGTGAACTGTCTTTTTTATGTCCATCTCTGTAAATGTTAGTAAATGCAATATGGTTAAGTGATTGGTTACAATTCATAACACAAGCTAAAGCCATGCTGGAAAGAAGATTGAAAAATCAGCATTTTAGATATCATCAGAATGTTTTTTTGGGAGTAAGAAGAATAGCTGAAAGTAGCGAGATTTAGGAGGATTGCAGGAGCAGGAGAATACAATGCCGGGATATGGGCGATATTTCAAGAGTAAATGCAGCTAGGCTGGATTAAAATCAGGTCTATTATATTTGTAATTTGCTTGCTTATCCTGCAATTTTATTACAGATGGTTTAAGACAACTCATAGTGTATAAGTAATTTTCTCAAGGATATAGCAGTAAGCATATTAGAATTGCACTCAGGAATATGGTATTTTAACTCTTGAAAAAAAAAGAGCTACTTTGAACTAACATGTAAACACACTCAATTTTCCAGCAAATTAAGTGTATTAGCGTCATCCCCTCTCAGGAATAATTACTATACTCCAGCTTTGTTATCTATTACTGTATTTTTAGTCATATATTGGTATCAAGCATAGTGCAACGGAAATGTAAGTACATTAAAACTATTTCTGATTTGTATATATATATATATATATATATATATATATATATATATATATATATATATACATACACTGGAGATCAAAATTAGAGAACAATGTATGATCACTTGCTTTTTTCAGAAAAAATGTAATATACATTGATTAACATTTGAAGTTTTTTGTCAGGGGCACACCATGCCACTAGAACAGTGATTTACAAAAGATTTAAAGTTTATCAACATAAAACCTTTATTTTGCCCAAAATGTGATGATTGCAATTAGAGAACAACTATGATTGTAGATCAGAGAAAGATTAGAAGGAAATTTTCTGAAAGTAACAACAGTCACCGATCAGTAGGACGTGTACAGGCCTTTGCTTTGAATGACTTCAGCACATCTGCGGCCATAGGACATCACTAGTCTCTCACAATTTACCTATTTTTAGGTCAAATTTCTCAAAAAGGGTACCCCTAAAATATATTAATTCTGATATCATTAGAAAGAGCACATTTTTCTCTACAAGGATCATTGGGGTTTTTTTTGGAGTCTCTCAGTTTAAGAAAAGAAAAATGCCACTGAACATGGTGTTATTTATGCGCGTAATGCATTGATTTTGTGTTTGATTTTAAGATTATCACGTTACAGAGTTGTATTGTTGCTAGCAATGTCTATTATAATCAAAAACCTATAAATCTTTTTATTTATGAAAAGTTATTGACTAATAATAATAACTAATAATAACTAATCAGTGATTGCTCACGACTAGAGTTGAGCGCGGTTCGCGGTTCGAGGTTCTCCAGTTCGCGGCTCGAGTGATTTTGGGGGCTGTTCTAGATCGAACTAGAACTCGAGCTTTTTGCTAAAGCTCGATAGTTCTAGATACGTTCGAGAACGGTTCTAGCAGCAAAAAGACAAGCTAATTACTAGCTGGCTTTCCGCTGTAATAGTGTAAGTCACTCTGTGACTCACACTATTATGAAATTTCAGCGTATAGTGTGCAGGAACAGCGCATTCAGATCACTGCTGTTTGGATAATGGCGATCGCCATTTTTTTTTTTTCCTTGTCTTCCTTCCCTAAGCGCGCGCGTGTAGTGGGGCGGGCCAGCATGTCAGCCAATCCCAGACACACACACAGCTAAGTGGACTTTTAGCCAGAGAAGCAACGGCATGTGTGATAGGATGTCCATGTCACATGTCCATGCATTATAAAAACTGACATTTTCCTCCAGCACGCCATTATCTGCCTTCTGCGTCTTGGTGTCAGTCACCGCTGGCGTAGCTCCTGTCTCCGATACTGCGGTGTACGCTCTATACACAGCGCTATACAGAATAGGGATAGAAGTTTCTATTAGTCCTTGTAAGGGCTAATACCGGCAGGGTCAGAGCCATAGGTGACAGTCAGGTCCGTGAAAACAGATTTTAACAGCTACACAAGATGACAGCGTCTGTGTAGTTAAGGTCAGGGATTTCCTCGCTGCATTTCCCCATTAGGAGGGATAGAAAGGGAGGCTTCCTTTCCTCTACCCAGACCCACAACCCTGCCACTGTACCCTCCTGCCCTTTGCACACTCAAACTCATTGTTACTAAGCCATTATACTAGCAAACACTGAGGAAACTTAGTGGCATCCTAAAAGTGGCTGTTGGACTTCCATTAGTGTCCCACTGGTGCAAACCTATGTGCAGCACCTCTGCATTGCACACTCAAACTCATTGTTACTAAGCCATTATACTAGCAAACACTGAGGAAACTTAGTGGCATTCTAAAAGTGGCTGTTGGACTTCATTATTGTCCCACTAGTGCAAAGATATTTGCAGCACCTCTGCATTGCACACTCAAACTCATTGTTACTAAGCCATTATACTATCAAACTATGCTGCCAGTTTAAGGGCCATAGTTGCATTGTCAGGGATAGTTATTGTTGTTTATTTTGCTGTTAATAAAGATAGACCACTGCTGCAATCTACACCACCTCTCAATTTTTACTACCACATTTTAAGTGCACAATCTTGTCGCAATCAAAATGAGTGGCAAAGTGACAGATGCTGGTGGAAAGGGGAAGAGGCGTGTTGGAAAAGGAAAAAAAGGGTTTGTCCGTGGGGAAGGTGGCAAAGCTCTATTAACATCTGCTGAAGATAGACCATCTTTCAGCAAAAGTATGATGTCTACTACTTACCGTGGACAATCCGATGTGCTCCCTTTTTTACGGACACGAACAACTGGAACAAAGGTAGATGATGGCCAAAAAAGGAAAATGCTTGAATGGATCTCAAGTGGTTCAACAATTGCCCTCTCCGCCATCTCAACTACCGCATCCAAAAAACACCAGTCCTCTGAGTTGTCATCCCAATCAAACTTGCTTTCTCCCAGCTCTGAAGTCTCCATCCGTCCTGCACAGTATGGTGGAACTGAGATGGTTGAGTCTGCAGAGCTGTTCAGTCACACTATAGCCTGGGAATCAGAGGTCTGCTCCCAAGCTACAGTGAATACAGACCAGGAAATGGTCTGCAGTGATGCCCAGAACCTTTGTGACTCTGATTCAGGCCGTGAGGACCAAGTTTCTGAGCATAATGTTGACCCTTTTTCACAAACTGTAACACCTGTTGTTATAGACAATGAGGAATATACTGATGACGATGAGACGCAGATACCAGATTGGGATGACAACTTAAATATTCGGTCAGGGCTAGAAGAGGCTCGGTCTGAGGGTGAGGGGAGTGCAAACACAACAATTGATGAGGAAGTTCTAGATCCCACCTACTGTCAACCCACAGTCAGGCCCTCGAGGAGGTCAACAGAGACGGTGGAGGAGGATGCAACTGACGACGAAGTTACCTTGCGCCTTCCTGGACAGAGTCGGAGTACTGGTAGCACGTCTACAACTGCATCCTCAGCCACCACTGTGCCTCTGAGCACTAGTCGGGGTGGATCAGCAGGTCACATGCCCTCTAAGCCTTGCCTAGCCTGGTCCTTTTTTGACATAGCAAAAGATCACCCAAATTATGTGATCTGTAAAATTTGTCGTGATTCTGTTAGTAGAGGGCAAAACCTCAGCAGTTTGACAACTTCTTCCATGAATCGACACATGAATAAATATCATATGTCCCAGTGGGAAGCTCACCGTGCTGCAATGCGGCCTACCGGAGCGAACATCCACCGCCTGCCCCTTCCAGTGCCTCCGTGCGCTCTTCATCTTCTAGGACTGTGGGGACAGCTGTCACACCTGGTTTTCCACGCACAACTTCCACCACTGTAACCGCAACAGGCAGTTTGCTTGGTAGGTCATCAGTTGGTTTGGAAGGGGAAACAAGTGAGTGTGTACAGCTCTCTCAGACATCGATAGCACCAAGGTTAGATGAAGGCAACATCATGTCTACGCTTGCACTTTCCTCACAAACCTGCATTTTTCCAGGGACACCCTACTCAACACCGTCTACACACAGCAGCCAGATCTCTGTCCCTCAGATGTGGACAAATAAAAGGCCATTTCCTGTGACCCATGACAAAGCTAAAAGGTTGACTTTATCCCTCTGTAAGCTCTTAGCTACCGAAATGCTGCCTTTCCGCCTAGTGGACACACAGGATTTTTGAGACCTTATGTCTGTTGCTGTGCCCCAGTACCAGATGCCCAGTCGCCACTACTTCTCTAAGAAAGGTGTGCCCGCGCTGCACCAGCATGTCGCACACACCATCAACGCTTCCTTGAGAAACTCTGTGTGTGAACGGGTGCATTTCACCACCGATACTTGGACCAGTAAGCATGGACAGGGACGTTACATGTCGCTGAATGGGCACTGGGTAACTATGGTGATAGATGGTGAAGGGTCTGCTGCACAAGTCTTGCCGTCCCCACGACTTGTGTGTCAATCCTCTGTCTGTCCAAATTTCGCCACTGCTTCTGCCTCCTCCACCTCATCTGGGTCCTCCACCTCCGCCCCAAGCCTGCCTGGTCAGGCCACCAGCGTTCTCACTGCGCAGAAGGAATCACGCACCCCTCATTACTATGCTGGCAGCAGAGCGCAACGGCATCAGGTGGTCTTTAGCTTGACATGTCTTGGAAATAGGAGTCACGAAGCGGCTGAGTTGTGGGCAGCTCTGGAGACTGAGTTTAATAAATGGTTGTCTCCACTCAACCTGCAGCCTGGTAAGGCCATGTGCGACAATGCTGCAAAGCTGAGTGCGGCCCCTCGCCTGGGCAAGGTGATACAGGTGCCTTGTATGGCTCACGTGTTAAACCTTGCTGTCCAGCAATTTTTAACACACTATCCCGGCCTAGATGGCCTTCTGACAAGGGGACGAAAAATGTCTGCTCACTTCCGCCGTTCAACCGCCGCAGCTGAGCGACTTGCATCGCTCCAGAAGTCTTTCGGCCTGCCGGTTCATCGCCTGAAATGCGATGTGCCGACACGCTGGAATTCGACTCTCCACATGTTACAGCGACTGTGGCAGCACCGCCGAGCCCTGGTGCAATACGTCATGACGTATAGCCTGGGCCAACGAGATGCAGAGGTGGGGCAGATCACCCTGATGGAGTGGTCTCAGATCAAGGACCTATGCACCCTTCTGCACAGTTTCAACATGGCGACGAATATGTTTAGCGCTGACAATGCCATTATCAGCATGACAATTCCAGTCATTTACATGCTGGAGCACACGCTAAACACTATTCGGAGTCAGGGGGTGGGACAACAGGAAGGGGAGGAACTACAGGAGGATTCATATGCTCAAGATACAACAACATCACCAAGGTCCAGACGTTCATCATCACCAACACGGCAGGCATGGGACCATGGGGGACAGGGATCAACAAGGGCGCATGGTAGCAGGCGAAATGTTGAGGAAGGTGCAGGAGAACATGAAGAAATGGAGGACGAACTGTCCATGGACATGGAAGACTCAGCAGATGAGGGAGACCTTGGTCAAATATCAGTTGAAAGAGGTTGGGGGGAGATGTCAGAGGAAGAAAGAACGGTTAGCACCTCTATGCCACAAACACAGCGTGGACTTGGTCCGCATGGCTGCGCAAGACACATGAGTGCCTTCTTTCTGCACTACCTCCAACATGACCCTTGTATTGTCAAAATTAGAAGTGATGATGACTACTGGCTTGCCACACTATTAGATCCCCGGTACAAGTCCAAATTTTGTGACATAATTCCAGCCATAGAAAGGGACGCACGTATACAGGAGTATCAGCAGAAGCTGTTACTCGATCTTAGCTCGGCTTTTCCACCAAACAACCGTGCAGGTGCAGGGAGTGAATCTTCCAGTTGTAACTTAACAAACATGGGTCTCGTCATCTTCAACAGTCTACCCGTAGCAGTAGCACTGTATCTGGTGCTGGTAACAGCAATTTTATTGAATCTTTTCATAATTTTTTTAGACCCTCCTTTGCAAAGCCACCAGAGACAACAAGTCTGACACATAGTCAACGACTGGAGAGGATGATACAGGAGTATCTCCAAATGAACATCGATGCCATGACCTTGCAAATGGAGCCTTGCTCATTTTGGGCTTCAAATCTTGAGAAATGGCCAGAGCTCTCCAGTTACGCCTTGGAGATTTTGTCATGTCCAGCTGCCAGCGTTGTCTCTGAACGTGTCTTCAGTGCTGCTGGGTGTGTGCTGACAGATAAGCGCACGCGTCTGTCCAGTGACAATGTGAACAGACTAACGTTCATCAAAATGAACAAGTCATGGATCCACAAGGAATTTACTACCCCTGTGTCATCCTGGGGAGAGTAAATGCTTGTGGATTTGGAATGTGCTTGATGCAAATCAAAACATCCTGTTTGCAACTAGGGCACAAGTGCTGCCACTGAAGGGGTGAGTGTCTGTGTGGCCCAATTTTTGGAAAAAAGGGAGACTCCGCTTGGCGTAACCCTTGCTTACATTGTTTTTAAAAATGATCCAAGATGCACAGAGCTGGGATCAGGAAAGACTTTGCTACCTACCCCGGTGTCATCCTGGGGACGGTTAAGTATGGCGTATTTTTGAATGTGCTTGATGCAAATCTAGCTGTGAAGTGTACAACTGGGGCACAAGTGCTGCCACTGAAGGGGTGGGTGTGTGTGTGGCCCAATTTTTGGAAAAAAGGGAGACTCCGCTTGCAGTCACCTTGTGGTGTTTTACATGATTTTAGAAGGGCGTGCAATGCCTATATCTGTGTCTCCTCCTCTTTTTCCTTGTCCAGCTCTTTTGTTTTCGCATGAGTATATGTCCTTGTCACTTTCCCATGTGTTTGTGTTGTGTTGTGAGTTGTTTGTCACCTTTTGGACACCTTTGAGGGTGTTTTCTAGGTGTTTTTATGTGTTTGTAATTGCCTGCCATTGTTTCCTATGCAGTTCGAGTTCGGTTCGTCGAACGTTCGCCGAACTGAACTCGAACGAGACGCCCGTTCGGCGAACCGAACTCGAGCCGAACTGCGACCGGTTCGCTTATCTCTACTCTTCTTCCATTCCCTTCCACAATTCTTTGACTGTAGTGGGTTAATTGGCCATAAGTTTGTCACCAAAGATTTTCCAGAGGTTTTTTATTGGGTTTAGATCAGACTCTGGGCTGGCCATTTCATTGTTGCAATGTTTTGTTTCAAGGAATTGCTTTACCTGATTTCCTGTGTGACAGGGGGCATTGTCCTGCATGAAAATTGCTGGCTGATTGTGTGATGAATGCAAGTAAAGGCTACTTTACACGCTGCGATATCGGTCCCGATATCGCTAGTGTGGGTACCCGCCCCCATCTGTTGCGCGACACGGGCAAATTGCTGCCCGTGCCGCACAACATCGCCCAGACCCGTCACACATACTTACCTGCCCGGCGACGTCGCTGTGACCGGCGAACTGCCTCCTTTCTAAGGTGGCGGTCCGTGCGGCGTCACTGAGCGGCCACCCAATAGAAGCGGAGGGGCGGAGATGAGCGGGACGTAACATCCCGCCCACCTCCTTCCCTCCGCATAGCGGCCGGGAGGCAGGTAAGGAGAGCTTCCTCGTTCCTGCGGCGTCACACATAGCGATGTGTGCTGCCGCAGGAGCGACGAACTACATCGTTACTGCTGCAGTAACGATAATCGAAAATGGACCCCCATGTCACCGATGAGCGATTTTGCACGTTTTTGCAACGATGCAAAATCGCTCATTGGTGTCACACGCAGCAACATCGCTAATGCGGCCGGATGTGCGTCACAAATTCCGTGACCCCAACGACTCCGCATTAGCGATGTCGCAGCGTGTAAAGCCCCCTTTAGGAGCCATGTGTTGTTGAAGAAGGTTCTGATACACACTTACATTCTCTCTGCTATTTAGCTGTATGAGAGCTCCAACTTCTGCTGCAGAAAACATTCCCCAAACCATGACACTTCCTCCACCACCTTTTATTGACTTCTTAACACAATTTGGGTTCAGTCTTTCCCCAGTTTGTCTACAAACATAATGTTTCCCATCAGAACCAAATAAATGAATTGTGGACCACTTCTCCTCTGTCCACACAATATGCTTTTCACCAAAGATGAGTCTAGCCTTTTGATTATTTTTGCTAATGAGATGTTTGGTCACTGCAGACTGTGCTTTCTGTCTAAATGCTCTTAACCATCATAACACTGTATGATGAGACAGATCCTTACCCTGTTCAGTGCTAAACTGGTGAGTAATTCCAGCTGCACTGTTGAAACGATTATTGATGTAGATTCTCCGCATTGTCCTGTCCTCTTTTACATTTGTCTTTTGAGGGCGACCAGCCTTCTTGCGGGACTTGAACGAGTTTCTGATGTTGTAAAGATGCAAATCACAGACTTTAAACAACCAACTTCTCTTGCTATGGCTGATAGAGTCACCCCTTTTGGCCTTCATCTGGACAACCTGCTGCCGGAGGGATTCAGTCACTTTGGAACGGCACAACATTTTTGCAAAATCAGTGCAAAATAGAAAATTAGGCTTCCAGTTAAATAGGGATTGTCAGATAATTAAGGAAATTAGCACCAGTGCCAGATTAATACAAATAACTTGCAGGTATCTGAAAGTGTTCTCTAATTTTGATCCATGTTCTTTTTCATTTATCTCATTTACATTTTTATTATGTGCTTAAGAATACATTCAATTTATGTAATAAGCTTAACATACTGCTAGATTACTCATGTTCGGATATAATCACATAGCACTACACCATAACCTTAACATTTAGGAAATTGTGTGTTGTTCTCTAATTTTGATCTCCATACATATTGTCACGCTTCCGGTGTCCCAGCAGCTGGGTATATAAGACTGGCCTTTCCATGTGGGCGGGGCCTGATCATCGCTTGTGTTTCTTTGCTTTGTCTTGTGAGCTAGGTGCTCAGGTCCTTTTGTTCCTGTTTCCTGTATTACTGCCTTAAAGTACGCTGTGACCCTAGTGACCTGGTCCTGTCTTTGCTTCCTGATACCTGCACCTGTTCCTGTACTGTCCTATGAGACTCCATGATCCTGATGACCTGGTTCTTCCCGTTCCTGCCACGCTAGTGCTCCAGCTACTGTGTACCCTGCCCTCCAGGTGAGGTGCTCGGTCCAGTGGGTCCACCTCCTGGGCCTACCAGTCCTCCCTGGCCCTCACAGTATGATCAGGCCATGGATTCCGCTGAAGCACAGAAATCATAGCTGGCTGAGCTGCGCCAGGAGCTGGCACAACAGCGCGAAACCCTGAACCGGATGCTGAAGTTCATGACGTCCGTGGACCACCGGTTATATGCGCTGCAGACCCCCGCCTCGTCTCAGTCCACACAGCAACCAGTCTCCAGGTCCGAACCAGTTGTCTCCACGGCCTCGCAACTTCGCCTTGCTGCTCCGCCTCGCTATGCAGGGGATCCTAAGTCCTGCCGAGGCTTCCTGAACAAGTGCTCCCGCACTTGTTCGCCTCAGACCAGGCCAAGGTGGCGTTCCTGATGTCCCACCTGGAAGGTGAAGCCCTGGCCTGGATTAACCCCCTGTGGGAGAACGAGGACCCGATGACCACCGATATCCAGGAGTTCCTACGAGCCTTCCGGGGCACCTTCGACGAACCCGGACGAACTACCGCAGTGACCTCTACGCTCCACCGGCTACGCCAAGGGACCCAAACAGTCGGCCAGTATGCCATACAGTTCCGCACGCTCGCTTCGGAGCTGGGCTGGAAAAATCAGGCCTTAACAGCGGCCTTTGGGAGGGTCTCTCTGGTCGTATTAAAGACGAACTCGCCGGCCGTGACGTTCCACGCACCTTGGATGCTTTGATTTCACTGGCCACCCGGATTGATCTCCATTTTCTGGAGCGTGCCCAGGAGGTAGTCCGGGAGATGTAACAACCTCGCCACGTCTTGCCCCCGCAGAAACCTACCACACCCTCGTCCCTGCCTTTCCGCGAATCGTCACCAGAACCCATGCAAGTGGACCGTCTGACCCAAGCCAAGGAACGCCGTGCAGATCGGCTCGCCCGGGGCCTGTGCTTCTATTGTGGAGACGGGTCACATATGCTTCGAACATGCCCTGAGAAACCTGGTAGACCCCAGGTCCAAGGGATGGTGGGAACCGCCACCCTTGCCACCGGAATCCCTTCAGTCCCAGTTAAACAGACGGTTCAGGTGACGACAGAGGGGACCCGGTTTTCGGCAGAGGCCCACATCGATTCCGGGGCTGCAAGCACTTTTATCCACCAGGCCACGGTAGACAAATACCAGGTCCCTGTCACTTCGCTGAAGAAGCCCCTCTGGTTTGCCTCCGTAGATGGCAAACCGCTCTACGAACCTGTCCGGTATACCACCGAGCCCGTGAACCTCCAGGTTGGCACTTCGCATACAGGGACCATCGCCTTCTATGTGATCCCGAGGATGGCTCCTGAGCTCCCGTTGGGCCTTCCCTGGCTGAAACTCCATGACCCTGTTATTAGTTGGCGCTCTGGCGCGATTACCCGCTGGAGTCCCTTGTGCCACGAAACCTGCTTGCAGCCTGTTCCTCAGCCCCTGGCACTTGACTCAGTCAACTGCAGGATCCTGAAGAAGAGACAACGCTATCCAGTGACGTGCCACCGCCCCAGGCATCTGTGACTTTGATTCCACCGCCTTCTGGAGTTGAGACTTTGAATCCACCGGCTACTGAGGATGAGACACTGTCCTGTACCCGGTCCGAGACGCCCGATCTGGTCATCCATGATTCCAGTCCTGCTTCTGACTGTCCTTCCCTTTCCGTTGCCTCCCTTGCCGCTGACATGGGTTCCCCGATACGGGACATAGTGGCCATGAAAACGGTCCGGGGTAAGCAGTCCTTCCTGGTCGATTGGTTGGATTGCGGTCCTGAGGCCCGGTCCTGGTAGTCCCAGAAGTACGTTGCTGCCTCTCTTCGATGCACCTTCATGTCCCGGCCACGGAAAGGGGGGCTTCAGGGGGGTGGGTACTGTCACGCTCCTGGTGTCCCAGCAGCGCTCCTTACCTACTGAGCCGGTTTCACCATCCAAGCACCGCTCCGTGCTTACTGATCCAGTCTCGCCATCGCACCACCGCTCCTTGCTCACTGGTCCAGTCCATGCATCCACCGGTCACGCCTGCCGCTCCCGCTCTTGCTCCCCTGAGTCCTGTTCCTGGTCTCAGGAGCCTGACTCTGACTGATGCCTCTGTATAGGACCGGGCCGCGCCCACTCACCTGGTCTTATAGGCCCAGCACTGCTGCAATAGGAAATGACCTGGGGCTGTGCTGGGTATATAAGACTGGCCTTTCCATGTGGGCGGGGCCTGATCATCGCTTGTGTTTCTTTGCTTTGTCTTGTGAGCTAGGTGCTCAGGTCCTTTTGTTCCTGTTTCCTGTATTACTGCCTTAAACTACGCTGTGACCCTAGTGACCTGGTCCTTTCTTTTCTTCCTGATACCTGCACCTGTTCCTGTACTGTCCTATGGGACTCCATGACCCTGGTGACCTGGTTCTTCCCGTTCCTGCCATGCTAGTGCTCCAGCTACCGTGTACCCTGCCCTCCAGGTGGGGTGCTTGGTCCAGTGGATCCACCTCCTGGGACTACCAGTCCTCTCCAGCCCTCACACATATATGGAATCTTTGTAATACTTCTTGCTGTGATTTTTATATAATCCTTAATTTATCTTCTAGTGCACTCTGGTAGTCATCTGAATGATGAGCTCGGTTTACCAAAATACTAATTGATTGACAACTCCCTGGCTGCTCTCTGCATGGACAGAATGTTGAAAATCAATGGTGGGGTGTTGGAAAAAGTCTGATCTCATGAATATTGCGGACTACATAGCGACACCATCATTGAGAGATCTAGGAGAGCTGCATGAGGTTAAACACTATTTTATCAAAACTAGAACAAGAAGCCCAGTAAGTATAAAGGGTGCTTTACGCGCTGCAACATCGCTAGCAATTGCTAGCGGTGTCGAGCGCGATTGCATCCACCCCCGTCGCACAGCCGATATGTGGTGATCGCTGCTGTAGCAAACATTATCGCTACGGCAGCGTCACACGCACCTACCTGCTCTGCGACGTCGCTGTGACCGGCGAACAGCCTCCTTTCTAAGGGGGCGGTTCATTCAGCATCACAGCGATGTCACAGAAGCGTCACTGAACCGCCGCCCAATAGAAAAGGAGGGGAGGAGGTGAGCGGCTAGAACATTCCGCCCACCTCCTTCCTTCCTCCTTTTCCGGTGGACGGAGGTAAGGAGATGTTTGTCATTCTAGCGACATCACACATAGCAATGTGTGCTGCCGCAGGAACGACAAACAACATCGTTACTACAGCAGCAACGATAATTGGGAATAGGGAGTCATGTCACCAATGAGCGATTTTGAACGTTTTTGCGACAATTCAAAAATCGCTCATAGGTGTCACACACAAAGACATTGCTAAAGCGGCACAAATTCCGTGACCCCAACGAAATCGCTTTAGTGATGTCGTAGCGTGTAAAGCCACCCTAAGGCCTCACTCCCGCTTGCTTTTATTAAGAAAGAGTGCAATCCAACAAAATATAGCATTTCACTCACACCAATGTTATTCAATAAGACAAAGCGGATCTCTAAGCTTTCCTCAACTATTGAGCTGAAGAAAAAAAACGGCGCACGCAGCTTATGGCCGCATATATCGGATAAGGCTTGCCAATGTAACTCAGTGGGTGCGAGAAAAAAACATATGGCACATGTACCATCTGTGTGATGTCAGTCTGCTGCATGGAGGTGACCGGAGCTGCAGCAGACACCGCCGCTCCTCTCACCTCCACTCAGCAACTGAGGTGAGTAGCGCGATCAGCTGAGCTGTCACTGAGGTCACCCGCGGCCACCGCTGGATCCAGTGACAGAGGGTAACCTCAGTGACAGCTCAGCTGATCGCGCGGCTGCCTTCAGTTGCTGTGTGGAGGTGACCGGAGTGGCTGTGTCTGCTGCAGCTCCGGTCACCTCCATGCAGCAGCGCTGGATGCGACGCTGGACCATCCTGGATTCCGCCGGACATTGAGGGCTTTTTGGGGCTGATTAAAGTGGTTAACCAGGGTATATGTTTGTGTTTTTTATTTCTAATAAAGGATTTTTCAGGTGTGTGTGTTTATTTACTGTAATTTACAGATTAATCATGGAAGGTGTCTCATAGACACCTGACATGATTAATCCAGGACTTATTGGCAGCTATGGGCTGCCATTAACTCCTTATTACCCCGATTTGCCAACGCACCAGGGCAAATCGGGAAGAGCCGGGTACAGTCCCAGAACTGTCGCATATAATGTATGCGGCAATTCTGGGCGGCTGTTGGCTGATATTGTTAGGCTGGGGGGATCCCCATAACGTGGAGATCCCCATCCTGAGAATACCAGCCATCAGCCGTATGGCTATATCTGGCTAGTTTTAAAATTAGGGGGGACCGCACGCCGTTTTTTTAATTATTTAATTATTTATTTCACTACACAGTATAGACACGCCCACTGGCTGCTGTGATTGGGTGCAGTGTGACACCTGTCACTCAGCATGGGGGCGTGTCTCACTGTAACCAATCATAGGCGCCGGTGGGCGGGGATAGCAGGGAATACGAGATTGTTTAATGGGCGGCCGGCTTTTTCAAAATAGTAAAAGCCGCCGGAGCAGTGTGAACGCTGTGCAGCGCCGGGGATCGGGGATCGGTGAGTATATGAGAGAGGGGGATAGACTGACATGGACAGAGAGTGAGGGACAGAGATAGTGACCGACTGACAGAGATTAGTGAATGACAGACATTGTGAGGTGCTTCAGAACGCAGCTTTTCAGCTGCGCTCTGAAGCGGACCTTTTTTAAGCTGCGGTGCAAAGCGCACACAGCCTCAGACATCAAAATCGTATGAGGGATGTCACACGTTACAATTGACTAGGTTCGTGCAACAAAACGCTCAATTCTAGACAAAGATACGATGTGTTTGCGATCAATGGTTTTGCATTAAATCCTGATCGCACGTAGATGTCACACGCAGATACCTCACAAACGATGCCGGATGTGCGTCACTTACAACTTGACCTCAATGACGGATTATGAGATATGTTGGAGCGTGTGTAGCGGGCTTTAAGGCAGATGGGACAACCTCTTAAAGAAAAATCTGGATCTAGAGAAGAGTGGATCAGGCTTAACTTAAATTTGCTAAACTCAAATTTGCAGAGAAGAAATTCTCTATGAACCTAATGGTGCCTTTATGCTCTGGGAACTCTCCAGAGATCAGAACATAATAAATGTAAGATGTAAAAAATAAAAAAAAATTCTTCTACGACTATTTTAAAAGTAACATTAAGGTCAATATTTTTCATTGGTATGGGAACCTATCACTTGGAAAAATGCTATTAACCTGAAGATATGGGGTTAATCTGAACGAGCTCGGCGCCTGTACTTTAAACCCCGCTGCTGGGAGAAAATTGGCTTTAATCCTGTGGGCAGCTTTCATTTTCAGTCATGGGGTGGTGCCAACGCAGATTTAGTCACCGTTCTGTACGGAAAGCAGTGGCTGTAACCACCCCCACAGTAACTGACAGCGTTCGCTAATGTAGAGCAGCTGTCAGTCAGTGCGGGGGCGGTTTCAGCCGACCACTGCTCTCCATACAGAGCGGCATGGCGCCGCCGCATGACTGAAACCAAAACACTGCTAGGAAAATTAAAGTCAAATGCCTCGTGGCAGTGGAAATAAAAGTGCAGGTGCAGGTCAGGATCAGAATGCTGTTATATCTGCATTTTTTCATGTGACAGGTTTTAAGCCAAACCTAGTCAAGGGTCAAAAACATGGAACGGTGAAAATATTTGCATTTAATTGTTTTCTGTGTAGGTTGCACATTTGGTTTAGGGCTCCGCCACACATCCGTGAAAACCACGTCCGTGTAAAACGGGCCGTTTTTCGGGTCCGTTTTCCGTTTTTTATGTCCGTTTTTATGGTATGTGTGGCCTGCGTGTGTATCCCGTATGCTAGCCGTATGTGCGTGTGGAATGTCCGTGTGTGCGTGAGTGAAATAACTGACATGTGTATGTGTTGTCCGTGTGAAATGTACGTGTGTGATGCAAAATGTCGTTACTACATGTCGGAAGACAGAGTAGCGGGATGAGAATGAACTCGGGTGAACTTCACCCGACTTCATTGTCATGCCGCGGCTCTGTCTTTGTGCCGTGTACTGATTAGCGGTCACCTGTGAAGGATTCACCGGTGACCACTAATCCCCCGAGTGACTGAAGTGTCCCCCCCTCTCTCATACTCACCGTTCCCCGATCCCCGGCGCTGCACGGCGTTCACACTGCTCCGGCGGCTTTTTTTAATTTGAAAAAGCCGGCCGCCCATTAATCAATCTCGTATTCCCTGCTTTACCCGACAACCGGCGGCTGTGATTGGTTGCAGTGAGACACGCCCACCACGCTGAGTGACAGGTGTCACACTGCACCCAATCACAGCAGCCGGTGGGCGTGTCTATACTGTGCATTAAAATAAATAAATAAATAATTTAAAAAACCGGCGTGCGGTCCCCCCCCATTTTAATACCAGCCAGATAAAGCCATACGGCTGAAGGCTGGTATTCTCAGGATGGGGAGCTCCACGTTATGGGGGGCCCCCCACCCTAACAATATCAGTGAGCAGCCGCCCAGAATTGCCGCATACATTATATGCGACAGTTCTGGGACTGTACCCGGCTCTTCCCGATTTACCCTGGTGCGTTGGCAAATCGGGGTAATAAGGCGCTACTCACCTCATTAGCTGTGTGGAGGTGACCGGAGCGGCGGTGTCTTCTGCTGCTCCTGTCACCTGCATGCAGCAGAGCTGGATGCGACGCTGGAGGTCCGTGGAGTACGCCGGACATGGAGGGTTTGTCGGGGTTAATAAATTGGTAATGAGGGAATTTGTTTGTGTTTTTTATTTCTAATAAAGGATTTTTTTCGGGTGTGTGTGTTTTTTTACTGTCACTTACAGATTAATCATGGAGGGTGTCTCATAGACGCCTGACATGATTAATCTAGGACTTATTGGCAGCTATGGGCTGCCAATAACTCCTTATTACCCCGATTTGCCAACGCACCAGGGTAAATCGGGAAGAGCCGGGTACAGTCCCAGAACTGTCGCATATAATGTATGCGGCAATTCTGGGCGGCTGCTGACTGATATTGTTAGGGTGGGGGGCTCCCCATAACGTGGAGCTCCCCATCCTGAGAATACCAGCCTTCAGCCGTATGGCTTTATCTGGCTGGTATTAAAATGGGGGGGACCGCACGCCGGTTTTTTTAATTATTTATTTATTTATTTCACTGCACAGTATAGACACGCCCACCGGCTGCTGTGATTGGGTGCAGTGTGACACCTGTCACTCAGCGTGGTGGGCGTGTCTCACTGCAACCAATCACAGCCGCCGGTGGGCGGGTAAAGCAGGGAATACGAGATTGATTAATGGGCGGCCGGCTTTTTCAAAAGAGGAAAAGCCGCCGGAGTTTTTATAACAGCCGTGCAGCACCGCGCCGGAGATCGGGGAATGGTAAGTATGAGAGAGGGGGGAACTGACCGACAGACAGCTAGAGGGACAGACAGACATAGAGACCGACCGACGGACTGAGGGAGAGAACGAAACATAAAAAGAAAAAAGACTGACATCACATGAAAAAAGCACAAAACATACATGGAACAAACAGAGATGCGTCCGTGTCACTCGGACGTGCGCACAGACCCATTGACTTTCATTGGGTCCGTGCTGCGTGTTGCATGAATAAAACGGACATGCTGGCGTGAGACACGGCCCACAAAACGCATCACGGAGACGGACTAACGGACATAACCAAAAACGCAAGTGTAGCCGCTGAGATATAGTAACATTGGTGCACGTTTGGCCGTGTCTCCAGTATACACGGAAACGGACCAAACACGCACGTGTTTCACGGATGTGTGTTTCAAGCCTTAGACATTCAAATACTGATGTAAACCAAAATATTGCCTTGTAAAATTTACCATAAATGATATTCAGTGCCTCTAGATACCTGAAAACCCTTTGCACTGTAATGGCTGCAAATATTTGTCATTAATCAACTAGAAAACTAAAAATCATGTTTATTCACAAATAAACTGTGCCACAGAACTGTAATTCATGCCGTCAGTGCTTTGTGCAGACAGGTGGATTATATAATACATAGTGTAGTGCTTCCATCGTTGATTGATGGATCTAGGGCCACTAGATCGGATTTGATAAGATATTGTGCAGGCACCATAATCTAAAGGGAACTATTCCCTTTGACAGATTCCCTTAAAGGAAAAAAAAGCACGAGTGACACAAAAGGTCATTAAAAGGTGAAAACTCATTTTATCTGGGAACTATCATTGGATGCTAAAGTCTAAAACGTACAAAAAGATTTCATATAACAGCAGAATTAGATAATGTTAACAAATGTGAGAAAAATAAAAATTATAAGTGAAATAAATGATGCTCAAGTGTTCAGCGCAGAATTGAGACATTTGTTACTGCGAGCAGCCGAGATGTAATACCTGCAGTCATCTGTGAACCTTGAAAATAAAACGTTTTGTGCAATGGCAGTCAGTCCTGCGAGGCAGATTATCTCACCGTGCAGAACCACACATCCCTTGTGCAGAACGTCATTTATAGTGTGAGTGATGATTGATGTGAGGATTAATAGAACAGTCAAATGTATGACCTAAACCTTACATAGCATTATACAGCTTCTTATGGAAATGCTTTGTGTAACCATAACAGCCTGTAAACCTTCATGTATCAGAAATCGCATTACAACAAAGCGGGGTTAAGAAGACTAAGACGATAGGTCATATACACGTTATTTAAAACCCTGAAGGAAGTGAATAATACGTAGAAGGGTTAGGCTACGTTCCCACAATCCGTATCTGTTGAGTTTTTGACGTTGCAGAATTTCTGCACCATCTCCACGCCTTAGCTTACTTGATTTTTATTGCATTTTTTACCCTGGAATTTGTCGGCTTTATTTGGTGTGTCATTCTTTAAATAAAGCAGTCTTTGGTTTTGAAAATTCCTGTTGTTGACATCATTAAGTGTTTTTTATGTGTTTCTGTGGCGAAAATGCACCAAAAGCACATGTGTGTCTTTTAGGGTATGCTCACACGAGTGTATGAGTCAGATGAGTGCAATGTGAGAAAATCTCGCATTGCACTCGGACCAATGTGATTCAATGATGGAGAGCAGATGGTCAGCTTTTTTTCCATCCAGATTCTGGATGAGAGATAAGTCGCAGCAGGCTGTAATTGTCAGCGAGAGCCATGGTACTCACACACATACAAGTCTATGGGTGTGAGGGAAACATCGGACTGCACTGGGATGATATCCAAGTGCAGTGCGATAATCGCATCAGCTGACAATGGAGGAGATGGAGAGATTAATTGCAGGATCAGATCACAGTTGCATCACACTAGGCTCACACTGGCAGCACAGTTGGAGCCGAGGGTCATTAGCATATCACATTCAATGCACTTGCATCGGATGCCATACTGTCATGTGAATCCATCCTTACCTGCTAAATTTCCACATCTAACGCAGGTCTAAGGAGAAAAAACGCACAGAAAACAGAGCATTCCTACAAGAGAAACTGACATATTACAGCTTGGAAAAATGCAACATAGGTCAGTTTACACAGCATTAAAAAGAAGCTTAGTGGATATAAGATTATCCCATTTCTGCTGGTTGAAGTGTTCTTTGGTTATCTGCCAGGGGGTGACCACCATCCAGGCTGTCTGGACTTTACTCACACACTGGGACATGGTTTGCACAGCCCTCTCCACACTGGGGCCCCACCTGTCCGGTACCAGGATTTGACCCAAAGGGTCAGTCTAATTAGATTGGTTGGGGTCTGTTTCATGAATCACTCACTCTGGGACTCTCCTGTTCTTTCCTGTGTCCCTCTCCTTTTTGTTACCTGGACTCCTCCCTACCATTAACCCTCTCTAGCCTGAAAGTACCAGGGGAAGCAGCTAGCCCAGTGTAGCCACCTAGTGGCCGTACACACACAAGACTGATATAACATACACACTACACAAGACAGGTTTTCAGGTCTGGTGTGAGCCGAGCCCTACACTCCCTTACATATTCATACCCTCACCACTGAATAGCAGCTTTCTGTGTCCTCCTATTCTCTTCTATTGATTTGAAGATAAGGCAGATGTGCAGTACTAGGCCATGGCCGCTTTCAGTTGACGTCCCGTGCATTGGAACTGTGCATTTCCGTCTGCCAGCTTCTGCCGCTGACACTGAGATCAGCTGATCTGCGGGAGTGCGAGGTGTTGGACATTGATGACCTATCCTAAGGATGGACCATCAATGTAGAAGTAATGGACAACCTCTATGGAGGTTAATTAAGGTTAAAATTAAGGTTAACTTTAGCATGCCATAGTGTTACCTATTGTCGTTATTCTCCTCATAAAGAAAAAAAAATCTCCAATTAACCAGTCTTCATTCATGCAATGGTTGAATTTAATTATTGAAAATGTCCAAATTAAGTTGTTTCTGAGTGAGAAAATAAATGAGCAACAGTGCAGTATTAATAACTTCTTCAGGCTCCTATATGTGACCTATAGATAACAATTTGAATTAAATCAGAATTAGATTAATCTGCTCTTATTAGGGAATGCTATTTCTATCAGTAACACATTAACATTTTTGTGCCGAAGACACAAATGTTCTATTGGGGTGAAAGACAATACTGGTATTTTTTTTTTTTAGAAGATAATTACTTCAAATGCCATGCACATTTGTCCACCCTGAAAGAGTAAACGCAAAAGCCGGAAGATGCTAATTAAATTCACAAAACTGGCAATTAGAACTTAAAAGAGAACACAAAGGAGATACATGAACTATTCTGCTAAGGTTCCCTGTGATTACAATCAGAGGGTTCATAGAAATATATGATTGGAAAAACTAAGTAGAAATGTTTTTAACTCTAGTTCTTGCCTGGAAAATACAGATTAGCTTAACATACCTGTAATATACTTGTTATCGCTGGAAAGCCAGACAATATATACACTACTGATCTGATCTAAACAATACTGTAGCCACTCAGATATCACTGTCTAAAGAAATAAAAGTTTGCGTCACTCTACTAAATTTCTGTAATTCCGACATTTTCATTATTATACTTGGTACGGCTCAGTCCAACAACTTGAAAATTAGCCTTAAGGCCCATTTACACACAATGATATCGCTAATGAGATATCGTCGGGGTCACGGTGTTGGTGACACACATCCGGCCTCGTTAGCGATGTCGTTGTGTGTGACACCTTTTTGCGATCAGTAACGATCGCAAAAAGATGTCAAATCGTTCATCATGTACACGTCATTCATATTTAAAAAAATCGTTCCTCGTTTGGAACGCAGGTTGTTTGTCGTTCCTGCGGCAGCACACATCGCTATGTGTGACACTGCAGAACGAGATACAACATCGTACCTGCGGCCGCCGGCAATGAAGAAGGAAGGAGGTGGGTGGGATGTTCCGGCTGCTCATCTCTGCCCCTCTGCTTCTATTGGGCGGCCGCTTAGTGACGCCGCTGTGACACCGAATGAACCTCCCCCTTAAAGGAGAGATTGTTCGGCGGCCACAGCAATGTCAGTGAACAGGTAATTGCGTGTGACGCTGCCGTAGCGATATTGTTCGCTATGGCAGCGATCACCCCGTGACGCGCCACTGATGTGGGCAGGGGCTATCGCTCGCGACATCGCTAGCAACGTCGGTAATGTGTAAAGCCCTCGTTAGGCTGGGGCTACACGGGGATTACTGCGATCCCCTCGCATGACACTCGGCTCACGCTGGCAGCACAGCAGAGCCGAGTGTCATGCAAGTGTCCCTGCGACTGGGGTCCGACCATATGAGCAGACCTCAGCTGTGAAGAGGCGGTCCAGCATGGAGGAGGGGAGGGCTGGCGCTGAAGAGGGGAGGGCTGGCGCTG